>NC_079191.1:129123553-129801886 GCF_029499605.1 Hyla sarda | reverse complement strand
GTATACATACCCATATTATAGCAACCAGACTCAGTACACCCGTAAATGATCCCTTTAATACCGGTATGGCAGTCGTATCCTGGAAACGTGTCAGAACATACGACTATACAGTGCATCCCAACCTGAGGACGTGACATAACAGGTATACAGCTGCCTATGTGTGGTGATGTTATTGCTCTGAAAACGTGTCAGCAACAATAACCAAGTAGTATATCCCACCTGAGAATGAGTCAGGCATATCAGGTATATACTCCTCTATGTGTGCTGCTGCTATTGCTCAGGAAAACGTTTCTGAAACAATAGCCCAAATGATGTATTCCCCTACAGACGTGGCAGGCAGGTTTAGAATATCCACAACCTGTAAACGGGACATGACCCAAAATGGTGAAAATGCACTCAGTAAGACATGTCTAACCCAACTACCATAGACACCTATGCTTACCACGGTGAGAAAACATGATCCAGTTATACTATAGCCCGGTAAGCGTGTAATACCATATGGAAGGCCTACGGGTATGTGTAAGCTATATGGAATTTGATCGCATTAATCGTATGGAACACCACGTGTTATGCCGTATAGACACCTAAGCGTATGATAACGTGTGGAAACCTATGCGTATGCCACGTATGTGACATGAGCGTGTTGTACCCTATGGTGAACAATAGTATGCCATGGCATATGGGAATATGAATGAAATCTCGTAATGCAACATCAACGTTTTAAGCCATCGGAAACCTGAGAGTCACACCATCTAAACCATAATCGTGTTATCCCTAATGGAAACTGAGCGTGTAACTGAATGGAACATACAAGTATGTATACTGTGTGCTAATTACCAGCACACACACCGAATGGTAAAACACCCACGCGCACCCCGTATGCCAACCACAGGCGGGCACACCGCACAGAAAACACCGGCATGCCCGCCGTACAGTAGACCCCAGTGCGCGCACCCACAACCACCGCCGGAATGCACCCACAACAACCACCGGCATGCACACCGCATGGCAACCACCAGCGTGCCTACAGAATGGAAATGCCATCGTGTATACCGTTACGAAAATGCCATCAAGTGTACCATACGGAAAATGCCATCGTGTATACTGTACGGAAAATGCGATCGTGTATACTGTACGGAAAATGCCATCATGTACACTGTCCGGAAAATGCCATCATGTATACTGTACTGAAAAAGCAACCATGTATACTGAACGGAAAATGCAACCGTGCCTGCTGTACAGAAGATACAATTGCGTATACTGTATGGAAAGTGCAATCATGTATACTGTACGGAAAAAAGCAATCATGTATACTGTACGGAAAAAAGCAATCATGTATACTGTACCGAAAGTGCAATCATGTATACTGTACAGAAAATGCAATCGTGCCTGCTGTACCGAAGATACCATCGCGTATACTTTATGGAAAGTGCAATCATGCATACCGTTCAGACAATACCATCGGAAAATACAATCGTGTATATTGTATAAAGAAAATACGAACGTATATTATATAGAAAAGTGAGCGTGTCTACTGTACTGGAAATACGAACGTGTATCCTGACCTGAAAATACTAGAATGCATACTATACTGGAAATACGAGCGTGTATACTGTTCTGGAAATATGAGAACACTGTACTGGAAATACTAGCGTGTATACTGTACTGGAAATACGAGCATGTATACTGTACTGGAAATACGAGCATGTACACTGTGTGAAAGAGTAAGCGTTCATACTGTACGAATTACAGTCATGTGTACCGTATGAAACACCAGTGTAAATATTGCATGAGAAACACGAGTGTGTACATCGTAAGAAACCCAAGCGTGTAATCTATATGGAAAATGCAAGCGTGCCTACCTTACAAGCGCGTATACTGTGTGAATGTACAATCGCATATTTGTATGCAAATACCATCACATGTTCTAGAGAAAACGAGAGTGTATACTGTATGCAAATACAAGCATCTATACTGTATGCAAGACAAGCGTGCATTCTACCTGGATGATAAAAGCACTTACACTGTAGGACGCACAGCGTACACACTGTATGCAAATCCAAGCGTGTACCCTGTATGAAAATCCAAGCGTGTTCTTGAAAATACAAACGTGTCATACTGTATGGCAATGCGGGCGTGTCCTTGTATGAAAACCCAAGCGTGTCCTACTGTATGAAAATACACGTGTGTTCTATCGTACGAAAATACAAGCGTATTCTATTGAACAAAATACAAGCATGTTCTATTGTATGAAAATACAAGCGTGTTCTAATGTAAGGACAATACAAGCGTGCATACTGTATGGTCAATACAAGCGTGTATACTGTATGGAAATATAAGCGTGTATACTGTAAGGAAATATAAGCGTGTATGTTGTATGGAAAAAACAAACGTGTATACTGTATGGAAAATGCCAGCGTGTGTACTGTATGGAAAATACAAGCGTGTATACTGTATGGAAAATACAAACGTGTATACTGTATGGAAAAATACCAGCGTGTATACTGTATGGAAAATACAAACGTGTATACTGTATGGAAAATACCAGCGTGTATACTGTATGGAAAATACAAACGTGTATACTAAATGGAAAATACCAGCGTGTATACTGTACGGAAAATACAAACGTGTATACTGCATGGAAAAAATACCAGCGTGTATACTGTAAGGAAAAATACCAGCGTGTATACTGTATGGAAAATACACGCGTGTATACTGCATGGAAAATACCAGCGTGTATACTGTATGGAAAATACCAGCGTGTATACTGTATGGAAAATACAAGCGTGTATACTGTATGGAAATGCAAGTGTGTATGCTATATGGTAAATGCAAGTGTGTATGCCGTGTAGTAAATGTAAGTGTATACTGAACGAAAATATATGCGTGAATACTGTATGGTAACATGTAATGACTGTACGGTGTAAATGCTATGAGTGACTGCACAGAGTGAAAGCTATGAGTGACTGGACGGTATAAATGCTAGGTGACTGCCAGGTATGAATGCCGAGTGACTGTACGAAATAAAATTCTGTGAGCGACTGTGCATTACCAACTGTTATGAGTGACTGTATGGCACAACTTTGTGAGCGGCTGCATGGCATGGCCGCTACGTGAACCGTCAGCCACCATTAAACATGGTCCGTGGGGACCCTGCGTCCGACAGGGAAACCTCGGGTGTGATAAGTGGAGGAGGGGAATTGCACCGGAGACTTCCCCCTTGACATACCCGCGGCCCTGTGGTCGCGGGGAGCCGGGCCCTTAGATGAGTCCCCCGTCTATAGGGAAGCCGGTGTATTGACCCGCTTGCAAGTTTTAGCTCCGCCCCTTTGCATACCACGCGGCCCGGCGACGCCGCCCCCAGCAAACGGGGAGGACGCCGATCCCGCCGCTCTGAGCCACGGGGAGTGAGGAGGAGGAGAGCCCGGCGCGAGAACCATGCCAGGCACCATGACAGTCATGGGCTCCGCCCCCCCCGGACCACGCGGCCGGGCGACCGAACGAGGCCGAGCAAGAGGAGGAGGTGACCCGGCGCAGAAATCCAGGTGAAGGACCAGCCGGGCACCGAGACGGCAGTGGGCCCCGCCCCCCCGCCCACCATGTGACCCGGCGGCACGGCACTGGTGATCGGGGTGGGGGGGCAGGGGGGGGGTAAACCGATCTTGCCACTCGGCCACGGGTGTCGGGAACCCCGGTAAAACTCCCAGGCAAGGGATTCGGGCCCACCCGCAGAGGTCAGAATCTCCTCCGCCGCTCCGGCAACCCAGTAGCCGCCAAGGCCCCTCCCCATGCACCGTCCAGCAGAGTTAAAACGGCAACGGGGGGGGGGGGGGTCCAGGGGCCACCGCAAAGAGAGCGGAGGAGAGTTCGGGACGGGGGAATCGGGGACGGAGTACGGGAACCCAGTGCGTAAGTGGGAACATAATAAAAAGACTGGAGGTGCTGAAACCGTGGCCGGGGCTGACCGAGGGCACCCTCCGTGCTCCGGCTTACCTCCGGAGAGTGGGCTGACGCGGATGTCGGCACGCCGGACGGCCCCGGACGCTTACCATTACCCTGAAAACCGTGACTCCTGTGCATCAGCTGACTGGCGTGTCAGCTGATCCCCTACAGCGTGACGTCCAACGTGCACCTGAACCTGCACGTGCTGGTATTTATACCACCCAGGCCCCTCCCATAAACCCAGGTTGTCATTCAACCTTTCACATATTAAATAACTACATTAGTGTGGTCTAAGATGAAAAGAGGTGCTCGACCCCAAGTGCAGTTGTGCACCTACGCTGGGGTGGAGGTCCTGCACTTGTGGACCACAATATGGTTTCACTCCTGTGGTAGATGTAAACAATGACATTAGCTAACCCTCAACACTGATGTAAAATTGAGACATTAGCCAGTATATCCTTATATGAAGGACATACCTGAGCCCGCACACCTCACCAAAGTTTCTCAAGTGGTACGGGACTTACCACTAACCTGTCTGGCCAGATAAAAAAAAGCCAGTTTGAATTACAGCAGCATTAGGTCCGACTTGCAGTCGCTCCCCAGTCACCTCCAGTGTGGGTTAAGCACACATACAATGGGAGGGGGAGACAGGCTACAAGCCCCACCCTGGTTGGTTCATATATAGCCGGCCTCACATGTGAAACCTTAATACTACCCAATAAGATGAAAGGGTGCATTAGTATGTGCCTTGAAAAAAAAAAAAAAAACGGCGACTTTTAACATGAATGTGGATATAGCATGCAAATCTTAACCCCCAGTGCAGTTATGCACCTTCCTATGCTCATTAATTTATAGCTTTTTGTCATTATGTCACTTCGGTTCCGATCTCCACCGTCACTATAGATTACACCAATCTGTAATTAAGACGTCATGATTCTCTATCACCACATGAGTGAGTCCGATCACATGACTGAGAGTATCTCTCACTCAGTCCCTTCTCTGTCATGTGTTTGCTGCATCTTCTTGCGCTGTAAGTCTCGCATCTTTATCCTCTCACTGGTTTCTCCTCCGCATGTCTTCAGATTTAGACGTCCCTATCTCTTCTTGTGCGCTATGCGCATGTTCGGGGACTTAGGCTCATGACGGGACTTCGGTTGTAGATGTTTCCTATATAGGTATTTATACATGACGTCTTTTGTTGGTGTAGTTTATCGGTATCTTCATGTAGATGACAAAGTTCCCGTTAGATGTGGTACACTTTCTATCTTTTTGTGTGGTACTAGTTATTATTTAGTGCCAGTTTCTAATTTGTTATTCATTATTTATTATTCTTAGTTCTCTATTGTGAGTATTTGAGGATACTCAGTATATTATTTAGGGATATGTTGCATACATTCTTGTGAGTTGCATCTGTCGGGTATACAATCCTATTATACTATTGGCCTGATCCAGGATATATCAATACCACACCAATATTATTATTATTATTCCATTATGGGATTAACCTCTTGGTTTAATTATACGTGTATATTCACATGTATTCCATATTGTTTCTCTCTCTCTCTCTCTGTATATATATTTATATATATATATATATATATATATATATTTATATTTTACTTGAATATGTTGGTGAATAAGCTGTTCCAACAACAAAAAACATGGTCTCAAATGGCTGGAGGTGCTCAACCCCAAATGCAGTTGTGCATTTATACTGGGGGAGCAGATCCTGCCCTTGTAGTCCGTTGCTAGGGGCGATCCCCAGCATAAAAATGCATACAATGGAGGATACCTGCAGCAGACTACAAGTGCCACAATAGAATCCTACACCAAATAGACGGTGTGGATGTGTAACAATTAGAATACAATACAATACAGGAATATAGGTGCATTACTGTTGTAGATGTATACAGAGACATTGGCTATCCCTCAACACTGATGTTAAAATTGAGACATTCGCCAGTATATCCTTTTATGAAGGACATACCAGAGCCCGCACACCAACGCCAAGGTTTCTCAAATGGCATGGGACCTAGCACTAAACCTACCTGTGCGTGATAATAATATTATAACCTTCTGCACATTATTTTATACTTTAAAACTGTGTCTTTAAAACATTTGGCTGTGTAAAGTCTCATACAGTGCATGTAATGAATTTAACAGGTGTAATGGGCCCACTGGGTCTTCAACATATTTACTAAAGGTTAAACCAGGGAGTGGAGGGTTTGTGCCTTCTTCGCTCTGAACCTTGATAAGGAAGTGTGAACTTTTCATCAGTGAATGTCCAGGTTGCTACATCAGAATAAACTGACTTGTAGATACAGAGTAGACACTATGACACAGTACAGAGGAATCACAGTCAGTGGAGTTCAGCCATAAACAGAAGCTAGGAAGAGGTTAGGAAGGACAGAAGGAGTGTAGACATGAGTATAATATATAAGCTGGGTTGATGACAAAAGAATCAGGTACTAAATTGACCTCACTGCTCAGGCCCAGAACACCATGGTCCTCAAAAATGTTGGGGCACAGTGCCACAGTCAGGGGGGCATTTCAAAATCACCCTGCATTTATCAATTTTACATAACCATTCTTTATTAGTTTCATATTTTTGTAGGTTAATTGTAATTTAATTGATATGTGCTTACTTGTTTATTACATCTATAATGTATGTAAAATGTAATCAGACCAGGATAATCACATATCTTTATTGTATGTAACACCACATAGTTGCTGTGTCTGTGTAATTTATAGACATGCCAGATCTTGCAGAGTAAAAAATGCTCTTTGAATTTTAAACCAGGCAACCATTTAAAGAAGCATTTCAGGTTGTTTCCCCTTTTAATGATCACTTACCACCACCATGCACAGCTGCATCCATGGGTCATGCGATCACCAGTATGACCGACAGAAAATCAGTGTATAAAGTGTCAGAGGAAGTAGTCTGTCTTGGATCAGCTGAATTTCTGTGAACTACGGGATGACATCATTACCTTTTAGATGCCTCCTGGCAGCTCTCACACCCCTCTCAACCCAACTCAATCTGTATGCTGCTGCTATCTCTATGAAATTAGTATATATAGTAGTTAGGCACCTCCCCTGAGGCTATGTTCCCATGTTGCACCTTTCCTGAATTGTTTTCAGTTTTTTTGCAGTGATTTTCCTGAAATCAAAGCAAAATGGCTCTATTTTACTGAAAATGACAAAAGCGCAGTATAAAAACACATAATTTATTCATGCATTTTGGAGAAATTGCAATAAAAGAACAGCATAAAACACCTCAATTGTCATTATAGGTCAAATCACTTTCATCTCATGGTAAAAGTTCTCAAAAAATTTACTTTTTTAAAAGAAATTGTGTCAAAACTGCTCAAGGTGTGAACTAACCCAACCTACTTGTGAGCCTCAGGTTTAGGCTGCTGGAATCTAACTAGGTCTTTAGGTGAACTACAGTGATGAGACTCTAAGTCCTCTCTCTGCAAAGCCAGAGGCTTTATAGGACATGGAGGCAGCATTAGGAAATCATTTCAGTAATGAAATGTTGATTAATATGGTTAAAAACTTGCTAAAGTAGTTAAACACGAGGCATGCACAAGAACATCTACAATATTCTTTAACCAATTAAGGATGAAGGGGGTACCTGCATGCCCCCGTACCCGAGTCCTTAAGGACTCAGGGCGTACAGGTACACCCTGCGGGTTTCTGGTCCCCGACGCTCGCCGGGCAGGGGCCAGGAAGCCTGCTGAAGGCATCCCGTGACATTGCAGATGGGGATCCCGAGACACCACGAGCCACCCCCCGTGACGGCGATCACCACAAATCGCTGGTCAATTCAGACTAGCGATTTGCGGCGATTACAGGTCATACGGGTCTCCAGTGACCCAGAAAATAAGGGGGATCGGGGCTGTCCCACATAGCCCCGATCCCACTGAAGGGATAGGAGTGAGGTGGCAGGGGTGCTACCCCTCCTATCCCTGTGATTGATTGGTCAGAAGCGACCAACCAATCGCAAAAGGAGGGGGGGGGGAGGTTAAAGTTCAGTTAACCCGCTCTGACCCCCCATGGGTGTCCGGGCAGAGCGGGGGAATGATGGAGCTCACCCGATCCAGGAGGCGGTGATGACGTCATCTGGCAGCAGCGGCGATCATGGCAGGGTCATGGCGATGGCGGCGCAGATTGGGTCAGTGGCCTGGAGATCTTGAGGACCACAGTTTAGAATCTCTAAATTGCGGCCCTTGAGATCTTGCAAAACTACAACTCCGAGCATGTTTGCTGTCTGGGCATTCTGGGATTTGTAGTTTTGCAACATCTGGAGGGCCACAGTTTGGAGATCACTGTACAAGAAAATGAAGTACTTCTCACAGAAAAGGATTGCAGTAACACATGTTTTTCTATACACATGTTTATTCCCTTTGTGTGTATTGTAACTAATCCAAAAAAGTGAGGAAAAAAAGCAAATTGGACATAATGTCACACCAAACTCGAAAAATAGTCTGGACAAAATTATTGGCACCCTTTCAAAATTGTGTAAAAATAAGATTGTTTCAAGCATGTATGCACCTTTAACCCCTTCAGGACCGGGTTTTTTTCTGTTTTTGCATTTTCGTTTTTTGCTCCTTGCCTTTAAAAAATCATAACTCTTTCAATTTTGCACCTAAAAATCCATATAATTGCTTATTTTTTGCGCCACCAATTCTACTTTATAATGACGTCAGTCATTTTGCCCAAAAATCTACGGTGAAATGGAAAAAAAATCAGTGTGCGACAAAATTGAAAAAAAAAACGCCTTTTTGTAACTTTTGGGGGCTTCCGTTTCTACGTAGTACATTTTTCGGTAAAAATGACACCTTATCTTTATTCTGTAGGTCCATACAATTAAAATGATACCCTACTTATATAGGTTTGATTTTGTCGGACTTCTGGAAAAAATCATAACTACATGCAGGAAAATTAATACGTTTAAAATTGTCATATTTTGACCCCTATAACTTTTTTATTTTTCCGTGTATGGGGCGGTATGAGGGCTCATTTTTTGCGCCGTGATCTGAAGTTTTTAATGGTACCATTTTTGCATTGATAGGACTTATTATTAAATGATATAAAAAGTGACCAAAAATGCACTATTTTGGACTTTGGAATTTTTTTGCGCGCACGCCATTGCCGAACGGTTTAATTAATGATATATTTTTATAATTCGGACATTTCCGCACGTGTTGATACCATATATGTTTATTTTTATTTTTATTTACACTGTGTTTTTTATTTTTTTTTTTGGAAAAGGGGGGTGATTCAAACTTTTAATAGGGGAGGAGTTAAATGATGTTTATTCACTTTTTTTTTCCACTTTTTTTTTGCAGTGTTATAGCTCCCATAGGGACCTATAACACTGCACACTCTGATCTATTACATTGATCACTGGTTTCTCATAGAAAATCAGTGATCGATGATTCTGCCGCTTGACTGCTCATGCCTGGATCTCAGGCACTGAGCAGTCATTCGGCGATCGGACAGCGAGGAGGCAGGTATGGGCCCTCCCGCTGTCCTGTCAGCTGTTCAGGATGCCGCGATTAGCCGCGGCTATCCCGAACAGCCCGACTGAGCTAGCCGGCAACTTTCACTTTCACTTTTAGCCGCGCGACTCTGCTCTGAGCGCGCGGCTAAAGGGTTAATAGCGCGCGGCGCCGCGATCGGCGATGCGCGCTATTAGAGGCGGGTCCCAGCTTCACTATGACGCCGGGCCTGCCGTGATATGATGCGGGGTTACACAGTACTCAGGAGAGCAGGACCAAGGACGTACTGGTACGTCCTTGGTCCTTAAGGGGTTAAACTCACCTGGGGCAAGTAACAGGTGTGGACAATATAAAAATCACACCTGAAAGCAGATAAAAAGGAGACAAGTTCACTTAGTCTTTGCATTGTGTGTCTGTGTGTGCCACACTAAGCATGGACAACATAAAGAGGATAACAATACAAGGTTACAAGTTACAACAATATCAAGGTTACAAGTCCATCTGCAGAGATCTAGATTTGCCTTTGTCCACAGTGCGCAACATTATCAAGAAGTTTGCAACCCATGGCACTTTAGCTAATCTCCCTGGGCGTGGACGGAAGAGTAAAATTGATGAAAGGTGTCAACGCAGGATAGTTCGGATGGTGGATAAGCAGCCACAAACAAGTCCCAAAGATATTCAAGCTGTCCTGCAGACTCAGCGAGCATCAGTGTCAACGCAAACTATCTGTTGACATTTAAATGAAATGAAACACTATGGAAGGAGACCTAGGAGGACCCCACTGCTGGCACAGAGACATAAAAAAGCAAGACTACATGGCTAAAGTGCCATATCTAAATCCCTTTGAACACCTGTGGAGAAATCTTAAAATTGCTGTTGGGAAAAGGTGTCCTTCCAATAAGAGAAACCTGGAGCAGTTTGCAAAGTAACAGTGGTCCAACATCACGGCTGAGAGGTGTAAGAAGCTTATTGATGGTTGTAGGAAGCGACTGATTTCAGTTATTTTTTCCAAAGGGTGTGCAACCAAATATTAAGTTAAGGGTGCCAATAATTTTGTCCAACCCATTTTTGGAGTTTGGTGTGACAATATGTCCAATTTGCTTTTTTTCCTACCTTTTTTGGTTTAGTTCCAATACACACAAAGGGAATAAACATGTGTATAGCAAAACATGTGTTACTGCAATCCTTTTCTGTGAGAAATACTTCATTTTCTTGAAAAATTTCAGGGGTGCCAACATTTACAGCCATGACTGTATATCCCCTATGGATGCCATATCAAACCCTGAGTGTGCAGGATGTAGCCTAAATGTCTGTGAGATATGGAAGGCTGGCTAGGTTGCTTGTCTATAATTGAGCCTGGACACCATTACCTGGATACGGGGAAGAGCATACTCCACGCGTTCCGCTCCCGGCAAGGGTGGCTTCCTCAGGAGTGCTCCTTCTCTTCTGAGCATTGTAGTGCACCCGCAGAGCTCTTTATATCCACATATGGGGTATTTCCATACTCAGAAGAAATGGGGTTACAAATTTTGTGAGGCTTTTTCTCCTATTACCCCTTGTGAAAATGAAAGATTTGAGATAATACCAGCATTTTAGTGAAAAAAAAATAAAAAATATTTTTACGTCCCACTTTAAGAATAGTTTGTCAATAACCTGTAGGGTGTTATGGCTCTCTACACCCCTTGATATGTTCCTTGAGGGGTGTAGTTTCCCAAATAGTGTTCTATGTTGTTTTTTTTTTTTTTGCTGTTCTGTCACCATGGGGGCTTCCTAAATGCGACATGCTCCCAAAAAACATTTCAACAAAATTCTTACTTCAAAAGCCCAATGGCGCTCTTTCTGTTCTGAGTCCTGTAGTGCGCCAGCAGAGCACTTTATGTCCACAAATGGGGTATTTCCTTACTCGGGAGAAATTGGGCTTACATTTTTGGGGTCCATTTTCTCCTAGTACCCCATGTGAAAATGAAAAATTTGGAGTAACACCATCATTTTAGTGTTAAAAATACAATTTTTCATTTTCGTGTCTTCAATGCAAACCTGTCAAACACCTGTGAGGTGTTAAGGCTCACTATACCCCTTGTTATGTTCCTTTAGGGGTGTAGTTTCCCAAATAGTGTGCCATGTGGAGTTTTTTTTTTGCTGTTCTGGCATCATGGAGGCTTCCTAAATGCAACATGCCTCCCAAAACCATGACAGCAAAAATCGCCCTCCAAAATCCCACAGTTGCTCTTTCACTCTTGAGCCATGTTGTGAGCCTGCAGAGCACTTTACGTCAACATATTAGGTATTGCCATCCTCAAGAGAAATTGGGTTACAAGTTTTGGGGGGCTTTTTCTCCTTATAACCCTTGTAAAAATGAAAAAAAATATTAGTGTAAAAAATGAAGATTTAGATTTTTCTCCTCCACTTGGCAGCTGTTCCTGTGAAATACCTAAAGAGTTAACAAACTTTCTGAATGTCATCTTGAATACTTTGTGGGGTGCAGTTTCTATAATGGGGTCATTTATGGAATATTTCTCACAGAAAAGCACCTCAAATCCCCTTCAAACTTAACTGGTCCCTGAAAAATTCAGATTTAGAATTTTTTGTGAACATTTTGAAAATTGCTGCTATACTTTGAAGCCCTTTAATGTCCTCAAAAAGTAAAAACAGGTCAACTTTATGATGCAGTTATAATGTAGACATATTGTATATGTGAATCAATATATAATTTATTTGGGATGTCTATTTTCCTTACAAGCAGAGAGTTTCAAAGCTAGAAAAATGCTAAATTTTCATGAAATTTTGGGATTTTTTCACCAAGAAAGGATGCAAGTAATGACGAAAATTTACCACTACCGTATATACTCGAGTATAAGCCGAGTTCTTCAGCATGATTTTTCGTGCTGAAAACACCCCCCTCGGCTTATACTCGAGTGAACTCTCTGCCCTCAGTGGTCTTCAACTTGCAGACCTCCAGATGTTTCAAAACTACAACTCCCAGCAAGCCCAGGCAGCCATCGGCTGTCCGGGCTTGCTGGGAGTTGTAGTTTTGAAACATCTGGAGGTCCGCAGGTTGAAGACCACTGCGGCCTTCGACATCATCCAGACCCCCCACCCCCTTTAGTTTTGTACTCACCTTCACTTGGCGGACATTAGGGTGCTGCAGGACTATCTGGTGGGGAGGTCGTCTGGTGGGATAGTGGTTCCGGGCTGTCCATCTTCACCGGGGGGGCCTCTTCTGCACGCTTCGGGCCCGGCCCCGGAATAGTCACGTTGCCTTGACGACGACGCACAGGGACGTTCATTAGCAACGTCCCTCTGCATCGTCGTCAAGGCAACGCCTCTATTCCGGGCCCGAAGCGCGGAGAAGAGGCCCCCCGGTGAAGATGGACAGCCCGGAATGACTATCCCACCGGACGACCTCCCCCCGGACAGTCCTGCAGCACCGGACCAGCGCACCCTAACGTCCCGCCAAGCGGAGGTGAGTACAGCTTGCTGGGAGTTGTAGTTTTGAAACATCTGGAGGTCCGCAGGTTGAAGACTACTGTTTCAGACATTGACAAGGGGATGATGAAGGGGGGGGGGGTGTGGGATGATGACATGTGGTGATGATGAAGGGGGGTGTGGGATGATGACAGGATGATTATGAAGGGGGGGTGTGGGATGATGACAGGGGATGATGAAGGGGGGGTGTGAGATGATGACAAGGGGATGATGAAGGGGGGGGGGTGTGGGATGATGACAAGGGGATGATGAAGGGGGGTGTGGGATGATGACAAGGGGATGATGAAGGGGGGTGTGGGATGATGACAAGGGGATGATGAAGGGGGGTGTGGGATGATGACAAGGGGATGATGAAGGGGGGTGCAGGATGATGACAAGGGGATGATGAAGGGGGGGTGTGGAATGATGACAGGGAGATGATGAAGGGGTGTGTGGGATGATGACAGGGGATGATGAAGGGGGGTGTGGGATGATGACAAGGGGATGATGAAGGGGGGGTGTGGGATGATGACAGGGGGATGATGAAGGGGGGTTGTGGGATGATGACAAGGGGATGATGAAGGGAGGGTGTGGGATGATGACAAGGGGATGATGACAGGCGGTGATGATGAAGGGGGGATGATGACAGGCGGTGATGATGAAGGGGGGATGATGACAGGCAGTGATGATGAAGGGGGGATGATGACAGGGTGATAATGATGAGGGTGTTAATGACAGGGGTCTGGATGATGACAGGGGGGATGATGTATTTCCCACCCTAGGCTTATACTGGAGTCAATAACTTTTTCCTGGGATTTTGGGGTGAAATTAGGGGCCTCGGCTTATATTCGGGTCAGTTTATACTCGAGTACCTTATATACTCGAGTATAAGCCGACCCGAATATAAGCCGAGGCCCCTAATTTCACCCCAAAATCCCAGGAAAAGTTATTGACTCCAGTATAAGCCTAAGGTGGGAAATTCATCATCCCCCCTGTCATCATCCAGACCCCCGTCATTAACACCCTCATCATAATCACCCTGTCATCATCCCCCCTTCGTCATCACCTCCTGTCATCATCCCCCCTTCATCATCCCCTTGTCATCATCCCCTTGTCATCATCCCACACCCCCCCCTTCATCATCCCCTTGTCATCATCCCACACACCCCTTCATCATCCCTTTATCATCCCACACCCCCCTTCATCATCCCCTTGTCATCATCCCACACCCCCCCTTCATCATCCCCTTGTCATCATCCCACCCCCCTTCATCATCCCCTTGTCATCATCCCACACCCCCCCTTCCTCATCCCCTTGTCATCATCTCACACCCCCCCTTCATCATCCCCTTGTCATCATCCCACACACCCCCTTCATCATCCCCTTGTCATCATCCCCTTGTCATCATCCCCACCCCCCTTCATCATCCCCTTGTCATCATCCCACACCCCCCCTTCATCATCCCCTTGTCATCATCCCCCCCCCCCCTTCATCATAACCGCTTGTCAATGTCTGATACAGTGGTCTTCAACCTGCGGACCTCCAGATGTTTCAAAACTACAACTCCCAGCAAGCCCGGGCAGCCATGGGCTGTCCGGGCTTGCTGGGAGTTGTAGTTTTGAAACCTCTGGAGGTCCGCAGGTTGAAGACCACTGCGACCTTCGACATCATCCACTCCCCCCCCTCTCACCCCCTTTAGTTCTGTACTCACCTCCGCTCGGCGGGACGTTAGGGTGCGCAGGTCCGGTGCTGCAGGACTGTCCGGTGGGATAGTGGTTCCGGGCTGCCATCTTCACCCCCCCTCTTCTTCACGCTTCGGGCCCGGAATAGAGGCGTTGCCTTGACGACGACGCAGAGGGACGTTGGTAATGAACGTCCCTCTGCGTCATCGTCAAAGCAACGTGACTATTCCGGGGCCGGGCCCGAAGCGCGGAGAAGATGGCAGCCCGGAACCACTATCCCACCGGACGACCTCCCCACCGGACGGTCCTGCAGCCGGAGGTCCGCAGGTTGAAGACCACTGAGGGCGGAGAGTTCACTCGGGTATAAGCCGAGGGGGGTGTTTTCAGCACGGAAAATCATGCTCAAAAACGCGGCTTATACTCGAGTATATATGGTATATACGGTATGTTAAATTAGAATATGTCATAAAAAAAACAATTTCAATCAGAATAAAAGGTAAAAGCATCCCAGAGTTATTAATGCATGACAGTGAGAGTGGTCAGAATTGCAAAAAAAGGTTTAGTCCTTAAGGTGAAAATGGGCTGAGTCCCTAAGGGGTTAATAATTGCCTGTGCTGCACTATATATATATATATATATATATATATATATATTATATAAATATATATATATATATATATATATATATATATATATAGATCTTCCTCCACAAGGAAACAGCACCCAACACAAGGTCCAGGTAAAGTGCAAGCTACAGGGTCTTTATTGCATCAAGAGAAACAATGCGACGTTTCGGCTGACAAGCCTTTTTCAAGCATAACAAACATGTACAAAAATCCATTTTACATAGGTAACAAAATGACATGATTGGTGGAAAAACAAGTGCAGTGAATATAGTAATTAGGTATAAGCCAACCTCCTGCATTTCATTGGTTGGGATCGGTGACATGTAAAAATGACAACTATATTTTTATATACATTTATAAAGATCCTTCATTAAAACCGAAACCTGTGACGGGAAAATACAAGTAGGGGGGCTCCATTACACCAGTATAGTGATGTGATTCATAGTTACATAGTTAGTATGGTCGAAAAAAGACATATGTCCATCAAGTTCAACCAGGGAATTAAGGGGTAGGGATGTGGCGCGATATTGGGGAAGGGATGAGATTTTATATTTCTTCATAAGCATTAATGTTATTTTGTTCCAGGAATGTATCTAATCCTGTTTTAAAGCTGTTAATTGTTCCTGCTGTGACCAGTTCCTGAGGTAGACCGTTCCATAAATTCACAGTCCTCACGGTAAAGAAGGCGTGTCGCCCCTTGAGACTAAACTTTTTCTTCTCCAGACGGAGGGAGTGCCCCCTCGTCCTTTGGGGGGGTTTAACCTGGAACAGTTTTTCTCCATATTTTTTGTATGGGCCATTAATATACTTATATACGTTTATCATATCCCCCCTTAAACGTCTCTTCTCAAGACTAAACAATTGTAACTCCTTTAATCGCTCCTCATAGCTAAGATGTTCCATGCCCCATATTAGTTTAGTCGCGCGTCTCTGCACCCTTTCCAACTCCGCAGTGTCCCTTTTATGGACAGGTGCCCAAAACTGAACAGCATATTCCAGGTAAGGCCATACCAATGATTTTTAAAGGGGGAGTATTATGTCCCTGTCCCTTGAGTCCATGCCTCTTTTGATACATGACAATATCCTGCCGGCTTTGGAAGCAGCAGCCTGACATTGCATGCTATTCTGTAGTCTGTGATCTACAAGTACACCCAGATCCTTCTCTACCAGTGACTCTGACAGTTTAATCCCCCCTAAGACATACGATGCATGCAGGTTATTAGTACCCAGATGCATAACTTTACATTTATTCACATTGAACCTCATTTGCCAAGTGGATGCCCAGACACTTAGTCTATCCAAGTCATCTTGTAACTTATGCACATCCTCTATAGACTGTACCGTGCTACAAAGCTTGGTGTCATCTGCAAAGATAGAAACAGAGCTGTTAATACCATCCTCTATATCATTGATAAATAAATTAAACAACAGCGGTCCCAGTACTGAACCTTGGGGTACACCACTAATAACCGGGGACCAATCAGAGTACGAATCATTGACCACCACTCTCTGGGTACGATCCATTAGCCAGTGTTCAATCCAGTTACAAACTAAAATTTCCAAACCCAAAGACCTTAACTTACCTGTCAGATGTCTATGAGGGACAGTATCAAACGCTTTAGCAAAATCCAGAAACACTATATCCACAGCCATTCCTCTGTCATTTACCTCTGTTCCGTAGTTGCGATCTGCTGGGGGCACACGCTACTCAACAATGTTTGTAAACATTGATACTGCGGCTGCGCGGCCTCATCCAGTCAGACCGCAACTAACTGTCTCGTAAGAGACGTGAGTGCGCTTGCGCTAACAAATAGTGCACTGCGCATTCCATTCACCTCTACGGCACATACTGGAAGACGTGTGAAGACGTCATTCAGGTGCCGGCCATAACTATAGCCGGAACCAAGGAGACATAAGCGCGGATCCTTTGGCCGCAATGGTGTGAACAGTCTTCTAGAAAAAATTCAGTTTCTGTTGTAAAATTTCTTGTTTTCTGGTGTTCTTCAACGGAGTCCCCTGTCTTGCATATATCCCGATGTGATTCAGTGAGGTACATATAAATGTGTATCTAAAAGAAAAAATAATAAAACCATAATTAAAACCAATGTTCCACGTCAATATAATAAATATATTTCTACTACGTCCTATTGAATAAGTACTATGAATATAGGCTAGAAAAGAAAGGGGAAAAAAAGAAAAAAAGAAAAGAAAGAAAAGGGAAAAGAGGAAGAAAAGAAAAGGGGAGGGGGGGGGGGAAGGGGGGGGAAGAAAGGAAAGAAGAAGGGGAAGGGAAAAGAAGGGAAAAAAAGGGGGGGAGAGAAAAATAGAAATAAAAAATAAAAAAAAAATAAAAAAAATTGAAATGAAAATAAATAAAGAGGAAAAAAAGAGGAGCTGGGAAGGAAAAAAGGGAGAAAAAAGAAGAAAAAGGGCATGAAAAAAGAAAGAAAAGAAAGGGGAAAAGAGAAAAGAGGGTAAGAACAGGGAATAGAAAACAGCGATAAAGAAAGAGAGAGGAGAGAAAAAAAGGGGGGGGGAAAGGGATAAACAAAAACAAAATATAGAAGAATGGGAGAAAGAAAAGAGAGTGCAATCAGTGATCTGAACAACAATCCATGTGTCATATAAGGTTTCAAACTGTAATCAATATTTAACCCAGTTGGATATAACATATTTAGTTTATGTATCCAACGGAGTTCTTTTTGTTTCAATATCCTTTCCCTATCCCCTCCACATCTAAGAGGCTGGACATAATCAATAATCCTTATATAATATCCTTATCAATAATATATATATATATATATATATATATATATATATATTCCTCCCTCCCTGTATGCTTTTTTAAGTATATCAAGTTTTAACAAGAAAACATTTATAAGATGACTTAAGAGTATGTTCACATGTGTAAAAAGAAGCTTGTAAAAGAATCCCAAAAAGAAGCTTGGTTTCCAGTTTACATTTACTCTAAAATGGGGAATATTTAAAAAAGCAGGTGCGTTTCAAAGAAGCAGCATTGAATAAAGACGTGATTTGTCAATTCTTTTTTGGGAGCTGTTTTTTTAACCTTCTCATTGAATTTAAAGGGGTACTCCACCCCTAGACATCTTATCCCCTAGGTCCCGCTGCTGGGGACCCCCGGGTTCGCCACTACGGCACCGCGCTATCATTACTGCACAGACTGAGTTTGCTCTGCGCGTAATGACGGGCAATACAGGGGCCGGAGCATTTTTACGTCACGGCCCTGCCCCTCGTGATGTCACAGCCTGCCCCCTCAATACAAGTCTATGCCATAGCTTTGCATTAAGGGGGCGGGCCCTGATGTCACGAGGGGCGAAGCCATGACATCACGCTGCTCCGTACCCTGTATCGCCCGTCATTATGCACAGAGCAAACTCGCTCTGTGCAGTAATGATAGCACGGTGCCGCAGCGGCGAGCCCGGGGGTCTCCAGCAGCGGGACCCCGGCGATCTGACATCTTATCCCCTTTCCCTTGGATAGGGGATAAGATGTCTAGGGGCGGAGTACTCCCTTTTTTTTGCCTGTGTGATGCATGCATTTTAAATGATAGTATTTCCAATTTGATTCAAAAGCCAGTATATTGCTTTAGCAGAAAAACTATTAAAATACACTCAATGTCTGTGCTATTGCGATTTTTCTTTAAAAATTTGGTTCGATCCAAATTTATTCATGATGAATCTATATTAAAAACGGCTATTTCTGGTCTACAGAGAGCCTCAATAGAGGTGTAGAACACTTTGCTTTGTTCTAACACGCATATGGAGTGTGCTGGGGTAGTGAAATAATACTGTTATTCAGTGTAACATGCAGATTACAGGCATTACTTTTAGAATCACTGCCATCGAGCGGCACAATGACAGAGCCTGGAGGTGGCATCAGTATGAGGAGACCATATAGTGGCTGAATAACACGGCGTAGAGGTGTTGGCAGCATGAGGGGACCAAATAGTGGCTGAATGACACAGCTTGGATGTGGCTGAAGTATGAGGAGACCATATAGTGGCTGAATGACACAGCATGGAGGTGTTGGCAGCATGAGGAGATCATATAGTGGCTGAATGACACAGCCTGGAGGTGGCATCAGTATGAGGAGACCATACAGCGGCTGAATGACAAAGTGTGGAGGTGTTGGCAGCATGAGGAGACCATATAGTGGCTGAGTAGTGTTGCTCGCGAATATTCGCAATTCGAATATTATTCGCGAATATCGCATATTCGCGAATTCGCGAATTTCGCGAATATAGCGCTATATATTCGTAATTACGAATATTCGTTTTTTTTTTTTTTTTTTCTTCACAGTACACATCACAGTGATCATCCCTCTCTGCTTCCAGCTTGTGTGGTGTAAAGAAGGCTCTAATACTACTGTATGAGACTGCCGGACGAAAATTCGCATATGCGAAAATTAGCATATGCTAATTTTCGCATATGCGAATTTTCGCGTACACTAATTTTGTGTGTGTTAATTTTCGCATATGTCAATTTTCGCATACGCGAATGTTCGCATATGCGAAAATAAAACGAGAATATTACGAATATGCGAATATTCGCGAATATATGACGAATATTCGTCCATATATTCGCGAATATTCGCGAATTCGAATATGGCCTATGCCGCTCAACACTATGGCTGAGTGACACAGCGTGGAGGTGTTGGCAGCATGAGGAGACCATATAGTGGCTGAATGACACAGCCTGGAGGTGGCATCAGTATGAGGAGACTATATAGTTGCTGAATGACACAGCCTGGAGCTGGCAGCAGCATGAGTAGCATAAGAGCTGGCAGCAGACACTAGGTTCACAATCCCTAAAATATTTTAGGCCCAGGCTCAGCAGCATCAGTAAACCATATATTGGCTGAATGACACAGCCTGGAAGTGGCTGAAGCATGAGGAGACCATTGAAATTTAAGATTTTGAAATAGAAATTTAAGATTTTGAAATTGAAATTGAGGATTTTGAAATTGAAATTGAGGATATTGAAATTGAGGATTTTGAAATTGAAATTTTAACTCCCTAGTTTTAGTGTCCCAGGCTCTGGCATCTGGGTGCAAAGGACCAAATGTAACAAGGAGTCACATGCCACATGGCAGCAAAATGACAGAGCCTGGAAGTTGCATCAGTATGAGGAGACCTGCTGAATGACTGCCTGGAGTTTGTGGCAGAATTGGGAGACCATATAGTGTCTGAATGGCACAGCATTGATTTGACTGAAGCATGAGGAGCCCATATAGTGTCTGAATAGCACACCCTGGAGTTTGTGGCAGCATTAGGAGACCATATAGTTGCTGAATGGCACAGTCTGGAGTTTGTGGCAGTATGAGGAGACCATATAGTGGCTGAATTGCACAGCCTGGAGTTGACTGAAGCATGAAGAGACCATAAAGTGGCTGAATGAGACAGCCTGGAGGTGGCAGCAGCAGCATCAGGAGTCCTGAAAGTTACCCTAATGCAGAGGAATTTCTGAAACTGGGGACCAGCACCTTAATTATGTTTTGCAGTATCGATGGCCGCACAATGACAGAGCCTGGAGGTGGTAGCATCAGCATGAGGAGACCATGGACCAGCACAATTAGAGAGCCTGGAGGTGGCAGCATCAGCTGAAGAGACCATAGAGCAGCACAATTAGAGAGCCTGGAGGTGACAGCATCAACATGAGGAGACCATATGGCGGCACAATGACAGTACCTGGAGGCGGTAGCATCAGCATGAGGAGACCATATGGTGGCACAATGACAGCGTGGAGGCGGTAACATCAGCATGAGGAGACCATAGAGCAGCACAAGGAGAGAGCTTGGAGGTGGCAGCATCAGCATGAGGAGGCCATATGGCGGCACAATGACAGAGCCTGGAGGTGGTAGCATCAGCATGAGACCATATGGTGGTACAATAACAGAGCGTGGAGGTGGTAGCATTAGCATGAGGAGACCATAGAGCAGCACAATGAGAGAGCCTGGAGGTTGCAGCATCAGCATGAGGACTCCATATGGCGGCACAATGACAGAGCCTGGAGGTGTTAGCATTAGCATGAGGAGACCATAGAGCAGCACAATGACAGAGTGTAGAGATGGTAGCATTAGCATGAGTAGACCATAGAGCAGCACAATGACAGAGCCTTGAGGTGGCAGCAGCAGCATGAGGGCCATGCCATCTGAGGGTTGACCCACTGACTGTTGGCTGGGGGTGTCAGATGTCACTTGGGATGAAGTGGATGACCAAGTGAACCGATCAATCACGGCTGCTGAGTTGCTGGTCTAGACACGACTGCTAGCTGACACCAGGAGCTCAGACCTCTAGCTGCGACTCAGGCTGCCACACGCCCCTACTCTGCTGCGACCTCTGCCTACACCTGATGAATTTAAGCCTCTGCCACTCCACTTAGCACGTCCTGGCGCTACTCTGCCTGACATACTTATTGCATATATGAGGGGAGTACAATACGCTTCACTACGCTTAAAACAGTATTTGTCTAGAACAGCAGCAGGTGTGTACTATTGGCTGTCCTTTCATAGTATAAAGGCCCTTGCCAGATTAACAGGTACAAAATAGTACACTACTTAGATGTAGGTATGTGGTATGCCCTTATGAGGGCAGAAAAATGCACTACAGTACACATACAAAAAGTATCTGAGTAAAAACACCATCGTTGAGTACTTTTTCCTGGACTTTCACAGTATCTAGGCCTTTGACAGATTATCAGGTACAAAATAGTACACTACTTAGATGTAGGTATGTGGTATGCACTTATGAGGGTAGAAAAATGCACTACAGTACACTTAATAAATGTATTGGAGTAAAACACCAGCCGGTGATTACTTTTGGTGGTCCTTTCACAGTATGTAGGCCCTTGACAGATTAACAGGTACAAAATAGTACACTACTTAGATGTGGTATGTGGTATGCACTTATGAGGGCAGAAAAATGCCATACAGTATGCTAAAAAAAAAAAAATTAGGAATGGACTGCTGGATATGGATTATACCGTCTACTGACTAGTATAACCAACAAACCAGTTGTTGTGGAACAAAGACACAGGTTTGCCCAAAATAATTATTTCTCCCTCCTCTGAAAACGTTTCTGCAGCTGAGGCAACACACAGCTCTCTGCCCCTCTCTGTAATACAATGCTGTTCACAGTGACTGAGGGGTTAATCACTGCAGTAAGAATTAATTTCTGTGCATATACGCTGTGCTCTGTGTCCAACAGAAGGCTGAGGTGACTAGGAGGTGAAACGCTGCTGCAAAAAGCTTTTCTGTGTAACACACACACACCGATTTCTGTCCTATCTCTAGGTAGTGTAATGAATGAAATGACGAGCCGCAAAATGGCTGTTAAATACCGTATTTATCGGCGTATAACACGCACTTTTTAGGCTAAAATTTTTAGCCTAAAGTCTGTGTGCGTGTTATATGCCGATACACCCCCAGGAAAGGCAGGGGGAGAGAGGCCGTCGCTGCCCGCTTCTCTCCCCCTGCCTTTCCTGGGGTCTAGAGCGCTGCTGTCGGCCCTTTTCACCCCCTGGTTATCGGCGCCGCTGCCCGTTCTGTCCCCCTGACTATCGGTGCCGGCGCCGATAGCCAGGGGGAGAGAAGCGGCGCCGACAGCCAGGGGGAGAGAAGGGGCAGCGGCACCCATTGCCGGCGCCGCTGCCCCGTTGCCTCCCCCCATCCCCGGTGGCATAATTACCTGAGTCGGATCCGCGCTGCTCCGCTGCTCCAGGCCTCCGTCGTTGCTATGCGCTGAACGGCGCGGCGCATGACGTCAGAGCGCCGCGCCGTGCATAGCAACGACGCTGGGGACGCACGACGGAGGCCTGGAGCAGCGCGGACCCGACTCAGGTAATTATGCCACCGGGGATGGGGGGAGGCAACGGGGCAGCGGCGCCGGCAATGGGTGCCGCTGCCCCTTCTCTCCCCCTGGCTGTCGGCGCCGCTTCTCTCCCCCTGGCTATCTGCGCCGGCACCGATAGTCAGGGGGACAGAACGGGCAGCGGCGCCGATAACCACGGGGTGAAAAGGGCCGACAGCAGCGCTATAGACCCCAGGAAAGGCAGGGGGAGAGAAGCGGGCAGCGACGGCCTCTCTCCCCCTGCCTTTCCTGGGGGTATATCGGGGTATACACGCGCACACACGCACCCTCATTTTATCATGGATATTTGGGTAAAAAACTTTTTTTACCCAAATATCCTTGGTAAAATGAGGGTGCGTGTTATAGGCCGGTGCGTGGTATACCCCGATAAATACGGTATATAGGGCTGTGACATCACAGGAGTGGCTGGCCGCTGATAGGCTGCATCCTGCATGTGATTCGGGGTCAGCCCACCTACTTCCCTTCCCGCCTTGCCTTCCCACCTTCCCAGCGTTCCTTGCACCATGTGCTGACATGGGGATCTGCCGTTTTTGATGCCCTGGAGCCTGCACCGCAGTAAATGGAGTTTAATGAAGCGATTCAGATAGAATCGTGGCGATATTCACATTCGTTGCGAATAGATTATTTTATGAAATTCGTAACAAATTTGGGTTTGTCAGCTTTGATTCGCTCATCTCTAATAGATAGTGTAGATGGTTTTTGTCCTATGTTTTTTTTTTATGAAGAGACAAAAGAGCTTTGCGTCAAAGTTGAGGTGGAGCCAAAACTGATGACAGCCAATAATAGATTTGTTCAAGAAAATACATGATACAGTATTGAGTTTGGGGTCTAATAGGCCATAGTTACTTGGATTTCATTTTTCATTCTGTGCCATTCAGTTTGGTTTAGCAGTAATTCTTTTTTTTTTTTTTTTAAATCAAACATTTCTAAATATTATCATTATTATATATATATTTTGTATTTTCTTCACGTACGTAAAAAAAAGACATATGTTCCTCTATATACATAGTGGATGTTTTTGCACCTAATGATAAATGGCACTGGCTTTTTGCCATTTGCCTTCTGAGTAAAATTCCTATTTCCAGCTGTGAATTGTAGCCAATATTGATGATTGTCACAGTGTATTTATAAAAATACAGAAGTACTATGTCAACAATATGCATGATAAAATGTTAGGAATTTTCTTGCCTATATCACTTTGAAATGTACAACATGTTTCTACTTCCTGAAAAAAAAAAAATATATATATATATATATATATATATATATTCTGCAGACAACATGGGACTTATAAGTATTACACATTGTTTCCCTTTATAGGGAACCAAGTGCTGTATTTTAACAAATATAATTCTTGGCAACACATTATATATGGTAAAATCTTTATCCTCACAATCCCCTGGGGATGTTTTTGCCCCCAGGGATGGTGAGGATATGAAGTTATACAGTCTCCCTGGCTGCCCTGTCGGTATTCCCCTGAGCGGGGAGCTATACTTACCTTGTGCTTAGGGAGCAGAGTGATGACATGGGCCGTTAATCAAGCCGAGGGGGAATCATTACGGCCGGAGTGGTGGGACCTGGTAAGTATAGCTCCACGCCCAGGGGACTACTTATGGGGTGGCCGGGAAGACTTTATAACTTCATATCCTCACCATCCCGGAGGGCAAAACGTATGGTAAGGATAAAGATTTTACAATTTAAAACACGTTATATATGGTAAAATTTAGTGCTTGGTTCTCTTTAACTTGTTATATGTAATCACAAATGCATAGCATATAATAATTCTAAACTGCATTTCTGAATGCATAGGAATGTGCATGTATTCACATTGCATTGTTATATTCCAGGTAATAGCATGCTTCTCCGTGTACTTCCATCAGTTTATGAGATGCAGCCTCAGCCGATACATAAGTTCCTGAAAGACCTAGTTTCACAGATGTCTTATTTAGAAGAAGGAGAACAGCATCATATGCTAAGGCTGTTGCAAGCAATAGCAAAGGCTAAGCAACCAGAGGTAATAACTACATTAATCATTGCTCCTGGGCATATTTTATGTTAAAAAAAATATTTGAGCAACAAAGAATCTTCTATCAATTATTCCTTATTCTATTGTAATACTGGAATAATAACTTTCATTTACATACAAACTCATGGGAAATGTAACCATTTTCTACTTTTTGAAGCTGCCAGCACATCTTCAATAGTGTTGCTCGCGAATATTCGCAATGCGAATTTTATTCGCGAATAACGCATATTTGCGAATTCGCGAATATTCGCGAATATAGCACTATATATTCGCAATTACGAATATTCGTTATAGATTTTTTTTCTTCATAGTATACATCACAGTGATCACCCCTCTCTGCTTCCAGCTTGTGTGTTGTAAAGAAGGCTCTAATACTACTGTGGGAGACTGGCGTATGAATTTTTGCATATGTGAAAATTTGCATACGCTGATTTTCACATATACGAAATTTTGCTTATGCATATTTTCTTTTATGCTACTTTTTGCATATACAAATTTTCGTACATGCGAATTTCCGTATGTGCAAAAATATTACGCGAATATTACGTACGAATATGCGGATTTAGCGAATATATGACGAATATTCATCCATATATTCGTGAAATATCGCAAATTCGAATATGGCCTATGCCGCTCAACAGTAATCTTCAATACACAAACAATTCAACATTTTATTGTTACTGCCTAGCAGACAGCACTCACAAAAACTGTGATTCTGTAAAAGCAGACTTTAACAGTATCACAGTTCTTCCGGCAAATTCTTCTAAAGGCACATTCAAATGGGGGATTTTCCCATTAAAAAAAATAAATAAAAATAAACCATAAAATCCGTGGAAAATTTACTGGCATATCTGTGGCAAGTCACTTTTTTCCCTTCTGTGAATTTTTTATAAATATGAATAGAGAAAAATCTTTGCTGTTTAGACTGTGGCACAGATCCACTTTAAAGTGTACCTGTCATTAACATACATTGGTTAAAAAAAATGTGTATTTTTTTTGTGAAAAAAATGCTGACCCTGCAGCTATTGCCTGTGAGTGTCTGTCGGGAGACCAAATACAGGAAGTATGGGCGGACAAGCAGGACTCTGTGCAGGCTCCTGACTTATCACTCATCTTGCTGTGTGAGCTGGGGTGTGTCATAGAGCCTCAGTGCACAGAGCCCTGCTTGTCCTCAGTGCACAGAGTCCTGATTGTCCTCAGTGTACAGAGCCCTGCTTGTCCTCAGTGTACAGAGCCCTGCTTGTCCTCAGTGCATAGAGCCCTGCTTGTCCTCAGTGTACAAAGCCCTGCTTGTCATCAGTGCACAGAGCCCTGCTTGTCCTCACTGCACAGAGCCCTGCTTGTCCTCAGTGCACAGAGCCCTGCTTGTCCTCACTGCACAGAGCCCTGCTTGTCCTCAGTGTACAGAGCCCTGCTTGTCCTCAGTGTACAGAGCCCTGCTTGTCCTCAGTGTACAGAGCTCTGCTTGTCCTCAGTGTACAGATCCTTGCTTGTCCTCGGTGTACAGAGCCCTGCTTGTCTTCGGTGCACAGGGCCCTGCTTGTCCCCAATGTACAGAGCCCTGCTTGTCCCCAGTGTACAGAGCCCTGCTTGTCCTCAGTGCAGAGAGCCCTGCTTGTCCTCAGTGCACAGAGCCCTGCTTGTCCTCAGTGTAAAGAGCCCTGCTTGTGCTTCCTGTATTTGGTCTCCTCATAGAGACACACAGACAATAGCTGCAGGGACAGATTTTTTTTAACCCAAAAATATACACATTTTTTAACTAATGTTTATTACAAATATACATATAATGGTATTTTCTGCATTATATAAAAAGTTTTTGCTAATGACAGGTAGACTGTAAAAGGAAGACTTTCATGGTGCCTGAGCCATGAGTCATAGGGGTTGTCCCTGATGGCTTTTCCCACCCTGGGAAATCTCTCTGTACACCCAAACAAGTAATCTATCAAGGCTGGTGAGGTGGGGAGAAGCTGGTGTTGACCACACATGGTTTAGGCAATGTAAAAGTGATGACTGGTTCCCTGTAAGGATAATAGGATGCCCTTTTAGAGCAGAATAGATGCAGATTTTTAGCTTTTAACTAAAATGGAGTATTTTATTACTGTGATCATATAATGAAAAGATTTTCACAAAGTGAATGAAGGAAAAAGTGTCATGACTAGTGCTTAAAAGCATAAAATAAACTCATAGCATATAGTCCAAACAAAAGGACATAAAGAAGCACTGGCAAGAAGAAAGAAGTATAAGTAGTTTAAAGGGAATGTGTCATCAGAAAATTACCTATTGCTTAAAGGGGTACTCCGCTTATGGACATCTTATCTCTTATCCACGGCCGCCCAAACCCGCATTCTGCACATTCATATTCAGGAAGCTGAGTTTGGGTGGCCGTGGGCGTGACATGTGGCCGGCTCTGGTCACGTGGTGTGATATCACGACCACGGCTGCCCAAACCCAGCATTCTGAACATAAATGTACAAAACGCTACAGTGTTGGGCCAGAGAGTACAGGGGCGTCTCAGTGGCTGGATCAGGCCCCCCCCCACCCCGCGATCAGATGTTTCATCCCCTATCCTTTTCACAGGGGATAAGATTTCCAGGGGCAGAGTACCCCTTTAAATGAAATTTTATGTTACCATATTTTTCATTTTTATTATGTTTTTTTTTTCAATTTTTTCTTTTTATGTTCTATATTTTATAATAATTCTGAAATCTAGCATTTTCCATTTTGGCCTAAAACTAAGCTAAAGCTAAAACTAAGCTGAGACTTCCTGTTTAGTATAGATTATTTCCTAGCACAGACAGGAGTACAGTGAAAGCTGACACCAGCATATAGATAACACTGGATCTACCACCATTCACAGCACAGTGCAGCATCCTCCTCTTTCTAAAATGGTTACAGAAAATTCTAAGTAGCATTTTAACTTCAATGATATATATAAGACAAGTGTAAAATTACATATCCTCATGCAAACGTACAACACCATCTTAAGTCACTTCATGGTAGCACCTATACAGATGTACTGATGTTATCACATGAGCGGCACATCAGTGTGAGATGAAACTGCAGCAATGTCACTTGTGTGCTCCATCACAGCAGTGGGGGATATCGTCACCATGAAAGATTTTGCACATGCGCCAAGCTTCTGTTCCAGAAATATCTTACATGCAGTATTATATTTATGAATTGATACATGAATTATAGATAATTTGTTGTTTATTTATCCGAGGAGACTATATGAGTATACGTATATATATATATATATATATATGTATATATATATATATATAGTCATGGCCGTAAATGTTGGCACCCCTGAAATTTTTCAAGAAAATGAAGTATTTCTCACAGAAAAGGATTGCAGTAACACATGTTTTGCTATACACATGTTTATTCCCTTTGTGTGTATTGGAACTAAACATAAAAAGGGAGGAAAAAAGCAAATTGGACATAATATCACACCAAACTCCAAAAAATTGTCTGGACAAAATTATTGGCACCCTTTCATAATTGTGGAAAAATAAAGATTGTTTCAAGCATGTGATGCTCCTTTAAACTCACCTGGGGCAAGTAACAGATGTGGGTAATATAAAAATAACACCTGAAAGCAGATAAAAAGGAGAGAAGTTCACTTAGTCTTTGCATTGTGTGTCTGTGTGTGCCACACTAAGCATGGACAACAGAAAGAGGAGAAGAGAACTGTCTGAGGACTTGAGAACCAAAGTTGAGGAAAAATTTCAACAATCTCAAGGTTACAAGTCCATCTTCAGAGATCTAGATTTTCCTTTGTTCACAGTGCGCAACATTATAAAGAAGTTTTCAATCCATGGCACTGTAGCTAATCTCCCTGGGTGTGGACGGAAGAGAAGAATTCATGAAAGGTGTCAACGCAGGATAGACCAGATGGTGGATAAGCAGCCCCAAACAAGTTCCAAAGATATTCAAGCTGTCCTGCAAGTTCAGGAAGCATCAGTGTCAGCGCAAACTATCCGTCAACATTTAAATGAAATGAACCGCTATGGCAGGAGACCCAGGAGGACCCCACTGCTGACACAGAGACATAAAAAAGCAAGACTACATTTTGCCAAAATGAACTTGAGTAAGCCAAAATCCTTCTGGGAAAACGTCTTGTGGACAGATGAGAGCAAGATACAGCTTTTTGGTAAAGCACATCATTCTTCTGTTTAACAAAAATGGAATGAGGCCTACAAAGAAAAGAACACAGTACCTACAGTGAAATATGGTGGAGGTTCAATTATGTTTTTGGGAGGTTTTGCTGCCTCTGGCACTGGGCGCCTTGAATGTGTGCAAAGCATTGTGAAATCTGAGGATTGCCAATGGATTTTGGGTAGCACTGTACAGCCCAGTGTCAGAAAGCTGGGTTTGCATCTGAGATCTTGGGTGGACATGTAGGACAATGACCCCAAATATATGTCAAAAAGCACCCAGAAATGGATGGCAATAAAGCGCTTGAGAGTTCTGAAGTGGCCAGCAATGAGTCCAGATCTAAATCCCATTGAACACCTGTGGAGAGATCTTAAAATTGCTGTTGGGAAAAGGTGCCCTTCCAATATGAGAGACCTGGAGCAGTTTGCAAAGGAAGAGTGGTCCAAAATTCCGTCTGAGAGGTGTAAGAAGCTTATTGATGGCTTTAGGAAGTGACTGATTTCAGTTATTTTTTCCAAAGGGTGTGCAACCAAATATTAAGGGTGCTGGAGTTTGGTGTGATATTATGTCCAATTTGTTTCTTTTCCTCCCTTTTTTGGTTTAGTTCCAATGCACACAAAGGGAATAAACACGTGTATAGCAAAACATGTGTTACTGCAATTCTTTTCTGTGAGAAATACTTAATTTTCTTGAAAAATTTCAGGGGTGCCAACATTTACGGCCATATATATATATATATATTGTTTTAGATATGTGTCCATGCCTGACAAGAAGAATCTCATAAGGGCATGTTAGGCGCAGAGTGAATGTTTGGCACATGCACTGGTTTCCTGTCTTCAAATCTGGTTTCTCACATAAGGGGCACTCCTTAGTGTGGATGTAGCCTTGTCATTAAAGATGAGTGAATTTTAGAAAATTTAGATTCGGACGATTTCGATCCGAATTTATTCTTGGCGTATAGCTATTAAAAACGTCTATTTCCAGGCTACAGAGAGCCTCAATAGGGGTGTAGAACACTTTGCCTTGCCGTAACATGCACAGGGAGTGTGCTGTGTCAGTAAAATAATACTGTTATTCAGTATGCAGATTACAGGCGATGCTATTAGAATCACTGATGCAGAGTCTCTGGATGTGGTGGCATGGTCGGGAGACCAAATGGTGTCACAATTGAAGTGATTAAAGAGATTTCTTAATTTAATTTTTAATTTAATTTAAATTTTGTAAAAAAAAATAAAATCCTTTTTTGAGCACCCATTCTGGTGAGCATCGAGCTGGCGGTCAGCCACGAGGCGAGCTGCCACCTGTTCCAGCCGCTGCCTCTCAGCGCCCCCCCCCCCCTAGTTCTCCAGTGCGGCTGCAGATGCCGTAAATGAACAGTAGCCGGGACCAGAAGACATGCTGCACTGCGACTGTGGAGTGCGCAGCGCAGCCCCCGGCCTCTGACTGTGTGCCAACACAGCACCATGTTTCCGCGGCTCCAGGGACTGCGCAGGTGAGCCGGGAACCCCCATTGGGCCACACTGCCCCTAGCCCTCACACGGCCCTTGCTGTGGTTACTGACATTGTCCCTGCCTCTCCTACTGCCTTTACTCCCATTCAGTGTGGGATATCTGCATGGCCTCCATTGCTCCCAGGCACACAGGACTTGCGGTCTCCTGCCCCTCTGTTGGAGGGTCCTCTGATGCACCCTTCTCAGGCCCCCTCACTGTGGCTCTCAGCTGCTGGACATTACCCCTCTCCAATACTGGTATTTTATGCCACACCTTTTCCTGGTGCGGCCCCCCAGATGTCACTGGTGCCCTCTCCACGATGGTCCTCGGGCTCCTCCTGGGACACCCGCGACCAGTGCCCCTCTCCACCTTTGGGTGGCCTTGATTTGTCGCACTGTTCTGCCCTGTGCCAGCCTGAGAATGGTCATGGACTGCCTATGCCTACACCTGCACCGTGTGACCCCACTACTGAGCCTGAGAGGCACGCCACCCGTGTTTCGTGCCCCCCCCCATCTCCCACTCCCCCACCACCTCCCTCCCAAGGGGCCACGTCTGCAGGTGTCTCACCTCCTACAGCTTCGCCAGACCGGCCACTTACCCTAGCTGACCTCCAGTCCTTAATCACTTCATTACCTACAAAAGAGGACTTCTCAGTCATGCCTAAACAGATGGTGTTGAAATGTAAACAAGAATTTGCTTAACTGCACACTGAGGTATCCACCCTCTCATCCAGGGTGGACACGGTTGAGTCAGCACAAGAATTCTCTGCCGTCTCACTCCAAGCTCTCCAAGAAACTGTGCAAAAACACTTTTTGTCTTACAACAGCATCTTGATGATGTGGAAAACCGCAACAGATGTAACAACATTCGCCTGCGTGGCCTACCTGAAGCGGTTGGTGCTGACGAACTGTACCCTGCCTTATTGGCGATATTCAATGTTCTCTTAGACAGACCTGCTGATGCTCACATTGAACTGGACAGGGCCCATAGGGCTCTTCGCCCACCCCACCTGGAGGACCAACATCCTAGAGATGTGATCTGCAGGGTCCATTTCTACACTATTTAGGAGGACATTCTACGTATTGCCCGCATGCGACGCCGGATCCTTTACAAAGATGTGGAAGTGCAACTTTACCCAGACTTATCCCGCCAAACCCTACTCAGCCCGTGGCACTCCGACCGCTTTTAGAGGTGCTTCGGGAGAGAGGCCTGAACTATTGTTGAAGATTCCCGTTCACTCTCATGGTTTGGAGAGATGGCAAGACTCTTACTCTACTTACTCCTGATGACCTTCCAGGATTTCTTTCGGACTTGGACATTCCCTGCCTCCCTTTGCTGGAATGGCCCACGCTTGCCCCCTTAGTGTCCAAAAGGCCTATCCAGCGCTTCCCCCAGAAGTCACCTAAGCAGGCCCGTGCTGGTCTCCTGCCCCGTGGCTCTTGCCGTCAAATGCTGGTCTCTCGCTGGGAGTCTGTTCCATCCTCCTCCCGGGCAGGGACCTCTGATGCTACCTGATCATCATGATGTTATGCTACTTGATGTTATGTTTTTATTTTGCTGTTTTGCAGGCCTGTCCTGATTGCTTCTCTTCATTCTTTTACTTCTGTCTCTCCAATATTTGTCCCCTCTTTTCCTCCCTCCAGCTATTCTACTTCCCCCCCTTCCTGTGCTTCCATACCCTGCTTCCTAAGGTTTTCTTTCCCAACTCCTTTTGGCACTTTCTCATTACTCCCATTCTCCCCTAGAGGTCTCTTTTTGCTCTCTCATCTTGTTTTCTCAGCTTTCATGGGGGTGCGGGGCTTGGGCTCCCCTTTCGCTTGCCTGCTTCCGGCTTCCCCCACATAGGGTGGAGACACCACCGGGTTCTTTTCCTGACGCCTGTCTCCTTGGTCTTTGACCGCGATTTTCTTAGTTTGAACTGCGGCAGTGGTATTCCCGCTGCTTCCGTGTGTCTTGTGTATTTCCTCCTTTCCCCTTATCTCGCCCTTTTTTCTTCGTACTCTTTGTCCTCCCCCCCCCCCTCCGTGTCTCTGTGTTTCCTCTCTGAGTCTTGTTTTTGGTCTTTTCTTTTTCTTGGGTAACCGGCTGGACGTGTGCTCTCTGCCCCGATGTGTTCTTTGGCAGACCTTACCATCGCTTCCTTTAATGTGCAGGGACTCAACACCCCAGCAAAACGGACGCAGATCCTACACCATCTCCACAAACGCCAGGTACACATTGCTTGCTTCCAAGAAACTCACTTTATCTCAGGTCGTGCCCCTGCCCTGAAGAATAGGTACTACCCGATTTGGTTCTGTGCTAATAATCCGGTGGCGCGCGCTAAAGGGGTGGCCATTGCTCTTCATAAGTCCTTGGTTCATCAGGTCCTTGATGTTACTTTGGACTCATTAGCTAGGTTTGTTGTTTTTCTCTGGGGGGTACCCCTCTCACAGTTATTAACGCTTATGCTCAATCAGGGTGAGGTGGACTTTGTAGTTGACCTGGTTGATTCGCTCTTACCTGTGGTCTCCGGTACTGTGGTCCCCTGCGGGGATTTGAACCTAACTCTGGATCCTACGCTAGATAATTCCATGGGCCGCGTCTGTCTTACGCAGCCATCAAACATGTAAAGCGTGCGCCCTTGCTCTTTTACAATTGACTGATGTATGGCGTATGTACCATCCTTCGGATACGGACTACAGTTTTTTCTCCTCCATGTACGGGTCCTACAGTCGGTTGGATTACATTCTGATCCAGCATGCTGCTCTGCCCTGGGTGGCATCCTCCTCAATTGGCAACATTGTGTGGTCTGATCACACCCTAGTCTTTTGCTCTCTTCACCTCCTGTCACTGACTAGGTCGGCCTGGTCGTGGAGGCTTAATGAATCCTTGCTTCTTGACCCGCTTTGCTTGGCTGACCTGACCACGTCTGTTTCCACATTTTTGGATGATCATGCTTCTGACCCTACGTTTAATCAGTGGGAGGTGCTCAAGTGTGTCCTCCGGGGTATTCTCATTAAACATGGCTCCCGTCTTAAACGGGCCAGGGCCCAGGCCCATCATGATGCCCTCCACCTGGTTTCTTCCCTTGAGCTGCCCCACAAGCACTCGCTCTCTCCCTCGGTTTTCAGAGAATTGCAGTTGGCTGGACTTGAGGTTAAACTTTATTGAAAGAGTCCTTGGGCCGCTGGCTCCAGATGGGTAGGATCAGATTTTATGAATACGGTAATAAAAGTGGTCGCATGCTGGCCAGGGAGCTATTCACAGCCACCCCTGCATTCACAGCCAATCAGGTTCGGTAGTACACTCGACTTCGGACATTACTTCTGCTTTTCATACCTTTTTTTTCTGACCTGTATAATCTACCTCACCTTCCTACCCCCCCCCCCCCACTCATGCCATCTCAGTTCCCCCTCCCCTCCTTGGATACTATGGAGGTGCTGGAGGCTCCTTTCTCCCCTGGTTGTCAAGGACCTCCCAGGTGGAAAAAGCCCAGGCCCTGATGGATTTACAGCCAAATTTTATAAAACCCTCCTTGACTCCCTTTCCCCTCTTATGCTTCGGGCCTTTAACTCTGTCTCTCCCTCCAATCCTATCCCTGCCCCTTCTATGGTAGCCCACGTAGTGCTTATCCCCAAACCCGGTAAGGACCCCCAGTTGTGCGGGAGCTATCGCCCCATCTCCCTCCTAAATGTTGACTTAAAAATGTATTCCAAATTGCTAGCGATGTGCCTTAATTCTATTCTCCCCTCCTTGATATATTTGGACCAGGTGGGCTTTGTGCCGGGGAGGGAAGCCAGGGACAATACCATCAAGACTATCGATTTCATCCACTTTGCCCGGTCTAATGCACTGCTTATGATGGTCGGGAAAGGCCTTTGATCGCATCTCCTAGGCCTCCCTGTCACAAACCCTACAACATGTCGGATTTGGCCCTTTACTGCTCCCCGACGGCTTGCTTAAAGATCAATGGCTCTCTTTCCGACCCTTTCCCCATTCACAACGGCACGCGTCAGGGTTGCCCCCTCTCCCCTCTTCTGTATGTGCTGGTGATAGAACACCAGTGTTAGAGCAGACCCTGATATCCATGGGGTAGCTGTTGGTGGCCATGAATATAAATGTTCTGCTTTTGCAGATGATCTTTTAGTGTACCTTACAGACACCGTTGTGTTGCTGCCCAATCTCATGGCTCACCTCCGGGAGTTTGGCCTGTGGTCTAACTTTAAAATTAACTTCTCAAAATCAGAATTACTCAACATTTCTTTGCCAGCTCATGCAGAAGCCTCCCTCCGCTCGAGTTTCCCCTTCACGTGGCCCTCCCGCAGTATTACTTATCTAGGGACAAAGATGCCATCCGACCTCTCTCAACTGTTCTCCCTCAATTTTTTTACCCTACTGGCACAGTTTCGTGCAGACCTAGATACTTGGAGCAGAAATGAGTTCTCTTGGTTTGGTCGGATGGCCATCATTAAAATGAACCTCTTGCCTCGTTTGCTATACCTCTTGCAGACTATCCCTATTCATCTCCCTTCTTCTTTTTGGCGCCTATTACAGCAGTCCTTTGGGTTGTTCGTCTGGTCATCGACACAGCCTCGCCTGAACCGTCTCCTGCTTTCCAGAACCAGAATTATCTGGCGGAACGAGTTTGCCTGACTGTCGTTTATACTTACTTGCCTGTGTGCATGCCCGTGTCCTTGACTGGTCGCACAATTCCACTTCCAAGCTGTGGGTCCGTTTGGCCCAAGATGTTTGTCCTAAAGCCCTGGCCACCCTACCTAGGACCTGGTCTCTGACCCCTCACACCTCCTTACTCTGCACATCACACTCTTGCCTCCCTACATTCTGTGAAGGTGGGAGGTGGCTTAATTGATCATCAGGCCCTCTCCTTCCGATAACTGATCATCCAGACTTTCCCCCTGGAGCTTCCTCAGAAGGGGCTTTCTTTTATGCCTCCTTATCTAATCCCCTCCGCTTTTGTCATGCACTGGCTACACGTCAGCTCAAATCCTTGGATACTTTGCTGTTAGAGAGGCCATCCTCCCGACGGCTCCCTTCGCCTATCTTCAATTGCGCCATTTTCATTCCTGGCTCCCTGCTCACTTTGCGCTGCATCGGGAATTGATGCCTATTGAACGCCTCTGCACTGCTTCATAAAGCATTGGTACGGCCTCACCTGGAATATGCTGTTCAGTTTTGGGCATCTGTCCATAAAAGGGACACTGCGGAGTTGGAAAGGGTGCAGAGACGCGCGACTAAACTAATATGGGGCATGGAACATCTTGGCTATGAGGAGCGATTAAAGGAGTTACAATTGTTTAGTCTTGAGAAGAGACGTTTAAGGGGGGATATGATAAACGTATATAAGTATATTAATGGCCCATACAAAAAATATGGAGAAAAACTGTTCCAGGTTAAACCCCCCCAAAGGACGAGGGGGCACTCCCTCCGTCTGGAGAAGAAAAAGTTTAGTCTCAAGGGGCGACACGCCTTCTTTACCGTGAGGACTGTGAATTTATGGAACAGTCTACCTCAGGAACTGGTCACAGCAGGAACAATTAACAGCTTTAAAACAGGATTAGATACATTCATGGAACAAAATAACATTAATGCTTATGAAGAAATATAAAATCCCATCCCTTCCCCAATATCGCGCCACACCCCTACCCCTTAATTCCCTGATTGAACTTGATGGACATATGTCTTTTTTCGACCGTCCTAACTATGTACCCTAGACACTGCATTTCCATTCTCTACGACCTATTGCTCTCCCCCAGATCTCTTTCCCTTCTGGCTTATTGCCGTGCTTGGGAAACAGAGTTGGGTAGGACATTCTCCCCTGAGGAATGGGCCAGGTGTTTCTTTCTGACTCATAAGTCACCAAGGCCCAAGAAAGCTGCTTCAAGATTTTGTCTCGTTGGTACCGTGTCCCGGCGATACTTCATTGCTGGTACCCTTCGGTTCCTGATGCGTGTTGGAGGTGTGGAAATGCAGTGGGAACAATGACGCATATCTGGTTGGATTGCACTGCACTGGCCCCCTTTTGGCACACGGTTCTTCAAGTCATTTCTGAAGTGTCGAGCATCTCTGTCCCTCATACCCCAGAGGCCACCCTGCTGTTTATGTTCCCAATGGCGCAGTCGAGCTATAAACGGTCCCTGGCACAACACCTCCTTCAGACGGCTAAGACGGTTATTTCTTGGAAGTGGAAGTCCCCAGACCCCCCACCATTGAAGAATGGTTTGCGGAGGTCGCTCAGACCCCGCGTATGTAAGAGTTGCTAACGGCCCTCCCATCTGATACTGCCCGCGTGGAAGCCGTATGGCTCCCGTGGTCGCTGTTATGCGCCTCTGATAGGTATAAGACCCTGGGATAACTTCCCGGTACTTGGGTGACTTGTCTGTGCACGTCCGGTCGATTGTCACTTTCCTCCTGTTTGTTGTCTTGCTTTTCCTTTTGTTCTCAACCTATGTCTCCTCTTGGTTCCTCTCCTTGGTATGCCTTGTCTCTATTCTCACTTTTCTTTTGATTGTCCTTTTTTATTTTGTACATTCCTACCCATGGTGTTGTTTTTCGTGATTTTCTTGCGCTCTAAGTGGCGTGGTCTGGCTCCCTCTCCCTTCTTTTTGGCTTGCTCTTCTCTATATCCTTGCCCATAGCGGTAGGTGCCCTTGGGTACCTAGTTCATTTGCCTTACTATCCCTTTCATTGATTCCGCTGCTATCCTCATTCCTTTAAGTGGTACGCACTATGCGCTTGTTGCACTGCCTCATTATGATATCTCAGTTGTTGTGCTTATTGTCCCTTTAGGCCTTCACTGGCCTCTGGACCTTTTTTTTGTATTCCTCTGTTACTTTTGCATTGCTTTTGTGTAATGTTCTTGAAGTGTTTTCAATAAAATTTATTTTGAACTGAAAAATATATTGACTGGATGCTACATCCACTTCTTAAAGTAATGCCATCCTATCTAAAGGACTTGGCAGGATTCTTTTTCATTTGCTTCAATAGACATTGAGAGCCTGTACAGCCGCATCCTACATGATACGGGTGTACAGGCTGTCCGAACCCTGCTTGCCTCCACATATAAATCCGCCAAATGCATAGATTTCATTTGCGATGCCATCACGTTGATTTTAAACAATTATTTTTTTTCATTTTGAGGAACAGTGGTATAGGCAGAAATCTGGATGTGCTATAGGGACTCCTATTTCATGTTCCTATGCAAATCTATTTTTAGCAGTCATGCAGAGAGAATATGTCTACTCAGTAAATAACCCCTATGTCAGCAATATAAAATGATACCACAGATGTGTGGACGATGTGGACGATGCGTTTTGTAAAATACCTGAATACAGAACACAAAGTTAACATGATTTTCATCAGTGTCTATGGTAATAAGTATGGTAATGGAATTGAAATTTCTGGATATTAAACTAGTAGCATAAGAAAATACATTGGAGATTCAGGGATACAGGAAACAGATATAAAAAAATTCATTACTCCAGTTCACATCTCCCTCATGTTCGGAACGGTATTCCACTAAGTCAATTCATCCGTTTAAAAAGAAATAACACCAATCCAGAAAATTACCAGTTACAAGCAAAAGATCTAAAAGAAAGATTAAAACAAAGAGGATATCCAGCAACAGTAATAGTCAGCATAGGAAAGAGTAGAAAAAACTACTAAACAAGAATTACTACAAGGATCAAAGAGAAAGCACCGGAAGCATGAAAAAAGGTTTGTTTTCTCCTTTAGGGATACGATCGTGGGTCGCCGTTGGTTGCTATGGCAGCAGGAGGTCACATCATAACCTCCTGTATGCCTGCTACGGAAGCCTGTGAGATCCAGCCAGAGGCTGGATCGCACAGGCTGTAGTGTGTGCAGCTCATCAGGTTATACTGTGCTGCAGTACAAATGTATTGCAGCATAGTATAACCTGTAAAAAGTGTAAAAAATAAAATAAAAAGTTCTTCAATAAAAGTATGAAGTGTAAAAATTTTCTTTTTAAATGCCCCTTTCCCAATAAAAGCCCTGTATTATAACCAAAAAAGATCAAAAACACAAATCATATACATAATAGGTATTGCCATGGCGGTAATGACGTGTACTATAAAACTATAATGTAAATTATCCCGCACGGTGAACGCCGTAAAAAAAAAACATTAAAAAAACGCAAAATTCGCCAATTTTGGTACAAATAGCGGAATAAAAAAGATCAAAAGGTAGCACGCAGCAAAATAATGATACCAATAAAAAGTAGCTCATACTCATCAAAAATAAAAAAGTTACGGCTGTTGGAAAATGAATGGCAGAAAAAGAATTTTGCTCAGAAAAGGAAAAAGAACATAGAATGCTATATAAAATGGGTATCGCCATAATCGTACTGACCCACAATCACTTTTACCACACAGTGTACATCTTAAAAAATAAAAATAAAAAAATGCCAGAAATTTTCCAGTTTTTCACAATATTTTGAGGTTTTTCACAAAAAATGCTGCATGTGTCAACAAAAATGCACCACTTATATAAAGTACAATATGTCACGAAAAAACTGTCTCAGAATCGCTCTGCTCAGAAAAAGCATTGCCAAAGAGATACATGCCAAATAAAATAAAAAAGAGCCTGGTCATTGAGGTAAAAAATGGGTCCGTCCTTAAGGGGTTAAAAATACACAGATGAATGCATATGTGAACAACGCTATAAGAAAACACTGGTATATGATTGAACAAGACTCGGAACTAAAAGAAGTAGCAGAACATAAACCAATAGTTACATATAGACAGAATAAAACAATTAAGGATTTAATCAATAAAAGGAGGAACGTAAAAAAGAGAAATGGTTAACACAAGGTTCCCCAAAAGGAAAAAAAATGTGGGCACTGCAACAATTGTCGCTTCAATGTAAACGAAAGTACGCTAGGAGGTTACTTTCATGAGATACGGGCGCTTATAACATGTAAATCTACATATGTTATTTTATCATGTGCCCATGTCAAAGGTACTATATAGGGAAAACAATACAGCAATTAGCAACAAGGTATAGAGAACACATATGGTGTATTCTATTTAAACTGGAATTGGTGCCGTAAGATTAATAGAACATATTAAAAATGAACATGGTGGCAAAGCTGAAGTCGTGAGATTTGGTGGCCTGGAGAAAGTGTGAGTTCCCCTAGCAGTGATTGGCATAGCTTCTTGTTAGAACGAGAGGCGGGCTGGATACTGCAATTAGAAGCACAAGGTACAGCATGTTTAAATGATAGGATTTACTTTATGCCTTTTTTATAGTAATACTTTTCCCCTTACTGTTGCTTGTATAGATAGAACTTTTTAAAATGTTTCTATAGCTTTTTAACCATTTTTTGAGTAATTGTAGTAAATAAAATATTTGTTTACACGTTACCTTGATGATAGCTCCACACCTATTTAATGCACGAGCGCAGTGATGTAATAGAGGCCGAAAGAAGCACAAGGCTGATCTACAGTGACGGTGAGTGCAAGCTACGATTTCTATTTAACAGATGAGGAGAACATATGGTGGCAGAATGGCACATCCTGCAAGTGGCATTAGCATGAGGAGAACATATGGTGGCAGAATAACACAGCCTGGTGGTGGCACCAGCATTAAGAGAACATATGGTGGCAGAATGACACAGCCTGTAAGTGGCATCAGCATGAGGAGAACATATGTTGGCATAATGACACAGCCTGGAGGTGGCATTAGAATGAGGAGAACATATGGTGGCAGAATGACACAGCCTGAAGGTGCATCAGCATGAGGAGAACATATGGTGGCAGAATGACACAGCCTGAAAGTGGCATCAGCAAGAGGAGAACATATGGTGGCAGAATGACACAGCCTGGCAGTGGCATCAGCATGAGGAGAACATATGGTGGTAAAATGACACAGCATAGAGGTGGCATCAGCAGCATCAGGAGTCCTTAAAGTGACCCGGTGACAGAGTGGGGCGGGGGGTGGCAATACCAGTATCAGGTGACAAAGGTGGGTGAAAGAAGGAGCACTTGGCCTTAGATGTGTGGCATCAGGCAGGTGGCAGGATCAGAATAGTAGCTAAGGCAGGAAGGCAGGAGAAAATTATCTCTTTTTTCAAAGTATTGAGGATATGCATTAAGTAAAACAGAACTTTTAATATTCTTAGGATAAAATATATAGAGGTGTGCAAAAAATACCATGCGCCACGTTCACCACCAAGTATTAATGTGATGCAAAGACCAGAGCCATAGCTGTGCCTCAGGCACAGCTACAGTCTCTGTAAAGGGGGTGCAGACGTTGTCCTCCCCCCCCCTTTTTTTCTCATCATCCTGCAGGTGGCTGAAGCGGAACCTCTGTAGAGGGTGCACAAACGCACTCCCCTTATTTGTTCTTTGATACCTCCCAGGCAGTAGTGTGAGTCGTCACGTCAGTGAAGATGTGTGACGTGGTGCCGACGGAGAGGAGTGCGGGGGAAATGCACATGCGCCCAGTTTTCCTTCATCTGTTCCTGCAGCACCGCTTGACTGACTTTCTGTGCTGCTGCATAATATTGCAGCGCCAGGCCTCCTACCTCCACCAGCCTGCCACCTTCTACCTCCCCCCACCTGCCTACCCCAATAAGCCCCCCCCCCCAGAAGCCACATACCTAACTAGCCCACCCACCTTCCTTCCTAATTACTGCATCCTTGAAGGGGTACCTCAGGTTAGGTAAATGTATCCCTTATTCAAAGAATAGGGCATAAAAGTTTAATTGGGAAAAGATTAAAGGTTGTGGGATACATTTTCCTTACCCGCAGTACCCCTTAGGGCCTAACCCAGTGTTTCCCAACCAGGGTGCCGCCAGCTGTTGCAAAACTACAACTCCCAGCATGCCTGGAAAGCCTTTGGCTGTCCAGACATGCTGAAAATTGTAATTTAGCAACAGCTGGAGGCACCCTGTTTTGGAATCACTAGCTTAAAGGGGTACTCCGGTGCTTACACATCTTATCCACTATCCAAAGGATAGGGGATAAGATGCCTGATCACGGGAGTCCCGCAGCTGGGGACGCCCGCAATGATGCACGCGGCACCCCGTTTGTAATCAGTCCCCGAAGCGTGTTCTCTCCATGTCTGATTACGGTCGACCGCAGGGCCGGCAGCATGTGACGTCACGCCCCCGCTCCCGTGTGACGTCATGCTCCGCCCCTCAATGCAAGCCTACGGGAGGGGGCGTGATAGCTATCACACCCCCTCCCGTAGGCTTGCATTGACGGGCGGAGCGTGACGTCACACGGGGGCCGGGGCGTGACGTCACACGCCACCGGCACTGCGGTCGACCGTAATCAGACACGGAGAGAACACGTTTTGGGGACTGATTACAAACGGGGTGCCGCGTGCATGATCGCGGGCGTCCCCAGCTGCGGGACTCCCGCGATCAGGCATCTTATCCCCTATCCTTTGGATAGGGGATAAGATGTGTAAGCACCGGAGTACCCCTTTAACCCCTTAAAGTAGATGTATTCAGATCTTTTTTCAGTCATTATGCCCTGGCTGATATGATATAAAACAAACTGGACTTACCTGCGTAGCTTTTTTGGTGTCCCGACATCGCCACTCCAGTCCTCTGCTGCTCTCTTCCTCCTGGTTGCCCATGGTCAATAAATTAAACTGCAGCTCAGCTAATCACTGGCCCAGGGCGGCGATAGGCTGAGCGGCAGTGTGATCCATTGAGCCCTAGCACTCGTCTTCTTCCTGGTGCTGAGGCTCAATGCATCACATTGTCGATCAACTTATCACCGAACTTGGCAGGACATCGCTGTGGCCAGCAATTAGTTGTGACATGTTGACCAGGGGCAACCAGGAAGGAGACAGCAGCGGAGGACTGGAACTGTGATACCGGGGCACCATGTAAGCTACCACAGGTGAGTGCCATTCGTTTTTTATTTTTTTAGATGCTGGCAGACCAGACATAATGAAAGAAAAGTATTTTGTGCCCCCATTTGTACTTTTTAATGAAATTACTCATTATACAACAAAATCTACAGTGAAACAAAAAAGAAATATTTTAAGGATGAAATAAAAAAAAAAGCCATTTTGCGGGGTTTCCCTTTCTACGCAGTGCACTTTTTAGTAAAAAAAAATACTTCTATAGATTCATTTGATTACAACAATACCAATCTATGTAGGTTTTTGTTCTATTTTGCTGCTTTTTAAAAATTACAACTTTCAGGGTGCCTAAAATTTAACATTTTATTTTTCCATATACAGGGATGTGTGAGGATTCACTTTTTGTGCTATAATATGTAGTTTTTAGATTTACCAATTTTGTCTTTATGGGATTTTTTGGGCATGTTTTATAAAAAATGTTATGGCATGTTAAAAGCCTAATTGGCTACATTTGTGGGAGTGGCATGGGGTATAAAACCACCCCTCTCCTACAGGTAGGGGCGTATGTATCGTGGGCGGTATCTCTCTAGTAGAATACCGTATTAGGACATACGTTCCCCGGAAGAGTAGTCGTGGTGGTCGGTTATCCTGCCTGGTTTGCGTTCCAGTGTGGTAAGTATGCTCCCCGATGTATCCCCAGCCACCCTGTCTCCCTGTCCCGGAATCCCACCCGTGCCTGCAGGTCGCGTGGCTCCGTCCTCTCCTGCCGGCTTGTTGACAGTGTTCGGCCGGGCGGGGGGGGGGGGGGGGCGGGGGGGGGCGGTTTCTCGGGTCCCTGCACTGTGGCGTCTCTCTCCCGGTACCGCTGTGGACCATGGGGGGGGGACCTTCCCTGTCCAGACAGGCTGCTGCCGCTCCGGCGGGGTTCATTGCTCCAGCCGGGACTGGCGTTCCGCCTTCTTCTGCCGGCTTCTGCCTTGTGCACTGGCCGAGCGGGGGAGGGGTGGGGCTTCCGGGTCCTGGGGGTGCAACGTCATCTCCCGGCGCCGCCGCAGGTGACGTAGCCCTCGGCCAGGTGCTGCGGCCGCCGCCCGGCCTCTCTCCATCTGCCCCCGCATGGGGGGGAGGCAATCCATGACCCGCTCCTCAGATACTGCTCCCCACCACCCTGCGGCCGGGGGGGGGGGGGGAGCGACACCGGGCCACACGTGCGGCAACACACGGACCGAGGCTCTCCTGGGTAACTCAAGCCCTAAATCTATTGTTATGTTTTCCCCTCTTTCTCCATGGCACACGCAAACCAGGGGATTCAGAGGGAGGGGGACGCTGGGGCCAGTTCGGTCCTAATCATGTAAGGGAGGGGGGTGAGGGCAGGCTGTCACAAATGCCATACTGTGTCCTGTCACAAAGGCCGTACTGTGTTCTGTCACAAATGCCGTACAGTGTCCGGTCGCATCACCCGTGGGGGCAGACACAGCAGTCAGATTGCTCCCTGCCGCAGTCTCATTGCTTGTGCTTGTTTTACAGGTTGTCTAGTTTGGTTGTCGTTTTGTGTTCAAGTCCCCTTAAAGTGGTTCCTTACAGCTTTCAGTTTGAGGCACATATTTGAAAAAAAGAAGGAAAGAATTTATTTCCCCCTCTATCCTTTCCATGTCACGCACACTCACACGTTCACCCATCCACGGGCATACACCCCGCCACCACTCACGACGCTGCTACTGACACGCCTTCAGAGCCACGTGCGTCGCCACACACCCGTCAATCGGCCTTAGGCTTGACTCTTCTTCAGCCGGGGCTTGACGCACTTGTTGTTCCTGACTCATCTTCAGAGCAATATGACACTATTCATAGGCACCTGTATCTGACACGTCTTCAGTGGGGTCCTCTGCGTATGCTGTTCTGACTCATCTTCAGCGCAACAGCATACACATAGTCTCAGTTACCGTTACACGCCTTCGCTATGTCACATCCTCGGTTTACTTACATTCATAGAGCAAGCTAATTGTTCCATATAATATTCGCAGCTTGAGAGCCGTGCCGTGCCGTCGGGGCTCCCGGTGTTTAGAAACAGCTCAGGACTTTCAGCAGGTCAGTTTCCATCCAGTAGTTAGGACTGCTTCGGTAATCATGTAAAAAAAAAAAAAAAAATTCTCATTAGTCAATTTTGTTTTCTACCGGCACCCTTCCATGGCCCGGACAGGTTTTTGCCAGTGGCATGTCTCAGCCCGCAGATATCGAGGATGCTCTCTCCGTTCCAGAGACCCCCGCCAGAGACTCTCCGTTCCAGAGACCGAGGCAGCATGCCCTCGTACCGGTCCTGGACCATGCCCAGGCTGATGGAAGAACTGAGGAGGAGGGGCATTCCCTTTCCGGCCTCAGCCAGGAAGGGCGAGTTATTCAATTTGCTGAATACCGACCAAGCCCCCTGGGGCAGTCAGGTAGCCGCGCAGGATCAAGTCTCGAGTGCCTCCCTGGCTCAGATCCACACGATGATGACAGAGGTACTTGCTTCCAGGCTAGGCTAGATCTTATGGAACTCTCCGGGAGCGGCGAAGCAGTCTCGGCCGCAGCGCCACTCACGGTTTCTAAATCTCAGGCCACGCCTTCAGGTATGCCACAACCTCCACCGAACATCACACCCGTGCATTTTATCCCAGCAGCCATAAAAAAGGACATTCTCGAGGGCAAGGAGGTCAACCTCGCCTCTCTTCTAATTGCCACCACGGACTCACATGATACTAAGACTGTTGCCTGCGGGGAACTAGCGGTCACTTTTAAAAGCAAGGACGCTAGGCTCAGCAGGAAATTGAGTGTCACAGAATTTGTGCTTGCTTTTGGGCTTTTCAGGGATGTGGTTTGTTAAGTCAGCCCTGGCCGCAGGGAGGAGTTAGATTTGTACTTGCATAGAGTTGTACAGATGGTGCACAAATACGGGGGAACCACGTTCTACGATTATCACAAATAGTTTGCAGCCAAGGCAGCAGCCGCCTACGCGCAGTTTGGTTATGTCACCAATTGGGGGGCGAAAGACACAGAGCTGTACTGCGAACATTTCGCTGGTCTGAAAGCCCCCTCCTGCACCTCGTGCGGGGTGACCACGCATTCTTCCAGCTGGTGCCCTCAGGTCAGAAACCTAGGGGAACCCAGCACCAGTAGGAGCCTGAACACCTATACCCCTCCGGCTCCAAAGAACATGGTTGCATTAGACAGGTTGGGTAGGCCGGGGAGGTACCTTGGCAAAACCCAGATCTGCAACAATTTTAATCTTTACACCTGCTTATACAGCAATTGTAGACTACTTCATGTATGCTTCAACTGTTTCAGGGCTCACCCCAGCTCTATCTGCTCCCAGAAGGGTCCTCTGGCGTGAATAGGCGTGGTACAGGCCCAGGTCCTCGCCTGGGTCCTAGCTAGTCACCCTGACCCCAACTGGGTCAGATGGTTGGTGGCGGGTTTCTGTGACGGATTCCAGGCAAGTTTGGTCTCCCTGCCACAATGTACTTATGAATGTTGTAATCTGTCATCAGCCCTTTCTGAGCCAGAGATTGTCACCAGTTTAATCCAAACCGAACTGGCCAAAGGATTTATGATAGGGCCCTTTGAGGTGCCCCCCTTTTCATGTTGGAGAGTCAGCTCACTGGGGCTTGCCACAGGCAAATTTTCAAATTAAAGGAGATTAATATACGATCTCTCAGCTCCTTACTCCTCCGTCATCCCAAGCATCAATGCATTAATCCCGTCCGACGAGTTTTCCATGAAATAGTCTTCAATTGACCAAACAATACAGGTCATCTTACAACTAGGGAGAAACACCTGGCTGTCTAAGGCAGACATAACCGACGCCTTCAAACTACTCCCCATCAGACAAGTCCTCTGGCAATGGCATGGAGTCAAATGGCAGAACAAGTACTATTTTGCCATCAAGCTTACATTCGGTGCCAAGAGCAGCCCCTGGCTCTTTGACCAGCTAGCCCAACACTGCACTGGGCACTTCAGAACATCTCTAACTGCCAACATACTATACACTATCTGGATGACATCTTACTGCTAGAACGTCCCGGTCACTCTCCCAACAATCTCACTTCACTATTGTCTTTGTTCAAAGAAATCGGGGTCCCAGTTTCACCACACAAGACTGAGGGCCCCGTCAGACAGCTTGTGATTTTAGGCATTATCCTAGATACGTTGAACATGCAAGCTAGACTTCGTCAGGAGAAACTAGCCAGAACCCGAGAGGTGATACACAAACTATCCAGAAGTCGCACGGTGACCAGGGTCGAACTACAGAGCCTCCTGGGCATGATGGCTTTCGCCATGAGGATCATCTCTCAGGGAAGAGCCTTCATATCCAGACTCTTGGACCTTCTCCCCTCAGTCTCGAGTCAAAGGCACACTATACATGTCTACAACGAGGCAATGGCGGACGTACTCATGTGGGACCACTTCTTGGAGAGCTGGAATGGGGTCTAATTTTTCGTGCCCTCAGTTTTGGAAATGTCCCCAACAGTAGTGTCTGATGCCTCAGCGGTTGGCTTCGCAGCCATTCACGAGAAAAACTGGTTGGCCGGCCCCTGGCTGTCAGAGATCCTTCACATTCCTGACTTTAGAGAAACTTCAGCTCTGTTCGAAACATACCCCATAGTAGCCGCCGCCGCTGCTGTTTGGGGGCATTCCTGGGCCAACTCCACAGTTCGGTTTTTGTGCGACAATGCCGCCACAGTCGAGATCCTCAACAAAGGACGCTCCAGATCTCCCCAAATAATGCGTTTTGTTAGGAGGTTCATCTTACTGTCTCTCCAGCACAATTTTCATTTTTTGGTTGAACATATAGAAGGTAAGAAGAATTTGGCGGCCGATGCACTCTCTCGGGCTAAATTCAGTGTATTTTTTCAGGTGCAGCCAGATACAGACCGGGCCGGAGTCCCAGTGCCACCGTTTCAAAAACTACTAACGGATTAGCCAGATACATCACCGTAGCAAACACCCTAATCAGGAAGTAACTAGCTCCCAGCACTATCCGGGCCTACGACGCCGCCTTGGCGGCCTTCACCTCTTTCATGCACAACCTAGGACTTCCCCCCACAATCACCGTACACTCTGCACTAGCTTTTGTTTGCTTTTGCCATTCCTCTCTACACCTGTTTCAGAACACCATCAAACTACACTTAACGGGTCTTCAACACCACAGATCTCTCTCGCACCCACACGCCTCTTCACTACTTTCCGCTCATCCGATCAATGCAGCACTCAAAGGTATTTCAGTCCTGTCTCACCCTAAATCCCCTTCTCGCGCACCGGTCACGGGGGATCTTTTTCAGGCCATGTCTTCCCTACTGGACACTAGTGTTGCTCACGAATATTCGCAATTCGAATATTATTCGCGAATATCGCATATTCGCGAATTCGCGAATTTCGCGAATATAGCGCTATATATTCGTAATTACGAATATTCGTTTTTTTTTTTTTCTTCACAGTACACATCACAGTGATCACCCCTCTCTGCTTCCAGCTTGTGTGGTGTAAAGAAGGCTCTAATACTACTGTGTGAGACTGGCGTGCGAAAATTCGCATATGCGAAAAATTAGCATATGCTAATTTTCGCATATGCGAATTTCCGCGTATTTTATTTTGTATGTGCTAATATTCACATATGTAAATTTTCGCATACGCGAAGTTTCGCATATGCGAAAATAAGATGAGAATATAATTAACATGCGAATATTCGCGAATATATGACGAATATTCGTCCATATATTCGCGAATATTCGCGAATTCGAATATGGCCTATGCCGCTCAACACTACTGGACACTCACCCTTTTGGGTTTAACCTCAGCACGGTCATCAAAGCTGCCATACACCTTGCTTTCTATAGGTTCCTTAGACCAGGGTAATTCACGCGTCTTGGCCTCAGAGCACCCGGGCTGACCCTGAGCCAACTATCCGCAAACGGGCAAGGTTTCACCCTCACCATACTAGCCACTAAAACCTGCAGATGGGGAGCGTCCGTCAGGTACTTCCCTGCCTCACACCAGTGGTGCCGGTTTCTTCTCTCACAGATCTCCTCTTCATGCTGTCCGGGCAAGCGGCGGACAGTCCTCTCCTCCCGGTTGGTGATCGGGCTCTGTCTTCCTCACAATTCATCAAGCACGTCGGGTCATTAGTCACCATGCTGGGCCATGATCCCACTGGCATCACAGGACACTCGTTCAGGATCGGAGCGGCCTCTGCAGCCTCCAAACACGATGTCCCGGCACACATTGTTAAGAAATTAGGCCGCTGGAACTCCAGCTGTTTCGACCGTTACATACCTGACCCCTCAACTGAAATGACTAAGGTGTTTAAGATATTGGCGTTATGATACCAATAAAATAGAGTTGCACCCTACTCTTGACTCTTTGCCCTCTATAGGCGTGCCCACGGTCACAGTATTTGGGCACACCTCATCCGCTGTTTCTATTCCATGATTATGTACTAGGTCTCCCGATGCTTCAAGTCTCAGGACGGTAAGTACATTCATCCACCTCTTCTTCCACAGGTTACTTCCACGGCCCTTCGAGCCACGACCACAAGTTAAAAGCCTAATTGGCTGCATTTGTGGGAGTGGAGTGGGGTATAAAACCACCCCTCTCCCACAGGTAGGGGCGTATGTATCGTGGGCATCACCCACCCAACCCTCCCCTTTTTTTTCTATACTCCATATCAGGGCATGCCCTCTATAGGGGTGCCCACGGTCGCGGTATTTGGGCACACCTCATCCGCTGTTTCTATTCCATGATTATGTACTAGGTCTCCCGATGCTTCAAGTCTCAGGACGGTAAGTACACTCGTCCACCTCTTCTTCCATAGGTTACTTCCACGGCCCTTCGAGCCACGACCACAAATAAAGTGCCTAAAAATCATCAATTCCAGACTTTGGCCTTTTTTTATGTTTACACCATTGACCGTGCGCTTTATTTAATTGAAGATATATATATATATATATATATATATATATATATATATATATATATGAAGATATATGCTGATGTGTTGCTTCACTATGCGGGTGAAGAAAGCTATTCATCAGCGACTGTAAACTGCTGCTGATGGAGCTGATACTGCTCCTGCCACATCACCCCTCCCCAGCAGCCATGGCAGTGAAACGTGAGCGCAGAGGGCCCCCTGAGTCAGACCTGCGAGAGGATGATGGCACAGATAGGCATCGGCCAACTGACTACGTAGGATGTCTCTGTAGTAGGTCAGTTTGTCTTGTCAATTTGTAAGTTTGTGGGTGAAAAAAAGGCCCCCATTCTGTGCTGGTAGCGAGGGTCCAACAAGGTGGAGAGCAAGAAGTTATCCCACTGCCGAATGGTGACAATTCGGTGGTCACTATGCAAGCAAGCGAGCATGCATTGTGTCATTTGTGCAAGTGACTCGGAGGGAGTACCTGCCTCCATCTCCACTGCATAGGTGTGTCTGGGTCCTCTGTCTCGTCTTCCTCATCACCCTGTAGCGCCACTGCTCCTCCTCTCCTGTCAGATGACGAAACCTTGACTGTGCTCCATTGTCCCCCTCCTCCTCCTCTTCCAGTTAAACCCCCACAGGGCTCATGTGGCCATGAGATGTAGACGCCAGGTCTCCAGTGCCCTGACCAGCCATCATTTCCACTATCTGTTGTAGGAAATGAAGCAGTGGAATGATGTTGTTCATCCCATAATCCTGGTGACTAATAGTGTGGCTTCCTCAAAGGGCCTGAGCAAACAGCAGGTGTCACGTATGAGCTTCCACTGGTTCACATTGAAGTTACAAAGGGGAGTCCCCTATCCGCTTGGATCATCAAGAAATTGTTGATGGCTTTTCTATGCTCGTATAGTTGGTCCAACATAGGGAGGGTGGAATTTCAATGGGTGGAAACGTTGCACATCAGACTATGTTTTGAGATGCCGTTATGACACTGCAGCTCAAGGAGTGTGTGTTTTGAGGTGTACGAGTGGCTGAAGTGCATACAAAGTTTCCTTCCCATTGATAGGATGTCTTGGGGATGGGGGGAACACTTGAGGAACCGCTTGACAACCAGATTGAACATGTGTGCCATGCCATGGCTCAGGCTTCCTTAACACAGCACAGACAAGTTGTTCTTCCAGTTGTCGGTCACCATGGTTCCCATTTCCAGTTTACGTGGAGTAAGCCATGATTCAATTTCTTGATGAATGACTTTTAGCAGTTCCTCCCCAGTGTGACTCTGTTCGCCAAGGCAAACTATGTGAAGAACAGCGTGACACTGCCGTGCCCTGCACATATGGTATGCTGGAGGGGCACTGAGACTTGTCCGTGCAGTGGAGGATGAGGACACTGTGGAGAATGAGGAGGCGGAGTCGCACACTGTTGCAGGACCAATGGCCTGAAACCATGGAGGCAGAAGCAGTGTGACCTGTCTAAGTTGTTGTTGTAACTGTGCACAAACCAAATTCACTCAGTGGGCCATAAAGGACATGTATTGTCCTTGACCGTAGTTGCACGGCAGCTCCACACGTCGGCGCTGCTGTGCACTTTGGTACACACTGACAGGCTCAAGGACTGGCCCACCTTCTGTTCCACATAATTGTACAGGGCTGGTACTGCCTTTTTCACAAAGAAATGACGGCTTGGGACTCTCCACCTCGGCTCGCCATCACAAGCCATCAGTTCTCTGAAAGGTGCAGAGTCCACCACTTGAAAAGCATCGGAGCCACGGTTTTGCATCGGAGCCACAGTTTTGCATCGGAGCCACGGTTTTACCAGGCCGCTTTATGGTGACGATGCATATGTTGACGCAGGGTTGTGGTACCAACATTGGTACCCTGGCCACGCTTCATCTTCTGCCGAAACATCTTGCATGTGGCCATGTTAACCTCCTCTGGATGCTTGGTTAAAAACTGCCACACTGCCGAGTAGCTGATTTTCCCCCAATAGTCCGCAATGAGTGACTGCTACTGCCGCCTACTCCAAGAACCCCTGTTCCACTACCTCCTGGGAAGGTAGGCTGCTGCAAAGCAGGTGGTCTACCCCGGGAATATTTAGCTCCAGACTTCCCACTTCTGCCACCTGTTACGCCTAGCGCTCCGGGTCCCCGCTCCTCCCCGGAGCGCTCACGGCGTCTTTCTCCCTGCAGCGCCCCGCTCAGTCCCGCTGACCGGGAGCGCTGTACTGTCATGGCCGTCGGGGATGCGATTCGCACAGCGGGACGCGCCTGCTCGCGAATCGCATCCCAGGTCACTTACCCGTCCCGGTCCCCTGCTGTCTTGTGCTGGCGCGCGCGGCTCCGCTCTCTAGGGCGCGCGCGCGCCAGCTCTCTGAGACTTAAAGGGCCAGTGCACCAATGATTGGTGCCTGGCCCAATTAGCTTAATTGGCTTCCATCTGCTCCCTGGCTATATCTGATCTCCTCCCTTGCACTCCCTTGCCGGATCTTGTTGCCTTGTGCCAGTGAAAGCGTTTAGTGTGTCCAAAGCCTGTGTACCTGAACTTCTGCTATCCACCCTGACTACGAACCTTGCCGCCTGCCCCCGACCTTCTGCTACGTCTGACCTTGCCTCTGCCTAGTCCTTCTGTCCCACGCCTTCTCAGCAGTCAGCGAGGTAGAGCCGTTGCTAGTGGATACGACCTGGTTGCTACTGCCGCAGCAAGACCATCCCGCTTTGCGGCGGGCTCTGGTGAACACCAGTAGCCTCTTAGAACCGGTCCACTAGCACGGTCCACGCCAATCCCTCGCTGACACAGAGGATCCACTACCTGGAAGCCGAATCGTGACAGTAGATCCGGCCATGGATCCCGCTGAGGTGCCGCTGCCAAGTCTCGCTGACCTTACCACGGTGGTCGCTCAGCAGTCGCAGCAAATTGCCCAACAAGGACAGCAGCTGTCGCAGTTGACCGCCACGTTACAGCAACTTCTGCCTCTGCTACAGCAGCAACCATCTCCTCCGCCAGCTCCTGCACCTCCTCCGCAGCGAGTGGCCGCTCCTAGCCTCCGCTTGTCCCTGCCGGACAAATTTGATGGGGACTCTAAACTCTGCCGTGGATTTTTGTCTCAGTGTTCCCTGCATATGGAGATGTTGTCGGACTTGTTTCCTTCAGAACGGTCTAAGGTGGCGTTCGTAGTAAGCCTTCTTTCAGGAAAGGCCTTGTCTTGGGCCACACCGCTCTGGGACCGCAATGATCCTGCCACAGCCACAGTCCAGGCCTTCTTCGCTGAACTCCGGAGTGTCTTCGAGGAGCCAGCCCGAGCTTCTTCTGCCGAGACTGCCCTGTTGAACCTGGTCCAGGGTAATTCTTCAGTGGGCGAGTACGCCATCCAATTTCGTACTCTTGCTTCCGAGTTATCATGGAATAACGAGGCTCTCTGCGCGACCTTTAAAAAAGGCCTATCCAGTCGCATCAAGGATGTGCTGGCCGCACGAGAGATTCCTGCCAACCTGCAAGAACTCATCCATTTAGCTACCCGCATTGACATGCGTTTTTCTGAGCGACACCAAGAGCTCCGCCAGGAAAAAGACTTAGATCTCTGGGCACCTCTCCCACAGTATCCGTTGCAATCTACGCCTGGGCCTCCCGCCGAGGAGGCCATGCAAGTGGATAGGTCTCGCCTGACCCAGGAAGAGAGGAATCGCCGTAGGGAAGAAAATCTCTGTCTTTACTGTGCCAGTACCGAGCATTTCTTGGTGGATTGCCCTATCCGTCCTCCACGTTTGGGAAACGCACGCACGCACCCAGCTCACGTCGGTGTGGCGTCTCTTGGTTCCAAGTCTGCTCCTCCACGTCTCACGGTGCCCGTGCGGATTTCTCCTTCAGCCAACTCCTCCCTCTCAGCCGTGGCCTGCTTGGACTCCGGTGCCTCTGGAAATTTTATTTTGGAGTCGTTTGTTAATAAATTCCGCATCCCGGTGACCCGTCTTGTCAAGCCGCTCTACATTTCCGCGGTCAACGGAGTCATACTGGATTGCACCGTGCGTTACCGCACAGAACCCCTCCTGATGTGTATTGGACCCCACCACGAAAGGATTGAGCTCTTCGTTCTCCCCAACTGTACCTCTGAGGTCCTCCTCGGTCTGCCGTGGCTCCGGCTTCATTCTCCCACCCTTGATTGGACCACCGGGGAGATCAAGAACTGGGACTCTGCCTGCCTTAGGAAGTGCCTCTCCCCCCCTCCCTGTCCCGTCAGGCAAGCCTCTGTGCCTCCTCATGGCTCCCGTCCTTGTGTCACCCTGCCCCGTGCCAAGCTTCACCCTCTGCCCTCCCTCCCCATTCCTACTCCTGCTGCTCTGCCTGCCGTTGAGGAAACCCTCCATTCTTTCCCGGTGTCCTCATCCCAGGGGAGGCAGTTACCGGACAAAAAAAAGGGGAGACCTAAGGGGGGGGGTACTGTTACGCCTAGCGCTCCGGGTCCCCGCTCCTCCCCGGAGCGCTCACGGCGTCTTTCTCCCTGCAGCGCCCCGCTCAGTCCCGCTGACCGGGAGCGCTGTACTGTCATGGCCGTCGGGGATGCGATTCGCACAGCGGGACGCGCCCGCTCGCGAATCGCATCCCAGGTCACTTACCCGTCCCGGTCCCCTGCTGTCTTGTGCTGGCGCGCGCGGCTCCGCTCTCTAGGGCGCGCGCGCGCCAGCTCTCTGAGACTTAAAGGGCCAGTGCACCAATGATTGGTGCCTGGCCCAATTAGCTTAATTGGCTTCCATCTGCTCCCTGGCTATATCTGATCTCCTCCCTTGCACTCCCTTGCCGGATCTTGTTGCCTTGTGCCAGTGAAAGCGTTTAGTGTGTCCAAAGCCTGTGTACCTGAACTTCTGCTATCCATCCTGACTACGAACCTTGCCGCCTGCCCCCGACCTTCTGCTACGTCTGACCTTGCCTCTGCCTAGTCCTTCTGTCCCACGCCTTCTCAGCAGTCAGCGAGGTAGAGCCGTTGCTAGTGGATACGACCTGGTTGCTACTGCCGCAGCAAGACCATCTCGCTTTGCGGCGGGCTCTGGTGAACACCAGTAGCCTCTTAGAACCGGTCAACTAGCACGGTCCACGCCAATCCCTCGCTGACACAGAGGATCCACTACCTGGAAGCCGAATCGTGACACCACCATGCTGACTCCCAACCATGCTACCACATTTCTGGCTCAGGTGCTGCCTCACAGGCAACTTGCAACTCTCTTCTGCACCCAGAGTTGTGTCTACATGTCACTGATGTCCTCTTCAGGTTCCTCAACAGTGTCTGATGCAGGAGCCTGAACGCTCGCAACACCACCTCCCACGCCACTCTCCTCATCACTACTTGCCCGGTGGATGTCTCCTCCAATTCTTGGCTGGGCAGTAGCTGCTGACTGTCCTCTAGTAGATCGTCCTCACTAAATAGTGGAGCTGAACCCATAGCATTACGATACTTCTGTGGGGGAGGGAACAGCATAGGACAGAGGCAATGGGAAGACAGGGACTGCTCCCGGGCCATGCGAACTGAGGGTTGTGTATGAGGAACCCACAGACTGTTGACTGGGGGTGTCAGATGTCACTTGTGATGAATTGGATGACTGAGTTAACCAATTAATGACGTCAGATGGGTTGCTGATCGAGACATGACCACTAGCTGATATCGGGACCTCAGGTCTCTCGCGGCGACTCCTGCTGCCACACGCCCCTAGTCTGCTGCGACCTCTGCCTGTGCCTAATGAATTTAGGCCTCTGTTACTCCTCTGTTCATGTCCTGGCACTTCTCTTCCTGACATACTTATACACCAGCTGAGTGCGTATATGTTACACTTATGAGAGGAGGACTATACGCTCCACTATGCTTAAAACTGTATTTGGCTACAAAAGCAGGTGTGTAGTTTTGGCTGGCCTTTCAGAGTAACTAGGCCCTTATGACTTTAACAGCAATAAAATCGTACACCACGTAGGAGTACGTACAGGTTACACTTATGATATGAGGGGAGGACAATACGCTCCACTACACTTAAAACTGTATCAGGCTACAAAAAACAAGTGTGTAGCTTTGGCTGACCTTTCACAATAACTAGGCCCAAATTAGTTTAACAGGAAACAAAAAGCTGTACGAACAGTTTACACTTATGAGACGAGGACAATACGCTCCACTACGCAACCTGTATTAGGCACTAAAAGCAGGTGACTATGGCTTTTAGTGCTCACCCTAACTGGCCTTTATTAGCTTTAGAGTTGAAGTACACACTAGTGCTGCAGCACAGAGTCGCTGTGTAGCACAGCCTAGTACAGTATTATTAGGCACTAAAAGCAAGTGACTATTGCTTTTAATGCTCACCCTAACTGGCCCCTATTAGCTTTAGAGATGTTGTACACCCCAGTGCAGCAGTGCAGAGTCGTTGTTGTACACCCAAAATTGTACTTTCTCTCTCTCACTCCTTTCCCTGTCAGTGCTTTTCTGCAGTGTTTTGGGCTTGTGGTGAATTGCTGATGTAAAGCTGTTTTTCTGTGCAACACACACACTGCTCTCTCTCTCTGCAATAAAATGCTCTCTCTGCAATTAAATGCTGAAATGGCTGGTGGCATCGATGGCTGCCGATTATATAGGGCTGTAACATCACAGGGCGGGCTGGCTGCTCATAGGCTGCATGCTGCATGTGATTCAGAGTGATCCAGCCTGCCCACCTTCCCGCCTTCCCAGAGTTCCTTGCACCATGTCCTCACATGTGGAGCCCCCATTTTAGATGCCCTGGAGCCTGGACAGCACTAAATGGAGTTTAATGAAGTGATTAGTTTTATCGAATCGCGGTGATATTCAGATTTATTACAAATCAAATTTTTCCTGAAATTCGCAACAAATTTGGATTTGTCAGATTTGCTTATCCCTACTTGTCATCATACTTTTTGAGTGCAGATGCCTGGCACATGCAAAAAATCTTTATTGGCTCCAATATTTCCCATTGTTAGGGCACATACAAATGACGTTGATGCAGTTTTGTCATTGTAATGTGCTGGTCACATCATGTCAATAGTATGTACACTTAATCTATTTAATCTAACATAGTGACAACATTTACATGATGATATGTAATTTCTTATGGATGTGATTTATTCCTATGGATTTAATACTGTACATGATTAGCTTTGGCTATTTTCTTTAACACGGCCCAGTCCATAAGTTAGATATTTGGGGATAAAATATAAACAGTGTTGACTTGTCCCAGCCAGTAATTTGCTGAGGGCTTGTCCTGCACGGCTATCACATGATCGGAAGTAGCTCCGGGATCGGGAACTGTCAGAAAAGCAGCTACAAAAGAATGGGGCAGGTGAGTATGTTATATTTTGGCAGCACATAGGCCATTTTTTTTTGTCCCTGGACAACCCTTACACTGATGACTGATCTATACTATGTAATCAGAGCTCAAATCTACCACATTTTCCATGGAAACCTTAGTAGACATGTTGTGATTTTTAAAAAATGTCGGGGACACACCACTTGCTGTGGCCATGCCCTTTTCCCCAGCAGCCACAACCCTTTTCGGGTTTTCTGAGTAAAATGGAGAGTTGATTGGGTTTTTACATTTTTGGGGGCAAACTCTGGCACGGACCAAATTCTGGCACACAACCTGACAAAACAGGTCGGGTTTACAATAGTTAATCAGGACCATTGAGGTTATTTATCACCCAGCATAACGTAACATGTGCTGCGTGTTAGTATAAATAGTGTACCCTTTGTAGAAAAACAGAATTATTTGCCCAATAGTTATGTTATTTCACTCTGAAGTTCGTTCTCAAAAAGTAAACCTGATCTCCTGCACTAGTGTATTTTTTAAGTGGTTGTACTTAAGAGTGTATTATTTTAGTAATTTACAGCACCAATTGCAGTTTTAGGCAGCTGTCCATTATCGTCATCCATATACTAATAATCAACATATAGGTTAAGTTACTCTTTTACTTTTCCATCTTAATGTAAAATAGCAGGATATTGATGTAAAAAAACATGACTAAAACAGATTGTTCATGTTACATTCACCACTTTTAGTACCTGCTATCCCCTATTGCTTTATTTAATGCTCTGTAAGTAAGGAAGTGCACCTATGTAAATGTAAAATATTATGTCATTCAAGTATAAACCGAAGAAACATGATCATAGAAAAACTGTTCTCTTTCCAAAAGAAATACATAGTAAAAATGTGAATCGTATGCAAATGTTATAGTGAAGAATATAGATTTCTTTAATATACAGTAGTTACAATACTGCTAAGCTTAATATGGCCTTAGTTATCCTGTTAAAATAGATATTCTTTCAACAGAAATTTTTGGTGTAGCCACAGGAGATACCATAAATGTCTGATGTTGGTTTTCTATCCAGCTGTAAATAAAAGGTAAAGTCATGGGAAACTCGCCATTCATGTGTGCAGCTCTTTCCACATAAGTCTACCCATGTATTTTATACAGGAGCCAGGAATCCTGTCACTATACTGACGGGACTCCCTGCTCCTATAGCCACTTTGGGAGGTATACAGTATATACAGCTATCTATAGATAGATGCTGTATATAGTATATACAGAAGACAAAGTCTAATGAAATACCTTGCTCCTGCCCTGGCCTGGTCAATGTAGCCTTGCCCCTAGTGATGATGTCATTAGGGACTACAGACAGGAGCCAGGGTGGTAAGTCTAATGCTTTGCTCACATTGTACATTTTGTATAATGTCAACAGACGCTTCTGGCACTGTCTTCCAAGACAGGGAGACTCCAGCTGTTGCTAAACTCTCAGCCAAACTCTACCAAACTCTCAACTCTCAGCATGCCCGGACAGCCAAAGGCAACAATTGAAAGCTCCCTGTTTGGAAAGACATTGCATTATGACATTGCATTATGGGCGCTCTCCCCAGCGGAGAGCGTCCAAAATGTACTAACCTGTTTTTTGTGGGTTTTTTTTCTTCTTGTTTTTAGACTCGTGTATGCAGAGAATTACGGTGGATTTGTTGGACTACGGTTATGAGCTGCATTTTTTTTTTTATAATATGACCAACACGGGATGTGCAGGAGTAATTTTTTTTTATAAAATAATTTTTCCAGTGTGTCTTTCTTAAAATAAAATTTTCAGACTTAGTAGGGAATGCCTTCTTATAGACGGAATACATTACTAAGTAAAAACACCTTGCACTAACCCCCAAATATTACCCCTGTACCCACCACCACAGGGATACCGAGAAGAGCTGGTACTAACAGGCCTGGAATGTCAAAAAATGGCGCTCCTGGGCCTATGGGGTAACAGGCTGACGTTATTAAGGCTGGGGTGGTCCTTGCTCACCCTGGTTATGTCAGGCTGTTGCTTCTTGGCTGGTAACTGGCTGAGAATAAAAATACGGGGAACCTTATGCTTTTTTCATAAATAAATAAATATATATATATATATATCTATATATATAAAACTCAATGAGTGTGTGTGTGTGTGTGTGTGTGTATGTATGTGTGTATGTTCCAGCATCACGTCCAAACGGCTAAAGATATTAACATGAAACTTGGCACACATGTTACTTATATGTCAACAACAAACATAGGATAGGTGATTTAACCCTTACTCACCCCCATTTGCCAGCGGCGGGGTTTATGTTTAAAGTCCCATAAAAGTCAATGGGAAATACATGTTACAACATAACTTCCAAACGGCTAGAGATATTTTGATAATACTTGGTCACATGTTACTTATAAGTCCACTTAAAATATAGGATAGTTAATTTAACCCTTAACTACCCCCATTTGTGAGGGTCGGGGTTTTTGTTTTAAGTCCCATGCAAATCAATGGGAACTGTATGTTCCCACATAACTTCCGTACGGCTAGAGATATTTCAACACCTGGTACACACATTACGGGTCGGGATAGGAGGTCGGGATAGGAGGTCGAGATAGGAGGAAGGAATAGGAGGACGTGATAGGAGGTCGAGATAGGAGGACGGGATATGAGTTTGAGATAGGAGGAAGGGATAAGAGGTCGTGATAGGAGGTCGGGATAGGAGGTCGAGATAGGAGGTCGAGATAGGAGGACGGGATAGGAGGACGGGATAGGAGGTCGGGATAGGAGGTCAACATAGGAGGTCGGAATAGGAGGTCGGAATAGGAGGTCGGGATAGGAGGTCGGGATAGGAGGTTGAGATGGGAGGTTGGGATAGGAGGTCGAGATAGGAGGACGCGATAGGAGGACGGGATAGGAGGTCGAGATAGGAGGACGGAAAGGAGGACGGGATAGGAGGATTCACCATAACTGGTATAGACCAGTATATGGAGGGTAACATTTGTTTATTTAATTCCCTATAGATTCCCTTTTGGGAATCCAAAAATAACCCTTGTTTCCCATATACTACTTAACTTGTTAAAATTCCATACACTTTATTAGGTTCTACACACTATTTAAAAACAAATAGCACTGTTTCCTCTATTTGCTATTTTGATAAGATAATTTGCTTGCGCAGATGTCTCTGCTGGTGATGATGTGTTTGTATTAAAGCAACCCTGTGTGCCTGCAGGTCACACTCACTAGATTGCAAGGAACAGCAGTGCTAGGATTGTTAAAAACTCCACTCTGCCCCCGTCAGGGGAAAGGAGGTCGGGATAGGAGGTCAGGAAAGGAGGTCGGGATAGGAGGTCGGGATAGGAGGACGGGATAGGAGGACGGGAAGGAGGTTGAGATGGGGGCAGAGTGGAGTTTTTAACAATCCTAGCACTGCTGTTCCTTGCAATCTAGTGAGTGTGACCTGCAGGCACACGGGGTTGCTTTAATACAAACACATCATCACCAGCAGATAGGAGTTCGGGATAGGAGGTCGGATAGGAGGACGGGATAGGAGGTTGGGATAGGAGGTCGGAATAGGCGGTCGGGATAGGAGGATGGGATAGGAGGATGGGATAGGAGTTCGGGATAGGAGGTCGGGAAAGGAGGTCGGGATAGGAGGTCGGGATAGGAGGTCGGAATAGGAGGTCAGAATAGGAGGATGGGATAGGAGGTTGGGATAGGAGGTCAGGATAGGAGGTCGGGATAGGAGGTCGGCATATAAGGACGTGATATGTGGTTGGGATATGACAACAATATATGAGGACGGGATATGAAGTCAAAAGCTTCCTCCTTTGATTATTTTCCTCCCCAACAAGGATTAGGAAGGAAAAACCGGGCAACGCCAGGTACTCAGCTAGTCTATATATATAAAACTCAACGTGTGTGTGTATGTATGTGTGTATGTTCCAGCATCACGTCCAAACGGCTAAAGATATTAACATGAAACTTGGCACACATGTTACTTATATGTCAACAACAACAAACATAGGATAGGTGATTTAACCCTTACCCACCCAGATTTTCCAGGGGCGGGGTTTATGTTTAAAGTCCCATACAAGTCAATGGGAAATAAATGTTACTGCATAACTTCCAAACGGCTGGAGATATTTCGATAATACTTGGTCACATGTTACTTATATGTCCACTTAAAATATAGGATAGTTAATTTAATCCTTAACTACCCCCATTTGTGAGGGTCAGGGTTTTTGTGTAAAGTCCCATGCAAATCAATGGGAAATGTAACTTCCCCCATAACTTCCGTACTGCTGGAGATATTTCAATACCTGGTACACATATTACGGGTCGGGATATGAGGACGGGATAGGAGGTCGAGATAGGAGGTTGAGATAGGAGGGCGGGATAGGAGGACAGGATAGGAGGTCGGGATAGGAGGATGGGATAGGAGGACGGGACAGGAGGTCAGGATAGGAGGACAGGATAGGAGGTCGGGATAGGAGGACGAGATATGAGGACGGGATGTGAGGATGAGATATAAGGTCGAGATATGATGACAGGATAGGAGGTCGGGATGTGAGGACAGGATATGGGGTTGGGATATGACAACAATATATGAGGACGGGATATAAAGTCAAAAGCTTCCTCCTTTGTTTATTTTCCTCCCCAACAAGGATTAGGAAGGAAAAAACAGGCAACGCCGGGTACTCAGCTAGTGTATATATAAAACTCAATGTGTGTGTGTATGTATGTATGTATGTATGTGTGTATGTTCCAGCATTACGTCCAAACGGCTAAAGATATTTACATGAAACTTGGCACACATGTTACTTATATGTCAACAACAAACATAGGATAGGTGATTTAACCCTTACTGATCCCCATTTGCCAGGGGCGGGGTTTATGTTTAAAGTCCCATACAAAGCCATGGGAAATATATGTTACTGTATAACTTCCAAATTGCTGGAGATATTTCGATAATACTTGGTCACGTTACTTATATTTCCACTTAAAATATAGGATAGTTAATTTAACCCTTAACTACCCCCCATTTGTGAGGGTCAGGGTTTTTGTTTAAAGTCCCATGCAAATCAATGGAAAATGTATGTTCCCACATAACTTCTGTACGGCTGGAGATATTTCAATATCTGGTACATATATTACGGGTCGGGATAGGAGGTTGGGATAGGAGGTCGGGATATGAGGACGGGATATGAGGACGGGATATGAGGACGGGATAGGAGGTCGGGATAGGAGGACTGGATAGGAAGTCGGAATAGAAGGACGAGATAGGAGGTCGGGATAGGAGGTCGAGATAGGAGGACAGGATATGAGGACGGGATAGGAGGTCAGCATAGGAGGTCAGGATAGGAGGTCAAGATAGGAGGTTGGGATACATGGACTGGATAGGAGGAAGGGATAGGAGGTCTGGATAGGAGGAAGGGATAGGAGGTCAAGATAGGAGGTCGAGATCGGAGGACGGGATAGAAGGACGAGATAGGAGGTCGAGATAGGAGGAGGGGATAGGAGGTCGAGATAGGAGGTCGAGATCGGAGGATGGGATAGGAGGATGAGACAGGAGGTCGAGATAGGAGGAGGGGATAGGAGGTCAGGATAGGAGGTTTTGATAGGAGGACGAGATAGGAGGACGGGATAGGAGGTCGGGATAGGAGGTCGAGATAGGAGGTCGAGATAGGAGGACGGAATAGGAGGTCGGGATAGGAGGATGGGATAGGAGGTTGGGATAGATGGACTGGATAGTAGGACTGGATAGTAGGTCGGGATAGGAGGTCGAGATAGGAGGTCGATATAGGAGGTCGAGATAGGAGGACGGGATAGGAGGTCGGGATAGGAGTACAGGATAGGAGGTCAGGATAAGAGGTCGAGAGAGGAGGACGGGATATGAGGATGTGATAGGAGGTCAGGATAGGAGGTTGGGATAGGAGGACGAGATAGGAGGTTGGGATAGATGGACTGGATAGTAGGACGGGATAGGAGGTCGAGAGAGGAGGTCGAGATAGGAGGACAGGATAGGAGGATGGGATAGACGGACGGGATAGAAGGTCGTGATAGGAGGTCGAGAGAGGAGGTCGAGATAGGAGGACGGGATTGAAGGTCAGGATAGGAGGTCGGGATAGGAGGTCAAGATAAAAGGTCAGGATAGGAGGTCAAGATAATAGGTCAGGATAGGAGGTCAAGATAGGAGGACAGGATAGGAAGTCGGGATAGGAGGTCGGGAAAGGAGGTTGAGATAGGAGGTCGAGATAGGAGGACGGGATATGAGGACAGGATAGGAGATCAGGATAGGTGGTCGGGATAGGAGGACGGGATAGGAGGTCGGGATAGGAGGACGGGATAGGAGGTTGGGATAGGAGGTCGGGATAGGAGGTCGGAATATGAGGATGGGATATGAGGACGAGATGTGAGGATGGGATATGAGGTTGAGATATGATGATGGGATAGGAGGTCGGGATATAAGGACGGGATATGGGGTTGGGATAGGACAACAATATATGAGGACGGGATATGAAGTCAAAAGCTTCCTCCTTTGTTTATTTTCCTCCCCAACAAGGATTAGGAAGGAAAAACCGGGCAACGCTGGGTATTCAGCTAGTATATATATAAAACTCAATGTGTGTATGTATGTATGTGTGTATGTATGTGTGTATGTATGTATGTGTGTATGTTCCAGCATCACTTCCAAACTACTATAGATATTTCCATGAAACTTGTTACTTATATGTGTACAGCAAACATAGGATAGGTAATTTAACCCTTAGCCACCCCCATTTGCGAGAGCTGGGGTTTTTGTTTTAGGTCCCATACAAGTCTATTGGAAATATATGTTACTACATAACTTCCAAACAGCTGGAGATATTTTGATAATACTTGGTCACATGATAAGACTTGATAAAGAGAGCAGGTGCTCTCGAAACGCATTGTCTGTACATTAATTAAGCCACTTTTATTATTTTATGACAGTGTCTGCGGTTTTAACCTAAACCGTAGCGGTGTGCGCCCACTTGAACCTGTTCAATCTCCTCTGTTCGAGCCACTCAACAGAATAAAGTCTTCTCTGCAACCTCCGTGTTTGTATGGATCTGGGTCCTGGCTTCCATGCAATTTCTAACTATTTATTTATTGAAAAGGTGTTGAGCTCTAAGCCCAACATGTTCAGGTACGTTGCATTTAGCAAAGTAAAAGAATAATAGTTGTGTTGCCCGTGGTAACGGCACAAGGCAGTGCCACCATTGTCTGTTTTTTCTCCCTATCTACTCAGGCAGAGGGAAGTAGGGATGCTGTGCATCACTACTTTACTCTGAGGAAGCAGAAGAGGGAAGTAGGGATGCTGTGCATCACTACTTTCCTTCGAGGATGCTGAAACGATGGCGTTTATGCTTAAAGAGTACCTGTTACCAAACTAAACATTTAATATGTTGTTCCTTATATAATTATAACAACCTTTATGTGTCTTTAATGTGATTGAAAAAATGGCCACAAGTCAAATAGTTAGTTTGGTCTCCTCCCAGCCTGGCAGGAGACCAAACTCTTGAAGTGAGTGCAGAGCATGGCAAGGCACGGTTCTTGCATGCTGTAGTGACGTTGGGCCTGCTGGGGAACGCCTACTTTCTCCTGCCGGGAGCTCACACAATGTGAGCAAGGGGAAAGGTATGATACAGAGCTTTCATAAAGCTCGGAATTTGTTTTTTTAAAGGCAGAATGGGTATAAGGAGTAGTTAGGGAATATAATCGGAGTTAGTTCAGAAAATATGGTTTGATGACAGGTACACACGGCATGCTGCGATTTGTCAAAACTGCCAGATTGCAGAAAAACACTGGGGAAAAACGCCAAACTCAAAAACACAAAGTGAGTTTGGCATTTTGCATTTCCATATTGACTCCCTGCCAACATCTGACCACAGGTAACTTTTCAGGATAAAAAGCTTCCCTGTGTGGGACTTTTCAGCAGATTTCTACTCTGCATTGTCTATATGTAATTTGCAGTTCTCCTAGAGCTGGTGGGTAGAGCCTAATGTATATGGTGTCTCACATACACTGCACATGCAGAGGAAAAGAGCTTACACTTCTATGTCTTCATACACAAACTATACAGCCTGGAAGGCATGAAAACCCTGCAGTGAGCCGTCTAAACTGTATATGCTGGTACAATAAAATTCTATTAGTCTAACATTATTCATTACCCATAATCACCATGCTTTACAGTAGTCTGTTTCTGCCAATAAATAGTCCCAAGCTCAACATTAACCTTGAATCATTTTTTCTTTACAATTTTCATAAAGTAAATGTGGAAGTAAACATAATGGAAAAAATTCACTTTTAAACAGCAGTCTGTTTATCCAGTCCTGAGCAATTAATATTGCCTGATCCATAGCTATGGAAAAGGTTATGAGACACGTGAATGGCAAATGCCTTAAACCGGCTAATAGACAGAACAGAACAAGAGGGGCCCTGCTATTTGTAACACATTTGTGAATTGCAGAGGTGTAGTTCCTTGCATAATACATGATCAGGAGGGCTGCTGTGCAGAGAAAGCTTTAAAGGAATTACATAGAGTTACTGTTCTCTAGGCCCATAACATTATGGCAACCATACTAGCAGTCTGTATCAGGTGGATTTTTATTGTGCTTCTGAAAAACCCTGAAAATATTTTAGTGGAAAATTAGATTTTCCGGGAGTTCGGTAAGATAACAAGAACATCCATTAAAATTGGGGACCAGTAGTTTAGAACAGTGGTACAGATTCTAGAATAATGGAACACTACATTTAAAGTTATCCACCTTTTCAACAATGTACTTTTATCATTCCAGTGCTATTGGCAAAGTTATTATTAAAAGCAAACATGTATCTTAAATGAGTTTATATAAATTGTAAAGACCAGATGACAACTTCAGACTCTACAGAAATCCCATTCAATTCTTTTACCTCATATGAAAACATTTGCATTTGTTATTAAGATAAAAGGAAATGTATACGAATGAGAGCTGTTAAGCTTGGCATGTCTCCTTTTGTCACATAATACAGTAAGGTAATTATGTGAGGAGAAGACATGTTTCTTTCATTGGATACACACTACTTAAACACTTTGTATATTGTGGCCACATGAGGCCCCTGGCAGGCAAACATAGTTTAGACTAAAGCTACCCTGACATTTCTCTTAACAGTATCACACACATTATCACTTCATTAATCTCATTGTAAACATTAACCTCTTTCCCCCCAGAAGTTTTTTAGTACTAGATTTGAAAGCCCTCATACCAGACATATGTCAGCTGAACCTGCCAACATGATGGTAGAATATTTAATGTGTAGGGGGGCTTCATGAATCTCCTCCGACGAATAATATCAGGAGAGAGAAGAATTGGGCATGTTAAATTTCAACTGCCCCATTCATTTTATAGGGAAGGTTAGCTAGCAGCAGTGGTGTCTGGTAGCTTGCCAAGCATGTACATGGAGAAAACGGTAGAGATAGCTGTACACAGATATTGCACTTAGCGGTCAGCTATTGTATGTGTATGCCAGCTTTCTCTCACTTCTTTATCACAGTCCTCCTGCTTATTTTCTTTCCACAGCACTCCTGCAAATTCCCTGCCCAGAGCGGTTGCAGAACATCCCATTTTACATCTATTGGCTTAACTTCTTGGGGACGGAGCCCATTATAACTCTAGGGACGGGAGCATTTTTTGTAATTCTGACCACTGTCACTTTAAGCATTAATAACTCTGGGATGCTTTTACTTTTCATTCTGATTCCGAGATTGTTTTTTCGTGACATATTCTACTTCATGTTAGTGGTAAATTTTTGTCGATGCTTGCATCATTTCTTGGTGAAAAATTCCAAAATTTCATGAAAAAAATAGAAAATTTTGCATTTTGCTAACTTTGAAGCTCTCTGATTGTAAGGAAAACAGACATTACAAATAAATGATATATTGATTCACAAATACAATATGTCTACTTTATGTTTGCATCATAAAGTTGAAATGTTTTTACTTTTGGAAGACATCAGAGGGCTTCAAAATTCAGCAGCAATTTTCCAATTTTTCACAAAATCTGAATTTTTAAAGGACCAGTTCAGTTTTGAAGTGGATTTGAAGGGCCTTCATATTATAAATACCACATAAATGACCCTATTATAAAAACTGCACCCCTCAAAGTATTCAAAATGACATTCAGAAAGTTTGTTAACCCTTTAGGTGTTTCACAGGAATAGCAGCAAAGTAAAGGAGAAAATTTAAAATCTTCATTTTTTACCCTTGCATGTTCTTGTAGACCCAGTTTTTGAATTTTTACATGGGGTAATAGGAGAAAAATCCCTCCAAAATTTGTAACCCAATTTTTCTCGAGTAAGGAAATACCTCATATGTGTATGTAAAGTGTTTGGTGGGCGCAGTAGAGGGCACAGAAGGGAAGGAGCGACAGTGGGATTTTGGAGAGTGAATTTTTCTGAAATGGTTTTTGGGGGGCATGTCACATTTAGGAAACCCCTATGGTGCCAGAGCAGCAAAAAAAAATACACATGGCATACTATTTTGGAAAGTACACCCCTCAAGGCACATAACAAGGGGTCCAGTGAGCCTTAACACCCCACAGGTGTTCGTTAAAGTCGGATGTGTAAATGAAAAAAAAAAATTTTTCACTAAAGTGCAGTTTTTCCCCCCAAATTTACAATTTTTACAAAGGGTAATGGGAGAAAATGCCCCCCAAAATTTGTAGTGCAATTTCTCCCGAGTACGGGAATACCCCATATGTGGCCCTAAACTGCTGCCTTGAAATACGACAGGGCTCTGAAGTGTGAGAGCGTCATGCGCATTTGAGGCCTGAATAAGGAATTTGCAATAGGGGCGGACCCGGTTGCCTACAGTAAAACCCTACAGCAGTGTTTCCCAAACAGGTTGCCTCCAGCTGTTGCAAGATTCCCAGCCTGCCAGGACAGTCTATGGCTGTCCGGCAATACTGGGAGTTGTGGTTTTGCAACAGCTGGAGGTTCCCTTTAGGAAACACTGCCGCATGCGACGTTTTTTATTTTTATTGGGGGGGGGGGGGGGGCGACGTGTAAGGGGGTGTATATGTATTGTTTTACTTTTTATTATTTGTTAGTGTAGTGTAGTGTTTTTAGGGTACATTCACGCAGGCAGGGGTTCACAGTAAGTTTTCCGCTGGGAGTTTGAGCTGCGGAAAATTTGCCGCAGCTCAAAGTTGTAGAAGGAAACCCACTGTAAAAACGCCCGTGTGAATATACCCTGTACATTCACATTGGGGGGGGGGGGGGGGCACCCCAAACCTTCAGCTGTGGCAAAATGACAACTCCCAGAATGCACTGACAGACCGTACATGATGGGAGTTGTAGTTTTACAACAGCTGTAGGCACACTGGTGGTTAGAAAACAGACTCTAGCTCAGTGATTCCAACCAATGTGCCTCAAGCTGTTGCAAAACTACAACTCCCAGCATGTACGGTCTGTCAGTGCATTCTGGGAGTTGTAGTTTTGCAACAGCTGGAGGCACATGGGTTGGAAACACTGAGTTAGGAAACAGACTCTAGCTCAGTGTTTCCCAATCAGTGTGCCTACAGCTGTTGCAAAACTACAATTCCCAGCATGGCCAGACAGTCAGGAATGCTGGGCGTGTAGTTCTGCAATATCTTCAGATGTTGCAGAACTACAACTTCCAGCTTGCCTGGACAGTCTGGGCATGATTGGAGTTGTAGTTCTGCAACATATGAAGGGCCAGATATTGCAGAACTACACGCCCAGCATCCCTGACTGTCTGGCCATGCTGGGAGTTGTAGTTATGCAACAACTGGGGAAGAACAGTTTGAAGACCGCTAAGTAGTGGTCTCCAAACTGTGGCCCTCCAGATGTTGCAAAACTACAACTCCAAGCATGCCCAGACTGTCCAGGCATGCTGGGAGTTGTAGTTCTGCAACATCTGAAGGGCCAGATATTGCAGAACTACACGCCCAGCATCCCTGACTGTCTGGCCATGCTGGGAGTTGTAGTTTTACAACATCTGGAGGGCTACAGTTTGGAGACTACCGTATAGTGGTCTCCAAACTGTGCCACTTCAGATGTTGCAAAACTACAACTCCCAGCATGCCCAGACAGTCAGTGCATGCTGAAAGTTGTAGTTTTGCAAAATCTGGAGGACCACAGTTTAGAGACCACTATACAGTGGTCTCCAAACTGCGACCCTCCAGATGTTGCAAAACTACAACTCCCAGCATGCCCAGGCAGTCTTTGGCTGTGTGGGCATGCTGGGAGTTGTAGTTTTGCAGCTTTTAGAAGGCCACAGAGAAGATCACTTACCGCGATCTTCACTGCAGCCTTCTGCACGCCGCACTTTCCGGCCGCTCCAACTGCTGTCGATGCCATCGCCGCCGCCGCTGGTCCAGGATGCCTCCACCGGTCCGGGTAAGCCAGACCATGCTCCCCCCTCGCCGCACGTGTTCCCCCCTGATCTGCCCTGACTTCGATCGGTGAGCAGAGCGGGGAGAATTGAACTCTAACCCCCCTGCCCCCCTCCTGCCATTGGTGGTCAGCCTGACCGACCAATGGCAGGGGTTAGGAGGGGGTGGCAACACGGCCACCTCGCTCCTATCCTTTAGGATGGTCGGAGCGGCCTCTGACAGCTCCTATCATGCTTATTTTCCGGAAGATCGGGTCACCAGTGACCCGTTTAGCCCAGATCGCGGGCAAATCACTGGTCTGAATTGACCAACGATTTTCAGTGATCGCTGACATGGGGGGGGGGGGGGGGGGTTCTCAGGACCCCCCTGGGCATTGCCTCGGGATGCCTGCTGATAGATATCAGCAGTCATCCCGGTCCGATCACAGCCCGGCGAGCAGCGGTGATCGGAAATGCGGAGGGCGTATACGCCCTCCATCCTTAAGTGACGGGACGCGAGGGCGTATGCATGCGCCCTCCGTTCCCAAGGAGTTAAAGGGGTACTCCCGTGGAAACTTTTTTTTTTAAATCAACTGGTGCCAGAAAGTTAAACAGATTTGTAAATTGCTTCTATTGAAAATCTTAATCTTTCCAGTAATTTTTAGGGGCTGTATACTAAAGAGAAATCCAAAAAAGAAAATGCATTTCTTTTTTGGATTTCTCTTTAGTACACAGCCCCTAAAAAGTACTGGAAGTATTAAGATTTTTTAATAGAAGGGATTTACAAATCTGGCACCAGTTGATATAAAAAAAAATTTTTTCCACGGGAGTACCCCTTTAATGTCCCAAAAAATTATATGTAAATGACATGATGATGCAACTATAAGGGCTGATCAGAGGTGATAACATCAGTGAGGGGGTGGGGCTAGAGCTTGGAGACAAGATCCAGACAAGATTGTCTCGGGAGGGAGGAGCCAGAGAGCTAAAAACAATACCACACTTAAAATAGCATAACTACACAACTTCCTGTCAAGGGTGAATCACGCAAAAGGACACTAAAGCCAGTATAATTTGTAATACTACTATATTTAATACATATAAATAATAAATATAAGTGATTAATCTTTGGGTGATTGGCCTGTGTAAATACAATTTTCTAAAAACAGAATACCCCAGAATATGATGGTTTGTTTTTTTGTGAGAGAAGTTGGCACCATCATGATTTACAAGTATTTAGTTTACTATGTTATGTATAATTTTGCAATTGCCTTTTTTTTTTATCAGCAGGCTAAATATCTTTTTATGCTTTTATCCAATGCAGCCATACCATTTTCATATTTTTAATGTTTTAGCTTTTTTGTTTAGTGCAAATACTTTACTTAGACATAAGATGGCTTGATTGCTTGTATAGTACACTGTAGTACTTGAGTAATACATGTGCTGTCTTTGGCTAGACTTGATTGGGGTACTAAGACTGGCCCCTGGCTGCCATTACAACCCATGGGCACCCCATGATTGAGCTGCAGGGATAGGCTGACCTTATGATAGATAGAGCAACCTTTCTCCATTAAACTGTTTAAATGCATTTCTATTTTAATATTGTTTGTAATCCATAAATTGGCACTCCGCCTAAATGGTGCCCTATTATACAGGGTGGGCCATTTATATAGATGCACCTTAATAAAATGGGAATGGTTGGTGATATTAACTTCCTGTTTGTGGCATATTAGTATATGTGAGGGAAACTTTTCAAGATGGGTGATGACCATGGTGGCCATTTTGAAGTCGGCCATTTTGAATCCCACTTTTTTTTTTCAATAGGAAGAGGGTCATGTGACACATCAAACTTATTGGGAATTTCACAAGAAAAATAATGAAACCCTCTTCTCCCACTCTTTACACACTGATAGCAACACCGCAGGAGAAATGCTAGCACAGGCTTCCAGCATCTGTAGTTTCAGGTGCTGCACATCTCGTATCTTCACAGCATAGACAATTGCCTTCAGATGACCCCAGAGATAAAAGTCTAAGGGGGTCAGATCGGGAGACCTTGGGCGCCGTTCAACTGGATATGCGAAATTTCTACATAATGATGTGTTTCCCTCTTTATGCACTGAAGCTGGCACGTTCCCTGAGTTTTTCCAACAAGATGGTGCACCACCACATTATGGGTGTCAGGTCCGAGCATTCCTAGATGAACAGTTTCCTGGAAAGTGGATTGGTTGTCGTGGGCCAGTTGAATGGCCCCCAAGGTCTCCCGATCTGACCCCCTTAGTCAGATGTGCAGCACCTGAAACTACGGATACTGGAAGCCTGTGCTAGCATTTCTCCTGCGGTGTTGCTATCAGTGCGTGAAGAGTGGGAGAAGAGGGTTGCATTGACAATCCAACACTGCAGCATTGCAGCACATTGGTCAGAAAGTTGTAAATAACTCATGAAAGAATAAAGTCACGTTAAAACCAAGCACATCATTGTTTTTCTTGTGAAATTCCCAATAAGTTTGATGTGTCACATGACCCTCTTCCTATTGAAAAAACAAAAGTTGGATTCAAAATGGCCAACTTCAAAATGGCCGCCATGGTCACAACCCATCTTGAAAAGTTTCCCCCCTCACATATACTAATGTGTCACAAACACGAAGTTAATGTCACCAACCATTCCCATTTTATTAAGGTGTATCCATATAAATGGCCACCCTGTATATTGTCCCTTCACTGTTGACTAGTGTGCACAGTAATAAGAAGAATTAAAAAGTGGACCATTTTATGAATTACAATTGACCTTTTCTAACATATAGAAGCATCATAAAAAATTTTTTTTATCATTTTGTAACTTTTCTTAGGTAATGTTGAGAAAATGTGAGTTCCAGAAACCCATTATTTCTTTTCATAGATACCGTATATACTCGAGTATAAGCCGAGTTTTTCAGCACGATTTTTCGTGCTGAAAACACCCCCCTCGGCTTATACTCGAGTGAACTCCCCCACCCGCAGTGGTCTTCAACCTGCGGACTTCCAGAGGTTTCAAAACTACAACTCCCAGCAAGCCAGGGCAGCCATCGGCTGTCCGGGCTTGCTGGGAGTTGTAGTTTTGAAACCTCCGGAGGTCCGCAGGTTGAAGACCACTGCGGCCTTCAACATCATCCAGCCCCCTCTCACCCACTTTAGTTCTGAGTACTCACCTCCGCTCGGCGCTGGTCCGGTCCTGCAGGGCTGTCCGGTAAGGAGGTGGTCCGGTGAGGAGGTGGTCCGGGCTGCTATCTTCACCGGGGAGGCCTCTTCTAAGCGCTTCGGGCCCGGCCTCAGAATAGTCACGTTGCCTTGACAACGACGCAGATACGTCGTTGTCAAGGCAACGGCTCTATTCCGGGCCGGAAGCGCGGAGAAGAGGCGCCCCCGGTGAAGATAGCAGCCCGGACCACCTCCTCACCGGACCACCTCCTTACCGGACAGCCCTGCAGGACCGGACCAGCGCCGAGCGGAGGTGAGTACTCAGAACTAAAGGGGGTGAGAGGGGGCTGGATGATGTTGAAGGCCGCAGTGGTCTTCAACCTGCGGACCTCCGGAGGTTTCAAAACTACAACTCCCAGCAAGCCCGGACAGCCGATGGCTGCCCGGGCTTGCTGGGAGTTGTAGTTTTGAAACCTCTGGAGGTCCGCATGTTGAAGGCCGCAGTGGTCTTCAACCTGCGGACCTCCGGAGGTTTCAAAACTACAACTCCCAGCAAGCCCGGACAGCCGATGGCTGCCCGGGCTTGCTGGGAGTTGTAGTTTTGAAACCTCTGGAGGTCCGCATGTTGAAGGCCGCAGTGGTCTTCAACCTGCGGACCTCCGGAGGTTTCAAAACTACAACTCCCAGCAAGCCCGGACAGCCGATGGCTGCCCGGGCTTGCTGGGAGTTGTAGTTTTGAAACCTCTGGAGGTCCGCAGGTTGAAGACCACTGAGGGCGAATGATGAGAAGAGGATGATGAAGGGGGGGGGGGGTGTGGGGATGATGAAGGGGGGTGGGGATGATGAAGGGGGGGGTGTGGGATGATTACAAGGGGATAATGAAGGGGGGATGTGTGGGATGATAAGGGGATGTGTGGGATGATGACAAGGGGATGATGAAGGGGGGATGTGTGGGATGATGACAAGGGGATGATGAAGGGGGGGATGATGACAAGGGGATGTGTGGGATGATGACAAGGGGATGATGAAGGGGGGATGTGTGGGATGATGACAAGGGGATGATGAAGGGGGGATGTGTGGGATGATAAGGGGATGTGTGGGATGATGACAAGGGGATGATGAAGGGGGGATGTGTGGGATGATGACAAGGGGATGATGAAGGGGGGGTGTGTGGGATGATGACAAGGGGATGATGAGGATGTTAATGACGGGTCTGGATGATGACAGGGGGGGATGAGGTATTTCCCACCCTAGGCTTATACTCGAGTCAATAACTTTTCCTGGGATTTTGGGTTGAAATTAGGGGTCTCGGCTTATACTCGGGTCGGCTTATACTCGAGTATATACGGTACTTGGCCCAAACATTGTATTAAAGCAAGAAAATGGCCAATCTACTGTCAATTTTAAGCACTAAACAATATGCAAGCACAAAAATCATTTTCATAAAGCATAAACATGTTACTATGACTCCTTCACATTCATATACCTATATATACATATACATTCTCTAGCTTTGATTATTCGTATTACTTTGTTTCTCTTTTAGGTTCTTTCAGAAACTGTGCCTGTCCTTACAGAATATCTATCCGATCCAAGTTACAGTGAAATTGTTGTTAACATATTATTAGACATTTCATCATATGAACCACTGACCCTGGCTGGATCTCTTTCTGCGTTAAAAGGAATTGGTGAACATTTCCCATGTCTTATTGGACAGATAGCTAAGATTTATGGAGCAGTGGGACGTGTGGATGAGGTATGCAACCTTTGATAGTTTACTGTTTAAAAGTGCAGAATATAAAAAGTGTGTAGAAAATGAAAACTATTAGTTACTACTAAGTAACTGTTAGTCATAATAGATTTATCATTAGTATTTCCGTCAGAGGATGTCCATTTACGTTACAATGACTAAGAAGGTTAGAGGTTGTGAGATAAAAGAGTTCAAGTTTAGTTTGAGAAAAATAGTTTGAGCTTTCGGCCGGAGCGCAGTAACAGTACCCCCTTTGGTCTCCCCCTCCTCTTGTGGTTCAGAATTTTTTTGAGAAGATGCTGGTCCAAGATATTGTCCTGTGGTTCCCAAGACCTCTCCTCTGGACCGAATCCTTCCCATCCACAAGAAAGAAGCGCTTTCCTCTGACCAACTTAGAATCAAGAATTTTCTTAACAGCAAAAACATCAGAGGTACCAGAGATGGAGGAAGGTGAGATGTCCTTTTGAGAAAAGCGGTTGTGGATGACTGGCTTCAAGAGGGAGACATGGAAGGAATTCGGGATCCGGAGAGATGAGGGCAGATGGAGGGAATAAGCCACGGGATTAAGTCATTTTTTGACTTTATAGGGACCCAAAAAGTGTGGACCCAGTTTATAAGAGGGTACCTTAAAGGGGTACTCCCGTGGAAAACTTTTTTTTTTAAATCAACTGGTGCCAGAAAGTTAAACAGATTTGTAAATTACTTCTAATAAAAAAATCTTAACCCTTCCAATACATTTTATGGACTGTATACTACAGAGGAAATGCTTTTATTTTTGGATTTCTCTGATGTCACAACCACAGTGCTCTCTGCTGACCTCTGCTGTCCATTTTTGGAACTGTCCAGAGGAGGAGAAAATCCCCATAGCAAACATATGCTGCTCTGGACAGTTCCTAAAATGGACAGCAGAGGTCAGCAGAGAGCACTGTGGTCGTGACATCAAAGAAATCCAAAAAGAAAAGCATTTCCTCTGCATTTCTCTGCTTGCCATTAGTCCTGGTGAGCAGAGATAAAATGGTGAAGATAGTCTCCTAGGACCTGATTCACCCTTTCGACCTCACCATTGGATTGAGGGTGGTAAGCCAAGGAGAAGTCCAATTTAACTTGGAGATGAGAGCAGAGGCCCCTACAGAACTTTGAGATGAACTGGACTCCCCAATTGGAGACAATATGAGTGGGCAATCCATGGAGACGGAAGATATAACCGAGGAATAGCTTGGCAAGCTGCGGTGCAGATGGTAAACCTGGCAAGGGCACAAAATGAGCCATTTTATAAAATCTGTCCACAACAACCCAGATAAATGTATTGCTCCCAGAAGAAGGAAGGTCAGTAATAAAGTCCATTGCTATGTCGGTCCAGGGTAGCTCAGGAACTGGCAAAGGATGTAGTAGACCAGCAGGCTTTGCACAAGGAGTCTTGTCCTGGGCACAAACTGAACAGGAACGAACAAAGTCAATGACATCTTGTTTTAGAGTTGGCCACCAATACTGTCGGGAGATGAGTTGCAAGGACTTACGTATACGGGCATGACCGGCCAACAGAGAGTAATGACCCCATTTCAAGATTCTGAGTCTTAGGCGGGGAGTAATGTAGGTCTTCTTAGGAGGCAGGTGCTGAAGACTTGCTGGTGCTGCGGAAATGAGATGATTAGGGGGTACAATATGTGTAGGGTGAGATTCATGGTCTTGTACTTCAGAGGATCTAGGTAGTGCGTCAGCCCGAAGATTCTTCTCTGCTGGATGGAAGTGAATAAAAAAGTCTGGAGATCTGGAGAAGAACAGAGACCAACGAGCCTGTTGAGGGTTGAGACGATGGGCAGTCTGTAGATATAGCATGTTCTTGTGGTCAGTATAAATGGTAAGTGGATGTACAGAGCCCTCCAAGAGATGATGCCATTCTTTCAAGGCCAACTTAATCGCCAAGAGCTCACGATCTCCAATAGTATAATTTTTCTCCGCAGGAGAGAGAAAGAAAGTCTTAGAGAAGAAACCGCAGGCTATAGTTCTTCCTTTGGATGATTTTTATGTCAAAACTGCACCTGCACCAACAGAATAAGCATCCACTTCCAAAATAAATGGCTTACCTGGATCTTGTCTTGACAAGACAGGAGCAGAAACGAAGGCAGATTTTTACTGTTTAAACACTTTTTCGGCCTCCGGAGTCCAGTCCCTTGCATTAGCAGTATTCTTGGTAAGAGAGACGATGGGAGCAACCAAGGTGGAATAATGTGGAATAAATTGCCGATAATAATTGGCAAAGCCAAGGAATCGCTGATTTGCTTTCAAGCCAGAAGGTCGACGCCAATCCAGTACAGCGGACAACTTGTTAGAATCCATTTGCAGACCTTGACTGGTAACAATATACCCCAAAAACGGAAGGCTGGTCTTATCAAAAGTACCCTTTTCCAGTTTTGCATAGAGATGATTGTCTCAGAGGCGCTGTAAAACTTGGCGGGGGTGAGAATGATGAGTGTGGAGATTGAGTAGACAAGAATGTCATCCAAATAGACAACAACACAGGAGTATAGGAGGTCACGAAAAATTTAATTGACAAACTCCTGGAAGACTGCTGGAGCATTACAGAGTCCAAATGGCATCACCAGATACTCAAAATGTCCGTCATTAGCATTAAAAAATAAATACCCACATGTGACCCCATTTTGGAAACTACACCCCTCACGGAACGTAACAAGGGGTATAGTGAGCCTTAACATCACACAGGTGTTTTACGAATTTTTATTAAAGTTGGATTGGAAAATAAAAAAAATATATATAATTTTCACTAAAATGCTGGTGTTACCCTAAATTTTTCATTTTCACAAGGGAAAATAGGAAAAAAGCCCCCCAAAATGTGTAGCCATATTTCTTCTGAGTAAGAACATATCCCACATGTGGATGTAAATTGCTCTGCGGACAAACTATATTGCTCAGAAGAGAGTGAGCGGCATTGGGATTTTGAAGAGAACATTTGTCTGGAATTGAAGGCCACGTGTGTTTACAAGTGCCAGAACAATGGACCCCTCCCACTTGTGACCCCATTTTGGAAAATACACCCCTCACGTAATGTAATAAGGGGTACAGTGAGCATTTACGCCCCACAGGTGTCTGACAGATTTTTAGAACAGTGGTCCGTGAAAATAAAAAATGTAATTTTTCATTTGCTCAGCCCACTGTTCCAAAGATCTGTCAAACGCCAGTGGGGTGTAAATACTCACAACACCCCTTATTACATTCTGTGAGGGGTGTAGTTTCCAAAATGGGGTCACATGTGGGGTGGTCCACTGTTCTGGCACCACAGGGGGCTTTGTAAACGCACCTGGACCCTGACTTCCATTCCAAACAAATTCCCTTTCCAAAAGCTCAATGGCACTCCTCTTCTAAGCATTGTAGTGCACTAACAGAGCACTTGACGTCCACACTCAGAAGAAATGGGGTCACAAAGTTTGGGGGTCATTTTCTCCTATTACCCCTTGTAAAATGAAAGATTTGGGGAAAAAACTGCATTTTGGTGAAATTTTTTTTATTTACACATCCAACTTTAACAAAAAGTTGTGAAATACTTGTGAGGTGTTAGTTTCCAAAATAGAATGCCATGTGGTTTTTTTCTTTTTGCTGTTCTGGCACCATAGGGGCTTCCTAAATGCGACATGCCCCTCAAAAACCATTTCAGCAACATGTACTTTCCAAAAGACAAATGTGACTCCTTCTCTTCTGAGCATTGTAGTTCGCCCGCAGAGCATTTTACGTCCTAACATGGGGTATTTCCACACTCAGAAGAGATGGAGTTACAAATTTTGGTGGGCATTTTCTCCCATTACCCTTTATAAAAATGGTAAATTTTGGGAAAAAAATGCACTTTAGTGAAATTTTTTTTTTTTTCATTTACACATTCGACTTTAACAAAAAGTCATCAAACACCTGTGGGATGTTAAGGCTCACTGGACCCCTTGTTACGTGCCTTGAGGGGTGTAGTTTCCAAAATGGTATGCCATGTGTTTTTTTCTGCTGTTCTGGCACCATAGGGGCTTCCTAAATGTGACATGCCATCTCACTCTCCAAAATCCTATTGTCGCTCCTTCCCTTCTGAGCCTTCTACTGCGCCTGCCGAACACTTGACATACACATATGAGGTATTTCCTTACTCGAGAGAAATCGGGTTACAAATTTTGAGAGGCTTTTTCTCCTTTTACCTCTTTTAAAAATTCAAAAACTGGGTCTTCAAGAACATGCGAGTGTAAAAAATGAAGATTTAGAATTTTCTCCTTTATTTTTCTGTTATTCCTGTGAAACACCTAAAGGGTTAACACACTTACTGAATGTCATTTTGAATACTTTAAGGGGTTCAGTTTTTATAATGTGGTAATTTGTGGGGTATTTCTAATAGGAAGGCCCTTCAAATTCCCTTCAAACCTGAACTTGTCCATGAAAAATTCAGATTTAGAAAATTTTGTGAAAAATTGGAAAATTGCTGCTGAACTTTTAAGCCCTTTGATGTCTTCCAAAAGTAAAAACATGTCAACTTTATGATGCAAACATAAAGTAGACATATTGTATTTGTGAATCAAAATATAATGTATTTGGAATGATTATTTTCCTTACAAGCAGAGAGCTTCAAAGTTAGAAAAATGCTAAATTTTCTATTTTTCATCAAATTTTGGAATTTTTCACCAAGAAATGATGCAAGTATTGACAAAATTTTACAGCTAACATAAAGTAGAATATGTCACGAAAAAACTATCTCGGAATCAGAATGAAAGGTAAAAGCATCCCAGAGTTATTAATGCTTAAAGTGAAAGTGGTCAGATGTGCAAAAAACGCTCTGGTCCTACAGTGAAAATTGGCCTGGTCCTTAAGGGGTTAACAAGCGAGATACAGGAAGATGATACCTATGTACTCGGGAGGCATCAATAAAATTTCCGGCAGAACCAGAGTCCAAGAAGGCTAGTACGGAGATAATCTCTTTGGAAGGTAAAAAAAAGCTGGACGGTTAAATTCAAATGTGGAGAGGGGGTATTCACACCTAGGGAGGCCTCTCCCACAAACCCTAGGTGTGAGCGTTTCCCTGTGACTCTGGATGTAGAGGACAATCTTTTAGGAAATGATCCACACTGGCGCAGTAGAGACACAGATTCTCAGTTCGTCGGTGAGTCCTTTCCTGCAGGGTCAGGAGACAATGCAGAAGGTTCCGGTGGTTGCTGGAAGACAGGTGCCAGCCAAGGAAAGCACCGAGCCCGTGCAGACTCCTTTTCTTGGTGACGTTCCTCACGTCGCACAGAGAAACGAATATCAATTCGGGATGCCAGCTGTATAAGATCATTTAAGGTAGAAGGCAATTTCCGGGCAGCAAAGGCATCCTTTATATGACTGGATAGTCCTTTCTTGAAGGTGGCGCAGAGAGCTTCATTCTTCCATGATTACTCTGATGCCAGGGTACGAAACTGAATGGTATACTCGCCCACAGAGGAGCTGCCCTGCAAAAGATTCAGTAACATTGTCTCAGCGGAGGAGGCTTGGGCAGGTTCTTCAAAGACACCCCAAAATTCCGTCAGGAAAGCCTGGAGATTGGTTGTGAGAGCATCACTGTGATCCCAAAGCGGAGTTGCACAGGCCAAAGCCCTTTCAGTTAGGAAGGCCACCGTTGCTCGTTCCATAGGGAACTATTCCACCATGAGTTCAATGTGCATGGAGCACTGAGTCAAGAAACCTCGACAGGACTTGGGATCCCCCTCATATTTCTCTGGAAGAGACAGACGGATTTTCTTTCCGGAGGAGACTGCAGCAGCGGGAGGCAGCACTGGAGCAGGAGGAGGCTGTGGTAGTGACGGTTGCTGCTGAGCAGTTAGCAACTGCTGCATGATGGCGGATAACTGGCTCAACTGCTGGGCCTGCTGGGCCAACTGCTGTGACTAGAGCGCCATGATGGAAGCAAGATCCGGGTTATCTGGCAGAAGAACCCTAGCAGTATCCATGCCCGGATCTTGCTGTAACGGAGCTTGATGTGGATCCTCTAACCTGTCTGTCTGATGACTCGGAACGTATCAGGTAGCGGAGTCTAATAACGTAGCAGAAGGTCTGGATACACGGGTAAGGCAAACAGGCAATAAGGAAAGCTTAATCTCAGGCTAGGGGCACTGAAGATCCAGCAGGGAAGTGTGGGAGGTGCAGGGATTTATTATGTGGTGTCAGGTGCATACACTAATTATGGGCGCACTGGCCCTTAAAAATTTAGAGCTCCGGCACGCGCGCGCCCTAGGAGACATGGTCGCGCGCGCCGGAGCTGAGAGACAGAGGCAGAGGAGCGAGGTGAGTGACAGGCTGGGATTTGTATGTGGGCGCATCCCGCAATACGAATCCCAGCCCCGCCGGCAGACGGTGACCCAGGGACACTGCGCTCATGGCTGGAGCTTGCGGCCAGAGCGCAGACTGTAACAGCTTGAAGGCCACTATGGTTTGTGAATAGTTATTATTACCCTTATTTTATTATATTGCAAGTACAGACTAGCTTACAGCCGGTGTAAACATTGAAGAGGCCGGTGCACTCACATGAGCCTCCTCCAACAAATGATTGCTAGGAGTTTTTGATGGCCTATACTAAGGATATGCTATCAATTTGTGGCGCCTGTGTTTTCCTTGAGGTTGTGTTGCCATGTCTTACTTACTTGTCTTACTTTGTACAAAATCACCTATAAAAAAACAAGGATATGCAATGAATATCGGTACATAAAAGTTAGGTGATTAAACATAAAAATAGGTAGAGCCAGTGTATCCTACAATGCCAGTTTACTGTGGAGCCTGAACCCTTAAAGGAGAAGTCTGATACCTGGAAGTACAGAAAAACATATCACCTATCTTCAGGATCTCCTAGCTTTCCCCCAGAGTGGCCTGTCATGACCCCCGCATGAAGCAGGGGTCCCAACGCCCCCTTTATATATCTCTATGGGAGGGCCAAAGATTTTTGAATGGCTCTCCCATAGACATATACTGAGGGGGCGGGGGTCGTGATGTGCTGCTCTAGGGGATATACCGGAGCCCCCATACAGGAGGTTGTGGAGGGGCCCCAGTGGTCGCATCTCCCGCAATCTAAAACTCATCTCCTATACTGCGGATAGGGGATACATTTTCCTGTATTTCCAAGTATGAGATTTCTTTAAGAAATGTATATATTTAAAAAAAAAATTACCTAAAAGTACATAAGGTACATAAAATTTTCATAGAGAACCACATCAAACAAGGAGAAATATTATACTTCATTTATTTGGTCCAATATCACATGTTTGTGAATAACAAAAATATGTGAATCTTAAAGGGGTTATCCAGGCATAGAAAAACTGAGCTAATTTCTTTTTTTTTAAAAACAGCTCCACGTCTGTCCCCAGGTTGTGTGTGGTATTACAACTTGGCTGTATTCACTTCAATGGAACTGAGCTGCAGAACCACCACCCAACCTGGAGACAGACAAGGAGCGGTTTTGGAAAGAAATTTGCTCTGTTTTTATATTCCTGTATAAAACCTTTTAGGATTGGCAGATCATTTAAAGGTGAAATAAGAGTTAGGTGACAGGTGTAAGTTAAATACTTGTTTAAGTTAAAGAACAGGGAATTATAAAATCATGAACAACACGTTTTTTTGGAAGTGTATCAAGGCACGAACTAAGGAGATTTCTGAGGACCTCAGAAGAAAAGTTGCTGATGCTCATCAGGCTGGTAAAGGTTACAAAACAATCTTTGAAGAGTTTTTACCTCACCAATCCACAGTAAAATACATTGTGTGGAAATTCAAGACCATTATTACCATCCCCAGGAGTGATCGACCAAAAAAGATCACCCCAATGGGTGGTTGGCGAAGCAACAGTGGGCAAAGTCACAAAGGAACACAGGGTAACCTTTAAGAAGCTAAAGGCCTTTCCCAAAGTAGCTAATACTAATGTTTATGAGTCCACTGTCAGAAGGACACTGAACAACAATGGTGTGCATGGCAGGATTGGAAAGAGAAAGCCCTCCAAAAAGAATTATGTTGTCTGTCAGCAGTTTGCTTAAGATAACATGGACGAGCCAGAAGGCAATTGGTGCAATGTAGACATTTTGGTTTAATAGAACATTTTGGTTTAATTGAGAAGCATTATGTCTGTAAGCCAAATTTTAAGAAAAGAATGGTAAAAGAAGAATAAAGTTAAAGTTTTGAAATGATTAATTAAAAGCCCTGATCTTAATACTGTAGACTTTTTGTGAAAGGACCTAAAGTGAGCAGATCATGGGAGGAAACCCACAAATATGACAGAGTTGAAGCTGTTTTAAAGTTGCAAAAGAATCATCTGTTGTGCAAAAATTACCAGAAACATTAAAAAGCAGTTATTGCTGTAAAATTGGGTCATACCAGATACTGAAAGTAAAGTTCACATATTTTTATTTTTAGCTCTCTGAAGGGTTCACAACAGGTTGTCTCACAAGGGAGTGTTTTTTAATCTGTGACCTTGGCTGCATTGAAATAATAAAGTGGTATACTTGATTGTTTGCTCCCCTGCCACTGTCAGTTTCCTGAGTACCCTGTTTCACCAAAGTCCTCTTCTTTACTAGTTGCGGAGATGTTCTGTACAGACAGGAAACACCCACTTTGATATTTGCAGCCCAAGTCACACATGTACGCTGCTGGGTGTATGAAGCATGCTCACAAGCTCAGCACACGCCATACACGGTAAGTACTGGCTGCTATCAGCAGCTGGGACTTACTGCTAATGCCAGACATCAGCGTGACTGCCGATGTCAGGCATTAACCCTTCAGATGCCACAATTAAAGTTAATTACAGATTTAAAAATCTAAAAATATAGTTGCCAGGGGGGGCTGATCGGCTGACATGATGGCTAGAAGGCCTTCACCAGCCTCTGTGCTGTTGGATCAGAATATACAGGAAGCCGGTGTAAGCAGAGAGCTGATAACATTGATCAATGCTTTGCTATGACATATCATTGAAATGTGTTTGCAATACAAACATTGCTTATAATAGTCCCCTATGAGGATAAGCCCCTTCTCTAATAAAAGGTAAAATAACCCCATGTTCCCATTTTTTAAATAAAATAATGTACATAAACATATTTGGTATCACCACATTGGAAATGTCCAAACTATTACAATTTAGCATTAAACCACATGGTAAATGTTGTAAACATAAAAAAAAACTGAATATTTGATTTTGGTCACTTCATATATCAGAAAAAAGTGAATAAAAAGTGATTTAAAAGGCCCCTCAAAAGAAAAAAGGTACCGATAAAAACTACAGATCACGGAACAAAAAATGAGCCATCAAGCAGTCTCATGTACGAACAAATAAAAAGTTATAGGGGTCAGACAGGGAATATTTTAGGCATACTTATTGTTACGCCTAGCGCTCCGGGTCCCCGCTCCTCCCCGGAGCGCTCACGGCGTCTTTCTCCCTGCAGCTCCCCGGTCAGTCCCGCTGACCGGGAGCGCTGCACTGTCATGGCCGTCGGGGATGCGATTCGCACAGCGGGACGCGCCCGCTCGCGAATCGCATCCCAGGTCACTTACCCGTCCCGGTCCCCTGCTGTCATGTGCTGGCGCGCGCGGCTCCGCTCTCTAGGGCGCGCGCGCGCCAGCTCTCTGAGACTTAAAGGGCCAGTGCACCAATGATTGGTGCCTGGCCCAATTAGCTTAATTGGCTTCCACCTGCTCCCTGGCTATATCTGATCTCCTCCCATGCACTCCCTTGCCGGATCTTGTTGCCTTGTGCCAGTGAAAGCGTTTAGTGTGTCCAAAGCCTGTGTACCTGAACTTCTGCTATCCATCCTGACTACGAACCTTGCCGCCTGCCCCCGACCTTCTGCTACGTCTGACCTTGCCTCTGCCTAGTCCTTCTGTCCCACGCCTTCTCAGCAGTCAGTGAGGTGCAGCCGTTGCTAGTGGATACGACCGGGTTGCTACTGCCGCAGCAAGACCATCCCGCTTTGCGGCGGGCTCTGGTGAAAACCAGTAGCCTCTTAGAACCGGTCCACTAGCACGGTCCACGCCAATCCCTCGCTGACACAGAGGATCCACTACCTGGAAGCCGAATCGTGACACTTATTTTCTTACAAAAATGTTAAAAGTTTTAAAACTAGTAAATTAAAAATTAAAACTATATAAATTGTGTATCGTTGTAATCTTATTGACAAACATAATAAAGTGACATTGTATTTATTTATTTTTTCAATTCTGTCCCACAAATATTTTTATTTTGGCTTTGAAGTAGATTTTGTGGGTGGAAAATGAAATGACTTATGACTATTAAAAGGCAAGGAGGAAACATTGAATATGCTTAAATGAAAAATTGCTATGTTCTCAAAGGGTTAAAAAAAACACCCCTTGCCCAGACAACCCCATAAAATAGCAGTACATAAAATTAAAATGTAAGGCACAAAACCATTAGAGAATACATAATATTATAAAATACACAGCTCAAAAAAATAAAGGGAACACTTAAAGCATACCTGTCAGATCCAACAAAAAACATTTTTTTAAATATATCACTCAGTACCTAATTCTGACCATGTAAATCTAATTTTTATGTGTCTAGCACCTTTTTTTTTTTTTAATTACACTTTATTTAATTTAGCTCCCTAGTTTGAATTCCTCTCAAAGGGAGGGGGCATGGCCTCACTGTGCAGTGTGACAGTGGGAGCATTTTTCCTCCAGCTGTGAGCCCTGCGCTCACAGCTGTCAATCAAGGAAGCGTGTCCATGACATAGGTGATGACGCATGGACACAGCAGGACTAGTATGTGTCCAGGCAGGCATGGGGGAGGCAGTTGTTTGACTGGCTTTTTCAGTATGAAATACTGAAAATTTTCTAATGGAATCAATTGCAAAACCTATTGATTTTGCATGCTTTACAACATATCAAAAGTTTTTGTATCTGACAGTGCCCATTTAAGCAACACAGTGTAACTCCAAGTCAATCATACTTCTGTGAAATCACACTGTCCACTCAGGAAGCAACACTAATTGACAATCAATTTCACATGCTGTTGTGCAAATGGAACAGACAACATGTGGAAATTTTAGGCAATTAGCAAGACACCCCCAATAAAGGAGTTGTTCCGCAGGTGGTGACCACAGACCACTTCTCAGTTCCTATGCTTCCTGGCTGATGTTTTGGACACTTTTCAATGTTGGTGGTGCTTTCACTTTAGTGGTAGTATGAGATGGAGTATACAACCCACACAAGTGGCTCAGGTAGTGAAGCTCATCCAGGATGGCACATCAATGCGAGCTGTAGCAAGAAGGTTTGCTGTGTCTGTCAGCGTAGTGTCCAGAGCATGGAGGCGCTACCAGGAGACAGGCCAGTACATCAGGAGATGTGGAAGAGGCCGTAGGAGAGCAACAACCCAGCAGAAGGACCACTACCTCCACCTTTGTGCAAGGAGGAGCAGAAGGAGCACTGCCAGAGCCCTGCAAAATGACCTCCAGCAGGCCACAAATGTGCATGCGTCCACTCAGAATCAGACTCCATGAGGGTGGAATGAAGTCCACAGGTGGGGGTTGTGCTTAAATCCCAACACCATGCAGGACATTTGGTATTTGCCAGAGAATAGCAACATTGGCAAATTTGCCACTGGTGCTCTGAGCTCTTCACAGATGAAAGCAGGTTCGCACATGTGACACACGTGACAGAGTCTGGAGACATCGTGGAGAACGTTCTGCTGCCTGCAACATCCTCCAGCATGACCGGTTTGGTGGTGGGTAAGTAATGGTGTGGAGTGGCATTTTTTTGGGGGGCCGCACAGCCCTCCATGTGCTTGCCAGAGGTAGCCTGACTGCCATTAGGTACCGAGTTGAGATCCTCAGACCCCTTGTGAGACCATATGCTGGTGCGGTTTGCCCTGAGTTCTTCCTAATGCAAGACAATTCTAGACCTCATGTGGCTGGAGTGTGACAGCAGTTCCTGCAAGAGGAAGGCATTGATGCTATGGACTGGCCTGCCCGTTCCCCAGACCAGAATTGAGCACATCTGGGACATCATGTCTCACTCCATCCACCAACGCCACATTGCACTACAGCCTGTCCAGGAGTTGGCGAATGTGTCCTACTGCGTTGATTGGCTGAGCCGCGCGCACACCCTCCACAAACCCACGGCTGCAGGGACACAGTTTTCTTTATTACAGCACACAGTTTTCTCCATCTCAGCCACCGCTTTACAGCCTTTCTCCCACCTGCCCACACCACACATCTGCTAGCTGTTGCAAGACTACAACCCCCAGCATGTCCTCACTGTAAGGGCATGCTGGGTGTTGTAGTCTTGCAATAGCTTAGCAGTGCTATTACCACTCAGAAAAGTTTCCTAAATAGCAGTATATTTTCTTGCAGACTACTCAGAAAGAATAGGCACGTCTATTTTTTCTGTGCACACCAGAATCAGAATTTCTGTGAGCACAGTGCAGCAGAATCCCATTGAAATCAATGGGACTCTACTGCAGCGGAATATTCTGCACAGAAATTCCATTATGTGAACATGGCCTAAACCATGTGCTTTTTACAAAATGAGCACCACTCTCCCCCCAGCTAGTTCACTACTTAGGTCAATTAACACAGTGCAGTAACATTGCAATTTATTGCTGTAATTACAAAAAAAGCCTAACCACTTTCATAAATCCAGCACATTCTTAGATTGTCTAGTCTAATTTAGCACTGTCTAAGAATTAGTTTATCATCCTGTGGTAGCCCTTGGGGGGTGTATGGTAGGGATGGTATGATGTGGATATATGAGGGGTTAATATTAACCCTGTCACTCGTGACGCCAAGGTGAGGGCTGGTATGCTGAATCTATGTTCCGGCCTATCGCCGCCCTTCCCAGAAGCGATACGTGCAATGAAATGACTGAAGGTCCACAAGTAGATTTAACTTGAATAACTTTACTGCAGTGCTTGCAATATCCAATGCGTAGTAACAGTCTCATATAACAGTTCTTAGGTTGCTTAGCGACTGGCAGAAGTTGCGGACCTTGCATTAAACTTGTAGTCTCTGAATTTAGGGAGTGATGTGCAGATCTGTCCGGATTTAGGGGAAATATTGGGTCCGGTGATACTGCAGAGTGCTTAGAAGATGACACACTTAATTTAGATCATTCAGCTGTTGTTGCAAGGCTCAGACCTAACTCACTGCGATTACTACGATATAGGTCTTCTCTCATCAAGAGCCAGGAGAAAGAGAGCGAGAAGATGGCCGCCGCTCCCTTATATGGGCAGGGGGCGTGGAGATTCTGATTGGTCCGAACGTCTGCCATTCACCAGTACATGGTGTGATGGGATTATTGACGTAAGAGTGCCTCCAAAGATCCTTAAGCTAAAACCATAGAGTTCACCTTGTCACATGACCCGCAGGTCCTGCAACGCTAATAGAAACAGGTAATTAACCATTCATATACAGAAATAATACTATATACATTATTCTATGGACAAATTAGAAATCTATATACTATAATAGAGGCGACTAGGGGCGGACTGACTAACAGAGATTACCAAGTCCTAGGGACTCTGTCTACGGGGACCCATAGATAAATAAGTACCATATGAAATGCGGTACTGGGACACCACAATCCATTTTTTTAATTTTTTTTTTAGGTTTTTTAATTTGGGAAAAGTTGAATATATATATATATATATATATATATATATATATATATATATATATTTTTTTTTTTTTTTTTTTTTCTTTTGCAATCAGGCCCCATGTTACTACAATGCATGGAACTTTTTCTAACCCCTTAAGGACACAGGGTTTTTCCGTTTTTGCATTTTCATTTTTTCCTTATCACCTTCTAAAAATCATAAGGCTTTCAATTTTGCACATAAAATTTCACTATGGCTTATTTTTTGCGCCACCAATTCTACTTTGCAGTGACATTAGTCATTTTACAAAAAAATCCACGGTGAAACATAAAAAAAATTAATTGTGCAACAAAATTGAAGAAAAAAATGCCATTTTGTTAATTTTGGGGGCTTCCTTTTCTACACAGTGCATTTTTTGGTAAAAATGACACCTTATCTTTATTCTGTAGGTCCATATGGTAAAAATACTAGCCTACTTATATAGGTTTGATTTTGTCGTACTTCTGAAAAAAATCCTAACTACATGCAGGAAAATTTATGCGTTAAAAATTCTCATTCTGACCCCTATAACTTTTTTATTTTTCCACGTACGGGCCGGTTTGAGGGCTAATTTTTTGCGCCGTAATCTGAAGTTTTATCGGTACCCTTTTCGTATTGATCGGACTTTTTGATTTTCGCTTTTTATAAATTTTTTCATGATATAAAAAGTGATCAAAAATACGCTACTTTGGACTTTGAACATTTTTTGCGCGCACGCTATTGACCGTGCGGTTTAATTAACGATATATTTTTATAATTCAGACATTTCCACATGCGGCAATACCACATATGTTTATTTTTATTTACACTTTTTTATGGAAAAGGGCGGTGATTCAAACTTTTATTAGGGAAGGGGTTAAATGACTTTTATTAACTTTTTTTGCATTGTTATAGCTCCCATAGGGGGCTATAACACTGCACGCACTGATCTTTAACACTGATCCCTGCAAAGCCATAGCTTTGCATGGATCAGTGTCATAGGTGGTCGATTGCTCAAGCCCGTATCTCAGTCTTCTACCTTGATATTGCTCTGTATTTTCTGCTCAGCCTCAGTCAGATTCACAGACTGGGAAGGGGTGTTACCCAGCAGGTGTGACATCATCTGCAGCCATACAGGGGAAAACGTCCTTCCTCACTCTGCTATACACAACCCAGAGCAGTTCAGTGTGTGAGATGAGCTATGATTGGATAAGGCTGCACACACCCGCCTCAGCAATCCAGACTGCATTTCCTGAGTTTGGACTTTTGCAGGCCAGCAGGAGTCCAAAGTCTGTGCAAGAGATGGTGGGAAATGTACTCTGGACATGTAGGGAGACACCTAGTGATAGCTTTTTTGAACACAAAACATAGAAAACTAAAAAAAATTTATTTACTATAAGGAGTGCAATAGCAAACATTGGTTTTAATGAGAATGCCCATTTAAATAGATTTTCACAAATGACAGGAAGCCCCTGAATAGTGAAAAAAGGTGGAAATGCTCACACACTTTCTTTATGCCAATTTGTCAATGGAGTACATTTGCATAAAAATAATGTTTGCACAAATGATAAATTCAGCGCACTAACCAGTGTTTATGCTTATCATGCCCCTGGAAACGCGCAAGAAAAATGAGGAAGTCAGCGCAAGCAACATAAAGATACTTCACAAGTTAGATGATGGAGCAACAACTCCCAGCATGCAAAGCCAAAGGGAGCAGAGCAGCATCAGGAGGTAAGGCTGTGCCTCCTGCTGTTTCTTAGCAACAACTCCCAGCATGCACAGCTAAAGGAGCATGCACTGCTGGGAGTTGTAGTTATGCAACAACTGGAGGCACAACTACAACTCCGAACATGCCCTTTGGCTGTCTGTACATGCTGGGAGTTGTAGTTGTGCAACAGTTGGATGCCCATTTTTCTATGAAAAAGTGTGCCTCCAGCTATTGCATAACTACAACTCCAGCATGCACCGACGGCCAAAGGGCATACTGGGAGTTGTAGTTATGTAACAGCTGGAGACACAACTACAACTCACAGCATGATCTTTTGCTGTCAGTGTATGCTGGGAGTTGTAGTTATGCAATAGCTGGAGGCACACTTTTTCATAGAAAAATGTGCCTCCAAGCTGTTGCATGACTACAAATCCCAGCATGCACAGACAGCCAACAGCTGTAGGTACACTGCTTGTGAAACAACCCAACCAGTGTGCCTCCAGCTGTTGCATACCTACAACTTCAAGCATCCATGGTCTGTCAATGCAAGCTGTGTGTTGTAGTTTTGCAACAGCTGGAGGTCCCCCCCCCCATGTGACTACAGGGTAAATTCACAGGGGCAGGGGTTTACAGCAAGTTTCCCACTTCAAATTTGAGCTGCGGCAAATTTTTGCAGCTGCAGCTCAAACTCCCAGCGGAAATCTCGCTGTGAACTCCTGCCCGTGTGACTGTACCCTAAAAACACTACACAACACTGACACAAAATAAAGATGGTAAAACACTACATACACACACCCTTACATAATTACACCCTCCCCCATAACATTTGAAAACATCTCATACGGCACTGTTTCCAAAACTGAGCCTCCAGCTGTTGCAAAATAACAACTCCCAGTATTGCCGGACACTCATTGACTGTCCAGGCATGCTGGGAGTTTTGCAACAGCTGGAGGCACTATTTTTGGGAAACACTGCTGTAGGGTATTTTTGGTGGAGGAGGCAAGCGCAATGCTTGCCTCCGGGTCCACCCCAATGCAAATCCTTTAGGCCTCAAATGCGCATGGGTCTCTCTCACTCCGGAGCCCTGTCATATTTCAAAGCAACTGTTTAGGGCCACATATCTGTTTTCCGTACTCAGGAGAAATTGTGTTACAAATTGTGGGGGTCTTTTTCTCCTTTTACCCTTTATCAAGGTAAATTTGGGGTCTACACCAGCATGTTAGTATAAAAAAAATTTCCACTAATATGCTGGTGTTGCCCCATACTTTTTATTTTCACAAGAGATAAACGAAGAAAAAAAAAACGGAAATACCCCATATGTGGAGGTAAAGTGCTCTGCACAACAGTAAGTGAGCTCATGAGTAAGAGTGCACCATGTACATGTACATTTGAGGCCTAAACTGGTGATTTTCACAGGGGTGGCTGAGTTACTGGGGCTCTGACATAAATGCAATAAAAAAAACACCAGCACGTGACCCTATTTTGGAAACTACCGCCCTCACAGAATGTAGCAAGAGGTATAGTGAGCCTTAACACCCCACAGGTGTTTGACAAATTTTTGTTAAAGTTGGACTTGAAAATGAAATATATATATATTTTTTTTCACTAAAATGCTGGTGTTACCCAAAAGGGATAATAGGAAAAAACTTATAATAATTTAGCAAGATCCGTGGTATATTATCCGCCCCACAGTAGGCCAAGTGATATGTGAACTCTTTCCCAGCAAAATTAAATCAGAGAGAATGTACCATGGGAAGTGCTCTCAAACATAACTTTTACTTCATTAAAGTTAAAATACACCAATTCTGTGACCCTATTAAAATCACATAATCATAGTACCAATTGTAGCAAGTATAGTATCGGCCCAATGCGTTTCCGCTGCATATAGCAGCTTCTTCAGGGGAACAATGGAAATGGTACAATCAAGTATCTACTTGACATAATGTCTGGAAGGTCAAGCATCAAGATAATAAAACTGTCAGGGTCCACAATACTGCTCTGGTCGGCGTCCGTTATTTTGGACCCCACTTAGACAGTCATGCAGAGACAGTAAATATATATATATGCACCAATACCAGACCACCTTGTTTCCTGAGGGCAACCTCCAGTCCCTCCAGGATGCAGTTAGGTGTCTGGTGTGTCAAGAAAGCAAACAGGCCTGTGCTCTACCTACAGTGGTAGGGAGCCAGTCTTCTGGCTACTGGTACTCTGAAAAATTGTAACACCATTTCTTCTGAGTAAGGAAATACCACATATGTAGGCGTAAAATGCTCCGCTGGCGCACTACAGGGCTCAGAAGAGAAGGAGCGCCATTGGGCTTTTGGAGAGAGAATTCGGCTGGAATTGAAGGCCATGTGTGTTTACAAAGCTCCCATGCTGCCAGAACAGTGGACCCCCCCACATGTTAACCCATTTTGGAAACTACACCCCTCATGGAATGTAACAAGGGGTGCAGTGAGCATTTACACCCCATAGGTGTCTGTCAGATGTTTTGAACAGTGGTCCGTGAAAATTAAAAATTAAATATTTAATTTGCAAAGATGTGTCAAATGCCGGTGGGCTGTAAATTTTCACTGCACCCCTTGTTACATTCCGTGAGGGGTGTAGTTCCTAAAATGTGGTCACATGTGTGTGGGGGGGGGGGTCCACTGTTCTGGCAGCATGGGGGCTTTGTAAACGCACATGGCCTTCTACTTCCATTCCAACCAAATTCTCTCTCCAAAAGCTCAATGACGCTCCTTCTCTTCTGAGCCCTGTAGTTCACTCGCATCCATGCTCAGAAAATATGGTGTTACAAATTTTGGGAGATTTTTCTCCTATTACCCCTTGTAAAAATTAAAAATTTGGGGTAACACCTGTGGGGTGGTAAGGCTCATTGTACCCCTTTTTATATTCCTTGAGGTTTTTTTTTTTCTTCTTCTTTTGCTGTTCTGGCACCATGGGGGCTTCCTAAATGAGACATGCCCCCCCCCCCAAAAAAAAAAAATTCTGCAAAATTCGCTCTCCAAAAGCCCAATGTCGCTCGTTCCCTTCTTAGCCCTCCAGTGCACCCACAGAGCACTTTACATCCACATTTGAGGTATTTCCTTATTCGAGAGAGATAGGATTACACATTTTGGGGGACATTTTCACCTATTACCCCTTGTGAAAATGAAAAATTTGGGGTAACACCAGCATTTTAGTGAAAAAAAAAATTTTTTTCATTTTCACATCCCTTTTTAACAAAAGTTTGTCAATCGCCTGTAAGGTGTTAAGGCTCACTATACCCCTTGTTGTGTTCCTTGATGGGTGTAGTTTCCCAAATAGTGTGCCAGGTGGGTATTTTTTTGCTGTTTTGGCACCATGGGGGCTTCCTAAATGCGACATGCCCCACAAAAACCATTTCAGTATAATTTGCTCTCATTGTCACTCCTTCCCTTCTGAGCCCTCTAGTGCACCAACAGAGCACTTTACATCCACATTTGAGGTATTTCCTTACTCGAGAGAAATGGGGTTATACATTTTAGGGGACATTTTCTCCTATTACCCCTCATGAAAAATTTGGGGTAATACCTGCCTTTTAGTAAGAAAATATATTTTTTATTTTCACGTCCCACTTTATCAACAGTTCAACAATCACCTTTATGTCTTGAGGCTTACTATACCCCTTGTTACATTCCTTGAGGGGTGTAGTTTCCCAAATAATGTGACATGCCCCCAAAAACCATTTTAGCTAAATTCGCTCTCCAAAATCCCATTGTCGCTTCTTCCCTTCTGAGCCCTGTAATGCGCTCAAAGATCACTTTACATCCACATATGAGGTATTTCTTTACTCAAGAGACATTAGGTCACAAATTTTGGTAGCTTTTTCTCCTTTTTCTCCTTGTAAAAATGGAAAACAAATTGGTCTACAAGAACATGTTAGTGTAAAAGATTAAGATTTTGAATTCTGTCCTCCACTTTGCTGCTATGCCTGTGAAACACCTAAAGGTTTAACAAACTTTCTGAATGTCATTTTGAATACTTTGAGGGGTGCAGTTTTCATAATGGGGTCCATTTTGGGGGATTTCAAGTATTTATTTATGATTTTTACATAACAAGCAAAACAAAGTACAAACAAGACCCTCCAGAGATCTCCACAAAAGCTCTGCCACGGCCTTCAGAAGTATTATACCGGATAATTGGAACAGATAGAGTTAGGGCAATCATGAAGACCCCAGAGTAAACTGCCCAACACACTGACAAACACACACCACGCAAACACCCGCAGGAACTTTAAAGCACCAATTGAGAATGAAATATCAAACACCTTTACTGAGTAGAACTAACACGTTCAGAGGGGAAAACCGACTATCCCAATATCAACCGGGTCATCCAGACTTTATCACATTTTTTTGGGCACTGACTAATATAAAGGGTTCTATATAATGGAACATATTTAATAACCAAATATAACCAAATTAAACCAACGGGACACAGGAGGAGGAGAGGTATCCTTCCACACCATTATCTCTACCTTGCAGGCACAAAACAGCAAAAAGTGTATGAGGAGGCGCCAATGGGAGCCCAACTCCAAATCATTAATTAAACCTATCAAACAAACTGAAGGGGCGAAAGCGAGAGGGAATTCCAGATGATCCGCCAGAAACTGCATTACGGCTTTCCAGAAGGGAATCACACACGGACAACTCCATACAGCATGCAAAAAGGATACTCTACATTATGGGGGATTTCTAACATAAAGACCCTTAAATTCACTTAAAAACTGAACTGGTCCCTGAAAAATTCAGATTTTGAAATTTTCATGAAAAATTTGAAAATTCCTGCTAAACTTTGAAGCCCTTTAATGTCTTCAAAAAGTAAAAACATGTCAACTTTATGATGCCAACATAAAATAGACATATTGTATATGTGAATCAATATATCATTTATTTGGTATGTCTATTTTACTTACAAGCAGAGAGCTTCAAAGTTAGAAAAATTTTCAAATTTTTCACGAAATTAGAATTTTTCACCAAAAATTTATGCAAGTATCAACAAAAATTTACCTCTGACATAAAGTAGAATATGTCACAATAAAACATTCTCGGAGTGAAATTCATAAGTAAAAGCATCCCAGAGTTATTAATGCTTAAAGTGACAGTGGTCAGTGGGAAATTTGCCCTGGTCCTTAAAGGGGTACTCCGCCCCAGACATCTTATCTGTATTGAGGGGCGGAGCCATGACATCACGCTGCTCCGTCCCCTGTCTCGCCCGTCATTACGCACAGAGCGAACTCGCTCTGTGCAGTAATGATAGTGCAGTGCCACAGCGATCCCCGGGGTTCCCAGCAGCGGGACCGCAGCGATCTGACATCTTATCCCCTATCCTTTGGATAGGGGACAAGATGTCTAGGGGCTTAGTGTCTAGGGGCTTAGTAACCCTTTAAGGTCCTTAGGGGGTTAAAATACTTTAGTCCCATGCCTTAATAAATGACTTAAGGAGAAGGACTGCCAAAAACTCATCTGCAATGTTCCCTCAATTTCAGTCTCAGATTTAATAAAATATAATATATAAAAGTAAAACATGAAAAAGAAATATATCCAATGAACTGTTATAATAGATACCCATTACATTGGTGAAGAGCTGAACGTGATCACACAGTAAACCCAAGAACAAAATGCAATTACCAGAAATTGTTTTATAATTTGATTACATTGTATTCAATATTTTCTAAGTACTTGAACATTTCTACCTTGCAACTTGATTATAGTTTATTATGCTTGGAAGGGAAATTAAGAGGCTTGCTTTTCAGCAGTCTCCTTCCTATCAAGGAGAAATAACAAACAACAACTCTTTTTGTCTTACAAGACTTGCAGCTGAAATGAAGTAGCAGGTTTTTCACTATTGAATTGCTCTAAATAAGAAATATATTGGGATTTTACTTCTAAGGGGGTACTCCACTGGCCAGCATTCAGAACATTTAGTTCCGAACGCTGTGTGTATGCCGTGGGGGTCGACCACGCCCCCTTGTGATGCCATGCCCCGCCCCCTCAATGCAAGTCCATTATCTGCTTTACATGATATTTTCAAAGGGGTGAGATTCCAGTTTACATCAACAATTTCACACCAGCTTTTTGATAGTGTAGAAATCATAGAAATGGTTGTAGTTTTAGTAACCATGTAGCACTAGTGAGATGTTTCCGCCAGAATTTTCTGTGATGTAAAAATTGGCGAATAAATCAGAAATTTTCCCGCAAAAAAAAAATCCAATATGGCTGCAACAAAAAAATATATTGGGCACAAATAAAACAAAAGTGGCAGAAAAGACTTTGGAAATTTGAGGAGAAAAAAAAAACGGGGTGAATAATATCGCTGGAATAGAAATTACAGTAGTTTTTGAGAATCTCCCCCACAGTGTTCAAAACTAAATGTTCTGAACGCTGGCTAGTGGAGTACCCCTTTAACTCTATGGGGGCCCAACCAGTAAAAGTTAAACAGAATTTAAAAATAAGAAATGGCAGCAATTCCTCCATTAATTCTTTCCACAAAAACTTAAAAGAATTTGGCATTCACATGGGAAATTAATATTGTCCAAAAAGAAATGATTTACCTTTCTCAACACAAACTTGTCTGTGATTCTGGCAGCACTATTTTGTTTTTAAATTGATGGAAGGTGTTAACCTCTTCAGGACGCAGGCGTATGCATACGCCCTGCATCCTGAGTCCTTAAGGACGTAGGGCATATGGGTACGCCCGTGGGAATTCCGGTCTCTGCCGCTAGCCGGTCAGGGACTGGACCAGGATGCCTGTTGAAGTCATTCAGCAGGAATCCCGGCACATCACCTAGGGGGGGCCCCATGTCGGTGATCGCCGGAAATAGACGGCCAATTCAGACTAGCGATTTTCAGCGATTCCGGGTCATACAGGTCACCGGTGACCTGGAAAATAAAGGGGATCAGGGGTGTCCAAGACACCCTCTGTCCCACCATGTAAAAATGTAAAATTTGGGGAAAAAACTGCATTTTAGTGAAAAAAAATTTCATTTACACATCCGACTTTAATAAAAAGTCGTCAAACACCTGTTGGGTGTAAAGGCTCACTGGACCCCTTGTTACGTTCCATAAGGGGTGCAGTTTTCAAAATAGTATTAAATGTGTTTTTTTTTTTTTTTTTTTTGCTGTTCTGGTACCACAGTGGCTTCCTAAATGGGACATGACCCCCAAAAACCCTTTCAGCTATTGTTGCTCGCGAATATTCGCAATGCAAATTTTATTTGCGAATATCTCATATTCGCGAATTCGAGAATATTCGCGAATATAGCACTATATTTTTGTAATTATGAATATTCGTTATTTCTTTTTTTTTTTCACAGTACACATCACAGTGATCACCCCTCTCTGCTTCCAGCTTGTGTGGTGTAAAGAAGGCTCTAATACTACTGTGTGAGACTGGCGTGCTAATTTCCGCATATGCTAATTTTTGTATATGCTAATTTTTGCATATACTAATTTTTGTATATGCTAATTTTTGCATATGCTAATTTTTGCATACAGGAATTTTTTGCATATGCCAAAATATAACGTGAATATTACGAATATGCGAATCTAGCGAATATATGACGAATATGAATATGGCCTATGCCGCTCAACACTACTTTCAGCTAAATTTGCTTTCCAAAAGCCAAATGTGACTCTTCTTAGCATTGTAGTGCACCCACAGTGCACTTAACATCCACACATGGGGTATTTCCATACTCAGAAGAGATGGGGTTACAAATTGGGGGACGACGACATTTTCTCCTATTACCCCTTGTAAAAATGTAAAATTTGGGTAAAAAACAGTATTTTAGTGGGAAAAAAAATCATTCATTTACACATCCAACTTTAGCAAAAAGTCGTCAAACACCTGTGGGGTGTTAAGGCTCATTGGACCCCTTGTTATGTTCCTTGAGGGGTTTAGTTTCCAAAATAGTATGCCATGTGGGTTTTGTTTTGCTGTTCTTGCACCATAGGGGCTTCCTAAATGTGACATGCCCCAAAAACCATTTCAGAAAAACTCACTCAAAATCCCATTGTCGCTCCTTCCCTTCTGAGCCCTCTAGTGCACCCACAGAGCACTTGACATACACATTTGAGATATATCCTTACTCGAGAGAAATTGGTTACAAATTGTAGGGTGATTTCTCTCCTTTTACCCCTTGTAAAAATTCAAAAACTGGGTCTACAAGAACATGCAGGTGTAAAAAAAAATTTTTTTTATTTTCTCATTCACTTTACTGCTATTCCTGTGAAACACCTAAAGGGTTAACACACTTACTGAATGTCATTTTGAATACTTTGAGGGGTGCAGTTTTTATAATGAGGTCATTTATGGGGTATTTCTAATATGAAGGCCCCTCAAATCCACTTCAAAACTGAGCTGGTCCCTGAAAAATTCAGATTTTGTGAATTTTTTGAAAAATTGGAAAATTGCTGCTGAACTTTGAAGCCCTCTGATGTCTTCCAAAAGTAAAAACATGTCAACTTTATGATGCAAACATAAAGAAGACGTATTGTATATGTGAATCAATATATAATTTATTTGGGACCTCCATTTTCCTTATAAGCAGAGAGTTTCAAAGTAAAAAAAAAATTCAACATTTTTGAAGTTTTTCATCAAATTTTGGAATTTTTCACCAATAAATGATGCAAGTATCGACAAAAATTTACCACTAACATAAAGTAGAATATGTCACGAAAAAACCTTCTCCGAATCAGAATGAAAAGTAAAGTTATTAATGCTTAAAGTGGCAGTGGTCAGAATTGCAAAAAATGCTCCCGTCCTTAGGGTTATAATGAGCTGCGTCCTTAAGGGGTTAAAATAAAAAATATGCTAAACTGCCCCTATCCCAGCAAAACTAACCTTAGCCAGTGTCTGAGCATTCCTGTTGCAGGGGATTGGGGAGATATGGATTTTTTTTTTCTTTGCAGCACCCAGTATCAATAAGAAAGGAATTTGTGCTGATGGAACTGCAGAAGCAATAGAAGCAGAAGCAATAGACACCACACTTTTGACGTTACGGGAGAACTTTGGTACTTAAGCAAGTATAACCTATCCACAGAACCCTATTAAAGTCATTATTATTATAATCTCTGGATTTCCTGCATTACGATATGCACTTATCCACATATCTGCTATATCATATTTGAATTCTTTACTATTTTACTTAAAAAACAAGTACCATAACCGTAATTCTGGATCCCATAGGTCTTGGCACAGCCTGTCCTTTCACACACTGGGAGCATTTCCTGAGTGGCTCATAAATTCCTTAAGGATCTTTCCCTGGTGGCCCCAATGAGCCTATTTACAGAAGTAGCCCCTGCTATTAAAAGTGTGGCACTACATCATGATATCAGTAAAAGGTGTGAGCGATTCAGACAAATCTGTATGTGAGCAGTGATGCATTAAGTATATGTATCACTGCTCACTAGTGTACACTATACTTTCCCTGGGCCAAGTGTTCTCACATCCAGCCCCGCAAATATAAAGTAAGTAATGAAGCATACAATGTATGCATTGATGCTCGGTACTGTACAGGAGCAGGAAGTCTGGTCATTGAAAAGGTTCTTTTTCCTGTGTTTGCATTTCATAGCACACTACACCAAAAGTGTAACACAACATGAAAAAAGAGTAGGGCACCTCCAATAATGTTGGCAACTTTGACATCTGTATGGAGAACCTGGGCTGTTCCTCATGGAGTCAATGAAATAGGATCTTCTTTCCCTACTGTCAACCAGATCCTTGACACACTGCACAGCCGTAAAAAAAAAATTGCTGAATACACTTTAAACTGTTAAGGACCAAGGACGTACATGTACGTCCTGAGTCCTGTAACGCCGAGCGCTCTGGGTCCCGTATCCATCCCAGAGCGCTCGCGGCGTCTGGTCTCCTGCAGCGCCCTGGTCTCTCACTCTGACCGGGAGCGCTGCTACAGTGCTGCCGACGGGGATGCGATCCGCATGGCGGCACTAGTCCGCTTGCGGATCGCATCCTGCTCTGATTGCCTGCCCCGTCCTCTGTCTCAGCCCTGGCGCGCGCGGTCCCGCTCTCTAGGGTGCACGCGCGCCGGGTCTCTCAGATTTAAAGGGCCAGTGCACCATTAATTGGTGCCTGGCCCAATCTGTTCCTAATCAGTCCTAATTACTGTGAATACTATATAAACTCACTTCCCCTTCCTGTCCCTGCCGGATCTTGTTTCCTAGTGCCTTGTGGTGAAAGCGTTTAGTGTGAGCCATTACCTGTGTATCTTATCTTCTGCTGTTGCCCCTGACTACGTACCTGACCTTCTGCTACGTCTGACCTCACCTCTGCCTCATCCCCTTGTACCGTGCCTGCCTCAGTAGTCAGGGAGGTTGAGTCGTTACTAGGGGAAACGACCTGGGGGTTACCTGCCGCTGCAAATCCATCCTGCTTTGTGGCAGGCTCTGGTGAAGACCAGTAACCCCTTAGACTCCGTTCCCCTGGTACGGCCCACGTCATCACCTCCCTGACACAGGGGATCCACTACCCCTGCATACCCTGCACTCCGGTCCGGATCCTGACAAGTCCTTTCTCTTTCTATAACGCGGGGCCAAGACGTGGCCCCACATCATAGCGGGTTGGGCCCGGCTGGGACTATTAACCCTTTAGACGCAGCATTCAAAGTTGAACGCCACATCTAAAGTGAAAGTGAAACCATGCCGGTTAGCTCAGGGTGCTGTTCGGGATCGCCGCGGTGAAATCGCAGCATCCTGAACAGCTGTTAGACACGAGGAGGGTCTCCTACCTTGTCTCCTGTTGTCCAATCGCCGAATGACTGCTCAGTGCCTGAAATCCAGGCATGAGCAGTCAAGCGGCAGAATCATCGATCACTGGTTTGCTATGAGAAACCAGTGATCAATGTAAAAGATCAGTGTGTGCAGTGTTATAGGTCCCTATGGGAGCTATAACACTGCAAAAAAAAGTGAATAAAGATCATTTAACACCTCCCCTAATAAAAGTTTGAATCACCCCCCTTTTCCCATAAAAAAAAAAAAAAAACTGTGTAAATAAAAATAAACATATGTGGTATCGCCGCATGTGGAAATGTCCAAATTACAAAAATATATTGTTAATTAAACCGCACGGTCAATGGCGTACGCGCAAAAAAATTCCAAAGTCCAAAATAGTGTATTTTTGGTCACTTTTTATACAATGAAAAATGAATAAAAAGTGATCAACAAGTCCGATCAATAAAAAGGGTACCACTAAAAACTTCAGACCACGGCGCAAAAAATTATCCCTCATACCGCCTCATACGCGGTAAAATAAAAAAGTTATAGGGGTCAGAAGATGACAATTTTAAACATATAAATTTTCCTGCATGTAGTTATGATTTTTTTCAGAAGTACGAAAAAAATCAAACCTAAATAATTAGGGTATCATTTTAATTGGATGGACCTACAGAATAAAGAGAATGTGTCATTTTTACCGAAAAATTTACTGCGTAGAAACAGAAGCCCCCAAAAGTTACAAAATTGCGTTTTTTTTTCAATTTTGTCTCACAATGATTTTTTTCCGTTTAACCGTAGATGTTTGGGTAAAATAACTGATGTAATTACAAAGCAGAATTGGTGGTGCAAACAATAAGCCATCATATGGATTTTTAGGTGCAAAATTGAAAGGGTTATGATTTTTTAAATGTAAGGAGGAAAAAACGAGAGTGCAAAAACGGAAAACCCCCTGGTCCTTAAAGGGTACCTCTCATCAAAAAAACTTTTGATATATTATAGATTAATGTATGCAGAATAACTTTACAATTGCATGTTATTAAAAAATATGCTTCTTTCAATTTAATTTTCCACTTTGAAGAAATGACCACTAGGGGTCTCCCTACCAGTCCTGGCAGCAGGCATTTCAGACTCATGCTGGAGTCCTAAACACTACGAGCTGCCAGTCTGCTTTGTTCACAAAGGAGAACACTCAGAGCTGCCAGCCTGCTTTGTTCACAGCCTGTTTGGCTGTGAACAAAGCAGGCTGGCAGCTCTGAGTGTTTAGGACTCCAGCATGAGTCAGAAATGCTTGCTGACAGGACTGATCGGGAAAAATACAATAGAAAGAAGCATATTTTTCATTAACATGCTATTGGAAAGTTCAACATTCATTAATCTAAAATATATCAAAAGTTTATTTGAAGAGAGGTACCCTTTAAGGGGTTAATGGCAAATGTTATTCTTTCCAGCTGGCCACATGAAATATATTACAAAGTTTCTATATTTGCTTGTACTATTAAATTTTGCATTGCTTCTTGAAAGCTTCATGTCTATTTAAATATTAATCAGCTTTATTAAGTAGTGCAAGTTCTTTACTAAGTTTCACTGAAACCTAAACTGATGTAGAAAATAAAACTTATGTCATCTCTCAAAGTAATGACTTTGTATTTGATCCAGGGAGTAATAGTATACCCTTTACTGGTTCTATGTAGTCAGCCATCCAGGATATCAAGGTCTGTGAATTGATATTCTAGCTGTCATCTCTGTTAGTGAATGTATTGAGAGAGATACTAATTCACAGTGATGACTAGCGAATTTTAGAAAAATTTGATTTGGGCAATTCGCCGAATTCTCTGAAAAAATTTGGTTCTGTCTGAGTTTATTTTCGGAAAATCTCTATTAAAAATGGCTGTTTTTGGCCTACAGAGAGCCTCAATAGGGGTGTAGAACACTTTGTCTTGCTGGAACACGCATAGGGTGTGTGCTGGGTTAGTGAAATAATTATTTTATTCAGTATGACATGCAGATTAGAGGCAATGCTATTAGAATCACTGTCGCAGAGCGGCACAATGACAGAGCCTGGAGGTGGCATCAGTATGAGAAGACCATATAGTGGCTGAATGACACAGTGTGTAGGTGGCAATCCTGACGAGACCATAGGGCCTCACAATTGAAAATATTAAAGATTTTTTTTAACATTTAAATTGAAGATTTCAAATACATGAACCTAAAAAGTTTAATTTAATGTGCCAGTAGCATGAGGAGAACACATGGCGGTACAGTGACACATCCTGGAGGTGCTGGAATCATGAGGAGACCATAAAGTGGCTGAATGACACAGCCTTGAGTTGGCGGCAACATGAGGAGACCATATAGTGGCTGATTGACAAAGCCTGGAGTTGGGGGCAGCAAGAGGAGACCATGTAGGGGCTGAATGACACAGCCTGGAGTTGGCGGCAGCATGAGGAGACCATATAGTGGATGAATGACCCAGCTGGGAGGTGGTAACAGCCTGACAAGACCATAGGGCCTCACAATTGAAAAGATTAAAGATATTTTTTAAGACTTAAATTGAAGATTTCAAATCCGTGAACTTAAAAAGTTTTATTTAATGCGCCAGCAGCATGAGGAAGACCCCATGGTGGTACAGTGACACAGCCTGGAGGTGGCGGCAGCATGAGGAGACCATATAGTGGCTGAATGACACAGTCTGGAGGTGGCGGCAGCATGAAGAGACCACATAGTGTCAGAATGACACAGCCTGGAGTTGGCGGCAGAATGAGGAGACCATATAGTGGCTGAATGACACAGCCTGGAGGTGGCAGAAGCATGAGGAGACCATATAGCGGCAGAATGAGCTCAGGCCTCTCGCTGTGACTCCTGCTTCCACTCATCCCTAGTCTGCTGCGACATCTGCCTGCGCCTGATGAATTTAGGCCTCTGCCACTCCTCTGTACACATCCTGGCACTTCTCTGCCTGGCATACTTAGTGAGTATATGAGGGGAGGACAATACACTCCACTACGTTTAAAGTGTAACCGTCAGATCCAACAAAAAAACATTTTATTAAAATATATCACTCAGTACCTAATCCTGACCATGTAGATCTAATTTTTATGTGTCGAGCACCGTTATTTATATTTTTTATTACACTTTTAATTTAGCTCACTAGTCTGAATTCCTCTCAAATGGAGGGGGCATGGCCTCACTGTGCAGGTCTCCGCCCCCTCCCTCAGTATGCTGTCTGCTCACATCTCCCCTAGCATTAGCAAAACTACAACTCTCAGCTTGTCCTCACTGACATTAACGGGACACAAGCTGACAGTGGGAGGATTTTTCTGATTTGTATCTGACAGTGCATATTTAAATTATTTGTCTACAACACCAGTAGGTGTGTACTTTTGGCTGGCATTTCACGGTAACTAGGCCCTTTAGACTTTTACTTGAACAAAATGGTACACCCCTTAGATGTACACACAGGTTACACTTAATAGAGGACAATTCGCTTTTAGTGCTCTGCTCACCCAAACTGGCTAACTACTATTAGCTTTTCAGTTGTTGTACACATCAGTGCTGCAGCACACAGTTGCTGCGTAATGCACATTCTCTCTCAATCTCTCTCCCTTCCCTATCAGTGCTTCTAGGCTGGATTTGGGCTTGAGGTGAATCACTGCTGTAATACACCCACAATTGTACTTTCTCTCTCAATCTCTCTTCCTTCCCTATCAGTGCTTCTAAGCTGGATTTGGGCTTGAGGTGAATCGCTGCTGTAATTAACCCACAATTGCACTTTTTCTCTCTATCTCTCTCTCTTCACTATCAGTGCTTCTGGCTGCATGCTGCATGTGATTCAGGGTCATCCCGTCTACCTGCCTTCCCGCCTTACCTTTCCTTGCCCCGTGTCCTCACATGTGAATCCGCCTTTTTCAATGCCCTGGTGCCTGGACTACACATTTGTAATGAAGCAATTCATGCAATTGAATCGTAGCGATATTCGCATTCGTTGCAAATAAAATTCTTCCTGAAATTCGTAACAAATTTGGATTCGTCAGATTCAATATGCTTATCTCTAGTGATGAGATTCCCTTGAGCACAATAGCATATCAGAAATGCAATTGACACATACTCTATCTGCTGTTTATTCAGCTGTCTTCTCCTAGTTAGGAATACTGTAGGCACACAACTTTTGGCAGAGGGAGAAGCGGAAGTATTGACCTATGCTAAATGTGGTCCGTCTCAGACTCCTGTTCTCAAGTGATGAGTTGATATTTGAGAACTTCCTAATCTACAACTCAAGGCACTGAACACTTTTTTAACTGACTCACACAGCTATGTTAATTTGGACGTAAGAAAGTGACACTTATGTTTACTGATATATTATACAGGCTACTTGCCTTACACTTTTGATTTATGTTGTGTTTATCTTTTGCATGTCCTTGACTGTATCCAAGCAACTAAAACTTAATGGAAGTCAGGTTTGAGTCTGGAGTCAGGGTTTCTATCACTATAGATTTAAATTATCTGATATTTATTTAGAAAAATGTTCTATGTAACCACATTTTTTATTCATGAGATATCTTCATTTAATATAATATAATGTAGCAGTCAATTGAGAACTGTCAGATCTCTTTAAAGAGTTAAATATTTAGTGCCAGTGAGTCTGGCTCCTTCTCAAGTAGCAATGTCATATTAAGCTTGGATAACTTACATAAACATGTCCACTTTAACAGGATCTGATGACAATCCAAGGCTTTGTTCATACCACCATCATGGTTAAACAACAGACAACTATGCCCTACTATGCCATACCCTACACTAAATCTGACAGAACTACTGATAAAAGCTCCAAATGATGCCTCTGATGGTAGTGTGAATATAGCCTAATGTCTATAGCCTTAGTCACATTGATGCCCCCTTCTTCCTCACACTTGCATGTTTTATCACCAAATTTGTTGAAGTCTTGCCTCAGGGATTTTTTTTTTTTTAGTAAGGACTATAAGAACCGGTGGAGGGAGGCCCAAGATAATTTCAATACAGGTTTTTATTCTGTTGAGTAAAAGCACACTTTTTGTAGCAAATCCTAAAACCACAAACTCCCCAATTTGTGCATAATTTGGTGTGGACTTTGCTGTTCAACCTAAAACCCTACCATGTTGATCCAGAGGAAGGAAAAAAAAAACATGATGCTGATACCAATTGCCCCATGAAAGAGGAAAATTTCTTCCCCACTCCAATATGGCAGTCCCAGGACCAACATTCTATCCCCATAAATCTTGTATCCATAACCTGTAATGTTATATTTTTCCAGGAAAACATCCAGGCTTCCCATGAACTAGTTTATTGAGTCAAACATCACAACATAATGTGGCAGAGGGTATTATAGTCTCATTGCTCTTACAGTAAATAATTTCTGTCTGTGGTGATAGTGAAACCTTCTTTCCTAGATGTAGAGAATGCTCTCTTATCATGGTTACCGGTGTAATGAAGAAAACTGTGTCCGTGTATCAGAATGTGACCCTCCGCGCAGGGACACAGTTTTCTACTTTACAGCCCACTCCCTCTCACTCCATACCCGCTACCCTCCATCAGGGAGACGGGGACACAGTTTCTTGGCACATCTCACCACTGCTTAGACAGACTGTGGAGCCCCTGCCCGCCCTGCACATCTACCATCCGCCCGGCCTGCACATCTACTATCTGCCCGCTACATCTTGCAAGACTACAACTCCCACAGCATGCCCTTACAATGAGGACATGCTGGGGGCTGTGGTCTTGTAACAGCTATCAGGTGGATGGTGGATGTGCCAAGCGGGCGGGTGGGAGAAAGGCTTGAAGATATGCGAAGAATCCTTGTCACTGCTACCCTCTCTCAACATCCACAGCTTCTCCCACGATCTATAGCTGACTTCCTCATGGAAGCTGATCAGATTAGTCTGACAGGACCGATCCTGCATAAACCCATGTTGGTGCTGTGTTAGGTTATTTTCGTTAAAATGGCCAATCTTCACAAAAATTTGTAGCAACAGGATTATTTGTAACTACTATGTGGATTATTTTTCTCTGTTGAAGTCTAGTGGGAAAATTTGCAATAAATTTGTGAACAATTGGCAACATAAATTGACATGCTGCAAATTGAAAATTTCGCACTGCAGCTCAGTTTCTACATTGCAAATGTCCACTGTCTGTACCGTAGTCAGCTGCTGATTTCTGTGAGTAAATCAACATGGAAAATGTACAGCAAATCCACATGTGCATTTACCCTTAGTGTTTAGACAGCTTACATGGACTTTTTATATGTTGTGTTTCCATGTGTTTCCAAATAGATCAAATATTAAACACTGATATGCTTTAAAACATAAATGGCATTATAATGCTTGTGTTTAAATTTTTTGAAAAATTATTGCAACTCGATAATTATTATGGTAGAATGAGAAATGGAAGTAACACACTCACCCAGTGTTCATTGATCCAGTAGACAGTTTATTGCATAATCCACGGTGCACACATAGGGAAAGAGAGGGTAGGAAGGAGATGGTGCTCTGTAGCGTGACCAAGCAGAATACCTGCAAAATGAGACCGTCACCCACAAGTTCTACAGAGCTCCATCTCCTTCCTACCCTCCCTTGCCCTATGTGCGCACCGTGGATTATGTAATAAACTAAGACACAAAAGAATGTAGCTGGCGCTACCACCTCTAATCTCTTGCTGATGCACTAAATCCCCCATCAATGCACTGCTACCACTACTCCTCTTCAGCTTGTAAAGCGGTGCTCAGTCCCTCAGAAAGTAGATGGATAATCAGCAACCATTAGTAATAGAACGGACGGCAACTCACTCTGGTCCACGGCTTCTTCATTAGCAGAGACGGGTGCAGTGACAAACAGGCACAATCCAAACGGAGCAACGTTATGCGTTACACGCTTCTTCTGGAAGAATCGTGTAATGCGTAATGTTGCTGATTATGCAATCAACTGTCTACTGGATCAATGAATACTGGGTGAGTGCATTACCTCCATTTCTCATTCTACTGTATGCACAGCAATTGTCTTGAGCACCCCCGACACAACATCCGTACCTTAAAGGGGTAGTCCGGCGGAAAACTTTTTTTTTTAAATGAACTGGTGCCAGAAAGTTAAACAGATTTGTAAATTACTTCTATTAAAAAATCTTAATCCTTTCAGTACTTTTTAGCAGCTGTTTGCTACAGAGGAAAATCTTTATTTTATAATGTCTTTTTTGTGTTGTCCACAGTGCTCTCTGCTGACACCTGATGCCCGTATCAGGAACTGTCCAGAGCAGGAGAAAATCCCCATAACAAATCTATGGTACTCTGGAGAGTTCCTGACATGGACAGAGGTGTCCGCAGAGAGCACTGTGGGAAACACAAAAAAGAAATACAAAGAGTAAAAAATTTCCTCTGTAGCATACAGCTGCTAAAAAATTACTAAAAGGATTAAGATTTTTTAATAGAAGTAATTTACAAATCTGTTTAACTTTCTGGCACCAGTTCATTTAAAAAAAAAAAAAAAGGTTTTCCACCGGAGTACTCCTTTAACCCCTTAAGGACTCAGCCCATTTTGGCCTTAAGGACTCAGACAATTTAATTTTTACGTTTTAATTTTTTCCTCCTCGCCTTCTAAAAATCATAACTCTTTTATATTTTCATCCACAGACTAGTATGAGGGCTTGTTTTTTGCGCGACCAGTTGTCCTTTGTAATGACATCACTCATTATATCATAAAATGTATGGCGCAACCAAAAAACACTATTTTTGTGGGGAAATTAAAACGAAAAACGCAATTTTGCTAATTTTGGAAGGCTTCGTTTTCACACCGTACAATTTATGGTAAAAATGACATGTGTTCTTTATTCTGAGGGTCAATACGATTAAAATGATACCCATTATTATATACTTTTATATTATTGTTGCGCTTAAAAAAAATCACAAACTTTTTAACCAAATTAGTACGTTTATAATCCCTTTATTTTGATGACCTCTAACTTTTTTCTTTTTCCGTATAAGCGGCGGTATGGGGGCTCATTTTTTGCGCCATGATCTGTACTTTTTTTGATACCACATTTGCATATAAAAAACTTTTAATACATTTTTAATAATTTTTTTTAATAAAATGTATTAAAAAAGTAGGAATTTTGTACTTTTTTTTTTTTCGTTCACGCCGTTCACCGTACGGGATCATTAACATTTTATTTTAATATTTCGGACATTTACGCACGCAGCGATACCAAATATGTCTATAAAAAATGTTTTTTACGCTTTTTGGGGGTAAAATAGGAAAAAACGGACGTTTTACTTTTTTATTGGGGGAGGGGATTTTTCACTTTTTTTTTACTTTTACTTTTACACTTTTTTACATTTTTTTTTTACACTTGAATAGTCTCCATAGGGGACTATTCATAGCAATACCATGATTGCTAATACTGATCTGTTCTATGTATAGGACATAGAACATATCAGTATTATCGGCGATCTTCTGCTCTGGTCTGCTCGATCACAGACCAGAGCAGGAGACGCCGGGAGCCGGACGGAGGAAGGAGAGGGGACCTCCGTGCGGCGCTATGAATGATCGGATCCCCGCAGCAGCGCTGCGGGCAATCCGATCATACAATGAAATTGCGCACTGCCGCAGATGCCGGGATCTGTATTGATCCCGGCACCTGAGGAGTTAATGGCGGACGCCCGCGAGATCGCGGGCGTCGCCCATTGCCGGCGGGTCCCTGGCTGTGATCAGCAGCCGGGATCAGTCGCGCATGACACGGGCATCGCTCCGATGCCCGCGGTTATGCACAGGACGTAAATGTACGTCCTGGTGCGTTAAGTACCACCTCACCAGGACGTACATGTACGTCCTGCGTCCTTAAGGGGTTAAGCATTCCATATCCTCAGACAAGCACAGAGACTACATTGTTGCAGTGCCGAGTTTTCACCTCTTGCTTAGCTTATCGATAATCATTATGGCAACCTTTTACAAGTTTGAGAGAGAGGGTATTTTCCTTTCCAAAACACATATGCAAGATGGATAAATAGCAACTATGAAAAGATTTACATCATAGGCGCTTCTGATGTCATGTGTCATTTAAGAGGCCTATGTCCCATACACATACCTCACACAATCATACTATTACACCAGCCTTCAGTGTTGACATTAAGCAAGGACTTATGTGGTTTTCTGCTTACCTTAGAACTCCCAGAAGTGTCAAAGTGCAGCTGGAATACATCAAACCTATGTTTTTGAAATGTGCCCATGCACAATTTCTTCCAGTGCAACTAAAGCAGAACTCTGTAAGGGGTTTGCAGGCTAGTTATGCTTTTATTAAAGAATGTGTACTATATGCGATTTAGAATTGCATTTAACTGGCATTGACCCTTTTTAATTTTATTTTTATTGTGCTGATTTCTAAAACTTTAATACACAAAAGAAAAAAAAACACCATTTAACCCCTTAAGGACTCAGGGTTTTTCCGTTTTTGCACTTTCGTTTTTTCCTCCTTACCTTTTAAAAATCATAACCCTTTCAATTTTCCACCTAAAAATCCATATTATGGCTTATTTTTTGCGTCGCCAATTCTACTTTGCAGTGACATTAGTCATTTTACCCAAAAATGCACGGCGAAATGGAAAAAAAAAATCATTGTGCGACAAAATCGAAGAAAAAACGGCATTTTGTAACTTTTGGGTCTTCCGTTTCTACGCAGTGCATATTTCGGTAAAAATTACACCTTATCATTATTCTGTAGGTCCATACGGTTAAAATGATACCCTACTTATATAGGTTTGATTTTGTCGCACTTCTGGAAAAAATCATAACTACATGCAGGAAAATGTATACCTTTAAAAATGTCATCTTCTGACCCCTATAACTTTTTTATTTTTCCACAGGCCGGTATGAGGACTAATTTTTTGCGCCATGATCTGAAGTTTTTATCGGTATGATTTTTGTTTTGATCGGACTTTTTGATCACTTTTTATTCATTTTTTAATGGTATAAAAAGTGACCAAAATACGCTTTTTTGGACTTTTGAATTTTTTTGCGCGTATGCCATTGACCGTGCGGTTTAATTAATGATACATTTTTATAGTTCGGACATTTACGCGATACCACATATGTTTATTTATTTTTTTTTTACACTGTTTTATTTTTTTTATGGGAAAAGGGGGGTGATTCAAACTTTTATTAGGGAAGGGGTTAAATGACCTTTATTAACACTTTTTATTTACAGTTTTTTGCAGTGTTATAGGTCCCATAGGGACCTATAACACTGCACACACTGATCTCCTATTCTGATCACTGGCGTGTATTAACACGCCTGTGATCAGCGTTATCGGCGCTTGACTGCTCCTGCCTGGATCTCAGGCACGGAGCAGTCATTCGCCGATCAGACACCGAGGAGGCAGGTAAGGGCCCTCCCGGTGTCCTGTCAGCTGTTCGGGATGCCGCGATTTCACCGCGGCGGTCCCGAACAGCCCGACTGAGCAGCCGGGTCACTTTCCCTTTAGAAGCGGCGGTCAGCTTTGACCGCCGCTTCTAAAGGGTTAATACCGCACATCGCTGCGATCGTCGATGTGTGGTATTAGCCGCGGGTCCCGGCCGTTGATGAGCGCCGGGACCGACGCGATATGATGTGGGATCGCGGCGCGATCCCGCTTCATATCGCGGGAGCCGGCGCAGGACGTAAATATACCTCCTGCGTCGTTAAGGGGTTAAAGAGTCCCTGTCATAAAACATATTTTCTAAACTAACTCAGATCATATTCCCTAACTACTTCTAACACCAATACCACCCTTAAAAAACATTTCAAAGCTTTAAAAAGCTCTGTATCATACTTTTCCCCTTGCTCACATTGTGTGAGCTCCCAGCAGAAGAAAGTGGGCTTTCCCCAGCAGGTGCAACGTCACTGAAGCTTCCAAGAGCTGTGCCTCGTTATGCCCCGCACGCACTTCCTGAGTTTGGTCTCCTGCCAGGTCGGGAAGAGGCCAAACTAACTGTTTGACTTGCGGCACAGAACAGAACAGAGCCACCTAGTGGTCGTTTTTTCAATCACATTAAAAACATATAAAGGTTGAGAATTTTAACAGCAAGTAAATAGCAAAGTGTCTAATAATTACAAAAGGAACAATATATTAAAAGTTTTGTTTGGTGATAGGTACTCTTTAAACATATTGAACTGTGCTGCTGTGTTGGAAGACGTGCTAATTCATACGTGTAAATGTTATAGCTTGCTTGAAAAGTACACACAATGGGGAAGATTTATCAAAATGTGCCCAGGGGAAAAGTTGACCAGTTGCCCATAGCAACCAGATTGCTTCTTTCATTTTTAAAAAGGCCTCTGGCAAATAACAGAAACAATCTGATTGGTTGCTATGGGCAACTGGTCAACATTTTGTCTGCCCTGGTTTGATAAATCTCCTCAAATGTTCAGCTCACCTGAGCAGCCTCCCTGTGGACGATGCTGGACAACACCTACAGTCATGGCCGTAAATGATGGCACCCCTGAAATTTTTCAAGAAAATGTTTCAAGAAGTATTTCTCACAGAAAAGGATTGCAGTAACACATGTTTTTCTATACACATGTTTATTCCCTTTGTGTGTTTTAGAACTAAACCAAAAAAGGGAGGAAAAAAAGCAAATTGGACATAATGTCACACCAAACTCCGTTTGGACAAAATTATTGGCACCCATAAAGGAGATCTGTAGTGCAATATAACATATACTTCGGATAGGGGAAAAGTTATAGATCGTGGGGGGTCCGAGTGCTGGACGAGGCCGCAGCAGTATTCTGGAAAGGGGGCGTTCCGTCCCCACATGATGCGGCGGCCGACACGCCCCCTCTATGTACCCCATAGAGATACATAGAGGGGGCATGTCTGCCGCGGCTTTCTGCTGGGGACGAAACTTCACTTCCTGCAGACTGCCGTGGCTCGGACCCCCGTGATCTATAACTTATCCCCTATCCTTTGGATAGGAAATAAATTATTTTGCTCTGGAATACTCCTTTAACTTAATATTTGGTTGCACACCCTTTGGAAAAAATAACTGTAAACAGTCACTTCCTGTTGGACCACTCTTCCTTTGCAAACTGCTCCAGGTCTCTCTTATTGGAAGGGCAGCTTTTCCCAACAGCAATTTTAAGATCTCTCCACAGGTGTTCAATTTGATTTAGATCTGGACTCATTGCTGGCCACTTAAGAACTTTCCAGCGCTTTGTTGCCATCCCTTTCTGGGTGCTTTTTGATGTATATTTGGGGTCATTGTCTTGCTGGAAGACCCAAGATCTCAGAGGCAAACCCAGCTTTCTGACACTGGGCTGTACAGTGCGATCCAAAATCCAATGGTAATTCTGAGGTTTCATGATGCCTTGCACACATTCAATGATGTGCTTTACCAAAAAGCTCTATCTTGGTCTCATCTGTCCACAAGATGTTATTCCAGAAGAATTTTGGCTTACTCAAGTTCATTTTGGCAAAATGTAGTCTTGCTTTTTTATGTCTCTGGGTCAGCAGTGGGGTCCTCCTGGGTCTCCTGCCAAAGCATTTCATTTGATTTAAATGTCGACAGATAGTTTGCGCTGACACTGATGCTCCCTGAGCCTGCAGGACAGCTTGAATATCTGTGGAACTTGTTTGGGGCTGCTTATTCACCATCCGGACTATCCTATGTTGACACCTTTCATCAATTTTTCTCTTCCGTCCGTGCCCGGGGAGATTAGCTACAGTGCCATGGGTTGCAGACTTCTTGATAATGTTGCGCACTGTGGACAAAGGCAAATCTAGATCTCTGGAGATGGACTTGTAACCTTGAAACTGTTGATATTTTTCCACAATTTTGGTTCTCAAGTCCTCAGACAGTTCTCTTCTCCTCTTTCTGTTGTCCATGCTAAGTGTGGCACACACAGACACACAATGCAAAGACTATGAAGACTATGTGAACTTTTCTCCTTTTTATCTGCTTTCAGGTGTGATTTTTACTTGCCCCAGGTGAGTTTAAACGTGCATCACATGCTTGAAACAATCTTATTTTTTCACAATTTCGAAAGGGTGCCAATAATTTAGTCCAGACCATTTTTGGAGTTTGGTGTGACATTATGATTTCCCCCCCCCCCCCCCCCCCTTTTTTGGTTTAGTTCCAATACACACAAAGGGAATAAACATGTGTATTGCAAAACATGTTTTGCTGCAATCCTTTTCTGTGTGCGAAATACTTAATTTTCTTAAAAAATGTCAGGGGTGCCAACATTTACGGCCATGACTGTATGTATTGAATAGAGAAATTTGAAACATGTCCAGCACAGTATCATGCTTTTAAATCTTGGAGGTTTAGTCTATGAAAAAGTGCAGATAAAGAATAAAGTGCAGCAAAAGCAATGTGTTTCATGTGCACATGGCAATCTTACTTAGATAACTATTTAAAACAATGGATCCAAAGGGTAGACTGAAGGATTTTCCTTTATAATTACTCCCTGTAACTTTGGCTACAAGAGAAACTAAAAACACACAAAAATAACCAAAAAAGCTGCAACAAAAGCTGCTGTATCAATGTAAATAAAATTAAATTAGTCATACAGCATTACACTAATTGGATTCACAACAATGTTGAATTCACATTCGCAGATTTGCTGTGGATTTATCAGTGGAGTCTGCGTAGAAAATCTGTGGCAATTTACACAACAGTACATGTGATGAAAAAATGCACCCAGAGTTCAAGGCATATTGTGGATTTCCAAATTCACTGCATATTAATTCAGTTGCAAATTTGTTACACTTGAAATTGCATACGTTGAAATCCACCACTTAACCCCATTCCGCTATGGGACGTATGCATACACCTTAGCATCCGACATGTACGCGAGCTGGGATGTATGCATACGTCCTTGCGATCTCCTGCTCTGCCGCAGGCAGCTGAGGAGATCGCGGACGGGACCCGGCTGTCAATCACAGCCGAGGACCTGCCTCAGCTGCTGGGACCACGATCGCGCCGGTCCCGGCAGCATTAACCCCATAAATTCCATGATCAATCCTGATTGCTGCATCTATGGTGTTGACAAGGGGAGGGTGCTGGATTTTTGAACATAACACAAAAAAGGGGAAAAAAGAATTTTGCTCAGAAAAGAGAACGTAAATCGCCATAATCGTACCGACCCACAAAATAAATATAATATCACTTTTACCGCACAGTGAACACCATAAAAAAATAATTAAAAAAATGCCAGAAAGGTTCAAATTTTTCACAATATTTTGAAGTTTTTCACAAAAAATGCTTCATGCATCAACAAAAATGCACTACAATAGTACAATATGTCACAGGCTGTATTGTGTTCTGTTGATCAGGCCATACTGTACTGCAGTACAAATGTACAGTATTACAGCATAGTATAACCTGTAAAAAGTGAAAATAAATAAAAAGTTCTTCAATAAAAGTATGAAGTGTAAAAAAACTAAACAAAAAAAGCCCCTTTCCCAATAAAAGCCCTGTATTATCATAAAAAAACACAAATCATATACATACTAGGTATTGCCACGTCCATAATGATGTGTACTATAAAGCTATAATGTAAATTATCCCATACGGTGAATGCCGTAAAAAAAAACTACAAAAAAGCTCAAAATTCGCCAATTTTGGTGCAAATAGCGGAATAAAACAGATCAAAAGGTAGCAAAAATGATACCAATAAAAAGTATTCAATGGCATCGGACAAAAAATAAAAAAGATACAGCTGTCCGAACATGACACAAAAAAGGGAAAAAAAGAATTTTGATCAGAAAAAAGAAAAGGAACATAAATCGCCATAATTGTACTGACCCACAAAATTAATATAATATCACTTACCGCACAGTGAGCACCATAAAAAAATAATAAAAAAAATTACAGAAATGTTCGAATTTTTCACAATATTTTGGAGTTTTTCACAAAAAATGCTTCATGTGTCAACAAAAATGCACTACAATAGTACAATATGTCATGAAAAAGCAACCTCAGAATTGCTCCGCTCAGGAAAAGCATTCTAAAGTTATTACCATTTAAAGAGACACATGTCAAATTTTTAAAAAAGAGCCTGGTCATTGAGGTAAAACATGGGTCTGTCCTTAAGGGGTTAAAGGGATATTCCAGAATTTTTATTTATTTTTTGACTGTGCTACAGGGGTTGTAAAGTTAGTGTAGTTCATAATATAGTGTCTGTACCTGTGTTTCATGGTGGTCTCACAATGTGATTTTTGCCCCAATGTTTATTTTTAACAGCATACAAAATGACTGTCGTTTCAGGTTTTCCCAGGTTGCAGTATGTCTCGAGACATTACATCACTATTCAAGTGTTTAGAGGGAGCCTGTCTTTTCTTCAATGGGTGGAGTGACTGCTGGGTGGAAGGGGTATCATTCTGCAAGAATGATGGAGGCACCCTGGTTAGAAAACACTTGTCTATTGCATGGAAAGGATCACAGATGAGTTTCAATGGGTGGGGTAGCTAATGTGTGAGAGGGAGAAAAGTGACCTTACACTCACAAACAAGGAATCTATGAGAGAGGTGGGGGCATGTGTAATAAGGGTAAAAAACATCTTGTCCTGTCCAGAGTATATACATACATGATTAAAACAAAATTTTCCACCCTGGGTGAAGGAAAGCCTTGCTACAAATATATATGGTCAAAAAGTAATTATATATATACAGTTACATAGCCCAGAAAACTCAGTAAAATATACCATGTCAGACCGTCTGTTTTGGCTGCCAAACAGATCAGGACTGGCCTCTGTGCAGCCAGATTTATCAGAATGAAATTGGAAACATGCAGCTTTCCAGTTTAGACTTTGATTCTCTAATCAACACTTTTAATTCTACAATGTTGGCCTAATACCATGTGATTCCATTATCTCTTTGAAAAGACCAGGATTAAATTTCTCCATGCCACCCTAGATAAGTATACTTTCTGTTGGTCTAGCTCTAGTTATCTAGACCACATGGATACAGGGTGTATTGATTCACTGCCATAACAAGCATGAGCACTGGGCAGTATCCAAAGGGCAGAGGTAATGTGTGAGGCTGCATGTACAAGCTAGTGTAGAGTATCTGGGTCAGGACAGGCCGCAATGATAAGCTATGAATAAGCTCATTGAAGCCTGTGACTTATTCTGTGCTGGTAAATTATATCAAACTGTGGCATGTTCTTTTTTCAAAGACATCCAGCTATTGCATAACTTTCTTCCTCCAGTTCACATTGACTGATATGCAGAATGTCTGCAAAAGAAACCTAAATACTGCTTAGTAAACAAAGACTCAATGCATATAAGTGTCATATAATTAATGTTAGATTTGATATACATTGCATTTGTACATACTTTTGTTTACCAGAGGTAGATACAAGTATAGATGAGAGGGGTCCTCGTATCAAAAGTTAAAATAGGTCTATTTTTCGGATCATGGTTCACACCACAACCATATTCTCTCCTAGAATTGAAGGGCCTGTTGTTTGGTTGTGTCTCCTTCCTCCTCCTGTTTCCTGACCCTTGTGCTAAAATGATCTCCACTTTGTCCTGTCTCAAGAATGGAGCCAAACAGAGCTGGTATGGTGGCATGGTTGGATGCCACATCCAATTCAAAAATATTGTCCATGGAAAAACCACAAGATCAAACATAATTTTATTGTGTATCTAATACCTCAGTTTAAAATTTGACACACGGTACCCTGGGGATGGGAACTGTCTGTAACATTGTTAATGGTAAAGTCATTTTGTAATAACTGTATATAATCTCCTAGTTCAGAAACACAAATGACTATTGTGTCACTGGTTAGGGACCACTGTCTAGAACTTCAAAAATATTCTAACAATATACAAAACATGAACAAATTCCTATGCACACTTATATATCTTATTAGTGGACTACCACTTTAAGTACACAGCACAGTTCCCCCCACATTAGGTTGGCAATATAGATCCACCACATTAGGTTGTAGTTCCCACACATTAGGGTTGGCAGTACAGTTCCCCAACATTAGGGTTGGCAGTACAGTTCCCCCACATTAGGTGCAGTACAGTTCCCCCACATTAGGTGCAGTACAATTCCCCCACATTAGGTGCAGTACAATTCCCCCCCCCCCATTAGGTGCATTACAATTCCCCCACATTAGGTGCAGTATAGTCCCCCAACATTAGGTGCAGTACAATTCCCCCACATTAGGTGCAGTACAGTTCCCCCACATTAGGTGCAGTACAGTTCCCCCACATTAGGTGCAGTACAGTTCCCCCACATTAGGTGCAATACAGTTCCCCCACATTAGGTGCAGTACAGTTCCCCCACATTAGGTGCAGTACAGTTCCCCCACATTAGGTGCATTACAGTTCCCCCACATTAGGTGCAGTACAGTTCCCCCAAATTAGGTGCAGTATAGTTCCCCCACATTAGGTGCAGTATACCAGCAGTAGAGAGTTCCAGCTGGCACTCAAACCGCTAACCATAAGGCAATATTCAATCAAATGCTTCCCACGAGATAGGACACCATATGAACACACTGTCTCGAATCCCGCTTCCAGCGGTGCACAGCCCTACAGACCCAAGTCAAAACATAGCGCAGCAGGGATAGAATGGACGGCAACTCACTGGATAGCTTTGTGTGGTTTATTCCTCGAGACACAACGGGTACAGCAGGTACACGAAAACAAAGAGCAACATTTCACCGATAGGCTTCTGGGTGAGCCGGAAGAAGCCTACCGGTGAAACGTTGCTCTTTGTTTTCGTGTACCTGCTGTACCCGTTGTGTCTCGAGGAATAAACCGCACAAAAATATCCAGTGAGTTTCCGTCCATTCTATCTCTGCTGCATTAGGTGCAGTATAGTTCCCCCACATTAGGTGCAGTACAATTCCCCCACATTAAGTGCAGTATAGTTCCCCCACATTAGGTGCAGTACAGTTCCCCCACATTAGGCGCAGTACAGTTCCCTCACATTAGGTGCAGTACAGTTCCCCCACATTAGGTGCAGTACACTTTCCCCACATTAGGTGCAGTATAGTTCCCCCACATTAGGTGCAGTATAGTTCCCCCACATTAGGTGCAGTATAGTTCCCCCACATTAGGTGCAGTATAGTTCCCCCACATTAGGTGCAGTATAGTTCCCCCACATTAGGTGCAGTATAGTTCTCCCACATTATGTGCAATATAGTTCCTCCACATTAGGTGCAGTATAATGTTCCCCCACATTAGGTGCAGTATAATGTTCCCCCACATTAGGTGCAGTATAATGTTCCCCCACATTAGGTGCAGCATAATGTTCTCCCACATTAGGTGCAGTATAATGTTCCCCCACATTAGGTGCAGTATAATGTCCCCCCACATTAGATGCAGTATAATGTTCCCCCACATTAGGTGCAGTATAATGTTCCCCCACATTAGGTGCAGTATAATGTTCCTGCACATTAGGTGCAGTATAGCTCCCCACATTAGGTGCAGCATGTTCCCCCACATTAGGTGCAGTATAGATCCCCCAAATTAGGTGCAGTATAGCTCCCCACATTAGGTGCAGCATGTTCCCCCACATTTGGTGCAGGATAGATCTCCCACATTAGGTGCAGTATAGATCCCCCAAATTAGGTGCAGTATAGCTCCCCACATTAGGTGCAGTATAGCTCCCCACATTAGGTGCAGCATGTTCACCCATATTAGGTGCAGTATAGATCCCCCAAATTAGGTGCTGTATAGATCCCCCAAATTAGGTGCAGTATAGCTCCCCACATTAGGTGCAGTATGTTCCCCCACAGACATACAGCATCCAGCCATACAGTGTATGGCTGGAGGCTGTATGCCTGTGTTCTGCCCCACTTCAGTTCTTTCGTCCACCGCTCCTCCGGTCCGGACATAGCAGTAAGTCTCGGGATTGAAGGAGCGGTGGTCGGAGCACCAAAGCTGACGTGCTGCTGGTAACACTTACCTAGCTGGCCAGCGCACGTCCTCATTGCTGCCCCGCTCCTCCGCTCTCCGTTGCTATGGGCGCATGCACGGCGTCAGTGACCTCCCTGCCTGCGCCACCTTCCCAGCAGCCCCTGCGTTTTTAAAGTAAACGTGGGGTCTCAGAGAGCGCATCCCTCTGTCCCAAAAACATCTTTCGGGACACAGGGATTTCCCAGGCAGCGGCGGACCGGATAAATGTCCTCGGCGGGCTGCATGTGGCCATAGTTTGACGACCCTTGCTCTAAATAAACTTTATACTTAGATAAATAAATAGGATGAGTAGATGTTTCCCTCTTTTTGTAAATGTGATGACTGTCAGAAATGTGAATATATTCTCACATCGCCTCCTCCTGTGCTGTTTAGAGAAGTGTTCTCGAAGGGAGTAGTCATGTTATCTAAACTAGGCACGCAACATTCTATTGCAATATTTTTTCCTTCTGTTTGTCTATAACTTACAGCTGTTCCTTCCATATAGTTAAATATTTGTTTTGGTGATGAAATCCTGGCATTTACATAAGCGGTGTGTTCATTATTTCCATGGAGAATAACAGTGCTCATTACTGTGATTACAAATAGTGAAGTGTTAACTAAGCAGCCCTCAGTTTTAGTGTGAACGATGAGTTACTGAGTTCAGGGGCAGTAAGCACCCTTTCAGAGACTGGGACACAGCGCAAGAACACAATCCACAGACTAAGCATTGCATTATCTAGAAAGAAAGAAAAGGTGCAAATGATGACACTGGGTGTCTCTACTGGTGACATATATTTCACATGTAGCAGTCAATTCAATGAACTGTAATTCTGCTTTCGGAAGTGTGTGCATAGGGCCTGAACAGAGGCAACACATCTATGTCTTGTCAATATTAGGGCATGTAGGCTTAAAGTGATCCCTCTGTTGTCCTATAAAAAGGCTATCAGAAGCTATTTTTGGGTAGTGTACCTCTTGGTAAGAGATCATTGTTGGCTAGACATGCCTCTATGACACTCTCAAAGACATTTTGCCAGCTTCTGCAACCTAAGAATGTGCAGGATTACAGGCTCAGCTGTGACATCTGTGGGCTAATGTGCCTGCCATACAAAACCTGTATGCCTCCATGCTTAAAGGGTAGCTCCCACCATCCTGTTTTTTTTTTGCTAGCCCGTTTCCCCCCCACTACGGCACTAGCCCGTTCACTCCTCCCCCCCTCCCCCGCCCCGCATACCCTGTTCCCTCATTACACTTGCACACTTGCAGTTACTGCAGAATCCGGCAGCGGGCGTGCAGGGACAGCGGCGGCAACGAGGCAGCGGCGGCGATGTGCGGGAGGAGTTGCCTCCCTGCCAGTGGCCGGGGAGCCAATGCACTCGCTCCCGCCTGTCTGATTGACAGGCAGGGAGCGAGTGCAGCCTAATTGAAAAAGGACTGATTGCTACTCCAAAATCAGTCCTTTTTCAGTGGCCGGTTTTTAAATGTAAATGAAACCTTTTTAATGAAAATAAAAGTATATTAGAGATATGTTGTAGTACATAAGTACTACAACATATCAAAAAATAAAGTTGGTGACAGTGCCCATTTAACCATATCTCATCTTGTATCCAGGCTAAAGGCACCAAAGCAAGGTTCTTCCTACTCTTATGTTTTCCCCAAATAAACTTACTTCTAATATTGTAATCACTTACATATTTCATCACTACATTTTCACATATATAGGGGGACATTTAGTATTTTTGCTTGTAAGCATGTTCTGAAGTCATTTTTTTTGCTTTAGTAATTTTTTTTGGCTCTAGTTTTGCTTATGTGCTACATATTTATCATACTATCACAGGGGGTTGATACATTTGGAGCACATAAGCAATACAAAAAAGTCCCAGCTGAGACTTTTGTGAGACTTTTCTGCGACTGCAGACCTGGACTTGCGACTTTTTTGCAAGGGGGTTGCGACTTCTTTGCACTTTCACACATCATAAATACCTGGTCACTGCAAAGTGAAAATTGAAATTTGCTTAGGTAAGGCCGTTTGTAACTTTTTTCTTACTCACAAAAGTTGCACAAAAAAGTGCTTAGGCGCATGTGTGACGTTTTATGTGACTTATGTAAGCAGAAAAAAAAAAAAGGCTCTAAATACCTTTATAAATGTCCCCCATAGAGATTAATTTGATTCAAACAATTCTCCTGATAAGTGGCATAACAACCTAACTCTATGAATCTATCTGAACACAAGATGTCTATGTCCGGCACCGCTAGAGAAAGAGATCACAAAGAAGTATCCTGGTGTAGGCAATAATGAAGTGTACCGGTAGATATGCGTAGTACAGTTCCCCAGACTCCATGAATCTGCCATTTGTGCTCCCACAATGCAGTGCATGCTGGTCATGAGAAACCAGCCAAATCCAGAATGTAGCTGTTGACAAAGATGAAAACAAATAAAATTTATTTAACTTCAAATTGAGTAAGACTAATGAAACAAAGTGTTATTATATACTTACTAATATGTACTAATATGTAAGTACGGTAGTTATCATTATATATGTGTGGCTTAAATTGTTATTTTATTTGCAGGAGATGGCAAGGACATGTTTGACATATCTGGTCAATCAGTTGAATAACATGGAACATTCATTTCATCACATTCTTCTTATGGAGATCAGGAACATTACAAGTGTATTTAATGAAATTCTTGGCATCCAAGGCAGAGACATGTACAGAATGAGTAACAGCCTGACAGCAATAGCCAAGATTTTGAATGAATACTTAACTCAAGAAACTCTACCAGCTTGTGGGTAAGACCTAATTTTTGTATAATATTTTAGATATTCCTGTGATAGATATTTATGGCAAATGCCAAATGTGGTTGTTAGGTGTCTAACTGTTGGGACCCGTCCCTAGGTTACAAGAACATGAATTGTGCATTTTAACTAGATTTTATTGAGCAGTGGGGAGTCGTGTGACTTTAATTTATACTCTGCCCCTAGACATCTTATCCCCTATCCAAAGGATAGGGGATAAGATGTCAGGTCGCCAGGGTCCCACTGCTGGGGACCCCCAGGATCTCGGCTGCGGCACTCCGTCATTATTACTGCACAGAGCAGACTTGCTCCGTGCGTAATGATGGGCAATACAGGGGCTGGAGCATCGTTACATACTGGCTCCGCCCCCTCGTGACGTAACGGCCCCCTCAATATAAGTCTATAGAAGGGGGCGTGGATAAGATGTCTAGGGGCAGAGTATCGCTTTAACCTTTATTTTAATATTCTATTGATAATGCCTTAGACTGAAGCTAAATATATCACTGTGTTTTGAGTAGATTTCTAAGATTATATCCATTCATAGTCTTTACCAAAGAGAACATATCCATTTACAGTACACCATATAGGAGGCATGTAAGTGGTACATGCAAAGCGTTTGTTTATTATTGCAAATTGGATATGATGGTAATCATATGTAGAAGATCAATCTTGCTACATTCAGTTGACCTCATTATACTGTTCTGTTAGATCTGCTGTAATAGAGCGGAACAGGGTTACATTGGTATTTTTTTGGTAATTCTATTATAAGTGTTCTGTCTGTCACTTGTGTGAAAAGAAAATAATGTTACTGGTCAACATTGCTTTTAAACTAAACAGGCTAAAGAAGGACATTTCTGGCATTATTTGAAATAAAGGGAGAGAGATTATTATTATTTTTTATTACGGTAAATTAATATTTTATATAAAATCAGAAATTAAACTCCCCTCCCCCTTAGCTGTATTTTGAATTATATTCCAATTGACCCATTCAATGGCTCTTAGACGTGCCAGTAAAGGAATACATACAGTTTTATTGGTTGCAAAAAATTTTAATTGAGTAGGATACTAAGAAAACTAAGACACAGAGACAAGCCACAGACAAGCCATGTTTATCAAAAAAAATGTACACGGTAAATTGAACATTGCTTTGATATGTAAATAATTAAATCTTTTGAATGTACTACTTGGTATATAAATGAGGATCTGAGTGGCACATTGGGAGGTCTGAAACGTTAACATTTAAAGAGTCTATAAATAAATATATGATCTTGGCGCTTCCTTGTCTGTGGGTGTAAACTGCACTAGTTTTGTGATTTTGTGTACCCTTACTGCTGCCGGGTATATACTATGGGTCCCTGTCTACCATAGATGTGTACCGGAGTCCTAGTAAAACCAATAAATAAACATATACCAGCGCTGAAAGGGTTAAAATAAAGATGCTTTTATTGTTGAATGTTGATGTAATCTGCAGATAGTGGCAATAATCCTCAATGTGTTTATGGTCTAGATAAAAATAAAATGAATCCATGTATAATGAGCTGTAGTGCTCAGGTATACCTACAGGTAGATCTACAATGTAATACACTTACACAACATTGTACTTACCTCTATGTATGCATAGATGTGTGACTGTCCCTCATGCGAGGTGGCAGTGTGTGTTAAAGAAGAGAGCGTGATATCCTGGATAAATAAATGAAAGGGTTAAAGGGGTTCTCCAGGAAAAAAAACACTTTTTTTTCATATATCAACTGACTCCAGAAAGTTAAACAGATTTATAAATTACTTCTATTGAAAAATCTTCATCCTTTCACCACTTATGAGCTTCTGAAGTTGAGTTGTTCTTTTCTGTCTAAGTGCTTTCTGATGACACGTGTCTCGGGAACCGCCCAGTTTAGAAGCAAATCTTCATAGCAAACCTCTTCTACTCTGTGCAGTTCTCGAGACAAGCAGAGATGTCAGCAGGGAGCACTGTTGCCAGACAGAAAACTACAACTGAACTTCAGCAGCTGATAATTATTGAAAGGATTAAGATTTTTTTAATAGAAGTATTTTACATATTTGTTTAACTTTCTGGAGCCAGTTGATATAAAGAAAAAAGTTTTTTTTCCTGGAATACCCCTTTAAGTATAAAAGCACAAGAATGGGACTTGCAAGTTATTCGCTTGGTAGATAGTCTGTACCCCTTAAATATTGATGACAGTTGTAGTGCAGGGCAGCTGTAGATATATTGTTGCGGTGCAACGTGCTGCAGATTCGCACCTTCAATAAAGCTGTTTCGCTATATTCCGCTGTCCTTGGTGGTTGGGGACGGTCTGGGAGACTACCCTGGCTGGTGGTGTCTTGACCAGAAGTGTTCCTGCAGCAACTGTTGTGGATCAGGTGAACACTAGTGAGTGACGTCACTACAGGTCACGATTGAGACAAGAAAACCTCCAATGCATTTCGGAAAACACTATTTCCTTCATCTGACTCCCAGTCTGGTGTCAATCGTGACCTGTAGTGAGGTCACTTACCAGTGTTCACCTGATCCATAACAGTTGCTACAGGGACTCTTCTGGTCGAGACACCACTGGCCAGGGTAGTTTCCAAGGACACCGGAATACAGCAAAACAGAGGAGCCGACATAACTGGAATATACTCCCTTCCACCGATAAGGTACGGTCTAACTTTAGCTAAGCAGGCAAAAGGAAATACAACTTATTGAATAGCACGTACCTCTCTCCTATGTAATAGGGCCAGTAATGCAGAAATCTCTCTGCAGAACATCACACCAGGCACTTTATTTAAAGGGATATTCCAGGCAAAAACTTTTTTTTATATTTCAACTGGCTCCGGAAAGTGAAACAGATTTGTAAATTACTTCTATTAAAAAATCTTAATCCTTCCAATAGTTATTAGCTTCAGAAATTTTCTGTCTAACTTCTGATTGATGATGTCATGTCCCGGGAACTGTGCATGTTGGGAAAATATCCCGATAGGAACTGCACAGCTCCCGGGACATGAGTCATCAGAGAGCAGTTAGACAGAAAACAACAACTCAACTTCAGAAGCTAATAACTATTGGAAGGATTAAGATTTTTTAATCAAAGTAATTTACAAATCTGTTTAACTTTCCGGAGCCAGTTGATATATATATATATATATATATATATATATACATAAAAAAAAAGTTTTGGTCTGGAATACCCCTTTAACCCCTTAAGGACTCAGCCCATTTTGGCCTTAAGGACTCAGACAATTTAATTTTTACGTTTTCATTTTTTCCTCTTCTAAAAATCATAACTCTTTTATATTTTCATCCACAGACTAGTATGAGGGCTTGTTTTTTGCGCGACCAGTTTTCCTTTGTAATGACATCACTCATTATATCATAAAATGTATGGCGCAACCAAAAAACACTATTTTTGTGGGGAAATTAAAATGAAAAACCCAATTTTGCTAATTTTGGAAGGTTTTGTTTTCACGCCGTACAATTTATGGAAAAAATGACATGTGTTCTTTATTCTGAGGGTCAATACGATTAAAATTATACCCATTATTACATACTTTTATATTATTGTTGCGCTTAAAAAAAATCACAAACTTTTTAACCAAATTAGTACGTTTATAATCCCTTTGATGACCTCTAACTTTTTTATTTTTCCGTATAAGTGGCGGTATGGGGGCTCATTTTTTGCGCCATGATCTGTACTTTTTTTTGATACCACATTTGCATATAAAAAACTTTTAATACATTTTTTATAATTTTTTTTAAATAAAATGTATTAAAAAAGTAGGAATTTTGGACTTTTTAATTTTTTTTTCGTTCACGCCGTTCACCGTACGGGATCATTAACATTTATTTTAATAGTTTGGACATTTACGCACGCGGCGATACCAAATATGTGTATAAAAAATGTTTTTTACGCTTTTTGGGGGTAAAATAGGAAAAAACGGACGTTTTACTTTTTTATTGGGGGAGGGGATTTTTCACTTTTTTGTTACTTTTACTTTTAAATTTTTTTACATTTTTTTTTACACTTGAATAGTCCCCATAGGGGACTATTCATAGCAATACCATGATTGCTAATACTGATCTGTTCTATGTATAGGACATAGAACAGATCAGTATTATCGGTCATCTCCTGCTCTGGTCTGCTCGATCACAGACCAGAGCAGGAGACGCCGGGAGCCGCACGGAGGAAGGAGAGGGGACCTCCGTGCGGCGTTATGAATGATCGGATCCCCGCAGCAGCGCTGCGGGCGATCCGATCGTTCATTTAAATCGCGAACTGCCGCAGATGCCGGGATCTGTATTGATCCCGGCACCTGAGGGGTTAATGGCGGACGCCCGCGAGATCGCGGGCGTCGGCCATTGCCGGCGGGTCCCTGGCTGCGATCAGCAGCCGGGATCAGCCGCGCATGACACGGGCATCGCTCCGATGCCCGCGGTTATGCTTAGGACGTAAATGTACGTCCTGGTGCGTTAAGTACCACCTCACCAGGACGTACATTTACGTCCTGCGTCCTTAAGGGGTTAAGGTGCGGATCTGCAGTGCATCATACCGCAACTACATATCCAGGATCATACTGCAGCATAAATGTTGAAAAACTAGGGGCAGCCGGAGCAGAAGCCTATCAGCAGAACATTGCATCAGGCACTTTATATAAGGTGTGAATCTGCAGCACATTGCACCGGAATGCTAGAACTACAACTACCCTGCACTACAATGGTCATCAATATTTAAGGGATGCAGACTATTTACCAAGCGAATAACATGCAAGTCCCATTCTTGTGCTTTTATACTTAACCCTTTCATTTATTTATCCAGGATATCAAGCTCTCTTCTTTACCACACACTGCCACCTCGCATCAGGGACAGTCACACATCTTTGCATACATAGAGGTAAGCACAACGTTGTGTAAGTGCATTACATTGTAGATCTACTTATAGGTATACCTGGGCCCTACAGCTCATTATACAAGGATTCATTTTATTTTTATCTAGACCGTCGACGCATTGAGGATTATTGCCACTATCTGCAGATTACATCAGCATTCAACAATAAAAATATCTCTAAAATTTAAAGAGTGTTTATATTTATCTCAAAATAATATTTTGGTATAAGTCTTATGAGCAGCAGTTGAATCCTACATATACATGATGTTTTTTTCCCATCATCTAGGCTAGTTGGTGCCTCTCCAAAAAGGTTGAGTACATATAATCGTTATAAAATAGTCCAAGAGGTTGACTATTAATGTAGCTTCTGAAGCTAATTCCCAGGGACCTGGTATAATTGAAACTGGAAAGTTTTCTTACCTACCGATTTTAGAGCTCCTCGAGTTGGCAAATTTAATTGTGGCTATTTAGATGCTGGTTCATTATGGTCTGAGTATTTGTACATTTTTACCAGCTATCAGGAGAGCTGCCAGCATGTCTTCATTGGGGTAAATAATTGATATATTAAAGGTTTAGTCGAAAGGGCAGGTTTAGTCCAAATCAATCCAAGAACAACAGCAAATTACCTTCAGAAGAAGCTGGAGAAAGCAGGTACAAAGTTATCTATATCTACAATAAACTGTGTCCTACAAGGACCTAAAGGAGGGTGATACCTATACCGATCTGAGGAAGAGGGTGATACCCTCGAAACGCTCCATCTTTCTTTTGTTTTGTTTATTTGTATTTAGTAATAAACATCCCTGCTAACAAGCCAAATTCCTTTGGCTTATTTCAACTTGGTATTAAGAAGTCAGCAGTGCCTGGAGTACTAAAGGTCTTATTTCTTCTACTACCTCCTCCATTGCAAGGCAGGACTATTGGCCTTTGTTCTTGGGACCTACTAGTATAGCAGCGGCTGATACACCTTCGGTACCCCTATATTGGGGTGATAGGTGATTTTTCTACATTATTGAGGTGAGCAGCCAGCTGACAGAGATGTGGGTCTCCCATGTGTTTACTTGCCTATTCTTTCTGTGGGTAATACATAATGCGCTGGTATCAGTCTCTCTTTTCTTTCCTTCTTTTTTTATGATTACGTATAGAAGCTTGCAAGCTATTGAACACAATCCCAACAGTGAAGCATTGGGGTGACAGCATCATGTTGTGGTGGTTCTTTCCTGCAGTAGGGTCGGGTGAACTTTACAAAATAAATGGCAACATGAGGAAGGAACATTTTGTGGACATATTGAAGTAATATTCCAAGACATCAGGCAGGAAGTTAAAGATGGGGAGTACATGGGTTTTACAAATGGACACAAATCCAAGCATGCTTTCAAAGTTGTGGCTAAATGGCTTAAAGGGGTACTTTGCCCCTAGATATATTATCCACTATCCAAAGGATAGGGGATCAGATGTCTGATCTCAGGGATCCCGTTGCTGGAAACCCCCACAATCTCTCCTGCAGCACCCCCTGTCATCTGGTGCACGGAGCGAACTTCCCTCCGTGCCTGATGACTGGCGATGCAGGGGCCAGAGGCTCATGATGTCACGACCCCACCCCCCACCAGTCATCGGGCATGGAGCAAAGTTCGATCTGTGCACCAGATAACAGGGGGTGCTGCAGGAGAGATCGCAGGGGTTCCCACCAGCGGGACCCCCGTGATCAGACATCTTATCACCTATTCTTTGGATAGGGGGATAAGATGTCTACGGGCGGAGTACCCCTTTAAGGACAACAACATGAAGGTAAAGGAGTATTCTTTGAAAACCCCTGATCTTAATCCCAAAGAAATTTATGGACAGCATTAAAAAAGCATGTGCGAGCAAAGAGGCCTTAGAATCTGGCTCCTTTGCATCAGTTCTGTCAGGAGGAATAAAATGTGATGAAAAAAGCTAATATAATTCATTGTCTTTAGTACAATTCCGACATTTCACATTCTTGTAATATAGTTGTGATCTCGACTGACCCAAAAGACTTTAGTCAGTGCAGTCAAAAAAGCAGTATAGAAAATTGGACAGTCAAATAAGGTCACCTTCCTTATCAAACACTTGTCTCTTTAAAATAAGTAATGAATGATTAGTGTATTTATCTCTGAACATCAGGAATATAAATATATATATATATATATATATATATATATATATATATGTCTATTATTAGCATTTTTCGTATCATGCTAGGCAATCTTTTCTTCATTAACTGTATTGCAGATTTGTTTGTTGACTTCTGCCATTGTTCATTATATATTTTGCCTACTCCTGCAATGATTTTCATATCTTTCTTACAAGAATGCATTAATCTTGATTTCTTTTTCTTTGTTCCATAAGGATAAGTATGCTGATTGCTAAGTATGTTCAGTTGATCTTCTTCCAGCTTAGATAGGCAGATAGTTTAGGGTTTACACAGACATCTACAAATCTTGACTACATAAAAACATTATTTAGCTCTGATACAATGCACAAAGAGATTTGCCTTACTTTGAATGACAATTATACAGAGCTTTGAAAAAATTCTCACACCACTTTCTGATATCAGTTTGTACATATTTGTCACATTTAATTATTTCTTTTCTTTAACAAAATGTAATGTAAGTCAAAGACAACTTGTGCAGACACAAATATTTGTTTTGATTGTTTGATTTGTTAAAGTAAAAACATTATTTGACACCAACTGACCCTGCACAAAAAAGTAATTGCCTTCTGAGGTAAAGGGGTACTCTGGAGGTTAAAAGTGTTTTAAAATCAACTGGTGCCAGAAAGTTAAACACATTTGTAAATAACTTCTATTTCAAAATCTCATTCCTTCTAGTACTTATCAGCTGCTGTATACTACAGAGGAATTTGTGTAGTCCTTTCCAATCTGACCACCGTGCTCTCTGTGGTCTGGGTTTATTGCCTATTCTCAGAAATTACTTACCAAAATGAATTTAACCCGTTTCCGTCTATGGACTAGCCGGCTCGTCCAAAGACGGCAAGCAGTGTATCGCGCAGGCTCCTGACTCAGGCCCACGCCATACCGGCCGGCGCCCAGCTGATTCCTGTAGCTGGGGCCCGCCGTTAATAGCCTACATACTGTGATCGTCACGGCCGCTATTAGCACTTTAGATCACTGCTGTCGAAGCTGACAGCGGCGTCTAAAGGGCCCTTTAACCAGTCCCTGGTGGTACAGTGGGGTGGATCAACCCCCCCCCCCCCCCGCAGCACGATCGCACATGGGGGGTGGATTGGGGGTGTGTGGTAGGGTTGGGGGGGTACGATCAACTGTGGAGGTAGCTGGGCTTACCTCTGCTTCTGTGCTGGCTGTGGCTCTGTTATTGATAGAGCCTGGCTGGACCAGGCTTTATCAATCAAGTGCAGAGCACACAGATCAATGTAGTTCTATGGAACTACATTGATCTGTATGAGGAATCTAATGATTCCTCTCAAAAGTCCCCTAAGGGGACTAATAAAGTGTTATAAAAAAAAGTTGAATAAAAGTTTAAAAAAACACCCATTAAACCCTTCCATAGTTTGCATAGGTGGGAAACGGTTGTTGCCTGTCCATGCTCCCAGTCTGTCTTAGTCTCCCTGCTGTACTGCTGATCTTCATACAATAAAGAAGAATTGTGTACGATATCTACTGACCTGGTGCTCCATCTTCATATTTTTCATGTATTGAAGTTTCTATGGGACATTTCTCTGCTGCCTGGATGTTTAGAGCACCATGTCATTGTTATACAGCATGTCATTTTTATACTGAATTTGTTTCTTTATTGCAGTGTCGGCTTTGCATTGTTCCCTTTGCTTGAATAAATACTTTTACCTACATATATGTCTTAATTTTTATGTATGTTTTTGCCTTGCGGCTCTCAAACGTCTGAAGCGTATCAAACGTGGCTCTTATGTTGAGCAAGTTTGGCCTCCTCTGGTATAAACAGCCACCATTGCAGCAAATAAGGTGAATTTTTTGCTCTCTACAGCATTCAGGAAAACAGCCCCCCTTTTATCTGGAGTTTTTTGTTAGTTTAGTAGTAGTAATGTCAAAATTCTTCTTTCTACCAGTAATATTTTTAAGATTATTTGTTTATTGTTCATTTTAAATTCAATTTGGTCCTGAAAATCTTATTTAGATGCACTCAAAGGGTCTTAATGGGCACTAATGTAGACAAAGGGGGAGATTTATCAAAACCTGTCCAGAGAAAGAGTTGCAAAGTTGCCCATAGCAACCAATCAGATTGCTTCTTTAATTTTTCACAGGCCTTCCTAAAAATGAAAGAAGTGAGCTGAATGGGCAAATCTTGCTATGGGCAACTGGGCAACTTTTCTCTGCACAAATCTCCCCCAAAGTCCTTTCAGTATAGCTAATTTAAGGAAGGCCTGAAAAAAAGAGTAAGCCACAATTCCTCCACAATTATGTGAAATACTGTACTTAAAAAGAGTTTTCTGCCATTTTAATCTTGAGGACACAGGAAATTTTCATTTTGTGTTTTCGTTTTTTCTTTTCGCCTTCTAAGAGCCAGGAGCTTCAGACCCATATGAAGGCTTGTTTTTTGCGCCACCAATTGTTCTTTGTAACGATACTTTTTATTTTACCACAATATCTATGAAAAATGTATAATTATATATATATATATACATATATATACTGTATATATATATAAATAAAAAAAAACTATATATATATATATATATATATATATATATATATATATATATATATATATATATATATATATATATATATATATATATATCTCACAGAAAAGAAAACGTCCGGCACTCGAGAAGATGCAGGTAAAACTTGTCAATGGCTTTATTCACACGCTTAGGCAGGACACAATCTGACGCGTTTCGCACCCTCAGGTGCTTAGTCGTAGATAGACATACACTCAATAATGCAGGTTAAAATACACATGAGTTTGGTCACATGACCACATGGATCTTAATTAAAAACAGTTGGTTACAAAACATGGCATTGGGAATCATGATCACATTTAATCGTTCGGAGAGAGTTCACACAAGGATGCAATCAATGCGGCTTTAAATTTCACATTTTAAGTAACATTTAAATTTCAAAACTTGAATGGTCCAAAGGCTAATCTACCAATACTACCGATATTCATATTGATTTAGGGGTGCATATTTAACCGCAATAAGCAATTTAAACTATATCTACACATCAAAATCCGAGATATTTTTATATATATAAATCGATAACCGCATGGTGTGTAACGCACCATGTGAACAGCCCCCTATAATTTGCGACAATTCAAAATTTATTATATGTACCGATATTCATATTGGTTTAGAGGTACATATTTACCGAAATAAGCACTTTAAACTATATCTAAACATCAAAATCCGAGATATTTTTATATATAAATCGATAACCGCATGATGTGCATCACGCCGTGTGAACATCCCCCTATAATTTACAACAATTCAAAATTTATTATATGTGCACAGGAAACGAAGAATGAATATTAAACCGGGGACTAAACTTACGTGATTAATGATAAATTGTATACATCCACTATACTTACTTATTCAATTTATGCACACGTTAACATTAAATCCAATCTTTTATTTAATCCTTGCGGGAATCTTGTTCCCAAGAGGAACATCCAATGTGCCTCTCTATTGTATAATTTCTTTCTGAGATCGCCTCCCCTAGGTCCTAAGGTGACTTTTTCTACTCCCAATACTCGTAAATGGGTAGTGTCCCCTGAATGGGACTCTCTAAAGTGACGTGACAGCATGGACATGTTTGTCAAACTACTTTTAGCATCCGTAATATGTTTCCTAAACCTCACTTTTAATGAATTCCCCGAGCATCCTACATATTGCAAATTACACGCAATGCATGTGGCTACATATATGATGGATTTAGTATTACAATTGATGTATTGGTGTATATTGTATGTCCTATTTGTTGTGCAAGACGTTACAGTATTTGTATTCACCATATGTGTACATGTGATGCATCTGGTATGACCACATTTGCGATTACCTATATTCCTCAACCAGTCCCGATCCTTTACACTTTCCTTTTGACTAATAAATAGACTGGGTGAGACTCTGGTTCCAATAGTGGGGCCTCTCCTGGACACAATAGAAATACCTTCTGATAATAAGTCTCTTAATATTGGGTCTGTTTCTAATACCGGAATATATCTATTTATTATTTTCTTAATCTGTCCAAATTGAGTACTGTATGAGGTCACGAAAAATGGTGGTCTATCTTTACTCGAATTTACATTTTCATTTTCAATTGTATTTTTGGCTGATTTGTCTCCAACCTTATGTGAGTCCCTTCTATTCTGATGCCTGCTGGAATAGGATACTAGTTCCTCGCGTCCCCGTCCTTCTATTCTTATTTCTGCTTTTTTTAATATTTTTTCACTATAACCCCTCTGTTCCAATCTAGTATGAAGTTCTTCTGCTGCAATTTTAAATTGTATCTCACTAGAGCAGTTACGTTTTATTCTACATAATTCGCCATAGGGAATATTATCCAGGACATGTCGTGGATGGCAGGAGGAGGCTAACAGAATGGAGTTAGAGGCTGTATCTTTTCTATAGGGGCGAATTTCTATGCCATCACTCCCACTAATCAACGAAATGTCCAAAAAATTAATTGTATTTTTATCGAAATGTGAGGTAAACCCCAAATTTAGGTTGTTATTCCCAATATACTTAACAAATTCCGAAAATAGTGTCTCTGTACCCCTCCAAATTATCAATAAATCGTCTATGTAGCGACTGATCCAGTGTATGTTATCATAATATGGGTTTTTGTCACTGAAAATAAAAAGTTGCTCCCAGTGAAACATGTAGATATTTGCAAAAGACGGGGAATATTTGGCACCCATAGATGCTCCCCTGGTCTGCAGGTAGAAACCACCATCGAACACGAAGTAGTTGTGTTTGAGCAAAAACTCCGTGGCGATGGTGATAAATTCCCGCAGACCAGGGGAGTATGTGCTGAACTTTTCCATATGAATGGACAGGGCCTCGAGGCCTTTAGACCAGGGAATGCATGGATATAAGCCTATAACATCACACGTTGCCCATGACAACTGCTCATCCCACACGATTTTTTCTAAGATATTGATCACATGCTTAGTGTCTTGTGTGAATGTGGGGGTGATTTTAGTCAGGGGTTGGAGATGGTGATCCACCCACTCTCCAAGGCGCTCACCCAGCGACCCAATGCCAGCAACTATTGGCCGAAGGGGAGGTGGAAATACACCTTTATGTACCTTGGGGAGTGAGTGGAACACTGGAGTAACTGGATTCTCTACAAATAGATATTCTTCCAGTTTTTTGTTAATTGCCCCCAGTGCTACACCCTCTTCCAATATTTTCTTAAGTTCCATTTGGTACGTTTTAGTAGGGTCATTTCTTAATTTACAGTAAGTTGATGTGTCTAATAACATATCCTCATTGAGTTGTTTGTATAACCCTGAATCCAGAACAATAATATTTCCACCTTTATCAGCATTACGAATTACGATAGATTTATTCTCAGATAATTCCTTCAATGCTATACGTTCATGTTTATTTAAATTGTCATAAGCATTATTCCGAGACACCTGTTCATTGAGTTTCACTAGGTCCCGCTCGACCAACTCCTGGAATCTATCCAGCGCCTCCGAACGGGAGGCAACAGGATAGAAACCAGGGTTGGCCGAGCGGTAGTTAATATTCCTACTATCATCGACAACTGCATTTTCTTTCTGCAAGCAGGTAAGCTGTAATAATACATTTTGATCCTTGAAATTAGTAACATTAACATTAATTTCATCACCATCGCTCGCTACTGATCCTTCCACAACTGTACCTGAGGATTCTCCCTCCTCATGACTCATAACCCCCTTGTGAAAATGTCTTTTGAGAGTGAGTCCTCTTGCCAATTTATTAACATCTAATATGGTATTAAAAAGTTCAAACTTACTTGTCGGCACAAAGTTCAGTCCTTTACCAAGTACAGTAATTTGGTCAGCAGATAAGATGCATGCAGATAAGTTCATTACCGGATTTATCTCGGAACCAGTAGCGAGCGCAGGGGATATCTTCTTTCTTCTATGTTTGCGTCCAGCTCTCCTTGTTTTTGACCCTTTAGGCTGTCGGTCTGGCCCAGACGGTTTTTTGGAATAGCTCCAAGTTCTTTGGATGGTGCGGCAATCGATGTTAATTTCTTTTTCTGTTGTTGTACTGATGAGTATTGTGCACCTGTGTTTTCCTCTTGGGAACTTTCAGGGTCTGAAAAGCTCACTTTCCTTGTAGATCGGGACCTTGGATGATTTCTGCGTTTGGATCTGGATCGTGGTGTGCATAAAATAGAGCGCGGTGTATCTGGATTGTCCCCTTTATTGAGATGCCACGAGAACACTTGGTCTTTGTTGTAGTCCAAAATATCTCTTTGGAATTTACTTTTTTTAATGTCCATTATGGAGTTTTCCACACTGTCTAGTTTCTCCAATGCTGCTTGTTCCACGCTGGCAAAATCCTTGTGCTCTTTGTACATAGCCAGCTGGGTCCTAAGGCCCTCCATTTCTTGCTGCATACTGGCTAATTCCAGGGATTCCTCCTCCACAATATATGTCATAAGTTTGGCTGAACACTCCAGCAATGCGGAGTCCCATTTGGTAATGAATCCCTGTGAGTATGTTTTTATGGGTCTTTTTTTCAGTCTGAGACCCCTTGGCACAATGTTCTTTTCTAAATATGTAGTGAGAGTTTTGTTATCCCACCAGGTCTTCGTCTCTTTAATCATGAGATTCTCCAACTGTCTTGTAATGGCAAGCATGTCAGGGGGAACCACGTTAACCGTGGTTGTTACAAAATCATTGAACACTGTTTGAGCTTTCGCATCTCTGCTCGGACCATATTTGTCCATATTACTCACATCAGCGGTTACAGGTTCCCCCAGTCCTAGCCTTGGCGTTTCCAAATTAGATTCAGCCATGTTAATCCACGCGGTGGGAGCACTCCAATGCGGGAACTGTTTGATGCAGATAGGGTCAGGCTGCTCACCACTCTCGCGTTTGCTGCACTATCTCGTGCTGCGGACACCGGTACCGCTCCCGGCTTAGTAGAACTCTCACAGAAAAGAAAACGTCCGGCACTCGAGAAGATGCAGGTAAAACTTGTCAATGGCTTTATTCACACGCTTAGGCAGGACACAATCTGACGCGTTTCGCACCCTCAGGTGCTTAGTCGTAGATAGACATACACTCAATAATGCAGGTTAAAATACACATGAGTTTGGTCACATGACCACATGGATCTTAATTAAAAACAGTTGGTTACAAAACATGGCATTGGGAATCATGATCACATTTAATCGTTCGGAGAGAGTTCACACAAGGATGCAATCAATGCGGCTTTAAATTTCACATTTTAAGTAACATTTAAATTTCAAAACTTGAATGGTCCAAAGGCTAATCTACCAATACTACCGATATTCATATTGATTTAGGGGTGCATATTTAACCGCAATAAGCAATTTAAACTATATCTACACATCAAAATCCGAGATATTTTTATATATATAAATCGATAACCGCATGGTGTGTATCGCACCATGTGAACAGCCCCCTATAATTTGCGACAATTCAAAATTTATTATATGTACCGATATTCATATTGGTTTAGAGGTACATATTTACCGAAATAAGCACTTTAAACTATATCTAAACATCAAAATCCGAGATATTTTTATATATAAATCGATAACCGCATGATGTGCATCACGCCGTGTGAACATCCCCCTATAATTTACAACAATTCAAAATTTATTATATGTGCACAGGAAACGAAGAATGAATATTAAACCGGGGACTAAACTTACGTGATTAATGATAAATTGTATACATCCACTATACTTACTTATTCAATTTATGCACACGTTAACATTAAATCCAATCTTTTATTTAATCCTTGCGGGAATCTTGTTCCCAAGAGGAACATCCAATGTGCCTCTCTATTGTATAATTTCTTTCTGAGATCGCCTCCCCTAGGTCCTAAGGTGACTTTTTCTACTCCCAATACTCGTAAATGGGTAGTGTCCCCTGAATGGGACTCTCTAAAGTGACGTGACAGCATGGACATGTTTGTCAAACTACTTTTAGCATCCGTAATATGTTTCCTAAACCTCACTTTTAATGAATTCCCCGAGCATCCTACATATTGCAAATTACACGCAATGCATGTGGCTACATATATGATGGATTTAGTATTACAATTGATGTATTGGTGTATATTGTATGTCCTATTTGTTGTGCAAGACGTTACAGTATTTGTATTCACCATATGTGTACATGTGATGCATCTGGTATGACCACATTTGCGATTACCTATATTCCTCAACCAGTCCCGATCCTTTACACTTTCCTTTTGACTAATAAATAGACTGGGTGAGACTCTGGTTCCAATAGTGGGGCCTCTCCTGGACACAATAGAAATACCTTCTGATAATAAGTCTCTTAATATTGGGTCTGTTTCTAATACCGGAATATATCTATTTATTATTTTCTTAATCTGTCCAAATTGAGTACTGTATGAGGTCACGAAAAATGGTGGTCTATCTTTACTCGAATTTACATTTTCATTTTCAATTGTATTTTTGGCTGATTTGTCTCCAACCTTATGTGAGTCCCTTCTATTCTGATGCCTGCTGGAATAGGATACTAGTTCCTCGCGTCCCCGTCCTTCTATTCTTATTTCTGCTTTTTTTAATATTTTTTCACTATAACCCCTCTGTTCCAATCTAGTATGAAGTTCTTCTGCTGCAATTTTAAATTGTATCTCACTAGAGCAGTTACGTTTTATTCTACATAATTCGCCATAGGGAATATTATCCAGGACATGTCGTGGATGGCAGGAGGAGGCTAACAGAATGGAGTTAGAGGCTGTATCTTTTCTATAGGGGCGAATTTCTATGCCATCACTCCCACTAATCAACGAAATGTCCAAAAAATTAATTGTATTTTTATCGAAATGTGATAAAGAGAGGCCCCACTATTGGAACCAGAGTCTCACCCAGTCTATTTATTAGTCAAAAGGAAAGTGTAAAGGATCGGGACTGGTTGAGGAATATAGGTAATCGCAAATGTGGTCATACCAGATGCATCACATGTACACATATGGTGAATACAAATACTGTAACGTCTTGCACAACAAATAGGACATACAATATACACCAATACATCAATTGTAATACTAAATCCATCATATATGTAGCCACATGCATTGCGTGTAATTTGCAATATGTAGGATGCTCGGGGAATTCATTAAAAGTGAGGTTTAGGAAACATATTACGGATGCTAAAAGTAGTTTGACAAACATGTCCATGCTGTCACGTCACTTTAGAGAGTCCCATTCAGGGGACACTACCCATTTACGAGTATTGGGAGTAGAAAAAGTCACCTTAGGACCTAGGGGAGGCGATCTCAGAAAGAAATTATACAATAGAGAGGCACATTGGATGTTCCTCTTGGGAACAAGATTCCCGCAAGGATTAAATAAAAGATTGGATTTAATGTTAACGTGTGCATAAATTGAATAAGTAAGTATAGTGGATGTATACAATTTATCATTAATCACGTAAGTTTAGTCCCCGGTTTAATATTCATTCTTCGTTTCCTGTGCACATATAATAAATTTTGAATTGTTGTAAATTATAGGGGGATGTTCACACGGCGTGATGCACATCATGCGGTTATCGATTTATATATAAAAATATCTCGGATTTTGATGTTTAGATATAGTTTAAAGTGCTTATTTCGGTAAATATGTACCTCTAAACCAATATGAATATCGGTACATATAATAAATTTTGAATTGTCGCAAATTATAGGGGGCTGTTCACATGGTGCGATACACACCATGCGGTTATCGATTTATATATATAAAAATATCTCGGATTTTGATGTGTAGATATAGTTTAAATTGCTTATTGCGGTTAAATATGCACCCCTAAATCAATATGAATATCGGTAGTATTGGTAGATTAGCCTTTGGACCATTCAAGTTTTGAAATTTAAATGTTACTTAAAATGTGAAATTTAAAGCCGCATTGATTGCATCCTTGTGTGAACTCTCTCCGAACGATTAAATGTGATCATGATTCCCAATGCCATGTTTTGTAACCAACTGTTTTTAATTAAGATCCATGTGGTCATGTGACCAAACTCATGTGTATTTTAACCTGCATTATTGAGTGTATGTCTATCTACGACTAAGCACCTGAGGGTGCGAAACGCGTCAGATTGTGTCCTGCCTAAGCGTGTGAATAAAGCCATTGACAAGTTTTACCTGCATCTTCTCGAGTGCCGGACGTTTTCTTTTCTGTGAGAGTTCTACTAAGCCGGGAGCGGTACCGGTGTCCGCAGCACGAGATAGTGCAGCAAACGCGAGAGTGGTGAGCAGCCTGACCCTATCTGCATCAAACAGTTCCCGCATTGGAGTGCTCCCACCGCGTGGATTAACATGGCTGAATCTAATTTGGAAACGCCAAGGCTAGGACTGGGGGAACCTGTAACCGCTGATGTGAGTAATATGGACAAATATGGTCCGAGCAGAGATGCGAAAGCTCAAACAGTGTTCAATGATTTTGTAACAACCACGGTTAACGTGGTTCCCCCTGACATGCTTGCCATTACAAGACAGTTGGAGAATCTCATGATTAAAGAGACGAAGACCTGGTGGGATAACAAAACTCTCACTACATATTTAGAAAAGAACATTGTGCCAAGGGGTCTCAGACTGAAAAAAAGACCCATAAAAACATACTCACAGGGATTCATTACCAAATGGGACTCCGCATTGCTGGAGTGTTCAGCCAAACTTATGACATATATTGTGGAGGAGGAATCCCTGGAATTAGCCAGTATGCAGCAAGAAATGGAGGGCCTTAGGACCCAGCTGGCTATGTACAAAGAGCACAAGGATTTTGCCAGCGTGGAACAAGCAGCATTGGAGAAACTAGACAGTGTGGAAAACTCCATAATGGACATTAAAAAAAGTAAATTCCAAAGAGATATTTTGGACTACAACAAAGACCAAGTGTTCTCGTGGCATCTCAATAAAGGGGACAATCCAGATACACCGCGCTCTATTTTACGCACACCACGATCCAGATCCAAACGCAGAAATCATCCAAGGTCCCGATCTACAAGGAAAGTGAGCTTTTCAGACCCTGAAAGTTCCCAAGAGGAAAACACAGGTGCACAATACTCATCAGTACAACAACAGAAAAAGAAATTAACATCGATTGCCGCACCATCCAAAGAACTTGGAGCTATTCCAAAAAACCGTCTGGGCCAGACCGACAGCCTAAAGGGTCAAAAACAAGGAGAGCTGGACGCAAACATAGAAGAAAGAAGATATCCCCTGCGCTCGCTACTGGTTCCGAGATAAATCCGGTAATGAACTTATCTGCATGCATCTTATCTGCTGACCAAATTACTGTACTTGGTAAAGGACTGAACTTTGTGCCGACAAGTAAGTTTGAACTTTTTAATACCATATTAGATGTTAATAAATTGGCAAGAGGACTCACTCTCAAAAGACATTTTCACAAGGGGGTTATGAGTCATGAGGAGGGAGAATCCTCAGGTACAGTTGTGGAAGGATCAGTAGCGAGCGATGGTGATGAAATTAATGTTAATGTTACTAATTTCAAGGATCAAAATGTATTATTACAGCTTACCTGCTTGCAGAAAGAAAATGCAGTTGTCGATGATAGTAGGAATATTAACTACCGCTCGGCCAACCCTGGTTTCTATCCTGTTGCCTCCCGTTCGGAGGCGCTGGATAGATTCCAGGAGTTGGTCGAGCGGGACCTAGTGAAACTCAATGAACAGGTGTCTCGGAATAATGCTTATGACAATTTAAATAAACATGAACGTATAGCATTGAAGGAATTATCTGAGAATAAATCTATCGTAATTCGTAATGCTGATAAAGGTGGAAATATTATTGTTCTGGATTCAGGGTTATACAAACAACTCAATGAGGATATGTTATTAGACACATCAACTTACTGTAAATTAAGAAATGACCCTACTAAAACGTACCAAATGGAACTTAAGAAAATATTGGAAGAGGGTGTAGCACTGGGGGCAATTAACAAAAAACTGGAAGAATATCTATTTGTAGAGAATCCAGTTACTCCAGTGTTCCACTCACTCCCCAAGGTACATAAAGGTGTATTTCCACCTCCCCTTCGGCCAATAGTTGCTGGCATTGGGTCGCTGGGTGAGCGCCTTGGAGAGTGGGTGGATCACCATCTCCAACCCCTGACTAAAATCACCCCCACATTCACACAAGACACTAAGCATGTGATCAATATCTTAGAAAAAATCGTGTGGGATGAGCAGTTGTCATGGGCAACGTGTGATGTTATAGGCTTATATCCATGCATTCCCTGGTCTAAAGGCCTCGAGGCCCTGTCCATTCATATGGAAAAGTTCAGCACATACTCCCCTGGTCTGCGGGAATTTATCACCATCGCCACGGAGTTTTTGCTCAAACACAACTACTTCGTGTTCGATGGTGGTTTCTACCTGCAGACCAGGGGAGCATCTATGGGTGCCAAATATTCCCCGTCTTTTGCAAATATCTACATGTTTCACTGGGAGCAACTTTTTATTTTCAGTGACAAAAACCCATATTATGATAACATACACTGGATCAGTCGCTACATAGACGATTTATTGATAATTTGGAGGGGTACAGAGACACTATTTTCGGAATTTGTTAAGTATATTGGGAATAACAACCTAAATTTGGGGTTTACCTCACATTTCGATAAAAATACAATTAATTTTTTGGACATTTCGTTGATTAGTGGGAGTGATGGCATAGAAATTCGCCCCTATAGAAAAGATACAGCCTCTAACTCCATTCTGTTAGCCTCCTCCTGCCATCCACGACATGTCCTGGATAATATTCCCTATGGCGAATTATGTAGAATAAAACGTAACTGCTCTAGTGAGATACAATTTAAAATTGCAGCAGAAGAACTTCATACTAGATTGGAACAGAGGGGTTATAGTGAAAAAATATTAAAAAAAGCAGAAATAAGAATAGAAGGATGGGGACGCGAGGAACTAGTATCCTATTCCAGCAGGCATCAGAATAGAAGGGACTCACATAAGGTTGGAGACAAATCAGCCAAAAATACAATTGAAAATGAAAATGTAAATTCGAGTAAAGATAGACCACCATTTTTCGTGACCTCATACAGTACTCAATTTGGACAGATTAAGAAAATAATAAATAGATATATTCCGGTATTAGAAACAGACCCAATATTAAGAGACTTATTATCAGAAGGTATTTCTATTGTGTCCAGGAGAGGCCCCACTATTGGAACCAGAGTCTCACCCAGTCTATTTATTAGTCAAAAGGAAAGTGTAAAGGATCGGGACTGGTTGAGGAATATAGGTAATCGCAAATGTGGTCATACCAGATGCATCACATGTACACATATGGTGAATACAAATACTGTAACGTCTTGCACAACAAATAGGACATACAATATACACCAATACATCAATTGTAATACTAAATCCATCATATATGTAGCCACATGCATTGCGTGTAATTTGCAATATGTAGGATGCTCGGGGAATTCATTAAAAGTGAGGTTTAGGAAACATATTACGGATGCTAAAAGTAGTTTGACAAACATGTCCATGCTGTCACGTCACTTTAGAGAGTCCCATTCAGGGGACACTACCCATTTACGAGTATTGGGAGTAGAAAAAGTCACCTTAGGACCTAGGGGAGGCGATCTCAGAAAGAAATTATACAATAGAGAGGCACATTGGATGTTCCTCTTGGGAACAAGATTCCCGCAAGGATTAAATAAAAGATTGGATTTAATGTTAACGTGTGCATAAATTGAATAAGTAAGTATAGTGGATGTATACAATTTATCATTAATCACGTAAGTTTAGTCCCCGGTTTAATATTCATTCTTCGTTTCCTGTGCACATATAATAAATTTTGAATTGTTGTAAATTATAGGGGGATGTTCACACGGCGTGATGCACATCATGCGGTTATCGATTTATATATAAAAATATCTCGGATTTTGATGTTTAGATATAGTTTAAAGTGCTTATTTCGGTAAATATGTACCTCTAAACCAATATGAATATCGGTACATATAATAAATTTTGAATTGTCGCAAATTATAGGGGGCTGTTCACATGGTGCGATACACACCATGCGGTTATCGATTTATATATATAAAAATATCTCGGATTTTGATGTGTAGATATAGTTTAAATTGCTTATTGCGGTTAAATATGCACCCCTAAATCAATATGAATATCGGTAGTATTGGTAGATTAGCCTTTGGACCATTCAAGTTTTGAAATTTAAATGTTACTTAAAATGTGAAATTTAAAGCCGCATTGATTGCATCCTTGTGTGAACTCTCTCCGAACGATTAAATGTGATCATGATTCCCAATGCCATGTTTTGTAACCAACTGTTTTTAATTAAGATCCATGTGGTCATGTGACCAAACTCATGTGTATTTTAACCTGCATTATTGAGTGTATGTCTATCTACGACTAAGCACCTGAGGGTGCGAAACGCGTCAGATTGTGTCCTGCCTAAGCGTGTGAATAAAGCCATTGACAAGTTTTACCTGCATCTTCTCGAGTGCCGGACGTTTTCTTTTCTGTGAGAGTTCTACTAAGCCGGGAGCGGTACCGGTGTCCGCAGCACGAGATAGTGCAGCAAACGCGAGAGTGGTGAGCAGCCTGACCCTATCTGCATCAAACAGTTCCCGCATTGGAGTGCTCCCACCGCGTGGATTAACATGGCTGAATCTAATTTGGAAACGCCAAGGCTAGGACTGGGGGAACCTGTAACCGCTGATGTGAGTAATATGGACAAATATGGTCCGAGCAGAGATGCGAAAGCTCAAACAGTGTTCAATGATTTTGTAACAACCACGGTTAACGTGGTTCCCCCTGACATGCTTGCCATTACAAGACAGTTGGAGAATCTCATGATTAAAGAGACGAAGACCTGGTGGGATAACAAAACTCTCACTACATATTTAGAAAAGAACATTGTGCCAAGGGGTCTCAGACTGAAAAAAAGACCCATAAAAACATACTCACAGGGATTCATTACCAAATGGGACTCCGCATTGCTGGAGTGTTCAGCCAAACTTATGACATATATTGTGGAGGAGGAATCCCTGGAATTAGCCAGTATGCAGCAAGAAATGGAGGGCCTTAGGACCCAGCTGGCTATGTACAAAGAGCACAAGGATTTTGCCAGCGTGGAACAAGCAGCATTGGAGAAACTAGACAGTGTGGAAAACTCCATAATGGACATTAAAAAAAGTAAATTCCAAAGAGATATTTTGGACTACAACAAAGACCAAGTGTTCTCGTGGCATCTCAATAAAGGGGACAATCCAGATACACCGCGCTCTATTTTACGCACACCACGATCCAGATCCAAACGCAGAAATCATCCAAGGTCCCGATCTAGAAGGAAAGTGAGCTTTTCAGACCCTGAAAGTTCCCAAGAGGAAAACACAGGTGCACAATACTCATCAGTACAACAACAGAAAAAGAAATTAACATCGATTGCCGCACCATCCAAAGAACTTGGAGCTATTCCAAAAAACCGTCTGGGCCAGACCGACAGCCTAAAGGGTCAAAAACAAGGAGAGCTGGACGCAAACATAGAAGAAAGAAGATATCCCCTGCGCTCGCTACTGGTTCCGAGATAAATCCGGTAATGAACTTATCTGCATGCATCTTATCTGCTGACCAAATTACTGTACTTGGTAAAGGACTGAACTTTGTGCCGACAAGTAAGTTTGAACTTTTTAATACCATATTAGATGTTAATAAATTGGCAAGAGGACTCACTCTCAAAAGACATTTTCACAAGGGGGTTATGAGTCATGAGGAGGGAGAATCCTCAGGTACAGTTGTGGAAGGATCAGTAGCGAGCGATGGTGATGAAATTAATGTTAATGTTACTAATTTCAAGGATCAAAATGTATTATTACAGCTTACCTGCTTGCAGAAAGAAAATGCAGTTGTCGATGATAGTAGGAATATTAACTACCGCTCGGCCAACCCTGGTTTCTATCCTGTTGCCTCCCGTTCGGAGGCGCTGGATAGATTCCAGGAGTTGGTCGAGCGGGACCTAGTGAAACTCAATGAACAGGTGTCTCGGAATAATGCTTATGACAATTTAAATAAACATGAACGTATAGCATTGAAGGAATTATCTGAGAATAAATCTATCGTAATTCGTAATGCTGATAAAGGTGGAAATATTATTGTTCTGGATTCAGGGTTATACAAACAACTCAATGAGGATATGTTATTAGACACATCAACTTACTGTAAATTAAGAAATGACCCTACTAAAACGTACCAAATGGAACTTAAGAAAATATTGGAAGAGGGTGTAGCACTGGGGGCAATTAACAAAAAACTGGAAGAATATCTATTTGTAGAGAATCCAGTTACTCCAGTGTTCCACTCACTCCCCAAGGTACATAAAGGTGTATTTCCACCTCCCCTTCGGCCAATAGTTGCTGGCATTGGGTCGCTGGGTGAGCGCCTTGGAGAGTGGGTGGATCACCATCTCCAACCCCTGACTAAAATCACCCCCACATTCACACAAGACACTAAGCATGTGATCAATATCTTAGAAAAAATCGTGTGGGATGAGCAGTTGTCATGGGCAACGTGTGATGTTATAGGCTTATATCCATGCATTCCCTGGTCTAAAGGCCTCGAGGCCCTGTCCATTCATATGGAAAAGTTCAGCACATACTCCCCTGGTCTGCGGGAATTTATCACCATCGCCACGGAGTTTTTGCTCAAACACAACTACTTCGTGTTCGATGGTGGTTTCTACCTGCAGACCAGGGGAGCATCTATGGGTGCCAAATATTCCCCGTCTTTTGCAAATATCTACATGTTTCACTGGGAGCAACTTTTTATTTTCAGTGACAAAAACCCATATTATGATAACATACACTGGATCAGTCGCTACATAGACGATTTATTGATAATTTGGAGGGGTACAGAGACACTATTTTCGGAATTTGTTAAGTATATTGGGAATAACAACCTAAATTTGGGGTTTACCTCACATTTCGATAAAAATACAATTAATTTTTTGGACATTTCGTTGATTAGTGGGAGTGATGGCATAGAAATTCGCCCCTATAGAAAAGATACAGCCTCTAACTCCATTCTGTTAGCCTCCTCCTGCCATCCACGACATGTCCTGGATAATATTCCCTATGGCGAATTATGTAGAATAAAACGTAACTGCTCTAGTGAGATACAATTTAAAATTGCAGCAGAAGAACTTCATACTAGATTGGAACAGAGGGGTTATAGTGAAAAAATATTAAAAAAAGCAGAAATAAGAATAGAAGGATGGGGACGCGAGGAACTAGTATCCTATTCCAGCAGGCATCAGAATAGAAGGGACTCACATAAGGTTGGAGACAAATCAGCCAAAAATACAATTGAAAATGAAAATGTAAATTCGAGTAAAGATAGACCACCATTTTTCGTGACCTCATACAGTACTCAATTTGGACAGATTAAGAAAATAATAAATAGATATATTCCGGTATTAGAAACAGACCCAATATTAAGAGACTTATTATCAGAAGGTATTTCTATTGTGTCCAGGAGAGGCCCCACTATTGGAACCAGAGTCTCACCCAGTCTATTTATTAGTCAAAAGGAAAGTGTAAAGGATCGGGACTGGTTGAGGAATATAGGTAATCGCAAATGTGGTCATACCAGATGCATCACATGTACACATATGGTGAATACAAATACTGTAACGTCTTGCACAACAAATAGGACATACAATATACACCAATACATCAATTGTAATACTAAATCCATCATATATGTAGCCACATGCATTGCGTGTAATTTGCAATATGTAGGATGCTCGGGGAATTCATTAAAAGTGAGGTTTAGGAAACATATTACGGATGCTAAAAGTAGTTTGACAAACATGTCCATGCTGTCACGTCACTTTAGAGAGTCCCATTCAGGGGACACTACCCATTTACGAGTATTGGGAGTAGAAAAAGTCACCTTAGGACCTAGGGGAGGCGATCTCAGAAAGAAATTATACAATAGAGAGGCACATTGGATGTTCCTCTTGGGAACAAGATTCCCGCAAGGATTAAATAAAAGATTGGATTTAATGTTAACGTGTGCATAAATTGAATAAGTAAGTATAGTGGATGTATACAATTTATCATTAATCACGTAAGTTTAGTCCCCGGTTTAATATTCATTCTTCGTTTCCTGTGCACATATAATAAATTTTGAATTGTTGTAAATTATAGGGGGATGTTCACACGGCGTGATGCACATCATGCGGTTATCGATTTATATATAAAAATATCTCGGATTTTGATGTTTAGATATAGTTTAAAGTGCTTATTTCGGTAAATATGTACCTCTAAACCAATATGAATATCGGTACATATAATAAATTTTGAATTGTCGCAAATTATAGGGGGCTGTTCACATGGTGCGATACACACCATGCGGTTATCGATTTATATATATAAAAATATCTCGGATTTTGATGTGTAGATATAGTTTAAATTGCTTATTGCGGTTAAATATGCACCCCTAAATCAATATGAATATCGGTAGTATTGGTAGATTAGCCTTTGGACCATTCAAGTTTTGAAATTTAAATGTTACTTAAAATGTGAAATTTAAAGCCGCATTGATTGCATCCTTGTGTGAACTCTCTCCGAACGATTAAATGTGATCATGATTCCCAATGCCATGTTTTGTAACCAACTGTTTTTAATTAAGATCCATGTGGTCATGTGACCAAACTCATGTGTATTTTAACCTGCATTATTGAGTGTATGTCTATCTACGACTAAGCACCTGAGGGTGCGAAACGCGTCAGATTGTGTCCTGCCTAAGCGTGTGAATAAAGCCATTGACAAGTTTTACCTGCATCTTCTCGAGTGCCGGACGTTTTCTTTTCTGTGAGAGTTCTACTAAGCCGGGAGCGGTACCGGTGTCCGCAGCACGAGATAGTGCAGCAAACGCGAGAGTGGTGAGCAGCCTGACCCTATCTGCATCATATATATATATATATATATATATTATATTATTTATGTTGGAAAATTTTAAAATTGACAAGAAACCTAAAATTTTGCAACTTTAGGGTTTTTGTTTTTAAAAAAAACTACATGTTCTCAATACGACTAAAATGATCCCATCTTTTCATGCTTTTCTTTTTATTTTACTGTTTAAAAAAAACCTTAAACTTTTTTTCTAACAAGATTAGTATGTTTAAAATTGTCCTCTTCTGACCCCTATAACTTTTTTATTTTTCCTTATACAGGGCATTTTATTTTATAATTTTATGTGCTGTGATCTGTAGTTTTCATCAGTACCACTTTTGCTTATATGTGACTTTTTGATCACTTTTTATTATATTTTTTGTGGGATGTGATGTGACCTCAAATCAGCAATTTTGGAGTTTGGTATTTTTTTTACATTTATGCCGTTCACTGTACGGGATCAATAACATTATATTTTAATAGATCCGACATTTTCGCATTTATATTCTGTGGCGATATCAAATATGTTGATTGATTTTTGTTTTTTACCTTTTTTTTGGGGGGGGGGATGGGAAAAAAACTTTTTTTTTTACTTTTTACACTTTTATAGACTCCACAGGGGACTATTTTTTGCAATCTTTAGATTGCAGATACTGGTCAGTGGTATGCATATGCAGGTGAGAGGACCTTCATCCTGATCTGATCCCTGCGGATGAGCCACCTGAGCCACTGGGACCGGTGCAGATGCTGGGATTAGTATTGATCACAGTATCTGAGGGGTTAGTGGCAGATTTCAGCGCGATCACTGATGTCCGCCAACAGCTCCCGTGCTCGGTTCATAGCCACAGTGGGACTCAAGGCGTACAGACATGCTCTGGTGTGCTAAATACCAGGCGCCCAGGGCGTACCTGTATACCCTACATCCTCTATGGGTCAAATGAACATGAACATATGGATAAATAAAATTATATTACTACCTTTCTCTGGTCTTTCATTTAGATGCAAACTACTGTATCTGCTATGTTGTCTTCAATAGCCTAAAGACACTATAGCCAGTAATTTAGCCAACTCTATTTCCATCCCACTAAACCTTTTAAACTATTACCCCTCCTACATAATGGGAGGGAGCTAAAGTTGGCTACATTTCCAGCTAGAGTGTATACAGGATCGGGAAGCCTGTTACAGGATGTACACTAGACTGGAGGTTGGGCTAAAGAACAAACAGAGCAAAAAGTTTGCATCAGAAGCAAAAGGAAAGAATAAAAAGTAACCTGTATGACTGAAGCAGCAGTTGAGTAACCACACTAGGGCTCATTTTAAAGTCTTATGGACATACTAAGATAACTAAACAGCTATCTATGCTAGTTCTATGATTTTTTTTTATAAAGTGGCAGCGTTCATCCAATATTTATTTATCAAAACCTGTCCATGGGAAAAGTTGCTGAGTTGCCTATGGCAACTAATCAGATTGCTTCTTTAATTTTTGAAAAAGGCCTCAGAAAAATGAAAGAAGAAATCTGATTGGTTGCTATGGGCAACTCAGCTACTTTTCCTATGGACAGGTTTTCATAAATCTCCCCCAAGTTCTTGTGATTTGTGGTGTTCCTAGTGGGGAACTACCAGTGATTAGACTCATTACTGTTGCTGTGGAGAGGTGATGTGTTTATTTTATGACAGTCCCTTATGTTAACCCCTTAAGGACCCAGGGCGTACGTCTGCTCCCTTTCTATAACAGTGTTATACTGATCGTAGTGCCACGCGCTATTAACCCTATAGGTGCTGTGTTCATAGTTGATCGCCGCATCTAAAGTGAAAGTAAACTACCCCCGGCTAGCTCAGAAGGTTGTTCGGGACCGCCGCGGACACAAGGAGGGTGCCTTCCTCATGTGTGTCTGATCGCGAATGACTGCTCAGTGCCTGAGATACAGGCATGAGCAGTCAAGCGGCAGAATCATTGATCAATGTTATCCTATGGGATAACAATGATCAATGTAAAAGATCAGTGTGTGCAGTGTTATAGCCCTCTATGGGGGCTATACCATTGCAAAAAAAGTGAAAACAAAAGTGTCACGCCCCCTCCCATAGGCTTGCATTGAGGGGGTGGGGCATAATATCACACAGGGGTGGAGCCGTGACGTCACAATACTTTGGCCCAGTGATCGGCAGTCATCAGACCCGGAGCGAACATGCTCCAAGGGCTGATGGTAACGGGGTGCTGCGTGAAAGATCACAGGCGTCCCCAGCGGCGGGACCCACGTGATTAGCGCCAGAGTACCCCTTTAATAAAGATCATTTAACTCATCCCCTAATAAAAGTTTGAATCCCCCCCCTTTTCCCATAAAAAAAAAAAAAACTGTGTAAATAAAAATAAACATATTTGGTATTGCCGCGTGCTGAAATGTCAAAATTATAAAAATATATTGTTAATTAAACCGCATGCGCAAAAAAATTCCAAAGTCCAAAATAGCATATTTTTGGTCACTTTTTATATCACAAAAAAATTAAAAAGCAATCAAAATGTCCAATCAATACAAAAATGTTACCAATAAAAATTTCAGATCACAGCGCAAAAAATTAGCCTTCATACTGCCTCGTACACGGAAAAAAAAAGTTTTTGGGGTCAGAAGATGACAATTTTAAGTGTATACATTTTCCTGCATGTAGTTCTGATTTTTTCCAGAAGTATGACAAAATCAAACCTATATTAGTAGGGTATAATTTTAACCATATGGACCTACAGAATAAAGAGAAGGTATCATTTTAGCCCCCAAAATTACAAAATGGCGTTTTTTCTTCAATTTTGTCGCAGAATAATTTTTTTTGCCGTTTTGCCATAGATTTTTGGGTAAAATGACTGATGTCATTACAAAGTAGAACTGCTGGTGCAAAAAATAAGCCATCATATGGATTTTAGGTGCAAATTTAAAGAATTATGATTTTTTTAAAGGTAAGGAGGAGAAAACAAAAGTGCAAAAACTGAAAAACCCTGGGTCCTTAAGGGGTTAAAGGTGCAATAACTGTTTCACAATGACAAACAATAAATGCTACCAATGTCCAAAACAAAAAGAAATCAGTAAAGGGACATTTCGGCTACTCTCCAGTTCTTGAATAGCTTTTTTAAGTAAATATTAGCATTTATGTCCCTGGATAAAGCAAATGGCAAGATCACGAATAACAGAAATACATAGTTTGTATGGATTAATCTCATAAGGGACAACATCTCAATAAGGAAAAAGTCACAAATAAAGTTTTATTTTTACTATGTAAGTCTTGATAAATTGGCCCATTGTTCTTTAAGGAAAATGTTGACCAAGATAGAGTTTCTATTGAGCATTATAATCATCCAAGGGAACAGGAGTGTAAACATGTGTGCCAAACTGTACCGTTTGGATCCTATTTATTAACGCCTGAATGAAATTATCTAATTTTTCCTGCACTCAAGAGGTCTTTTTTGACATATGGTACAAGTTACAACTCATGTGTTTTTCATTTACTGCACAAGTGGTCTCACTTTTTATTATGATGGAATGGGCAATTTAGGTATTTTAAGAATTCACTTAGCATAGAAAGCCTATAGAGAATTTGGTAGTATATAAATACATTGAGAAGCAATACTTAGTAATGTTCTAATTTTTAATATGCTTAACATATCACCTAACTAGGATATCAGCTGGTAGTTTTGTCTTCCAGTCTGATACTTTAAGAAATGTATATAGGAGTAAGAGGTACCAACCTGATTTTGTTTTCTGGACAACTTATCCAAAAATCAAAAACAGCTGAAATGTTAAGGACATGTTTGGAAGCCATAACAAATCATAAAGATTCTAAGTGATATAAACCTGGTGCTCAGAAGAATGCTGATATTAATATATTAACCACTTAGGGACCCAGGGCGTACAGGTACGCCCTGACACCCTGGTACTTAACCCCTTAAGGACCCAGCCATTTTACACCTAAGGACCCGGCCATTTTTTGCACATCTGACCACTGTCACTTTAAACATTAATAATGCTGGAATGCTTTTAGTTATTGTTCTGATTCCAAGATTTTTTTTTTCGTGACATATTCTACTTTAACATAGTTGTAAAAAATTTTGGTAACTTGCATCCTTTCTTGGTGAAAAATCCCAAAATTTGATGAAAAAGCTTTCTGCTTGTAAGGAAAATGGATATTCCAAATAATTTTTTTTTGATTCACATATACAATATGTCCACTTTATGTTTGCATCATAAAATTGACAAGTTTTTACTTTTGGAAGACACCAGAGGGCTTCAAAGTTCAGCATTAATTTTCCAATTTTCCAACTATTTTTCAGGGACCACTTCAGGTTTGAAGTGGATTTAGAGGGTCTTCATCTTAGAAATACCCCATAAATGACCCCATTATAAAAACTGCATCCCCCAAAGTATTCAAAATGACATTCAGTCAGCGTTTTAACCCTTTAGGTGTTTCACAGGAATAGCAGCAAATTGAAGGAGAAAATTCACAATCTTCATTTTTTACACTCGCATGTTCTAGTAGACCAAATTTTTGAATTTTTACAAGGGGTAAAAGGTGAAAATTTATACTTATGTTTGTAGCCCAATTTCTCTCAAGTAGGCACATACCTCATATGTAAAGTGTTTGGCGGGCGCAGTAGAGGGCTCATAAGCGAAGGAGCGACAAGGGGATTTTGGAGAGTACGTTTTTCTGAAAAGGTTTTTGGGGGGCATGTTGCATTTAGGAAGCCCCCATGGTGCCAGAACAGCAAAAAAAAAAAAAAAAACACATGCCATACCATTTTGGAAACAAGACCCCTTGAGGAATGCAACAAGGAATTAAGTGAGCCTTAATACCCCACAGGTGTTTCACGACTTTTGCATATGTAAAAAAAACAAAAAACTAATTTCACTAAAATGTGTTTCCCCCCCCATATTTCACATTTTTGCAAGGGTTAATAGCAGAAAATACCCCCCATTGTAACCCCATCTCTTCTGAGTATGGAGGTACCCCATAAGTTGATCTGAAGTGCACTACGGGCGAACTACAATGCTCAGAAGAGAAGGAGTCATATTTGGCTTTTTGAGAGCAAATTTTGCTCGGGGGTGTGTCGCATTTAGGAAGCCCCTATGGTGCCAGGACAGCAAAGAAAAAACCCACATGGCATACTATTTTGGAAACTAGACCCCTTTAGGAACGTAACAAGGGGTACAGTGAGCATTTACCCCCCACTGGGGTTTCACAACTTTTGCATACGTAAAAAAAATTTTTTTTTTTTTTGCCAGGACAGCAAAGAAAAAATCTGAAGGGCAAGATGTTACAGAACTACAACTCCCAGCATGCCTGGACAGTAAGGGCATGCTGAGGATGTGTAGTTTTGCAACATCTGGAAGGGCACATTTTTGCAAGGGTTAATAGCAGAAAATACCCCCCAAAATTTGTAACCCCATCTCTTCTGAGTATGGAGGTACCCCATAAGTTGATCTGAAGTGCACTACGGGCAAACTACAATGCTCAGAAGAGAAGGAGTCATATTTGGCTTTTTGAGAGCAAATTTTGCTCGGGGGCGTGTCGCATTTAGGAAGCCCCTATGGTGCCAGGACAGCAAAGAAAAAACCCACATGCCATACCATTTTGGAAACAAGACCCCTTGAGGAACGCAACAAGGAATTAAGTGAGCCTTAATACCCCACAGGTGTTTAACGACTTTTGCATATGTAAAAAAAAAAAAAAATTTCACTAAAATGTGTTTCCCCCCCAAATTTCTCATTTTTGCAAGGGTTATAAGCAGAAAATACCCCCCAAAATTTGTAACCCCATCTCTTCTGAGTATGGAGGTACCCCATAAGTTGATCTGAAGTGCACTACGGGCGAATTACAATGCTCAGAAGAGAAGGAGTCATATTTGGCTTTTTGAGAGCAAATTTTGCTCGGGGGCGTGTCGCATTTAGGAAGCCCCTATGGTGCCAGGACAGCAAAGAAAAAACCCACATGGCATACTATTTTGGAAACTAGACCCCTTGAGGAACGCAACAAGGAATTAAGTGAGCCTTAATACCTCACAGGTGTTTAATGACTTTTGCATATGTAAAAAAAAAAAAAATTTCACTAAAATGTGTTTCCCCCCCAAATTTCTCATTTTTGCAAGGGTTATAAGCAGAAAATACCCCCCAAAATTTGTAACCCCATCTCTTCTGAGTATGGAGGTACCCCATAAGTTGATCTGAAGTGCACTACGGGCGAATTACAATGCTCAGAAGAGAAGGAGTCATATTTGGCTTTTTGAGAGCAAATTTTGCTCGGGGGCGTGTCGCATTTAGGAAGCCCCTATGGTGCCAGGACAGCAAAGAAAAAACCCACATGGCATAGTATTTTGGAAACTAGACCCCTTTAGGAACGTAACAAGGGGTACAGTGAGCATTTACCCCCCACTGGGGTTTCACAACTTTTGCATACGTAAATTTTTTTTTTTTTTTTGCCAGAACAGCAAAGAAAAAATCTGAAGGGCCAGATGTTACAGAACTACAACTCCCAGCATGCCTGGACAGTAAGGGCATGCTGAGGATGTGTAGTTTTGCAACATCTGGAAGGGCACAGTGGTCTCCAAACTGTGAACCTCCAGATGTTGCAAAACTGAAACTCCCAGCATGCCAAGGGCTGTCTGGGCATGCTGGGAGTTGTAGTGTAAGGGGACCAGATGGAGCAGTCCAGATCGCTTTACGGCGGTCTGGACTGCTGCAAAGGTCCCACAACGCCGCCGAGGATCCACTCACCTGTCGCCACCACCGCCGTCTCTGCCGCCGGGATCCAGGTCTTCAGGGACAAGGTAAGTACGGGGGCCGGGCCCCAGCACTCCCCCGTCCCCCGCCGTGTCCTCCGGTCTTCCTCCCGTTCTCTCCGGACTTCCAGGGGCCGGGCAGGGCGAGAGGAAGTAACCCCCCCCCCCCCCTGCGATTGGTCGGTTAGCTAACCGACGGATCGCAGGAGATAGAAGGAGGTGGCAGGCTTGCCACCTGGCTCCTATACTACAGCATGGTCCTGACTGTCTGTGACAACCGGGATCATGCAAAATTACCGGGCGGTTGGGTCCCAGAGACCCGATCAGCCCGGTATCGCCACAGATCGCAGGGGCGATTTCCCTCGTGATTTGCAGCCTACATGGCCCCCCTCGGCATTTGCCCTGGATGCCTGCTGAAGCATTTCAGCAGGCATCCGCTTCCAATCTCTGCCCGGTGCGCGGCAGGGACCCGGAAAACGCCAGGGCGTATCTGTATGCCCGTGGGAATTTTGGTTCCCGCCTACGCCTGGCGGGGAGCGGGATGATTGCTGATATCTATCAGCAGGCCCCCCGTGCAAACCCCTGGGGGGGTCCTGAGCGGCGAATTGACCGGCGATTTGCAGTGATTCCGGGTCAATCGGGTCTCTGGTGACCCAGAAAAAAGTGTGGATGGGGCTGTCCAAGACAGCCCCATTCACCCTTACCCAGCAGGCGTGAGGTCGCACGGGTGCACAGGTCAGAATGACCAACCAATCACTGCCCTGTGGGCGGTGATCAGGGCAGCGATCGGGGCGGTGATCGGGGCAGGCAGAGGTCCCCTCAGGAGCGGCAGCAGCGGTCGACTGTCAATGCATGCTGCATTTTGCAACAGCTGGAGACACATTGGTCGGGAAACAGAGTTTGGGCCCTATTTCAGTGTTTCGCAACCAGTGTGCCTCCAGCTGTTGCAATACTACAACTCCCAGCATGCACTGAGAGACTGTACATGCTGGGAGTTCTAATTTTTGAACAGCTGGAGGCACACTGGTTGCGAAACACTGAGTTAAGTAACAAACTCTGTGTTTCCCAACCAATGTGCCTCCAGCTGTTGCATCACTACAACTCCCAGCATGTATGGTCTGTCAGTGCATGCTGGGAGTAGTAGTTTTGCAACAGCTGGATGTTTGCCCCCCCTCCCCCGCCCCCATGTGAATGTACAGGGTACATTCACATGGGAGGGGGTTTACAGCGAGTCTTTTGCGGCAAGTTTAAGATGCGGCAAATTTTCCGCGTCAGCTCAAACTCCCAGCAAGAAACTCACTGTAAACGCCCGCCCATGTGAATGTACCCTAAAAATACTACACTACACAAAAAAAAGTAAAACACTGTATATACATGTACCCCTAACACAGTCCCCCCACAATAAAAAGAAAACAAAAAACTTCTTGTACAGCACTATTTCCAAAACGGAGCCTCCAGCTGTTGAAAAATAACAACTCCCAGTATTGCCGGACAGCCACTGACTGTCAAGGCATGCTGGGAGTTTTGCAACACTGCTGTAGGGTATTGTGGTGGCAGATGCAAATTCCCAAAAGGCCTCAAATGCGCATGGCGCTCTCTCGCTTTGGAGCCCTGTCATATTTCAAGGCAACAGTTCAGTGCCACATATGGGGTATTTCCGTACTCGGGAGAAATTGCGTAAAATATTTTGGGGGGGCTTTTTCTCCTTTTACCCCTTATGAAAAGGTAAAGTAAATTTGTTACACTAACATGCTGGTGTTGCCCCCTACTTTTCATTTTCACAAGCGGTAAAAGGAAAAACAGACCCCCAAAATTAAAAAAACATTCTCAGAATCAGAATGAAAAGTAAAAGCATCCCAGAGTTATTAATGCTTAACCCCTTCCTAGGACTGTATCCACCTTTTCCAGCCCACCGGAGCACCTGAAAGCTGAACTAATTTATGCAGGATAAGTCATCAACTGCCGAGCCGAGAAGTTCGTGACGAATCGAATTTACTGTAAGTTCGCTCATCTCTAATTAAGGGTTTAAAATTGTCCGGTTTTCACCCCTATAACACTTTAGTTTTTTGCTGTTTTGTATCTGAGGCACTCTGAGGACTAGTTTTTATCGGTTGGGATTTTTGATCAATTTTTATTTATTTTTTCTGGTATATAAAGTGGCAAAAAAATCTGCAATTCTGAACTTTTTTTTAAATTTTTTTTACGTTTATGTTATTCTCTGTGCAGTATTATAAAATGATTTATGTTTATTTTTCTTTACATTATTCTATTTGAAAAACGGGAAAAGGGGTTGATTTAAACTTTTGTTAGGGGAGGGGCTTGTTCACATTTATTTACACATTTTTTCACTAGTATATGCAATCTTATGATTTCTTACACTGTTCAATGCTATGTCAACGCTATAACATTGATCAATGTTGTTGGCGCTTTTCTTCTTCAGCCTGCTGAAAGGTCAGCACAGAGACAGGTGGGCCATCATGTCAGCTGATCAGGCCCCCACTGCTGAGGTCCTGATCATCCCCCTAAAGGATCGGCAGCAGCATTTTTTTTTACCTTTTATTAAATTTTTCACACATGTATACATCAAAAATCTAACAACAACTCTATTTACACATGTAGTTAAAATTTCCTGATCCCTAAGGTCCCAAAAGACTAAAATTATGAAGGAAATGAAAAAAGGGGGGGGGGGGGAGAAGGAAGGAGGAGAGGAAAGGAGGAAGAGAAAGTGAAGGAAGGTAGAGTTGTTATTTCATTTAGATGACCAATGCCTTAAATTTCAGCCATTTGGATTATAGTAAAATGGGTGAGCCTATCATTTGCTGTAGCTATGGACTATTCCCATAAGGCAGCAGCATTATAACACTTTTAGATGCCATGCCAATGTCTGGCATATGCTGTGATTCCCAGCTGCTGATAGCAGCCAGAACTCACCAGGTATGAAACACGCTCAGCTTGTGTCCATGCTTCATACAACTGGACCATGACTAAGTCATACATGTAAGCTCTCTTTTGTTAATAGGTTAAACACAGATTTCACAGGTCTGACATCTAGTGATGTACAAAGACAAGATAAAAAAAGATCTTGTTTTATAACCTACAGTGAATTGAAATGTTATTATGTCATTATTGACATATAGCTTTTCTAAACTAATAAATAGACATTTATATATATGAAATCCTCACAAGTTAAATGTTTTATTATTCTTATATAAATACTTAGCTTTGTTGTTAGAGTTAGGCTGGGTTCCTACCACTTTTTTTCAAATACAGTTCCGTATTAGTGTTGCTCGCGAATATTCGCAATGCAAATTTTATTCGCGAATATCGCATATATAGCACTATATATTCGTAATTACGAATATTGTTTTTTTTTGTTATTTTTTTTATTTTTATTTTTTAACATTTTTTTTCCACAGTACACATCACAGTGATCATCCCTCTCTGCTTCCAGCTTGTGTGGTGTAAAGAAGACTCTAATACTACTGTGCGAATTTTCGCATATGCGAATTTTCGCTCATACTAATTTTGTATTTGCTAATTTCCGCATATGTTAATTTTCGCATTCGCGAATGTTCGCTTATGCGAAAAAAAAAACGCGAATATTACGAATATGTGAATATTCGCAAATATATGACGAATATTCGTCCATATATTCGCGAATTCGAATATGGTCTATGCCGCTCAACACTATTCCGTATCAGGTTGGAGAAATGATGTCCGGTTGCATCCGTTTTTTTAAGAAAAACTTTTCATTCCATTATGAATAAATGTTATCTTGTTTGATTGAAATTCCCCCCAAAAAAACTGTGCAAAGTAAAAAACCGGATGGTGAAAACCGGATGGAACCGTACATACATACGGTTCTGTATGGTTCCCATTGACTCCCATGTTTAAAAAAAAAACGTATCCGTTTCAATACAATTTTTCACTTGGACCAAAAACCGTGGTAGGCTATGGTTTTGGGTACAGGAAAAAAACTGACAAAACCGTACAGGATGCAAAACAGACTCAACCGGATGCATCTTTTGGCATACTGTTTTCAATGGAGAGTCAATGCATACGGGTTTCAATACGGTTCCATACGGTTTTCAAATTGAAAACGTGTACGGGAACTGTATTGAAAAAAACGTGGAGTGAACCCAGCCTTACATGTATGATGATACTTCTTTTCCTAATGTATTAATACTAGTAATTCACTTTAAAGTGTACCTATCATTTTAAAAACATGTGACATATTCTTGGGACATTTTAGCTGTTTTTTTTTGGTCGAGGTTTGAGTATTCAGAGCGATCAGTAGAACGAACGGGGAAAGAAGTGCGTTGCCACATGCTTTTTTGACAGTAACATACACTTATCACGGCTCGTTCTACTGATCAGTTGGGGTCTGAACACTCAGACCCCAACTGATAAAAACTTGTCATATGTCTTTATGGCCTGAGCTCCCGGTATCAGCTAGCGGTCTTGTCTCGACCAGCAACCCATCTGCCGTCATTGATTGGTTAACTCAGTCATCCACTTCATCACAAGTGACATCTGACACCCTCAGTCAACAGTAGGTGGGTTCCTCAGACACAACCCTCAGTTGGCATGGCCCAGGAGCAGTCCCTGTCCTCAAATTGCCTCTGTCCTATGCTGTTCCCTCCTCCTCAGAAGTATCTTATGTTGTGGGTTCAGCTCCACTGTTTAGTAAAGATAATCTACTAGAGGACAGTCAGCAGCTACTGCCCAGCCAAGAATTGGAGGAGACTAGAGATGAAAAATTTGAAACTTTGAAAAATTTGATTCGGCCGATTAGCTGAATTTTCCGAAAAAATTGTTTTGGGTCGAATTTATTTGCGGCAAATCTACATTAAAAACGGCTATTTCTGGCCTACAGAGAGCCTCAATAGGGGTGTAGAACACTTTGCTTTGTTCTAACATGCATATGGAGTGTGCTGGGGTAGTGAAATAATACTGTTATTCAGTATGACATGCAAATTACAGGCATCGCTGACAGAGCCTGGAGGTGGCGTCCATATGAGGAGACCATAAAGTGGCTGAATGACACAGCTAGTATGTGGCTGAAGCATGAGGAGACCATATAGTGGTTGAATGACACAGCTTGGATGTGGCTGAAGCATGAGGAGACCATATAGTGGCTGAATGACACAGTGTGGACGTGTTGGCAGCATGAGGAGACCATATAGTTGCTGAATGACACAGCCTGGAGCTGGCAGCAGCATGAGTAGACACTAGGGCTTTACAATCCCTAAGAGTAAAGATGAATTTTGAAATTTAAATTGAAGATTTATGGTAGCTAGTGCTACCATAACATTTTTTAGGCCCAGGCCCAGCAGCATCAGTAAATCATATATTGGCTGAATGACACAGCCTGGAGGTGGCTGAAGCATGAATAAACTATGTAGTGGCTGTATTGCACAGCCTGAAGGTGGCTGAAGTATGAGGATATATATATTGTCTGAATGGCACCGCCTGGAGTTGGCAGAAGCATGAGGAGACCATTGAAATTTAAGATTTTGAAACTTAAATTTAAGAATTTGAATTAGAAATTGAGGATTTCGAATTTGAAGTTTTAGCTCCCAAGTTTTAGTGTCTCGGGTGTCGGCGTCTGGGTGCAAAGGACCAAATCTAACAAGGCGTCACATGTCACATGGCAGCACAATGGCAGAGCCTGGAGGTGGCATCAGTATGAGGAGAGCATATAGTGTCTGAATGGCACAACCTGGAGGTGGCTGAAGCATGAGGAGACCATATATTGTCTGAATTTCAAAGCCTGGAGGTTGCTGAAGCATGAGGAGACCATATAGTGGCTGAATGCCGCAGCCTGGAGGTGGCTGAAGCATGAGAAGAGACCATATAGTGGCTGAATGGCACAGCCTGGAGGTGGCTGAAGCATGAGGATACCATAAAGTGGCTGAATGGCACAGCCTGGAGGTGGCTGAAGCATGAGAATACCATATAGTGGATGAATGGCACAGCCTGGAGGTGGTAAAGCATGAAGAGACCATATAGTGGCTGAATGGCACAGCCTGGAGGTGGCAGTATCAGGAGTCCTGAAAGTGACCCGGTGATAGAGTGTTGTGGTGGGTGGCAATACCCGTTGATAAAGGTGGGTGAAAAAAGGTCTGATGAGGAGGAATGTTTGTAATTGGGGAGCAACGCCTTAAATCTGTTTGACACTATCCATATTTGTGAAGTGTTGGTGTGGCACCACGGTCAATCTACTCTGATGTATCAGGCATTGGTGGGTGGAAATTTTAGCTGATCCATGCCTGATTCAACTTCACAAAGGTCAGTCTCTCCACATTTTTCGTGGACAGACGAGTTCTCCTTGGGGTGACTATTGCCCCCACCGAACTAAACCTCCACTCTGATGGCACACTACTGGCTGGGCAGGACAGCTTTTCCAGGGCAAACTCTGCTAGTTGAGGCCACAAATCAAGTTTGGCTGCCCAGAAGTCCAGTGGATCTTCAAGGTGTGTTGGCATGGGCATGTCAAGGTATACCAACACCTGCTGGTTCAGGTCCTGCTCCAGGTGTACCTGCTGCTGATGAGTTGCTTCACAATGTGGGTCAAGAAAGGTACTCATCAGCAACTGTAGACTAAGGCTGCTGCTGATGGCGCTGGTCCCCTCCCCAGCAGCCATGGCAGTGGAAGGTGAGCGCAGACCTTCGAAAGGATAAATGATGGAGCCGAAAGGCATCGGCCAACTGACTACATAGGATGCCTCTGTAGTAGGTCCCTTTGTCCTCCCTCTCAGTGGGTGTAAAAAGGCCCCTATTTTGTGGCGGTAGCAAGGGTCCAATAAGGGGGAGAGCCAAAAGTTATCCCACTGCCGAATGGTGACAATTCGGCTGTCACTACGCAAGCACGTGAGCATGCATCATGCCATTTGTGCACAGTGTGTCTGGGTCCTCTGTCTTGCCTTCCTCATAACCCTCTTGCTCCCCTGGCTGCTCATGCTTCTCCTCTCCTGTCAGATTACTAGAAAAACTGCACATTTGTCGAAACCTAAACTGTGCTCCCCTGTTCCCCTCCCCCGCCTCCTACAGTTCATCCCCCACAGGGCTCATGTGGCCTTGAGATGTAGGCGCCACGTCTCCAGTGCCCTGACCAGCCATCATTTCCAACACGTGTTGTAAGAAATGAAACAGTGGAATGACGTTGTTCATCCTGTAATCCTTACGACTTACTAATAATGTGGCTTCCTCTGTGCAAACGGCAGGTGTCACGTATGAGCTGCCACTGGTTCACACTGAGGTCACATAGGGGAGTACCCCTATCCGCTTGGATCATCAAGAAATTGGTGATGGCTTTTCTCTGTTCGTACAGTTGGTACAACATATGTGGGGGGGAATTCCGTGTGGCAACGTCACAAATCAGACTATGTTGGGGGATACCGTTCTGACGCTGCAGCTCGAGGAGGTTGTTCTTTGCGGTGTACTAGTGGCTGAAGTGCATGCAAAGTTTCCTTCCCATTGTAAGGAAGTCTTGCAAATTTGGGGAACACTTCAGGAACTGCTTCACAATCAGATTGAACACGTGTGCCATGCAGGGCACATGGCTCACCCTTCCCAGTTGCAGCGCATGCAAGATGTTCTTCCCGTTGTCAGTCATCATGGTTCCCGATTCCAGTTTTCGTGGAGTAAGCCATGCTCCGATTTCTTTGCGAATGACTTTTAGCAGTTCCTCCCCTGCGTGACTCCGTTCACCTAGGCAAACCATATGAAGAGCAGCGTGACACCGCCGTGCCCTGCACACATAGTATGCTGAAAGGGCACTGAGACTTGTCTGGACAGTGGAGGCTGAGGACACATGGAGGATGAGGAGGCAGAGTTGCACACTGTCGCAGGACCAACGGCCTAAGAGCATGGAGGAGGAAGCGGCGTGACCTGTCCAAGTTGGTGTTGTGGCTGTGCAGGAACCACATTCACCCAGTTAGCTTTAAAGGATATGTATTGTCCCTGACCATAGTTACAGCTCCAGACGTCAGCGCTGCTGTGCACTTTGGTACACGCCGACAGGCTCAAGGACTGGCCCACCTTCTCTTCCACAAAATTGTGCAGGGCTGGTCTGCCTTCTTTGCAAAGAAATGACGGCTTGGCACTCTCCACCTCGGCTCGGCACAAGCCATCAGTTCTCTGAAAGGTTCAGAGTCCACCACTTGAACAGGGAGGGACTGCAGCACCAGCAACTTGGACCGGAGCACATTCAGCTTCTGCACCATTGGATGAGTGGGCGCATACTGTTGTCTCTTGGACATGGCTTCGCCGATGGATTGTTGGCGGAATGGCTGACTAAAAGTAGGAGGAGCAGAAGCATCTGGAGCAACAGAAGGAGGGTATGACAAACAGCTCCCTTCGGATGAGGTGGTGGAGCCTTGGCTGGCTGAAAGAGGGAGCGGCGTGCCACAGGGTGATGCTGCAGTCTGGACCACTACATCAGAGCCATGTTTCTCCCAGGCCGCTTTATGGTGGCCAAGCATATGTTGGCGCAGGGCCAACTGCCAACATTGGGACCCTGGCCATGCTTCACCTTCTGACGCCATATCATGCATGTGGCTATGTGAACCTCCTCCGGATGCTTGATGAAAAACTGCCACACCGCCGAGTAGCTGATTTTTCCACCAACAGTCCACACTTATTGACTGCTACTGCCACCGTCTCCAGGAACCCCTGTTCCACTACCTCTTGAGAAAGGTAGGCTGCCGCGAAGCAGATGGTCTCCCCCTGGCACGTTTGGCTCCAGAATTTCTACTTCTGCCACCAAGCTGACTGCCAACCATGCTACCACCCTGCTGGCTCAGCTGCTGCCTAACTGGCAACCTGCAACTCTCTTCTCCTGATGATAATGAAGCCCCTTCTGCATTCGGCTCTCAATTGTGATCGGCTTCATCATCATTATCAACAAGTGTCTGCACATCACTGATGTCCTCCTCAGGTTCCTCAATAGTGTCTGCTTCAGGACCCTGAATCCTGGCAACACCGCCTCCCACGTCACTCTCCTCATCGCTACTTGCCCACCTAGCGGGGGAAGCGGCAGATGTCTCCTCCACTTCTTGGCTAGGCAGTAGCTGCTGACTGTCCTCTATTAGATCGTCCTCGCTGAATAGTGGAGCTGAACCCACAGCATAAGATGCTTCTTTAGGGGAGGGAACAGCATAGGACAGAGGCAATGGGAGGATTGGGCCTGCTCCACGGCCATGCCAACTGAGGGTTGTGTCTGAGGAACCCACCGACTGTTGATTGGGGGTGATGAAGTGGACGTGATGAAGTGGATGACCGTGTTAACCAATCGATGATGGCAGATGGGTTGCTGGTCGAGACACCGCTAGCTGATAACCGGAGTTCAGGCCTCTCACTGCGACTCCTACTTCCAATCGCCACTTGTCTGCTGCGACCTCTGCCTGATGAATTTTATGCCTCTGCCACTCCTCTGTGCACGTCCTGGCACTTCTCTGCCTGACATACTTAGTGCGAATATGAGGGGAGTACAATACGCTTCACTATGCTTAAAACAGTATTTGTCTAGAACAGCAGCAGTTGTGTACTTTTGACTGTCCTTTCACAGTACCAAGCCCTTGACAGATTAACAGGTACAAAATAGTACACTACCTAGATGTGCGTATGTGGTATGTACTTATGAGGGCAGGAAAATGCGCTACAGTACACTTAAAAAAGTATCTGAGTGCGTTTGCCTGGACTTTCACAATATCTAGGCCTTTGACCGATTAACAGGTTTAAAATAGTACAATACTTAGATGTACGTATGTGGAACGTACTTATGAGGGCAGAAAAATGCGCTATAGTACACTTAAAAAAATATCTGAGTACAACACCAGCCGGTGAGTACTTTTGCCTGGACTTTCACAGTATCTAGGCCCTTGACAGAATAACAGGTACAAAATAGTACACTACTTAGATGTAGGTATGTGGTATGCACTTATGAGGGCAGAAAAATGCGCTACAGTACACTTAAAAAAGTATCTGAGTAAAAACACCAGCCGGTGAGTACTTTGCCCTGGACTTTCACAGTATCTAGGCCCTTGACAGAATAACAGGTACAAAATAGTACACTACTTAGATGTAGGTATGTGGTATGCACTTATGAGGGCAGAAAAATGCGCTACAGTACACTTAAAAAAGTATCTGAGTAAAAACACCAGCCGGTGAGTACTTTTGCCTGGACTTTCACAGTATCTAGCCCCTTGACAGATTAACAGGTACAAAATAGTACACCACTTAGATGTAGGTATGTGGTATGCAATTATGAAGGCAGAAAAATGCGCTACCGTGCGCTTCAAAAATTATTTGAGTAAAACACCAGCCAGTGATTACTTTTGGCTGTCCTTTCACAGTAGGTAGGCCCTTGACAGATTAACAGGTACAAAATGGTACACCACTTAGATGTAGGTATGTGGTATGCACTTATGAGGGCAGAAAAATGCGCTACAGTACACTAAAAAAGAAAAAATTTGCCCACACCAGCAGTACACAACAATGCTGGAGCACACAGTCACTGCGTACTAATTGTAAAAAGACTCCCTCTTAAATACTATTAGGAATGGATTGCTGGGTATGGATTATACCGTCTACAGACTAGTATACCCAGCAGACCAGTTGTTGTAGAACAAAGACACAGATTTGCCCAAAAAATTATCTCTCCCTCCTGTGAAAACGTTTCTGCAGCAACACACAGCTCTTTGTCCCTCTCTGTAATACAATGCTGTTCAGAGTGACTGAGGGGTTAATCACTGCAGTAATAATTCATTTCTGTGCAATAACGCTGTGCTCTGTGTCCTACAGGAACCTGAGGTGACTAAGAGGTGAAAAGCTGCTGCAACAAGCTTTTCTGTGTAACACACACAGAGATCTCTGTCTTATCCCTCTGCATTGTAATGAATGAAATGACGAGCCGGAAAATGGCTGCCGAATATATGGGGCTGTAACATCACGGGGTGACTGGCTGCTGATAGGCTGCATCATGCATGTGATTCAGGGTCATCCCGCCTACCTGCCTTCCTGCCTTGCCTTCCCAGCGTTCCTTGCACCACGTACTGATATGTGGATCCGCCATTTTAGATGTCCTGGAGCCTGGACCGCAGTAAATGGAATATAATGAAGTGATTCATGTGATAGAATTTGCTGCTAATCAAATTTTTCATGGAATTCATAACAAATTAGTTTTTTTCAGCTTCGATTTGCCCATCTCTAGAGAAAACACCTGCCGCTCCCTTCGCTAGGCAGGCAAGAAGTGATGAGGAAAGTGGCATGGGAGGGGATGTTGTGAGGGTTCAGGCTCCTGCAGATGACACTGTTGAGGAACCTGAGGAGGACATCAGTGACGTGCAGACACAACTCGATGATGAGTAAGCCAATTGTACTTGGGAGCCGGGTGCAGAAGGGGCTTCATCATCATTGGGAGAAGAGGGGGTCAGCATGGTGCAGAAGTGGGAAGTCTGGAGCCAAACTTGCCCGGGGTAGACCACCTGCTTTGCGGCAGCCTATCTTCCCGGGAGGTAGTGGAACAGGGGTTCCTGGAGTCGGCGGCAGTAGCAGTCAGTCAGTGCGGGGGAAAATCAGCTACTCAGCGGTGTGGCATATTTTTCATCAAGCATCCGGAGGAGGTTAACATGGCCACATGCAAGCAGAGGAAGCATGGTGAGGGTCCCAATGTTGACACCACGGCCCTGCATCAACATATGCAGCGTCAGCATAAAGCGGCCTGGGAGAACCATGGCTCTGATACGGGGGTCCAGACTGCTGCATCACCCAGTGACACGCCGCGCCATTTCAGCCAGCAAAGGCACAACCACCTCAGCCGAAGGGAGCTGTCTTTCATACCCATCTTCTGTCAGCCCAGATGCTCCTGCTCCTCCTACTTTGAGTCAGTCATTCCGCCGGCGATCCATCAGCGAAGCCATGTCCAAAAGACAGCAGTATGTGCCCACTCATCCAACGGCACAGAAGCTGAATGTGCTCCTGTCCAAGTTGCTGGTACTGCAGTCGCTCCCTTTTCAAGTGGTGGACTCTGAACCTTTCAGAGAACTGATGGCTTGTGCCAAGCCGAGTGGAGAGTCCCAAACATTCATTTATTTGCGAAAAAGGAAGCACCAGCCCTGTACAATTATGTGGAACAAAAGGGGGGCCAGTCCTTGAGCCTGTCGGTGTGTACTAAAGTGCACGGCAGTGCCGATATGTGGAGCTTTAACTACAGTCAGGGACAATACATGTCCTTTACAGACCACTGGGTAAATGTGATTCCTGCACAGCCACAACAGTAACTTGGACAGGTCACGCCGCTTCCGCCTCCCCGGTCTAAGGCCGTTGTTCCTGCAACAGTGTTCGACTCCACCTCCTCATCCTCCACCGTATCCTCCACTGCACAGACAAGTCTCAGTACCCCTCCAGCATACCATGTGTGCAGGGCACGGCAGTGTCACACAGTTTTTCACATGGTTTGCCTTGGCGAATGGAGTCACACAGGGGAGGAACTGCTAAAAGTGATTCATCAAGAAATCGAATCATGGCTTACTCCACGAAAACTGGAAATAGGAACCATGGTGACCAACAACAGGAAGAACATCTTGTCTGCACTGCATCAAGGAAGCCTGAGCCATGCGCCCTGCATGGCACACATGTTCAATCTGGTTGTCAAGTGGTTCCCGAAGTGTTCCCCCCATCTGCAAGGCATCCTAACAATGGGAAGGAAACTTTGCATGCACTTCAGCCACTCGTACAAAGTACACCCTCCTTGAGCTGTAGCGTCAGAACGGCATCCCACAACATAGTCTGATTTGTGACCTTTCCACCCATTGGAATTCCACCCTCCATATGTTGGACTGACTATACGAACAGAGAAAAGCATTATTGAATTCTTGATGATCCAAGCGGATAGGGGTACTCCAATGAAGTGTAACTTCAATGTCAACCAGTGGCAGCTTATACGTTACACCTGCCGTTTGCTCAGGAGCTTTGAGGAAGCCACATTATTAGTCAGTCGCCAGAATTACAGGATGAACAACATCATTCCACTGCTTCATTTCCTACAACAGATGGTGGAAACGCTGGCTGGTCAGGGCACTGGAGACGTGGCGCCTACATCTCAAGCCCACATGAGCCCTGTGGGGTCAGAACTGGAAGAGGAGGAGGAGGGGTAGGGGTAAAGTGGAGCACAGGCAAGTTTTCATAAAAAGGGTGGTTTTTATAGTCATCTGACAGGAGAGGAAGAGCAGTGGCAGCCTGTGGAGCTACAGGGTGATGAGGAAGACGAGACAGAGGACCCAGACACACCGTGGCAGTATGCAGTGGAGATGGAGGCAGATATTCACTCTAAGTCACTTGCACAAATGGCACAATGAATGCTCACTTGGTTGCGTAGTGACCACCAAATTGTCACTATTTGGCAGCGGGTTGACATCTGGCTCTCCACCTTGTTGTACCCTCGCTACCGGCACAAGATGGGGGCCTTTTTTACACCCACTAGGAGGGATGAAAAACTGACCTACTTCAAAGATATCCTACGTAGTCAGTTACATCGTCCATCCTCTCGCAGGTCTGACTCGGGGGTCCCTCTGTGCTCACGTTCCACTGCCATGGCTGCTGGGGAGGGGCGGCAGGAGCAGTATCAGCTCCATCAGCTGCAGCCTGAGTCTACAGTCGCTGAAGAGTAGCTTTCTTCACCCGCATAGTGAAGCAACTCATCATCAGCAGTTAGACCTGCAGGACCAGGACCAGCAGGTGGTGGCATACCTTGACATGACCCTGCCAATACACTTTGAAGGTCCGCTGGACTTCTGGGCAGCCAAACTTGATTTGTGGCCTCAACTAGCAGAGTTTGCTGTGGAAAAGTGGGTGTTTAGTGTGGCGGGGGCCATAGTAACCCCAGTGAGAACTCTTCTGTCCACCAAAAATGTGTAGTGACTGACCTCTGTCAAGATGAATCAGGCTTGGATCAGCCAGGATTTCCACCCTCCAATTCCTGATGTAGGGTTTACATCAGAGTAGATTGACCATGCTGCCACACCAACACTTCACAAATATGGATACAGCTAAAAATATTTAAGGTGCTGCACCCCAGTTACAGAAATTCCTCTGCATCAGACCACAAGTAGGTGTTGAAGATATGCATTAGCGAAAACTTTTCTTAGGATAAAATATATGGACCCCAATTTTTTTTAAATCAAACAAAAGGAAAGGTGTGCAAAACACACCATGTGCCACCTACACCAAGTATTAATGTGATGCAAAGACCTCTAAAAAGGTGGAAGGGAACAAGGTATGGTCCATTTTAACAGGTGGGGGCAAAAACTTCCCCTGTAAGGCCCTACTCTTGCACTAATAATTCCTTTCTTGGCAAGTATTACTCACCCTAATAAGGGTGACCCCACACAGGAACCTCTCCTTATTTCCACCTAAAAACACTTCCATTTCCCAGGGTTTTTAGTTGGAAATTGCCTTTTGGAGGCAAGTGTTACTCGTCCTAAAAAGGGTGGCCCCACACAGGAACCTCTCCCTATTTCCAATTAAAAACCCTGGGAAATGGCAGTGTTTTTTGGTGGAAATAGGGAGAGGTTCCTGTGTGGGGCGCCCCTCTTAGGGTGAGTAACACTTGCCAAGAAGGGAGTTAATAGTGGGAGAGTAGGGCCTTACTGGGGAAGTTTTTACCCCCACCTGTTACAATGGACCATGCGTTTTTTCCCTTCCACCTTTTAGAGGTCTTTGCATCACATTAATACTTGGTGGTGTAGGTGGCACATGGTGTTTTTTGCACACCTTTCTTTTTGTGAGATTTCAAAAAAGTTTTGGGTCCATATATTTTATCCTAAGAATAATATTAAAAGTTGAGTTTTATGCAATGCATATACTCAATACTTACTTGTGCACACCAACAATTTGACAAAAGAGACCGTTTTCTTCTGCCTACCTGCCTCAGCTACTATTCTGATCCTGCCACCCAACTGATTCCACACATCTGAGGCCAAGTTCTCCTTCTTTCACCCACCTTCGTCACCTGGTACTGGTATTGCCACCCACCGCCCCACTTTGTCACCGGGTCACTTTCAGGACTCCTGATGCTGCTTATGCCACCTCCAGGCTGTGACATCCTGCCACCATATGTTCTCCTCATGCTGATGCCACCTCCAGGCTTTGTCATTCTGACACCATATGCTCTCTTTATACTGATGCCACCTCCAGGCTGCGTCATTCTGCCACCATATGTTCTCCTCATGCTGATACCACCTCCAGGCTGTGTCATTCTGCCACCATATGCTTTCCTCATGCTGATGCCATTTCCATGCTGTGTCATTCTGCCACCATATGTTCTCCTCATGCTGATGCCACCTCCATGCTGTGTCATTCTGCCACCATATGTTCTCCTCATGCTGATGCCACCCCCAGGCTGTGTCATTCAACCACAATATGGTCTCCTCATGATTCTGCCATTTCCAGGCTTTGTTATTTTGCCACTATATGGTCTCCTCATGCTACCGCCACCTCCAGGCTGTGTCAGTCTGCCACCATGTGGTCTCCTCATTCTGCGGGCACATTAAATAAAATGTTTTATTTTCATCAATCTGTTTAAAATCTTCAATTTACATTTAAAAAAATCTTTAATCTTTTCAATTGTGAGGCCCTGTGGTCAGGCTGCTGCCACCTCTAGGCTCTGTCATTGTGCTGCCATGTGATATCCTTGTTATATTGATTTTGTAGTGGTAATTATACACTGTTGGAGCTAGAATTACCACAACTGCTGCTGCCACCTCTAGGCTCTGTCATTGTGCCGCCATGTGATATCCTTGTTATATTGATCTTGTAGTAGTAATTATACACTTTTGGAGCTGGAATTACCGCGACTTCTGTTGCCACCTCCAGGCTGTGTCATTCTGCTGCAATTTGGTCTCCACTGGGTCATGCCAGTTTTTATAACTATTCGAGCCAAATAAATTCCTATCGAACAACATTTTTTCTGAAAATTCTGTTAATGGGACAAATTAAATTTTTTTAGAAAATTCGATCATCTCTAGTCCTCATATGTTAGCTCTGGAATTACCACAAGAATCCAAAGAAACAGGTTGGAGTGAGAAAGCTAAACCATAACTGATTAAATTAAACATTCAAAGTTTTATACGCAGTTCCGCAGTAACAGCTTACTTACATGTGCATGGCTTGATATTTTCAACAAGCATTTGATTCCGGCAGGATCTATCCAGTAGCCCTCCCAGATCAGGCCTGCACCACTGAGAGGGAGTACAAACTGACACACTACTCGAAAATTGTGCCGCTCTGCGGCCTACATAGGCTACACCACCTCCAGACTGTGCTGCCATATGGTCTCATACTGCTGCCACATCCAGGCTCTATTATAGGACCGCCCTATGGTCTCCTCATGCTGCTGCCACCTCCAGGCTTTGTCATTCTGCCACCATTTTGTCTCCACAGGCTTATGTCAGTTTTTGTAGTTATTTGACCCAAATAATGTAACAAAAAATTTTCTGAAAATTATTCTAATTGGACAAATCAAAATTTGCATTTGCAATTCGATCATCGCTAGTCCTCATATGTTATCTCTGGAATTACCACAAGAATGCAATGAAACAAGTTGGAGCGAGATAACGAAACCATAGCTGATTAAATGAAAAATTCAAAGTTTGATACACAGTTCCGCAGTACCAGCCGTGCTTATTTACACGTGCATGGCTTGATATTTTCGATAAGCATTTTATACCGGTAGGATCTAGCCAGTAGCCCTCCCGGATCAGGCCTGTACCACTGAGAGGGAGTACAAACTGACACACTACTCGCTGAATAGCAGGGGCTGGGACAGGCGGTAGCTGGCCTCGCGGCAGACCGCCAGCTAGATTTTAAGATACAAGTACGAGCTTTTTCACTGCTGGAGCTTATAACATTATGCGCCCACTCATCCAACTGCGCAGAAGCTGAATGTGCTCCTGTCCAAGTTGCTAGTACTGCAGTCCCTACCTTTTCAAGTGGACACTTAGTCATGGGCATGGGGGTGCACTGAGAGGCAGGGGCTGGGGCAGGCGGTAGCTGGCATCGCGGCAGATCGCATCTCGATTTTAAGATACAACTAGGAGCTTTTTCATAGTTTACACTCTAGCAGTTATACACTGGAATTACCACAGCTGCTGGTGCCAGACTTGCCTCTCAATGGGTCCTCAAAAAAGGATTTAAAGTTTGCTCATTCCAATTACCAGGCTCTGTCATTGTGCCACTGTGCAGCAGTGATTCTAATAGCAACGCCTGTGATCTGCATGCCATACTGAATAACAGTATTATTTCACTAACATGGCACACTCCCTATGCGTGTTATGACAAGGCAAAGTGTTCTATACCCCTATTGACGCTCTCTGTAGCCCAGAAATAGCCATTTTTTTTATAGCGATTTACCGAAAATAAATTCAGATCAAAGCAAATTTTTTGGGAAAACTCGGCAAATTGGCCGAATTGAATTTTTTAAAAATTCACTCATCTCTATATGTGATCTATGGGGAACTGGTTTGATTTCTATCTCCAATTGTAAATACCGTATTTATCGGCGTATAACACGCACTTTTTAGGCTAAAATATTTTTAGCCTAAAGTCTACCTGCGTGTTATATGCCGATAAGCCGCTGCAGTTCAATGATTTAAAGCGGGCGCTTTAAATCAATGAACTGCAGCGGCTTTGCAGGTGCAGAGACCGCCAGAGCTGCCGGCTTCTCTGCCCCTGCCTGCCCTTCTCTCCCCTTGGCTATCGGTGCTGCCCGTTCTCTCCCCCTGACTATCGGTGCCGGCGCCCCATTGCCGGCGCCGATAGCCAGGGGGAGAGAAGGGGCAGCGGCACCCATTGCCTCCCCCCATCCCCGGTTGCATAATTACCTGTTGCCGGGGTCGGGTCCGCGCTGCTTCAGGCCTCCGGTGTGCGTCCCAGGCGTTGTTGCTGTGCGCTGCACGGCGCGGCGAAAAGATGTCACTCGTCATTGCGCCGCGCCCTGCAGTGCATAGCAACGACACATGGGACGCACACCGGAGGCCTGAAGCAGCGAGGACCCGACCCCGGCAACAGGTAATTATGCAACCGGGGATGGGGGGAGGCAGCGGCGCCGGCAATGGGTGCTGCTGCCCCTTCTCTCCCCCTGGCTATCGGCGCCGCTGCCCCATTGCCGGCGCCACTTCTCTCCCCCTGGCTATCGGTGCCGGCAATGGGGCGCCGGCACCGATAGTCAGGGGGAGAGAACGGGCAGCGGCACCGATAGCCAGCGGGAGAGAAGCGGCGGCAGCAGGGCTCTAGACCCCAGGAAAGGCAGGGGGAGAGAAGCAGGCAGCGATTGCCTCTCTCCCGCTGCCTTTCCTGGGGGTGTATCGGGGTATACGCATGCACACACACGCACCCTCATTTTACCATGGATATTTGGGTAAAAAACTTTTTTTACCCAAATATCCTTAGTAAAATGAGGGTGCGTGTTATAGGCCGGTGCGTGGTATACCCCGATAAATATGGTACTTTTTACTCTGCTGTAAAGCATGCCTTTCGTGCCGCTAAGAGATTAGGGCAAGCAGTTTCATTGTAAATGCATAAATATATATATATTTTTAAATTCAGATATGAATGACAAATAGAGTTCCATCATGAAATAACATTTTTGTTAATATTCCTAATGTATATATGCAGCACAAAATGGCAGAAGGTCTGCCAAATCTGTACAATTTTATAGCCTGGCCTGTTAATGCTGCAGATATGTGAGGATCATATGCATCTTGCTCACAGATGTTTGTGGTTTGGAGTTTAAACATATTTGTGGTTTGTTAGGACTTAAAAGAATGCCATTGAAAATATAAAAGAAAGTGTGAATTGAAAAAAAAAAAAAAGCAGTGTTTAAGTGACTCTCCAGGCTCCCCACTTAGTATGATTCATTTCCCTCAGTATATGTGCAGAGATTATCTGCTAATCTTTTTTTCACTGGTTCTTCACTGGTCAGTATGTTATAATCATTTTATCCTTGCTGTAGTGGAAATCAGCTCTCAATGTCCTGACATTTTTGTAAGCTTTCATAGACCAGTGCATGTGCATAGCAACTATTATGAGGAGTCAGTTATAGGAGACAGGAGGTGTGTTTCAGACTACTTCATACTCCCTATAGGACTGCAGTTAAAGGGATATTCCAGGACATTTTTTTTTTATTTGACTATGCTACAGGGGCTGTAAAGTTAGTGTAGCTCATAATATAGTGTCTGTACCTGTGTGTGACGGTGGTCTCACAATTCTTATGTGATTTTTGCCCCAAAATTTATTTTTAACAGCATACAAAATTACTCATGTCTCGGGATTTCCCAGGTTGCAATGCGTCGAGACCTGATATCACTAGTCAGGTGATTAGAGGGAGCCTGTCCTGCTTCAATATCGCCACAGCTGTAGGCCCCCTGGTTAGAAAACACTGTGTTTCAATGGGTGGGGTGGCTGAGGGAGGAAAGTGACCTCAAACTTTCAAGCATGGAACTGTGGGATGTGTAGTTTAGAGAACGAAATCCAACAGGAAATACCCAGTTCTGGCAGGTAAGTACTAAAATCACCTTATGGTGGATAACCCCTTTAAGTTACAATAGTAATTCTAGATTACAGCTCAGCTGCACCAATCTATATGTAGCCAGTTGAAACATGTGAAGCATGCAGTAGCAGCGCACTTCACTTTCCCACATGGAGCCCGTCTCCTGCAATGACCGGTGTCCCCCATGAGTGTCCAGGCAGAGCAGGGGAACAGTGGAGCTCACCCGATCCAGGTAGCAGTGATAACGACATCAGGCGGCAAGCATGGTCATGGCGATAGCGGCGCAGAAATTCAGCGGTGGCAATCTGGGTAAGTGGTCTGGAGGACCACAGTTTAAAGTCTCTAAGCTGTGGCCCTTCAGATCTTGCAAAACTACAATGTCCAGCATGCCCACAGAGCCATTTGCTGTCTTGGCATGCTAGGATTTGTAGTTTTGCAACATCTGAAGGGCCACAGTTTGGAGATCACTGTGCAGTGGTCTCTGAACTGTGGCCCTACAGATGTTGCATAACTACAACTCCCAGCATGCCCGAACAGCAAACTACTGTCTTGGCATACTTAGAGTTGTAGTTGCATGCCTCCAGCTGTTGCATAACTATAACTCCCAGAATGCCCTTTGGCTATCAGTGCATGCTGGGAGTTGTAGTTTGGCCACAGCTGGAGGCACACTGGTGAGGAAACACAGAGTTAGGTAACAGAACCTAACTCAGTGTTTCCCCACCAGTGGGCCTCCAGCTGTTGCAAAACTACAACTCCCAGCATGCACTGAAAGACCGTGCATGCTGGGAGTTGTAGTCTTGTAACAGCTGGAGGCACACTGGTGGGGAAGCACTGAGTTTGTCTGTTACCTAACTCGGTGTTTCCTCACCAGTGAGCCTCCAGCTAGAACTCCCAGCATCCACTGTCTGTCAGTCCATGCTGAGAGTTGTAGTTTTGCAACAGCTGGAGAGGTTTGTGCACCTGCTCCCCCTGCCCCATGTGACTGTACAGAGTACATTCACATGGAAAGGGGTTTACATTAAGTTTTCCCCTGCAAGTTTGAGCTGCGACAAATTTTCCACCGCAGCTCAAACTCCCAGCAGGAAACTCGTTGTAAATCCCCACCCGTGTGACTGTACCCATAAACACTTCACAAAATAAAGAGTGAAACACTAAATATTATACATACCCTTAATCTTTGTCCCCCCACCCATAAAAATGTAAAACGTCTCGTACGGCAGTGTTTTAAAAAAGGAGCCTCCAGCTGTTGCAAAACAACAACTCCCAGCATTGCTGGACAGCCATTGACTGTCCAGGCATGCTGGTAGTTATGCAAGAGCTGGAGGCACCCTGCTGTATGGTATTTGTGATGGTGGAGGCAAGTGTAATGCTTGCATCCAGGTCCGCTCCTATGCAAATCCCTAATTTAGGCCTCAAAGTTGCATGGCGCTCTCTCACTTCGGAGCCCTGACGTATTTAAAGGCAACAGTTTAGGGCTACATATGAGGTATTTCCGTACTCGGGAGAAATTGCGTTACAGATTCTGGGGGATTTTTTCTCCTTTCACCCCATATGAAATGGTAAAAATTGGGGTCTACACCAGCATGTTAGCGTAAAAAAATTTAATTTTCATTTTCATAAGAGGTAAAAGGAAGAAAAGACCCCCCCAAATTTGTTATGCAATTTCTCCTAAATACGGAAATACCCCATATGTGGACGTAAAGTGCTCTACGGACACACAACATGGCTTAGAAGTGAGAGCGCACCATGTACATTTGAGGCCTAAATTGGTGATTTGCACAGGGCTGGCTGTATTTACAGTGGTTCTGACATAAATGCAAAAAAAAAAAAAAACACATGTGACCCCATTTTGGAAACTACACCCCTCATGGAAAGTAACAAGGGGTGTAGTGAGCCTTAACACCCCACAGGTGTTTGACAAATTTTCATTAAAGTTGGGCATGAAAATAAACTATTTGATTTTTCTTTCACTAAAATGCTGGTGTTACCCCAAATTTTTCATTTTCACAAGGGGTAATAGTAGAAAAAGCCCCCCAAAATGTTTAACACCATTTCTTCTGAGTAAGGAAATACCCCATATGTGGATGTAAGGTGCTCTGCGGGTGAACTACAATGCTCAGAAGAGCTCCATTGGGCTTTGGAGAGAGAATTTGACTGGAATTGAAGGCCATGTGCATTTACAAAGCCCTCATGGTGCCAGAACAGTGGGTCCCCCCCACATGTGACCCAATTTTGGAAACTACACCCCCCACGGAATTTAATCAGGGGTGCAGTGAGCATTTACACCCCACAGGTGTCTGACAGATCTTTTAAACAGTGGAAAATTAAAAATGTAATTTTTCATTTGCCCAGCCTACTGTTCCAAAGATCTGTCAAATGCCAGTGGGGTATAAATGCTCACTGCAACCCTTATTACATTCCGTGAGGGGTGTAGTTTCTGAAATAGGGTCACATGTGGGGGGGGGGCACTGTTCTGGCAGCATGGGGGCTTTGTGAATGCACATGGCCCCCGACTATTTACATGCACATATGGGGTATTTCCTTACTCAGAAGAAATGGTGTTAAAAATTTTGGAGAGCTTTATCTCCTATTACCCTTTGTGAAAATGAAAAATTTGGGGTAATACTAGCATTTTTGTGAAAAAAAATCTAATTTTTCATTTTCATGTCCAACTTTTGCGAAAATTTGTCAATCACCTGTTGGGTGTTAAGGCTCACTATACCTCTTGCTACGTTCCTTGAGGGGTGTCGCTTCAAAATAGTGTGCCGTGTGGGTATTTTTTTTCTGTTCTGGGACCATGGGGGCTTCTTAAATGCGACATGCCCCCCAAAAACCATTTCAGTGAAATTTGCTCTCCAAAAGCCCAATGTCGCTCCTTCCCTTCTGAGCCCTCTAGTGCACCCACATAGCACTCTACATCCACATATGAGGTATTTCCTTACCCAAGAGAAATGTGGTTACAATTTTGGGTGACATTTTCTCCTATTACCCCCTGTGAAAATGAAGAATTTGGGGTAACACAAGCATTTTGGTGAAAAAAATCTAATTTAACATTTTCACGTCCCACGTGAACAAAAGTTTGTCAATCACCTGTAGGGTGTTAAGGCTCACCATACCCCTTGTTCAGTGGCCTACCCACCGTTTGGAAAACCCGACCCCCGCCAGGGGCGCATACCTGGAGAGGGCGCAGGCCGCCAAACAGATCTAGCCGCAGCACTGCAGAGCTGTGGTAATGTAATGGTAATGTATTTCAATGAGCCGACCGGAGTCAGCATTTTTGCCCCGTATACGGTTTTCCCACCGGACCTAAAACCGTGGTCTACCACGGTTTTAGGCCCGGTTAGAGTACCATATACAGGGCAAAAATGAGCCGACCGGAGTCAGCGTTTGTCTCCGGTCGGATCATTGAAATGCATTACATACAGGCCGGATACGGCTGGGATATGGGAGCGCCCCTTTTTCGCTCCCCCCAGCCGTATACGGTCCCGTATTACTTAAAACATAGTGTAAACCCAGCCTTATCTAGCTGTCTATTTCCCCCATCACCCCTTCTTCACCAGACAGGAGTGCAGGGGAAAGAAGAGAGTCTCTCAGACCCACCACGTAGCGCCCATGACCCCTCCATTTGTGGCTTCTTGTTTCAGGTGCGTCTGGCATGCAGCCTCCACTAATCTCTGACATGTGCATAATAACATTGTATTATCCCTGTACTGTGATGTCACTGTGTGTATAATCCCTGTTCTGTGACATAACAGTGTACACTCATGGCCGTAAATGTTGGCACCCCTGAAAAGTATTTCTCACAGAAAAGGATTGCAGTAACGCATGTTTTGCTATACACATGTTTATTCCCTTTGTGTGTATTGGAACGAAACCAAAAAAGGGAGGAGAAAAAAGCTAATTGGACATAATGTCACACCAAACTCCAAAAATGGTCTGGACAAAATTATTGGCACCCTTAACTTAATATTTGGTTGCACATTCTTTGGAAAAAAAATAAGCTTCTTATAACTATCAATAAGCTTCTTACACCTCTCAGTCGGAATGTTGGACCACTCGCTTCCTTTGCAAACTGCTCCAGGTGTCTCTTATTGGAAGGGCACCTTTTCCCAACAGCAATTTTAAGATCTCTCCACAGGTGTTCAATGGGATTTAGATCTGGACTCATTGCTGGCTACTTCAGAACTCTCCAGCTCTTTGTTGCCATCCATTTCTGGGTGCTTTTTGACGTATATTTGGGGTCGTTGTCCTGCTGGAAGACCCAAGATCTCAGACGCAAACCCAGCTTTCTGACACTAGGCTGTACAGTGCAACCCAAAATCCATTGATAATCCTCAGATTTCATGATGTCTTGCACACATTCAAGGCACCCAGTGCCAGACGCAGGAAAGCAACCCCAAAACATCCTTGAACCACCACCATATTTCACTGTAGGTACTGTGTTCTTTTCTTTGTAGGCCTCATTCCATTTTCGGTAAGCAGTAGAATGATGTGCTTTACCAAAAAGCTCTAACTTGGTCTCATCTGTCCCCAAGACGTTTCCCCAGAAGGTTTTTGGCTTACTCAAATTCATTTTGTCTTGCTTTTTTATGTCTCTGTGTCAGCAGTGGGGTCCTTCTGGATCTCCTGCCATAGCGTTTCATTTAATTTAAATGTCAACAGATAGTTTGCGCTGACATTGATGCTCCCTAAACCTACAGGACAGCTTGAATATCTTTGGAACTTGTTTGGGGCTGCTTATCCACCATCTGGACTATCCTGCATTGACACCTTTCATAAATTTTTCTCTTCCGTCCACGTCCAGGGAGATTAGCTACAGTGCCATGGGTTGCAAACTTCTTGATAATGTTGCTCACCGTGGACAAAGGCAAATCTAGATCTCTGGAGATGGACTTGAGATTGTTGATATTTTTCCACAATTTTGGTTCTCAAGTCCTCAGACAGTTCTCTTCTCCTCTTTCTGTTGTCCATGCTTAGTGTGGCACACACAGACACACAATGCAAAGACTAAGTGAGCTTCTCTCCTTTTTATCTGCTTTCAGGTGTGATTTTTATATTACCCACACCTGTTACTTACCCCAGGTGAGTTTAAAGGAGCATCACATGCTTGAAACAATCTTATTTTTCCACAATTTTAATAGGGTGCCAAAAATTTTGTCCAGACCATTTTTGGAGCTTGGTGTGACATTATGTCAAATTTGCTTTTTTTCCTCCCTTTTTTGGTTTAGTTCCAATACACACAAAGGGAATAAACATGTGTATAGCAAAACATGTGTTACTGCAATCCTTTTCTGTGAGAAATACTTCATTTTCTTGAAAAATGTCAGGGGTGCCAACATTTTCAGCCATCTGTATATTATCCTTGTACTGTGTCATCACAGTATATTATCCCAGTACTGTGACATCACAGTGTACATTATCCCTGCACTATGACATCACTGTGTGTATTGTGTCTGTACTGTGACATCACTGTGTATTATCCCTGTACTGTGACATCACTGTGTGTATTATCCCTGTACTGTGACATCACTGTGTGTATTATACCTGTACTGTGACATCACTGTGTGTATCATACCTGTACTGTGACATCACTGTGTGTATAATCCCTGTACTGTGACATCACTGTGTATTATCCCTGTACTGTGACATCACTGTGTGTATAATCCCTGTACTGTGACATCACAGTGTATATTATCCCTGTACTGTGACATCACTGTGTGTATTATCCCTGTACTGTGACATCACAGTGTATATTTTCCCTGTACTGTGACATTAGGGTGTATATTTTCTCTTTGCTGTGACATCATTGTGTATTATCCCTGTACTGTGACATCACAGTGTATATTTTCCCTGTACTGTGACATCAGGGTATATATTTTCCCTTTGCTGTGACATCATTGTGTATTATCCCTGTACTGTGACATCACGGTGTATATTTTCCCTGTACTGTGACTGTTACGCCGAGCGCTCCGGGTCCCTGCTCCTCCCCGAAGCGCTCGCGGCGTTTCTCTCCCTGCAGCGCCCCGGTCAGACCCGCTGACCGGGAGCGCTGCACTGACATGGCCGGCGGGGATGCGATTCGCATAGCGGGACGCGCCCGCCCGCGAATCGCACCCCAGGTCACTTACCTGTCCCGGTCCCCTGCTGTCATGCTCTGGCGCGCGCGGCTCCGCTCTCTAGGGCGCCGCGCGCCAGCGCTCTGAGATTTAAAGGGCCAGTGCACCAATGATGGTGCCTGGCCCAATCACCCTAATTAGTTCCACCTGCTCCCTGGCTATATGAACTCACTTCCCCTGCACTTCCTTGCCGGATCTTGTTGCCTTGTGCCTTGAGAAAGCTTTACTGTGCTACCCATACTGTGTTCCAGACCTCCTGCTATTCCACCATTGACTACGAACCTTGCCGCCTGTCCCGACCTTCTGCTACGTCTGACCTTGCTCTTGTCTACTCCCTTGTACCGCGCTTATCTCAGCAGTCAGAGAGGTTGAGCCGTTGCCAGTGGATACGACCTGGTTGCTACCGCCGCTGCAAGACCATCCCGCTTTGCGGCGGGCTCTGGTGAATACCAGTAGCAACTTAGAACCGGTCCACTGACACAGTCCACGCCAATCCCTCTCTGGCACAGAGGATCCACCTCCAGCCTGCCGAATCGTGACAGTAGATCCGGCCATGGATCCCGCTGAGGTTCCCCTGCCAGCTGTCTCCGACCTCACCACGGTGGTCGCCCAGCAATCCCGACAGATCGCCCATCTAAGTCACCAGCTGTCGGAAGTGTCCACCATGGTACAGCAACTACAGTCGCAGCTACAGCATCTGCAACAGCAGCTACCATCTCCTCCACCAGCTCCTGCACCTCCTCCGCAGCGAGTGGCCGCTCCTAACCTCCGCTTGTCCCTGCCGGACAAATTTGATGGGGACTCTAGACTCTGCCGTGGTTTTCTGTCACAATGTTCCCTTCATTTGGAGATGTTGTCGGACCAATTTCCTACAGAACGGTCGAAGGTGGCTTTCGTGGTCAGTCTCCTGTCTGGGAAGGCTTTGTCTTGGGCCACACCGCTCTGGGACTGCGATGACCCTGTCACCGCCTCTGTACACTCCTTCTTCTCTGAGGTTCGCAGTGTCTTCGAGGAACCAGCCCGAGCTTCTTCTGCCGAGACTGCCCTGCTGAACCTGGTCCAGGGTAATTCTTCAGTAGGCGAGTACGCCATCCGATTTCGTACTCTCGCTTCCGAATTATCTTGGAACAACGAGGCTCTCTGCGCGACCTTTAAAAAAGGCCTATCCAGTAACATTAAAGATGTGCTGGCCGCACGAGAGATTCCTGCCAACCTGCATGAACTTATCCATTTGGCTACCCGCATTGACATGCGTTTTTCGGAAAGACACCAGGAACTCCGCCAGGAAAAAGACCTTAATCCCTGGGCACCTCTCTCTCGGTATCCCTTGCAATCTACCCCTGTGCCTCCCGCCGAAGAGCCTATGCAAGTAGATCGGTCTCGTCTGACTATTGAAGAGAGGTCTCGCCGCAGGGATAAAAATCTATGTCTGTACTGCGCTAGTACCGAACATTTCTTGGTGAATTGCCCTATTCGTCCTCCACGTCTGGAAAATGTACGCACGCAACCTGCTCATGTGGGCCTGGCGTCTCTGGGTACGGAGTCTGCTTCTCCATGTCTCTCTGTGCCCGTACGGATTTCTCCTTCTGCCAACTCCTCCTTCTCTGCTGTGGCCGTCTTGGACTCTGGTTCTTCTGGAAATTTTATTCTGGCCTCTTTGCTTGATACGTACTGCATCCCGGTAACCCGTCTCATCAAGCCGCTCTATATTTCTTCGGTCAACGGAGTCAAGCTGCACTGCACTGTGCGTTATCGCACAGTGCCCCTGCTTATTAACATTGGACCGCATCTCGAGGAGATTGAATTTTTGGTTTTGCCCGGCTGTACCTCTGAAATCCTCCTCGGTCTGCCATGGCTCCAGCACCATTCTCCCACCCTTGATTGGACCACCGGGGAGATCAAGAATTGGGGTCCTGCTTGCCGCAAAGAGTGCCTCACGTCTGTTCCCAGCCCCGTCTGTCGGTCCTCAGTGTCTCCTCCTGTGCCTGGTCTCCCCAAGGCCTGTCAGGACTGTGCCCTGCCCCCTCATAGTCCCTGTCCTGGTGACACTCTGCCCCGTGCCAAGCCTCACCCTCTACCCCCCCCTCCCCATTCCCACTCCTTCTGACCGATCTGCCATTCTTGTTAAAACCCAGGACTTTACTGTCCCCCAGAAGGAGACTCTACAATCGCTCCCGATGTGCTCATCCTCTGTGGAGCGACATCCAGACAAAAAGAGGGGGAGACCTAAGGGGGGGGGGTACTGTTACGCCGAGCGCTCCGGGTCCCTGCTCCTCCCCGAAGCGCTCGCGGCGTTTCTCTCCCTGCAGCGCCCCGGTCAGACCCGCTGACCGGGAGCGCTGCACTGACATGGCCGGCGGGGATGCGATTCGCATAGCGGGACGCGCCCGCCCGCGAATCGCACCCCAGGTCACTTACCTGTCCCGGTCCCCGGCTGTCATGCTCTGGCGCGCGCGGCTCCGCTCTCTAGGGCGCGCGCGCGCCTGCGCTCTGAGATTTAAAGGGCCAGTGCACCAATGATGGTGCCTGGCCCAATCACCCTAATTAGTTCCACCTGCTCCCTGGCTATATGAACTCACTTTCCCTGCACTTCCTTGCCGGATCTTGTTGCCTTGTGCCTTGAGAAAGCTTTACTGTGTTACCCATACTGTGTTCCAGACCTCCTGCTATTCCACCATTGACTATGAACCTTGCCGCCTGTCCCGACCTTCTGCTACGTCTGACCTTGCTCTTGTCTACTCCCTTGTACCGCGCTTATCTCAGCAGTCAGAGAGGTTGAGCCGTTGCCAGTGGATACGACCTGGTTGCTACCGCCGCTGCAAGACCATCCCGCTTTGCGGCGGGCTCTGGTGAATACCAGTAGCAACTTAGAACCGGTCCACTGACACGGTCCACGCCAATCCCTCTATGGCACAGAGGATCCACCTCCAGCCTGCCGAATCGTGACAGTGACATCAGGATGTATATTTTCCCTTTACTGTGACATCACTGTGTATTATCCCTGTACTGTGACATCACGGTGAATATTATCCCTGTACTGTGACATCAGAGTGTATTATCTCTGTACTGTGACATCCCAGTGTATATTATCCCTGTTCTGTGACATCACAGTCCGTTATCCCTGTACTGTGATATCCCTGTATATTATCTCTGTACGGTGATGTCAATGTTTGTATTAACCCTGTACAATGACATCATTGTGCGTATAAACCCTGTACTGTGAGTCACAATCCAGGGTTGGTATGCCCAGTGACATCTCAGTACAGCGTTAATATGCATGTACAGGGTTATAGGGGTTTGTTTTAAAAAGAAAACCATCCCACGGGATAACCCCTTTAATATACACAGTGATGTCTCAGTATAGGGATAATACACACAGTGATGTCACAGTACAGAGATAATACACACAGTGATGTCACAGTACAGGGATATACACAGTGATGTCACAGTACAGAGATAATACACACAGTGATGTCACAGTACAGGGATAATACACAGTGATCTCACAGTACAGGGATAATATAAACAGTGATGTCACAGTACATGGATAATACACACAGTGATGTCACAGTACATGGATAATACACACAGTGATGTTACAGTACAGGGATAATACACACAGTGATGTCACAGTACAGGAATATTACACAGTGATGTCACAGTACATGGTTAATATACACAGTGATGTCATAGTACAGGGATAATACACAGTGATGTCACAGTACCTGGATAATATACACAGTGATGTCACAGTACAGGGATAATATACACAGTGATGTCCCCATATATGGGGCAATGCACATGGGAAGTTTGTAAATAGATGGGGATGGTGCCGGGAGACAAGTCTTGGCCGGGAGAAGTCATCATGGTGATCTGAGCCGGAGAAGTGAACGACTCCAATCAGAAGACATCTTCTATTGGTGTTATTGGTCTCAGTATACAGGATTTGGTCAGTATCAGTATGACAGTGATATGTATGGGGATAATATTCCTCCTTGTATACTGGTATTATTAGTATGATTGGTCTCTGTATACAGGATTTGGTCAGTAATATTATGAAATGGGAAATGGGGAAATGTGCAGCCAACAAATGAGGATTTTTAAACCTTTGAAATGCCAGCGATCAATTTATGAGCAAGTGTTTGCTGGTTCATTAACTAATTGCTGGGCCTATTACAGAGGGCCTATTATATGGCACTAACCCCTTAAATAATTTAGGATGCTGTAGCTATGCACGTCTGTAAGCATATTTACTTACTTACTAGTGGTTGCCAGCTTTACCTACTAGTGGTTGCCAGCATAGACAAAAGCCTGGTAAATCCAATGCCAGGCCTTCCTAGAGTGTCTTTTTTTTCTTTCTTTTTTTAAGGGAGGGGGGGGGCACTGATACAGCACCTCACCAGGGGTGCCCCGGGCACTAGGTATGCCTCTGCCCTTGTTACGTTCCTTTAGGGGTGTAGTTTCCCAAAATAGTGTGCCATGTGTTTTTTTTTTTTCTGTTCTGGCACGATGGGGGCTTCCTAAATACAACATGCCCCCCAAAAACCATTTCAGGAAAATTCTATCTTCAAAAGCCCAATGGCGCTCCTTCTGTTCTGAGACCTGTAGTGCACCAGCAGAGCACTTTACGTCCACATATCCTTACTCGGGAGAAATTGGGCTTCAAATTTTGGGGTCCATTGGAAATTTGGAGCAACACCCTAATTTTAGTGTTAAAAGTCAAAATTTTCATTTTCACATCCAACTTCAACGCAAACCTGTCAAACACCTGTGAGTTGTTATGGCTCACTATACCCCTTGTTATGTACCTTGAGGGATGTAGTTTCCCAAATAGTGTGCCATGTGGAGTTTTTTTTTGTTTTTGTTTTTTTTTTGCTGTTCTGGCACCATGGAGGCTTCATAAATGCAACATGTCCCCCAAAAACAATGACAGCAAAATTTGCCCAAAATCCCACAGTTGCTCTTTCCCTCTTGAACCATGTTGCAAGCCTGCAGAGCACTTTACTTCAACATATGAGGTATTGCCTTACTTGAGAGAAATTTGGTTACAAGTTTTGGGGATCTTTTTGTCCTCATACACCTTGTAAAAATGGGTAAAAATAGATAAAAATGGGCTACATGAACATGTTAGTGTAAAAAATGGAGATTTAGATTTTTCTCCTCCACTTTGCTGCTGTTACTGTGAAACACCTAAAGGGTTAACAAACTTTCTGAATGTCATTTTGAATACTTTGAGGGGTGCAGTTTCTATAATGGGGGTCATTTATAAGGCCCCTCAAATCCCCTTCAAACTTAACTGGTCCCTGAAAAATTCAGATTTTTTATTTTTCCTGGAAATTTTGAAAATTGCTGCTAGACTTTGAAGCCCTTTAATGCCCTCAAAAAGTAAAAACATGTCAACTTTATGATGCAATTATAAAGTAGACTAATTGTATATGTGAATCAATATATAATTTATTTGGGATGTCTATTTTCCTTACAAGCAGAGAGTTTCAAAGTTAGAAAAATGCAAAATTTTCATGACATTTTGGGATTTTTCACCAAGAAAGGATGCAAGTAACTACGAAAATTTACCACTATGTTAAAGAAGAATATGTCACGAAGAAACATTCTCGGAATCAGAATAAAAACTAAAAGCATCCCAGAGTTATTAATGCATAAAGTGCACAATATAAAAGGGAAAAAACAAAACAAGAAATGCAAAAGATAAAATTAACAGAGGACCAAGGAAGTGCATACCTTAGAAGCATGGTGAGGTCACTATAGAAAGGGGGCGTTTCTCAGTCTAGCTCCACCAAGTTGTGAGGAATCAACTCTGGGATCATGGAAGCAAAATGAGTAGCAAAAAAGCTTCTCTCCCAGGTGGTTGGGGATGTAGTGTTTACCAGCAATAAAACTTACCCCATTTTCACCTTTTGGGACCACACTAATTATCTTATACACATCTGGGCATATTTTTAGTAGTTTTTGCCTCTACAATATTCCTAGTCATCATTACTCTATTAGCCTTCAGTCATCAGGACTAAACGTTTGATTATTTCATTTATATAACAACTAATTTTACATGCTTGGGCTTTATTTTCCTATCAATATTGTCAATAACAGTATTTTTTACTTCACATTTATTAAGGGCTTGGTTTTCTTTTGTTTACTGTCTTCCAAGTTTTCCTGTGATTGGCATGATTATATGTTAGACTCAAAATACTAATGATAGTGAGTGCTGAGTGGAGCTTAAGTGTGTATTGGGGGTAATGGTCTTGCCCAGACGCAGGAAACCGCAGTATTGTTTCCCAAAGGCATCGAAAAGCTTTGTGGGACCAGGGAGCCACCGTAGTGATGTCACTACTCACTGCCAGCAACATAGTTTGGATGCATTTTGGTTGAGACGCCACCGGCCAGGGCATTCTCCCACTGCCTTTTTTGCACCAAGAATAAACATACACCCGGAGAAACATCAGAAACCGCATCGCATTGGAGGAATGGAAAATGTGCTGCGGACGACCACAGAACTTATAGCAGAGGAAATACAGGTACCCAGCTCTGTGTCAGCAGTTGGAGTAAACCTGTATTAGGCATTTAGTATGTGAGAGCCTGCGTATTTACCTATGTACTAACGCCCACAGAGCAGTCCATACATATTCCGTTTTACCAGGCAGAATCCGCTCAGCACACCAATTCAATATTAGAAGCAGCGTGTATCAGTGCTATAGCACTCTACCTCTACACAGACTTTCTATCAGGTAGAATGGATCATATATTTTAGTAGTCACATCTTGTTTTTAAAAATTTATCACATTATTTATCTGTATTTACTTATATTTTTTCTTATAGCCATCTATTGTGCACATATCTCCTGTAGTCATCCACATAGGAGGATCCACGTCATAACACATACATTTACGCGGATCTAAAGTAATTCGGTTGCCATTGGTTACCACCATTACACACTTAAGCCCCACTCAGTGCTCACTATCATTAGTATTTTGAGTCAATTGTTTGGGTAGTACGTATTTACAGGGAAACGTACATTAGTGAAGCTGCAGATTGTGCTCCTTAATACACATCCACATCCAGCGCATGTGACTATTCTTTTTATGTCTATATATTAGTCATGGTGTTTCACCATGTGTTCATGGTGTCATTGGTTTGTTAATGTTTGTTAAAAATGTTACCACTGTTACCCCTGTACACTACAACTAAGAGCCACATGGGCACAAAATGTGTTAGTTCAGAAAACCATAATTACATTCCAAGATTTTAAAATGATTTGAATAAAGATTAGTATGTCTAATGTACCTGTAATTTTAAAAGATTTTTATAAACCTGCATGGCTTTGTTAGATTAGCCCTTCAGAGTGACGAGAGTTATTTTATTTTCATCATAATGCTGCTCCCCTTTTTTACCCTTCTTTACCTTTTAGTGGTTTAATTTGTCAGTGAGTAAAACATATATTAATTCGCAATGGGCGTAGATGGTGTGTAGAAATAGCAACTAATCAGAGATCAGCTTAATTTTTCTCTTAATTGCTCTCATTGGGTGGTATGGATAAACCAGACAGTTTGTTTAAAGCTACTTTTTATGTTAAATATTCTTTTAGAAAGATCTTTGCAGATTGTTTTTAATTTCAATGTCAATATCTATATTGGAAAAACATTGAAATCTTGCAGTTTTCACTCTGGTCACAGAGCCTCATAATATTCTGATACTTGAAGTTCTGTAGAGGTCACTTCTCAGTAGTCTTTTATCATCACAGGCAGGATTACAATCAAAGAGGACACTTATATATAGATAGCACATGATCCACCATTCACAATAGGTAAATTACAAATTCTTCTTCCTCTTCCTCTTTGCACAATGATCTCTGCACAGGTCACAGAGCATGCCTTGAAAACGCTGACAAGTTAATGAATTGCCTCTAATCTACGGATTCTTTTGGTCTATGTGGCTGCTGTGAAGCATATTTCTAAATTATGTAACATAGTAACATAGTTCATGAGATTGAAAAAAGACCAAAGTCCATCAAGTTCAACCTATAACCCTAATGAGTCCCTACTGAGTTGATCCAGAGGAAGGCAAAAAAACACTCATACTAGAGGTAAAAATTATTTCCCGACTCCAAATATGGCAGTCAGAATAAATCCCTGGATCAACGTTCTGTCCCTATAGAGCTAAAATCCATAACCTGTAATGTTATTATTCTCCAAAAATGCATCCAGACCCCTTTTGAACTCTTTTACAGAGTTCACCATGACCACCTCCTCAGGAAGAGAATTCCACAGTCTCACTGCTCTTACAGTAAAGAATCCCCATCTGTGCTGGTGTAGAAACCATCTTTCTTCTAAACGTAGAGGATGCCCCCTTGTTATTGATACAGTCCTGGGTATAAATAGATCATGGGAGAGATCATTGTGCTGTCCCTCTGATATATTTATACATAGTTATTAGGTCTCCCCTAAGCCTTCTTTTTTCTAAACTAAATAACCCTAATTCTGATAATCTTTCTGGGTACTGTAGTCCTCCCATTCCCCATATTACTCTGGTTGCCCGTCTTTGAACCCTCTCTAGCTCCACTATATCTTTCTTGTACACTGGTGCCTGTACACAGTATTCTATGTGTGGTCTGACTAGTGATTTGTACAACGGTAGAATTATTTTCTTGTCGTGGGCATCTATGCCCCTATTGATGCACCCCATGATTTTATTTGCCTTGGCAGCAGCTGCCCAACACTTGTCACTACAGCTAAATTTACTATTAACTAAGACTCCTAAATCCTTTTCCATGTCAGTCGTCCCAAGTGTTCTCCCATTTACTACATAATCCCAGCCTGGATTTTTCTTCCCCATGTGCATTACCTTACATTTATCAGTGTTGAACCACATCTGCCACTTCCCAGCCCAAACCTCCAACCTATCCAGATCTATTTGTAACAGTGCACTGTCCTCTATAGTGTTTACCGCTTTACAAAGTTTAGTATCATCTGCAAAGATTGCTACTTTACTATTCAACCCCTCTACAAGGTCATTAATAAATATAATAAATAGAACAGGATCCAAGACGGATGCCTGTGGTACCCTACTAGTAACAGTCACCCAATCAGAATAAGTACCATTAATAACCACCCTCTGTTTCCTATCATTGAGCCAGTTACTTACCCACTTACACACATTCTCCCCCAGCCCCATCCTTCTCATTTTATGCACCAACCTTTTATGTGGCACCGTATCAAACGCTTTGGAAAAATCCAGATATACGACATACAGCGATTGCCCCTGGTCCAGTCTGGAGCTCACCTCCTCATAAAAGCTAATCAGGTTAGTTTGACAGGACAGTTCCCTCATAAAGCCATGCTGATATGGGGTCATACATTTATTTTTATTAAGATACTCCAAAATAGCATCTCTTAGAAAACCCTCAAACAATTTACATACAACGGAGGTTAAACAAACAGGTCTATAATTCCCAGGGTCACCTTTTGATCCCTTTTTAAATATTGGCACCATATTTGCCATGCGCCAGTCCTGGGGAACAGTACCTGTTACTATAGAGTTTGTGAATATTAAAAATAGGGGTCTGTCTATCACATTACTTAATTCCTTTAGAACACGAGGGTGAATGCCATCTGGACCTGATATAAAGAGCAGCCAAGACAAAATGGCTGCCTCCATAATCATACACAATGCAATAAAATAGACTAAAACAGATCAGAAAATAATTCTGGTATCTGGTTGTAATTAGTAAAAAAAAATTGGTGATACATTCCCTATAATAAATGTTGTCATGCTATTTTAGGACCAAGGTTTCTCCAGTACTATGTGTGTGTTGTCCCCTTTATTCTAACGTTCAGTACATTTCTTTGTTTTAATCTATGTATAAAATGTCACATTATTGCAGAACTATGGAGAATGTGTACATTCAGCCAAGTCAGCCCATGTGTTCACCATTATACTACCCCCTCTTTCAAATCTGTATGGGAGCCAGAAAAATGGTTACCACAAAAGAATAACAGAATTAAGATAGCACAACAAAAGACGTACATTTCTCTGAGTTGCCTAATTTTAGTGTTTTTCTGTATTCCATTGGTGGCTTACATTTGTATGAAAAAAGGTTGGTTTGTAAAAATATGTACCAAGCATGATACTTGATAAAAAAATTTTTTTATACAAGTAGGTAGAGAAAGAAAAAAGAAACACTACCATGAAATGGCAACACAATATCAGTCAAGTCATACGTGTCATACAGGTGATGTTGGACACATACAGCAGTTGAGAAATATAAATGATTTGTTTAGCCCACTGCATGTCTATAAATGTATTATTATTAGAGGAAACAGGCCAACAAGAGAAAAAAAGAACGAAAGAATTAGGAGGAGGGGGGAAGGGAGGGATATGGCATAGAAGCAAGAAAAGCACAAAAAGAAGGTTATTACCCTCAAAATTGTCTCCAATAATTGCTGACATATCCAGGTAGATTACCAAATGAGCAGATAGCTGATGTAATTGATCGGGCTGAGGTCGGAGCAGATGGAGTTTAGCCAATGCAGGTAACAGGCCAGAAGGGCAGGCAGAATACAGTCAACACAGGTAGTTGAGGCAGGCAGCAAACAGTATAGTCAGAAATTTCTACCTCAACTATGCTATCAGAAATAGACTTATGTATGGGACTTTGGGGCACTAGTAATGTAAAAGATCCCAATCTATTTTTATGACCAATTTAAAGCACATAATTGAGAAGTGAAGATTTGTGAGTAACCTTTACCTCTAATGGATAAGGACTGTATAGTGTTAGATCAGAGACTGAAATTATTTGCACACAACATATTTTGAGGTTCAGTCTGAGCCTTAAAAAAATAGCAATTTTTTCAGGCAAAAAACAATTGAAACTTTCAGTTTCATTCGCCCAATGTTCAATGTTCATTCGCCCATTTTTTTTTTTTGCATTTTGGTCCCTTTTTGGCCTTATTCTAATCCTTTTTAAATACTTTTTGGCTAATTTGGGCTATAGCAAAGTCATATTTCCATCAGTTGGAATTGATTGATTTCACTAGATATATGAGAATTCACTGCCTTTTCCAGTCTGTAATTACATTTTTATCATATTTTCATGTTCTCTTCTAAAGTAGTTTGAATCAATAATTTGTAGCCTAAAAACAATTTCTCTATTTCTTCTGTACATAACAATACCAAATATGTTTATATTGCAAAACTTGTGACATTGTTATATTGTAGAGAACAAAAGCCCTATTTTAATTTTAAATGGACACGAGCTATTCACACAATTTGCCAGCAGTGTTGCTATCAAAATGAATCTAAATCACTGGCCCAGGTTTACCACTGCTTTGAATATAATCTAAGACAATGTAAACTTAAACTAGGCAGTTTGCTGTTTAATAAATTTACAGAACGTTATGCGTGGGCTACTTATGTGTGTATGTGTTACACAGCTGTGCCAAATGTGTTAAAAGGCCTTAATACATTTGGTGCATCTTTTACTGTCAGTGCATTACAATCTGCTCTAGCTAGTAGCTGGTGTGGATCCTTTGCTATAATTTTTGCCTATATTATGCAGTAAATTAAAGTTAAAATTTCAGGATGTGGGAAAACATACCCTCCTGAAAAGCCCCACACACTCATTGTAATAGTGTAGTAGTCAGTGCAAAATTAGAAAAAGGAGTAATTTTCAAGAAAAATTTGCTATCATATATGGTTTAATAATTTCAAAACTTACAGATTGTAAGCTGACCTGATACATTTTTAAATAATTATATACTTACTTTTGTTTGGCTACATTTTGTCACTCACTGTATGTGTTATACAACTTTTAGACAGTATGTGAAGTCAGCATGGAAGTACTTCTCAGACAGGTTTACACCCATTCAAAAATAAGGAAGAAGTGATAGCATTGAAATGGTTGACAGCTGGAGAGATACTGTATGTCCACATTTATAAAATCATTTGCAGGTCGATCATCACGTGCAGCTGCGTGATGTGACTGATGTTGTGGCGATATCATGCATCAATTGGACATTGTCTGTGGGTGTAGTTTTGCCTACATGCCATGATTGGGACAAGCACCCGCCGCCTCTTGTCTCAGAGGGGTGTACTTCTGAGACAATCAGGGTGTGGAATTTGTATGTTGGAGAGAAGAACAGGTAGGACCTTTTGTGCTCCCCTTAATTAAAGGGGTATTCCAGATTTTTTGGTTCTTTAAATGTAAGATGGGGCAGCAGTTGTACTCCCCTCATAAGTGCATACCACATACGTACATCTAAGTGGTGTACCATTTTGTTCCTGTTAAAGTCTCAAGGGCCTAGTTACTGTGAAAGGCCAGCCAAACATACATACCTGCTGGCGTTGTAGACAAATACTTTTTTAAGCGTAGTGGAGTGCATTGTACACCATGGTGACCAACAATGGGAAGAACATCTTGTCTGCGCTGCGACAAGGAAGCCTGAGCCATGCGCCCTGCATGGCACACATGTTCAATGTGGTTGTCAAGTGGTTCCTGAAGTGTTCCCCCCATCTTCAAGACATCCTAACAATCTGAAGGAAACTTTGCATGCACTTTAGCAACTTGTACACCACAAAGCACACCCTCCTTGAGGTTCAGCGTCAGAACGGTATCCTCCAAGATAGTCTGATTTGCAACAATTCCACATGTTGGAATTCCACCCTCCATATACAACTATACAAACAGAGAAAAGCAATCACCTATTTCTTGATGATCCAAGCGGATAGGGGGACTCCCCTGTGTAACTTCAATGTCAACCAGTGGCAGCTCATACGTGACACCTGCCATTTGCTTAGGCCCTTTGAGGAAGCCCCCTTATTAGTCAGTCGCCAGGATTATGGGATGAACAACGCCATTATACAGCTTCATTTACTACCACACGTGTAGGAAACAGTGGCTGGTCAGGGCACTGGAGACGTGGCGTCTACATCTCACGGCCACATGAGCCCTGTGGGGGCTGAACTGGAGGAGGAGGGGCACAGTGGAGCACAGTTTAGGTTTCAGGAGATGGGTGGTTTTTCTAGTCATCTGACAGGAGAGGAGGAGCAGGAGCAGCCAGAGGAGCTAGAGGGTTATGAGGAAGGCGAGACAGAGGACCCAGACACACCGTGGCAGTATGCATTGGAGATGAAAGCAGGGAGTCCCTCCTAGTCACTTGCACAAATGACACGATGCATGCTTGTGTAGTGACCACCGAATTGTTACCATTCGGCAGCGGGATGACTTCTGGCTCTCCACTTTATTGGACCCTCAGGTAGGACAAAACTGACCTACTACAGGGACATCCTACTTAGTCAGTTGGCAGATGCCTATCGGCAGGAGCAGTACCAGCTCCATCAGCAGCTGCCTGGGTCTACAGTCACCAATGAGTAGCTTTCCTCACCTGCATAGTGAAGCAACTCATCAGCAGCAGGTAGACCTGGAGCAAGACCTGAACCAGCAGGTGGTGGCAAACCTTTTTTTAAACAAACAATAGAAAAGGTGTGCAAAAAACACCATGTGCCACCTATACCACCAAGTATTGATGTGATGCAAAGACCTCTAAAAGGTGGAAAGGAACAACGTATGGTCCATTGTAACCGGTGGGGGTAAAAACTTACCCTGTAAGGCCCTACTCTTGCATTATTTATTCACTTCTTGGCATGTGTTACTCACCATAAAATGGGCAACCCCACACAGGAACATCTCCCTATTTCCACCTACAAACACTGCCATTTCACAGGGTTTTTAGGTTGAAATAGGGGGAGTTCCTGTGTGGGGCTGCCCTTTTAAGGACGAGTAACACTTGCCAAGAATGGAATTAATAGGGTGAGAGTAGGGCCTTACAGGGGAATTCTTTACCCCCACCTGTGACAATGGACAATATGTTGTTCCCTTCCACTTTTTCGAGGAAAGTTTTACTAGTCTTAAAAAGGGTGGCCCCACACAGGAACCTCTCCCTATTTCCACCTAAAAGCCCTGGGAAATGGCAGTGTTTGCAGGTGGAAAAAGGGAGAGGTTCCTGTGTGGGGCTGCCCTTTTTAGGGCGAGTAACACTTGCCAAGAAGGGAATTAATAATATGAGAGTAGGGCCTTACAGGGTAAGTTTTTACCGCCACCTGTTACAATGAACCATACGTTGTTCCCTTCTACCTTTTAGAGGTCTTTGCATCACATCAATACTTGGTGGTGTAGGTGGCACATGGTGTTTTTTGCACACCTTTCCTTTTGTTTGATTTGAAAAAAATTTGGGGTACATATATTTTATCCTAAGAATATTATTAAAAGTTAAGTTTTACGTAATGCATATCCTCAATACTTACTTGTGCACAATAACACTTTTACAAAAGAGACTGTTTTCTTCTGCCTACCTGCCTCAGCTGCTATTCTGATCCTGCCACCCGCCTGATGCCACACATCTGATGCCAAGTTCTCCTGTTTTCACCCACCTTTGTCACCAGGTACTGGTATTGCAACCCACCACCCCACTATGTCACCAGGTCACTTTCAGGACTCCTGATGCTGCTGATGCCACCTCTAGGCTGTCTCATTCTGTCACCACATGTTCTCCTCATGCTGCTACCATCTCTAGGCTGTCTCATTCTGCCACCATATGTTCTCTTCAAGCTGATGCCATCTCCAGGCTGTCTCATTCTGCCACCATATGTTCTCCTCAAGCTGATGCCAGCTCCATGCTGTCTTTTACTGCCACCATATGTTCTCCTCATGCTGATGCCAGCTCCAGGCTGTCTCATACTTCCACCATATGTTTTCCTCATGCTGATCCCAGCTCCAGGCTGTCTCATCTCATACTGCTACCATATGTTCTCCTCATGCTGCTGCCACCTCGAGGCTGTCTCATTCTGCAACTATATGATCTCCTCATGCTTCCTCCACCTCCAGACTGTGTCATTCAGCCACTATATGGTTTCCTCATGCTGTCACCACCTCCAGGCTGTGTCATTCAGCCACTATATGGTCTCCTCATGCTGCCGCCAATTCTAGGCTGTGTCATTCAGCCACTATATGGTCTGCTCTTGCTGCTGCCAACTCCAGGCTGTGCCATTCAGCCACTATATGGTCTCCTCATGCTTCCGCCACCTCCAGGCTGTGTCATTCAGCCACTATATGGTCTCTTCATGCTGCTGTCACCTCCACGCTGTGTCATTCAGCCATTATATGGTCTCCTCATGCTGCCTCTATGCTGAGTCATTCAGCCACTATATGGTCTCCTCATGCAGCCACCACCTCCACTCTGTGTAATTTTGTAATTTGTCTGTATATGTAGCCTCCAAATTTTTAAAGTTCTGCATTTTATAAATGAATAAATATTTTTAATATGTTGTGCTGCTAAAAACCTGTCAATTTCGGCATTCCTGCAGCATAGGGGTGTCCAGGTTTCTTAGCACCTAACAGTTTTGGGTCTAATACTGTTATTGGGTACATTCACGTGTATATAATCGGCTGCGGGTCTTCCACAGAGGAATATCCAGAAACAGATTTGCTGGGGACCCATTGAAGTCAGTAGCTAGTAACATATTCTGTGTACCCGTGGAAATCTGAACCAATCAGGTTTGATGACCAGAGGCTATTTGTTACAGCCAGATCTGCAGAAACACTGAAATCATCAGGGGAAGGGGACCATAAATATATGGTAGCTCCGCAGACTGGTATACTACTAGATTCTGTATATTTTTGTTACCTGGCCTGGAATGTGAATTTCATATATGGCATGTTTCAAGGGTATTAAACATAATCAATCATCTACCAGTACTACTGTATGCATAGACCTGCTTTTAAACCATTTGTATTAAGGCTTATCTGGTTCACAAAACTATTTTCATATACCTTCTATGGGGATGTGAGTGTTTAACTGAGATCCTCTGCTCAGTTAAGTGGCCAGTTACGTGGCCAGAGCAAAGAGTGGCTGTCGAGCATTACATGTACCATTGAATTGTGTAATAATATCAGTTATGAGATGATTGCTGGTCCCAGCTGCGGGATAATTGTCAGGGACTCTTCTAACAAAAAAGGGATTGCTCAAGGCAGAGAAACCCTTGTATAAAAGTATTTACTATAATAGATAGTGTTTCAGTAAACAATGTACTCAATGCCATGCATATTTTAAAATTTTTCTCTGGCTGTTTTCTCTTATACAGAAATGTTAACTAATGAGGAACATGTATCTACTGAGGACAGAGACACAGAGATGTAATATATAATATCTATACAAATATTTAAGAATTTAGAAAATGCCCCCAGGAAAGCATGTTATCACCTGAGGAATATTTTACCATATAGTAATGTGCATAGTAGGCCATCAGGGAAAGAATGCAGTGTTAAATGGATAGCACATGAGTTGGCAAGAGCAAGCAACATTGTAATCCAAAGCATTTCATTATCATATATATAGTGCTGCCATATTAACATAACAATAATGTTAACCCTATAGATCGAATCAAAAAGTGGAAATAATCAAGATATCTCTTTAATGATTACATCTAGGTGTGCTTTATTACCAACCGTTCTACATTCAACCATGTCGTACTGAGCTTTTTTTTTGTTTTCTTTTTTTGCTTATATTTGTCGCATGAAATGTCTCACGTGAACCAAAGTGCTTTTTGCAACTTTTGGCAGTAAGCAAAAAGCTACAAACGATCTTGCAAAAGTCATTTTCAGCTTTCACTTTGCAGTGGCACAAAAAGTTGCAATCCCCTCCAAACCACATCAAATCTACACTAGCCCAGACCTGGCTTACAAAATTGCCTTTGGAGAGCACTGTGACTTTTTTCTGCAGCAATGTTGCAGATGAGAGGAGAAATCATACAAAATGGTGTTCTGAAGTGATTTATTATTTTTTGCTTATGTGCGCCAAATTTATCAACACCTCTGTGATAGTATAATAAACATGTTGCATGTAAGCAAAACCAAAGCAAAAATAAATGACTTAAAAACACTCTTTCAAAAGACAACAATGATAAATCTCCCTCCCAATAACAAATAATTATTGTGGTTCTTAAAGTATACTTGTCATATCGCAGAAAAAAATTATGTTCATATGTGTTAATCACTAGGTCACACAGAAGCTTTACATGTCTTGTTTATGCTTCTAGCTTCTGTATTTGGCGTACAAATCCCTCTGTTCTGCTGCTCACTCATTTTGACATTCATTGCTCATGTCTGAGACAAGCACTAAACCTGCCATCACTCACCATACATTTGCTTCCTCCCTGAGTCTGCTGTGCTGTGTCTCTTCATCTTATAACATAGGGCAGGAGTGAGCAAAGAGGACTGCTAGTCCCACTCTCACTTACTAGATTTTTTCCAAGCCTGTGATTCAGCTGGGACAAATAATGATGCTGCAGCCGGACAGGATAATGTTCTGGATGGTGTGGGGACCCCTACTAGTCTTTTTTTTATAAGCCATGATTTCTATAAAAAGAAAATAAACATTTTTATGAAGCATATTAGAAAGGTTAATGTTTTGCCAAGATGTACTACATATAAAAGGTTTTCGATTCTGACAGTGCCCATTTAACCCCTTAAGGACCCAGCCAATTTTCACTGTAGGACCCGGCCATTTTTTGAACATCTGACCACTTTCACTTTAAAGGGGTACTCTGGTGAAAACCTTTTTTCTTTTAAATCAACTGGTGGCAGAAAGTTAAACATATTTGTAAATTACTTCTATTAAAAAATCTTAATCCTTCCTGTACTTATTAGCTGCTGAATACTACAGAGGAAATTATTTTCTTTTTGGAATGCTCTCTGATGACATCACGAGCACAGTTCTCTCTGCTGACGTTATTATAATAATAATAATGCTTTATTTATTGTTGTCCTTAGTGGGATTTGAACCCAAGTCCCCAGCACTGCAAGGCAGCAGTGCTAACCACTGAGCCACCATGCTGCCCTTAGCATACATCTGCTGTGCATACATCTGCTGTGCATACATCTGCTGTGCATACATCTGCTATGCATGGTTGCTAAAATGGACAGAGATGTCAGCAGAGAGCACTGTGCTCATGATGTCATCAGTGTTCCAAAAAGAAAGGATTTTCCTCTGTAGCATTCAGCAACTAATAAGTACTGGAAGGATTAAGATTTTTTAATAGAAGTAATTTACAAATATTTTTAACTTTCTGCCACCAGTTGATTTAAAAGAAAAAAGGTTTTCACCAGAGTACCCCTTTAAGCATTAACAACTCTGGGATGCTTTTACCTTTCATTCTGATTCTGAGATTGTTTTTTCATTACATATTCTACTTTATGTTAGTGGTAAAATTTTGTCGATACTTGTATCGTTTCTTGGTGAAAAATTCCAAAATTTCATGAAAAAATTGAACATTTTGCTTTTTTTTTTACTTTGAAGCTCTCTGCTTATAAGGAAAATGAATATTCCAAATAAATTATATATTCATTCACATATACAACATGTCTACTTTATGATTGCATCATAAAGTTGACATGTTTTTACTTCTGGAAGACATCAGAGGGCTTCAAAGTATAGCAGCAATTTTCCAATTTTTCACAAAATTTTCAAAATCGAAATTTTTCAGGGACCAGGTCTGTTTTGAAGTAGATTTGAAGGGCCTTCATAATAGAAATGCCCCACAAATGACCCCATTATAAAAACTGCACCCCTCAAAGTATTCAAAATGAAATTCAAAAGGTTTGTTAACCCTTTAGGTGTTTCACAGGAATAGCAACAAATTGAAGGAGAAAATTCAAAATCTTCATTTTTTACACTGGCATGTTCTTGTAGACCCAGTTTTTGAATTTTTACAAGGGGTAAAAGGAGAGAAATCTTCCTAAAATGTGAAATCCAATTTCTCTCGAGTAAGGAAATACCTCATATATGTATGTCCTCTAAGTCCCTTCTAGAGGACTCAGAAGGGACGGAGCAACAGAGGGATTTTGGAGAGTGAGTTTTTCTGAAATGGTTTTGGGGGGGCATATCCCATTTAGGAAGCCCCTATGGTGCCAGGACAGCAAAAAAAACACATGGCATACTATTTTGGAAACTACACCCCTCAAGGAACATAACAAGGGGTACAGTGAGCCTAAACACCCCACAGGTGTTTCACGACTTTTGTTTAGTTTTCCCCCAAATTTTAAATTTTTACAAGGGTTAATAGGAGAAAATGCCCCCCAAAATTTGTAACCCCATCTCTAATGAGTATGGAAACACCACATATGTGGATGTCAAGTGCTCTGCTGGCGCACTGCAATGCTCAGAAGAGAAGGAGTCATATTTGGCTTTTGCAAATCTAATTTTGCTGAAATGGTTTTGGGGGAGCATGTCCCATTTAGGAAGCCCCTATGGTGCCAGGACAGCAAAAAAAAAAAAAAAAAACATGGCATGCTATTTTGGAAACTACACCCCTCAAGGAACGTAACAAGGGGTACAGTGAGCCTTAACACCCCACAGGTGTTTCACGACTTTTCGTTAAAGTTGGATGTGTAAATGAAATTTTTTTTTTTTTTAACTAAAATGCGGGTTTCACCCCTAATTTTACATTTTTACAAAGGGTAATAGGAGAAAATGCCCCCTAAAATTTGTAACCCTATCTCTTCTGAGTATGGAAATACCCCATGTGTGGACGTCAAGTGCACTGCAGGCGCATTACAATGCTCAGAAGAGAAGGAGTCACATTTGCAAATTTCGCATTTAGGAAGCCCCTATGGTGCCAGAACAGCAAAAAAAAAAAAAAAAAAAACACATAGCATACTATTTTGGAAACTACACCCCTCAAGGAATGTAACAAGGGGTACAGTGAGCCTCAACACCCCACTTTGGATGTATAAATGAATTTTTTTTTTTTTTTTTACTAAAATGCTGTTTTTCCTAAAATTTTACATTTTTACAAGGTGTAATAGGAGAAAATGTCCCCCAAAATGTGTAACCCCATCTCTTCTGAGCATGGAAATACCCCATGTGTGGACGTCAAGGGCTCTGCTGGCACATTACAATGCTCAGAAGAGAAGGAGTCCCATTTTGCTGAAATGGGGGGGCATGTCACATTTAGTGCCAGAACAGCAAAAAAAATTAAATTTGTAAATACATTTCTTTGGAGTAAGGACATACCTCATATCTGGGCGTAGATCGGCTCTGCTCACTGGTCACGGAGGAACAGGAGGGCAGTCAGGGGCCTGGAGCTTCTAGACAGCTGCCTATAGAGCCAGAACAGTGGGACCCCCCTCAAGGGGCATTACATGGGGTACACTAATAACTAACAAGGGGTACAGTGGGACATAAAAGGATGAAACAGGTTGTTTTCCCAGAATGATGACACAGAGCATAGCCAAACTAAAAAATATGCCCACCCCAAATCCGATGCTCTGAATCATCATTCTGCGAATGTGATGTGTGTGGCCGTCCCTAACCTGTTGCCTCAAATACGCACCCCGCTCAGGTGGAGAGAGAGCGCTGCGTATTTGAGGCAACATAAAAAGTCCCCGATGATAGTGACTCAGTGACCCATGACCCATTTTTTTTAATACCCCCAGAGGTCTTATCAGTTGTTTTTTTTTTGTTTGTTTTTTTATGAAATAGTTTTTTGGGACAATTTAGTGGTTTATGGGGTCAACGTTTGGAATGTACTCTGGACTTGGTACATTGGGGTCAAATTATGGAAAATTAAAATGAAAAGGGAAAATTTAGTACTCCATGGAAGTGTAATACTCCCTGAAGCAATCCTTAATGCAGAGGCCCGGATGATCGGGGGAAGTGTCACATTGATAGGTGGTGTCCTTCCGAATCCCCCTCCTGTGACACACTCTGCATTTTTTCTGGGATCGTCCCTTCTTTCCAGTGTGGGGAACTTCACCTGGAAAATGTTGGCCTGGGACGATCCTGGCACCTATAACTCCAGTTTCTTGGGAAGTCCGGCCTGCTCTTTCCCGGTCAGCAAAGATCAGGACCTTTAGGACTTCTTCTTGGAACTGGAGGTATGTCCCTGTGTTGCCAGCGTTCCGGTACAGTACAAAAGAGTTGTACATGGCCACCTGTAACAAGTAGACCGCAACGTTTTTGTACCATACACATGGCCATGTATGGCTTGAGGACTTGATCAGAAAGATCAACTCTCCCCCCCCCCCCCATATACTGATTGTAGTCCAGAATACAATCAGGCTTGAGGACCGTTGTTGTGGTGTGGGGGGGGGGAGGGGCGGGGGAGTGTGTAGTGAGTGCTTGGTTTAACTATGTGTGTGTGATTAGTTATCTCACACCGTTATATAGGCAAAAAAAACACGTAATTGGGCCCGTGTCACGCTAAAAAAATGTGGCGTACTCTTGAGCCCTATTTGGGGGTCAGGGGAGGGGGATTTTTTTTTTACTTTTTTTTTAAACTTTACTACTGGTGTATTCTGTCTCTGATCTAGGGTATCTTTGGGTCTCCTGAGGTGATCCGATCGGTGCAGGGGGGGGGGTCCCTGGCTCCTCTTGCAGCTCTGACCGCTGACTGAACCCAGCTAACGGTCAGCCCTGCAGAGGATGCCGTTTAACCCCTCCCCTGCCGGCTGCTATTGGCTGGACGATCCAGCCAATAGCAGCTCTCCTGGGGGGGTGGCGAAATCGCCACCTCCCCATAGATACAGTAGGTGATAGGGGGTGTATTCTACACCCCCAATTACCTTGCATCTCCGGGTCATCGGGTCACACGTGACCCGTAAGACCCGGAATTGCGCAAATCGCAAGTGCGATTTCACTTGTGATTTGCGCCGATCGCCGACATGACCCCCCTCAGCATTTGTGCAGGGTGCCTGCTGATTGATATCAGCAGTCACCCCAGTCCGATCCCTGCCTGGTGCGCGGCAGGGACCGGAATTCCCACGGGCGTACCTGTACGCTCTGGGTCCTTAAGACCCAGGTACAGAAGGCGTATGCAAACGCCCTAGGTCCTGTACGGGTTAAGCGCTCATGAACCTGGCAGTGCCCTGTACAACAGTGCAAGGGGCCAGATGGATCCTCTAGTTCAGAGTCGTACAGGTTGTTTACACTGCTGCACAGGCTCCATCATTATGTTGACTAGAGATGAGCAAACTTACAGTAAATTCGATTTGTCACAAACTTCTCGGCTCGGCAGTTGATGTCTTTTCCTGCATAAATTAGTTCAGCTTTCCGGTGCTCCGGTGGGCTGGAAAAGGTGGATACAGTCCTAGGAGACTCTTTCCTAGGACTGTATCCACCTTTTCCAGCCCACCGGAGCACCGGAAAGCTGAACGAATTTACGCAGGAAAATTCAGCAACCGCCGAGCCGAGAAGTTGGTGACGAATCGAATTTACTGTAAGTTCGCTCATCTCTAATGTTGACATAATGCTAGATTCAGTCAGAGAGAAGTGCACCAGTTAGCACGTCTCTCCTCAGTTCACTGCTTTCTCCATCTCATTGTATGAGACAGTCTTAATAGTAAGTCTATGGAGCCAGTCGGGATGGGGATAGTAGTAAGCCGGGCAGTGAAGTGCTTTTACCTGATCAAAGGTTTTAAACTGTTGGGATCTGGGAATTCAAACCCCTATCAATTGCTAGATAGCGATACGCTTCAACAAACTCTATCTAGTAAATTGATGAGAGCCTGAACTCTCAGATGCCAACTGATTAAAACATTTGGCATGCATTTATGACATGTGAAACATTTTCAGTGACAGTAATGCTATCAATTGGAGCCATTTTCATTTCTTCAGGTGGTATAAAGAAACAGCTGCAATTTAACACAGTATTGTTTTTTCTTTTAAGCAAATTTATAAAATCACCCATGATGTATTGTTATCATTGTGCTAAAATAAATTTTATACAGTAAAAGTATTATAATAAAAGTATATATTTATAAACAGTACACGTAATATGTGCATTTACAATAATATGCAAATATTGGTTTAATACTTTTATGACAAATTGTTTCATCATTTTTGTGCAGAAAAGAAATTAACATTCCAAAGGAGTCCTCTCTTTATGTCCCTGATACACATCAGAGCTCTTTTCATGTTGGTAAGGGGGAAGAAAAGATGGAAATAGATAATGAAAATGTGGGTAACCAGAAAGACCCAACCTCCAGCTCATCCCCTGTCCTTAAGGAAAACTCCAAACTATCTGGTGAGGATAGAAAGGACAGTGCAGTTAGTGGGTAAGCATCTCTTTTGCATTTACGTTACAATTTTGTCTCTTGATAATTTTTTGCAGTGTCCTATTCTTTGTGGAAATGTCCTTAAGGCATTATTCCTTATATGATCACATCATTACATGACTTGTTGAACTGTTGAGATAACCATTAAACATCACACCCAAAGTGGAGTTTCTAACTCTGAGTCAAATGTCTCAGCAAGAGACCTTTTCATTCAACGCTGAAATAATTTGTCCCAGGTCATGTCAGGATAGTTTGCAATAAAAAAAAAAATACATCTCAATTTTAATGCACTTTAGTAACATCTAAACTAAACAGATGATGTAGACTCACAGTTATATAGGGCAGGGATAAATTGTCCTGTGATAACTACTAAATATGGCCCGGGTGACTTTTGTGTGACTTTTCACAAAAAGTCTTACATTATAACAAATTTAGACGAAATAAAGCAGTCTAAATATATTGATAAATTCCCCTCAATGACCCAATCTAACTGGATCAGAAGATGATAAAATCTGATTAATGTTATTAATTAATGTTAAACTTTTCCAAATCTGATTAATGTTATCATTACAGTTGTATTATCGTGTACCTGTTAGGCTATGTTCACACTACGGAATGTCCGCACAGAGAATCTCCGTGTGGACATTCTGCAAACTACACAGATGCTAGGACCGCACAGGAATGCTCCGTCTCATAGGAGAGGAGCTGTACTCGCTTCAGAGCATTGAGTGTCGGCTACTATCAGTAGCCTCACACTCACTGCTTCTGCCGGCCAGAGGCAATCCCTTTAGACACCGCGATCAATGCCGATCAAAGCATCTAAAGTTAAAGTTAAAGATGCCGGCAGCTCAGTGGAGCTCATGGAACCTGCGCGACGTGATTGCGGGGGTTCCCTGAGCCAAAAGGATGGAGGAGGGTCCTTACCTGCCTGATTCCGCCCGATTGCCAATTCAATGATGTAGCCTGACTTAGAGAGGCTATATCAGTGGATTGCCGATCTTACTGTGTAATGCTATGCCAAAGGCATAGCATTATACAGTAAATGCAATCTAATGATTGCATATAAAAATTCCCTCTGGGGACTTAAAAAGTGTAAAATAAAAAAAGTTTCAAAATTTCTATTAAACCCCCTCCCTTAATAATAACCCCGCTATCATTACTGCACGGAGCAAACTCTCTCCATGCTTAATGACGGGCAATAAAGGGGCTGGAGCATCGTGATGTCACAGCTCCGCCCCTTCGTAATGTCACGGCCCGCCCCGCCCCCTCAATACAAGTCTACGCCCCTTCCTATAGACTTGCATTAAGGGGGTGGGCCGTGACGTCACGATGCTCCGACCCCTGTATCGCCGGTCATTACGCACAGAGCGAGTTTGCTCTGTGCAGTAATGAAAGCGGGGTGCTGCAACAAAGATCCTGCTGGGGACCCCGGGCATGCTGGGAGTTGTAGTTTTGCAACATCTGGAGGTCCGCATGTTGAAGACCACTGTTGGGTTCAGAATCTTTATTTTTTTAGATTTTGCACCTATAAATTGGGTGCGTCTTATATGCCGGTGCGTCCTATAGGGCGTAAAATACGGTATGTGAAAATCCAGAAAAAGTCAAAATTCTAGCAGACCAAGGCTTGTAGAAACATTGGTAAGTCCTGTTATCGGCCCTGGATTTTTATGGGGTGACAGGTTTTGTAGTCTGGTCTTTTATCCCCCTCCCTGTGCCATGCTGCTTTTTTTTTTTTTTTTACAGTACCCAGATCATCACAGGTGATGAAGACAGTATATTATTGGTTTAAAAAGTAGGGAGAGACAGTCTGTAGTGAGAAAAACTCTGCTGTTTACTGCTGTTTGCCCATCTCTACTGAACTCCCACAGTAGTCAAACATTTAAATCAGTTTAATTGATGTTATTATTTACCATAAGAGACAGATAGAAAGACAGCAGCTCCACATACATCTAATGAACAATGTAAGGCACCATAAGAGGACTCTATAAACAGGGTTGGATTAAGAGCATCATGGGCCTGGTGCTGAAGATTGGGATGGGCCTTTTTTAAAAGTATATAAAATGAAAATGCAACACAAAGCAATTTTGTCACATGTTTTATGAACATTAAATTACCAGGATAGCTGAATATATGTTAGTGTATGGAAACTTTGCATATCTTTATAGAATCTGTTCTTTAGCTTAAAAAAAAAAAAAGAAACAACTCACTTTTATGGGGACCCAGAGTGTCAAAGAGTTGTGGTAGGGGGTCTGCTATACCCCCCAGACTGTAACACCTATCCCATGTGACGTCACATCTGCCACTTCTTTGGGTAACACGCAGGGCTTGCTTGCCAGTGACGTGTTGCCACTTGTGAACCACAATCCCTATTCATAGTGCATAGGGGATGCATGTGTCAAAGAAGGCGCGGAGAAGTGTTGCCTTAGCACACCCTAGCCACACCTCTTTGACACTCAATGCACCCCTAAAAAATGTTTTAATTTTTTTAGCGAAATAAAGGATCAAACAACATCTATGAAGATATGTAAAGTATCCATACACCAACATCTTTTATGGCTATGCTAGTAATTTCATATGCATAAGGCTTCTTTCACACTGCTGTTAGCACACGGGGAATAGAGGGAGAAAAATGACTTCTTCTCCTGCTAGTCCCGTTACAAAATAATGGCGCCCTATGGACCCCATTATAGTAAATGGGATCCATTGGGACCCGTTATTGCACGTTGTGCCCCATCTCAAAAACTGCCGTTAAAGGCTAAAATAAAAAGGGCCTAACGGCCGTTTAAAGGGGTACTCCGCTGCTCAGTGTTTGGAACAAACTGTTCCGAACACTGGAGCTGGCACTGGAAGCTCGTGATGTCACACCCCCTCCCATAGACTTGCATTGAGGGGGCAGGGCATGATGTCATGAGGGGGTGGGGCAATGACGCCACAAGCTTCCTGCTCCAGCGTTCAGAACAGTTTGTTCCAAACGCTGAGCAGCGGAGTACCCTTTTAAGGACGGGGCACAACGGCAGTGTGAAACAAACATACGACAGATGCACTTTAAAGGGGTACTCCGGTGCTTAGACATCTTATCCCCTATCCAAAGGATAGGGGATAAGATGCCTGATCGTGGGAGTCCCGACGCTGGGGACCCCCGGGATCTTGCACGCGGCACCCCGTTTGTAATCAGTCCCCGGAGCATGTTCGCTCCGGGTCTGATTACCGGCAACCACAGGGCCGATGGCGCGTGACGTCACGCCTCCGCCCCCGTGTGACCTCACGCTCCGCCCCTCAATGCAAGCCTATGGGAGGGGGCGTGATAGCTGTCACGCCCCCTCCCGTAGGCTTGCATTGAGGGGCGGAGCGTGACATCAAACGGGGCCGGGATTGATTACAAATGGGGTGCCGCATGCAAGATCCCGGGGGTCCCCAGCGGTGGATCAGGCATCTTATCCCTTTGGATAGGGGATAAGATGTCTAAGCGTCGGAGTGCCCCTTTAAACAATTTTAATTTTCACAAGTGTGAACCCCGCCTATCTATAGTGCCCAAATGGTTATAATGCCATTTCTTAGTGGGACTCACAAGCAATATCTCCTATAATCAGCGTCGTCCTCTTGTATTTTATTTTCTATCTGGCTCACACCGCTGTGACGATTCCTTCCAGACGTATACCGTTTATGCAGAATTGGTAGGAAAACATTTTAGGCGCAGCAATCACCCAGCACTGCATTAAGTAGTACAGTTATGTCATTCAGAAACAAGGAAAAGCTCTTCACACCTATTTTTTTATGCTCCTGAATGGCATATCTGTTTATAATAGCTCAGCTTAAAAGCTAGGTGAAACATTTTTTACCTAGCTTTTCTGGGTTCGTGAATGGCATAGTTGCTTATAATAGCACAGCTATTATAGACAGATTTGCCTATAACATATAGTCAAAGCTGTCTATAATAGCTGAACTATGATAAGCAAATATGCCATTCAGGAGCCCAGAAAAGTTAGATGACAATTTCTCACTTAGCTTTTTCATGCTCCTGAATGGCATATCTGCTTATCATAGCTCAGCTATTCTAGACAGATTTGACTAAAAGTTATAGGAAAATCTATCTATAATAGCTGAGCTATGATAAGCAGATATGCCATTCAGGAGCCCAGAAAAGCTAGGGGACAATTTCTCACCTAGCTTTTTCCTTCTCCTGAATGGCATATCTGCTTATCATAGCTCAGCTATTATAGACATATTTCCCTATAACATATAATCAAAGCTGTCTATAACAGCTGAGCTATTATAAGCAGATATGCCATTCAGGAGCATGAAAAAGCTAAGTGAGAAATTGTCATCTAACTTTTCTGTGCACCTGAATGGCAAGTCAGTTTATGCCTGGTGGACTAGTGATACCTTTGGGGGAAAACTCCTGGGGCAGAGAGTAATGTGCGCCGGCGGCGGGACCTCAGGCAGGTGGCAGCTACAGCACACACAGCAGATTTTTAAACTTGGCGGCCGCTGGCCGAACGGGGGGAGGAGTCTCCTACGCTACCCTGATGTCATGTGGGGCACGCAGGTCAGCGGGTTACGCAGCCACGTCACCACCAGGGCCATAGGTAAGCCTGTGGGCTGGCCTGGGACATAGCAAGGCCAGCCATCTTTTACTGTTAACCAGAGACAGCTCTAGAATTTGTGAGGCCTCAGGCGGAACTCGAACATGAGGCCCCTGCATCATTTTCTGCAGACGTCACATAGTGATCCGATCGTCTGTGAGATGGTAAATTCTGTCCAGTGCATCGAGACCACAATCACCAATAATACCAGTATACAAGGAGGGCAAAATGTAAAAAAAAATACCATTTAGCAACTTTTGGGGTGCGTCCGTTTTTACGCAGTGCACTTTTCGGTAAAAAGACTTAATCTTTATTTTGTAGGTCCATACAATTAAAATGATCCCCATTTATATAGGTTATTTCTATTTAACTACTTTAAAAAAAAGTACACAGGGCTATATGAGGGCTCATTTTTTTGTGCTGTGATCTGAAGTTTTTATCAGGACCATTTTTATTTTGATGACAACTTTTGACCATGTTTTATTTTTGGACCAAAAATTCGCACTTCTGGATTTTGATATTTTTTCACGCTTTTGCCTTTCACTGTGTAACTCAATTAACATTATATTAGTTCAGACATTTGCACACGTGGTGATACCACATATGTTTATAGTGGTTTTTTTTTACATTATTTCATTTGAAAAATGAGAAAAGGGGGTGATTCAAACTTTTATTAATCACATGTATTTACTTTTTTTTTTTATTATTATAAATAATAATGTATAGGCCGGCCAGCATAGGCCAGCGAGAGCAAGGACATAATACTGCGGGGCTATATACATCGACTGTGCTGTACCCACTGCCCTGGTTAATATATATATATATATATATATATATATATATATATATATATAAAATATGGGCCAGGCAGGGCAGAGAACACAGCACAGTCATTGATATACAGTGACATAACACTGCTGGGCTATATACATTAACTGTGGTGTACCCACTGCCCTGGCTACAATATACATGCATATATATAGATAGATAGATAGATAGATAGATATAGATATGCGCATAGAAGCCAGTGCAGTGGGAACAGCACAGCACAGCTGATGTATATAGCCCAACAGTATTATGTCACTGTAGATCAGTGTTTCCCAACCAGGGTGCCTCCAGCTGTTGCAAAACGATAACTACGGCAAACTGGTAATTGTAGTTTTGCAACAGCTGGAGGAACCCTGGTTGGGAAACACTGCTGTATATCAATGACTGTGCTGTGTTCTCTGGCTGGCCGGGCCCATACAGCATATACTACAATATTTAAATATATATACGGCAGAGGGCACAGCACAGTCACTGGTGTACAGTTAGTGACTGAATGCAGCCTGAGCCAGGCCCGGCCACTGGGACTTATCTACAAAGCTCGTCACTTTCTGACCTTTTTCACACCGATGGCCGCCTCTGCAGGTCGGAGACTGTCAGATTGGATGCAACTCCACTCACATGGAGTAAAGATCCAGACCGCAGAGGCTGTACAGCTGTGAGGCAGTGTCTCTCTCTCTCTCTCTCTCTCTTCAGCTCTGCGGTGAGCCCTGGAGAGTAGGGAGTTGCGGTGATCGGGTGCCGGTCGGTCTGTGCGGGCCGTTTTTGCAGGCCACCAGGCCTATTTTTACTTTAATCCGGCCCTGTCGATAAACATAGTATACTGTAAAGAACCAAAGGCTTTCAACTTGTTGGGTCACAGTGGCATAACTACTATAGTAGGAGAAGAGGTAAATTTTTAAACTGATTCTTACTTCGGAGGTAAGTTCCATATACTTCATAAGAGAAGAGCAGGACTATATTTGGACAATGTGCACAGTGAGGCACATTGCATGGCAATTCAGTTCATTTCATATGAAAAAGTAGTCATCTAACAGCAAAACATGTTGGATCCCAGAGATAACCCTAAATGATGGTTTGTAGTTTATGTGTTTGTGTGTACATATATATATATATATATATATATATATATATAATTATAACACTATATGTTTGTGACTACATATCTATGAACTACCAGTATATTTATAGTATATCAAATAATATTGCCAAATCATTACTAATACTTCTCAGAGATATAATGCATGTTGCTCTAAAGTATACTTCACCTTAGATATCCTTACAACATAATTATGTTTCTTTTACAGGTCAAAACATTTGGCATTGAATTCATCAAGCAGAAAATGTTTAAATCTGGACAGTAGACAAGACACTGAATATAATGACGTTCTCGGCCTAATTACTTTTTCGCAATTGTTTCTGAATCAAGATGATGAAAGATTACCATCTGGCTTAGACATTCTAAACTCCCAGGTGAACAGAACTTCATGTTTAGACCCATTGAGGAACTGTACTGAGACAAAAGGAGAGACAGAGCCAAATCAAGAAAACCAAAGTGCATTAAACACATTTAAAGAAGCGCAAAATGAACATGATGAACTTTTTTTACATCTGAAGGAAAACATGAGTAAATTAAAAATCTATGTGACTGAAATGGGAAAGAAAATTCCAGTTCCTGATCAGTGTGTCATTGAAGGTAAGAACGGCACCATTCATTATGAAAGCAAAATATAATAAGGGTATTTTCACACAGTCTATTTCTACCTCAGAATATGCATGACAACCATGAGTAAACTTAAAGGGGTACTCTGGCCGTAATACATCTTATCCCCTAACCAAAGGATAGGGGATAAGATGCGTGATCGCGGGGGTCCTGCCGCTGGGGACCCCCGCAATCTGTCATTTCGCACCCACCTTTTGTGAGCTCTCCATAGCGCTGAAGGCTCCGAGTGTGTAGTGTGACGACCACGTGTGTAGCGTGATGACCACTCCTTGTGACATCACGCTCCGCCCCCTCAATGCAAGTCTATGGGAGTCTATACAAATCTGTATAACTTTTTGGCACCAGTAGATTTGAAAACATTTGTTTTCCACCAGAGTACCCCTTTAATATCTAGGAGCAGCTAACAAGGACTGTGATCTGAAGTCAGCGATGAAATAGTAGGTCACATTAGTTTACAGTTCCCATTTAAAGGGGTTATTGAAGACAAGGATGAACTTCCGGCTCCCAGTCGGTAAAATCCAAGGTTTATTTAAATAATGTTAAAATCCAAGTGTAACAAACAAATAAAGAAATAAAAGTACAAAAGAAATGCATCAACGCGTTTCTACTTGGTAACAAGTCGAAACGCGTTGCTGCGTTTCATTTGTATTTTATTTCTTTATTTGTTTGTTACACTTCGATTTTAACATGATTTAAATAAACCTTGGATTTTACTGACTGGGAGCCGGAACTTCATCCTTGTCCTCTGCTGATTGCCTCACCTAGAGACACGGCTCCAGCATCTGTCCGTTAGCTTCCACGAGGGAGGTTGTGCTGGTATCCACTAGAAGCTGCATTATTGGTGAGCTGATCTTTTTTTCTTGTCTCTGCTTTATTATACAGTTGAAAACTTTGACTAATCTACCCAGGATGGCATATAAAAGAAAAAACATTTAACTCAACTTTCTTTCTCCCTTGTAGTCTCCAGTTTTTTCTGACAGTCTGCTTCCTAAAACTGGAGACGTAATTGCCACTATGCCAGTCATTGGCTGGAGCAGTGTCCCACCAGTTATCTTGGCAGCAGATTCTCCGGTCACAAACAGGGCACCTGGCACATTAATTTTTTTTTAAGTTTTCACTGGACAACCCCTTTAAAGCACATGAACATTCTTTACAATGATAAGTTGGAATATGGGCTTGGCCCCTTATCTCTATTCAGAAGAAATCTTTACATAGTAGTAAGCAATGATGTTGTAGTAGTGGGCAGTTCAATGTCCCATTAGTACAAAATAAGGTCCAAAGAAATGCTTTGCTGAGTTTGTTCTATAAGACCCTGACTGCCCCACACAGAGTTCTGTCCTCAGTTTCATCTGACAAGGGGTCTAATTCATTGCTTTAGGTTATTTGTGCTTTTACGTCCATTTTGTTTAACAATGAACTCCAGCACAGGACATCTTATCCCCTAGCCACAGGAAAATGGAAAAGTGTCTGATTGCGTGGGGTCGGACTGCTGAGACCCCCCCTCCCCCCTGATCCCATGCCTGGCACCCTAGTAATCCTCATGCATGGAGCACCCCCCCCCCCCTCCATGACGCTGCATCACCGGCTCTCCCATAAAGATAAATGGAGGGACGTGTCAACCATGGACTCTTAAGAACGCTAGGAGAGCTGGAGTTCTAAACACCAAGGCGCCAGGCAGGAAATTGTGGGGGTAGGGATAGGGGATAAGATGTCTTGTAACAGAGATTCCCTTTAATGTTTATATGTGTCACAAACATCCTTAACTAAGCAAGTGGAATAAAAAGTGATGAATTCCTTTGAGATGCTTAACAATATTATATCAAGCTGTCCACCAAACATATTGTAAACAAGGAAATATTAAGATGTCAATATTTTTCAAGTAACCTTTGGGCCGGGCTCCTGGACATGTTACATACCTATGATCACCAGTAAAATATTTAGACATATTGGGGAGATTCATCAAAACCTGTCTAGAGGAAATATTGCTGAGTCAGATCGCTTCTTTCATTTCTGAAAAGGCCTCTGAAGAATGAAAGAAGCGATCTGATTGGTTGCTATGGGCAACTCAACAACTTTTCCTCTGGACAGATTTTGATAAATCTCCCCCACTGTACATTTGTATGCCACAACAGGGTTAGGCTAGGTAATATATGCAATTGCTGAAATGACTGTGCTTGTTGGTTCTTACTAAACAGAAAATATATACATCTGAGCCATTGTATGTGACAATATAGATTTCATATAATTAAGCTCTGTAAACAGTCTTGCAAGGTTATAGAATAGACAACAAAACCCTTTGTGTAGTCTGGAACCTATCATAACTTTCATGAAACTGGAACATGTTCTCTTATAACTTTGAAGCTGTGGTCCAGAGTAACTAGAACAGCCCCAGATGGCTTCTCTTTGCCTTGCTGGCCTTAATTTGTAGGTCTCTCCTTATTTGTGCATAGGGAGAGATCTTTCAAAAAAGACTGGGGGAATGTGACAAGCCAGCTGGGACACCATGGTGCCTTGGATCCCTGTTCCCAACTGGTTTTATAACTATGATTCCTCTGAAATGCCTTTGAATGACAGAGTAAACCATAGACCATGGTAATAAGAGAGCCCCCCTCCCTCAGTAGCCAGGCAGTGGTCAACTATAAAGTAAACATACAGATTAGGGCTTCTGCACTCACAGTGGTCGTCTGAAGAGTGAATGATGTCACCCCGACCACTGCTTAAGAAAGCAGACTAGTGGACAGTAGCCTACACATCTGCTGTCAACAAGAAAAGGAAACAAAACTCCATATCTTTGAAAGAATGAAAGAAAGGTCATTATAACTATTTGCATAATGGTCCCAGGAAAATAGGTCACAGCATTTAGATGACAGACTCCAGTGGAATGCAAAAAGCTGTAGTCTTTTATTGTTACCCGAAGTTTCGGCCGAAACGTTGCACTTCGGGAAACAATAAAAAAAAGAAATCGTCGGGCACTTACACAGCTCAATAATGGGGGGAAATATTGCCACCATACATATTACCATCATACTGTTATTGATTAATTCTGTGTACTAAAACCAATCATACCTTTTTGTACAAAAATCTGCAGTCTTAAAATTCTATTCTGACCCCTATCATTTTTTTTTTTTTTCGGTATACAGGGATGTATGAGGGCTCATTTTTTTGTGCTGTGATCTATAGTTTTTATCGGTACCATTTTTGTTTTGATGGAACTTTTTGATTGTTTTTATAAATAAAATTTATGGTGGCAAAAAATAAAGAATTTTGGACTTTGGTATTTTTATACGCTTATGCCATTGACCAAGTGGTAATCTTTAAATTGTTTAGAAATTGTTAAAGACGGCAATAAAACATATATAAATATTTATTTTTGTTTACAACATTTTATTTGAAAAGGGGGGTGAATCGCACTTTTATTAGGGAAGGGGCTTATTCACATTTGTTACCATTTCCTGCATTTAGACGCTGTGATCAACTTTGATCATCGCATCTAAAGGGTTAATGCTGGACATCTGCCTGATCGGTGATATCTGGCATTAGCCGTGGGTCCTGGCTGCTGAGTACAGATGGAACCCACCGGGTATAAAGCACACTCAGCTCCTGAGCGTGCTTCAAAAGTGCTTAAAACTGTGTCCTTAAGGGGTTATGCAATAAAATGTATATTTGAGTCAGTCGGTATTGCTTTATATAGTTTGGTTAGGCCCTTCTGTTAATAGGGGCACTTATTGACAGAGGGACATACCCAAACTATACATACAGGCAACTATTAACAGAGGGGCCAACCCAATCTATGTGGGGGTAACTATTAACAGAGGGGCCTACCCAAACTTTATGGGGGCCCCATATAGTTTGGGTAGGCCCCTCTGTTAATAGTTGCCCCCATAAAGTTTTTGTAGACCCCTCTTCCATCTGCCTTCCATTGCAATTTCTGCCCCAGGCCCCAAATCATATCAAATCAATTTTTTCCTTTTCCACTGTAACAGTAACCTCTGTCCAGTGTCCTCCTCTGGCCAGGCTAGTCTTTTGGGGTGCAGCTCTCTTCTTCTGCAGACTGAAGCCAGCAGACTGCTTCTCTCTGTTGTGCTCGGTTCCTCCGGGCTCCGACCAGATATCACAGCGCTAGGAGACGTCAGGACAGCATGCATAGTGCAGCGTGCGTACCTCGCGGCGGTCAGTTCTGTTTGAAAGAGATGGCGGCCAAATGCGCTTGAGAGGTACGTGCGGCACATCGTGTGGACTGATTGACTGACTGTACAGTCAGTCAATCAGTGTGTACATTAGTGTAACTGTCCCTCACTGACTCGTTAACATAAAAAAAAGTGTCTGGACCAGCCGGGCTCCCCTGAGGTCTGGGCCCCTTACTGGGTTATCAGTTGTACCCCCCTGATGGTGACCCTGTCTGGAGGTTCACTTGCAGGGTGGCTGGGACCTGTTGCTGTCTTCCATTTTCTTCTTGTGTATATTTGCAAAATTTTAATTTTCGCTTCTAAATAGAAATCCTGAATAGCAAATCCGATTAATGACGATTTATAAGGACTAGAATCTGTTGGCAATGACACGTAAGTCAACTGAGCTTCTGCATACTCACAGGAAAAAAGTCAAGTCACATAAGATTTGCTTAATATGAGTGATGATACCTAAAGACCACACATATTACACCAATTACAAACTTGAGACAGATATGTCTGTCATGTGCTAAGTACTGCCAAAGTGTAAAAGCCAGTGAGTGATTCTATCATTGACCTGCAACTGTCCAACACAAGCTGTCTTGGACAATAGCTGTTAAATATTTCTATTTATTCATTTTCAGCAACTATCTCAATCGAGACCGATTGCAAGAAAAAAATTTGACATGCTTTTTGTTTATTTTTCTCTTTCTGTCTGGCTAAGTTTCAAAGCTTTTATTCTCATAAAATTTCTTGGAAATTTCTTCAACAAACATCTCGTAGTGTAGTTTGACTGATGTACATGACTCATTGGAAATATATTTAGGAACCAGGAGGTGCATGGATTACATTGGGAAGACAGCTCTACCTCATTGTAGCTGACAATAGATGAATTATTATTTTTAGCTGGATATAATGGAATTCTTTGTAAATTAAAACTGGACAAATTTTATTGTTTGTGTATTTTTCATTTTGAACATTAAAGCCACCTGTGAATGTTTTTACATAATTTGTTACTCTAATTTATGTTTTTAGCATTGCTTCACTTTCTATAATTATTATATACACACCAAGGAACATTTTCGTTGCCATCACAAGAATGGATGGAAGCTTTCCATATAATTGTACAGCAGAACATACTGTTCCTCTTCTCAAGCCTGTTTGATCACCACTGCCCTCTGTTAATGATCCTGTGCAATATCATGGTGCCCCTAGTGCTGACACATCATGGTGCCCCTAGTGCTGACCCAGTGGTGTCCTTCCTGGACTGTGCCATACATTTACAGCACATGTAGGGAATAGTTCGGTGCAAAGGTATTGTAGTTTCAAGAGTGGTGCCCACACAATGCACATCAGATGTTTCATTGATTTGGCACCCTACTCTAACGCCTGGATTAGATTAACACCTTGGGGACGGAGGGTTTTTCCATTTTTGCACATTCGTTTTTTCCTCCTTACCTTTTAAAAATCATAACCCTTCCAATTTTGCACCTAAAAATCTATATGATAGCTTATTTTTTGCAACACCCATTTTACTTTGTAATTACATTAGTCATTTTACCCAAAAATCTATGGCGAAACCGAAAAAAAAATCATTGTGTGACAAAATTGAAGAAAAAATGCCATTTTGTAACTTTTGGAAAAAGAAAAAAGGGGAGAGGGCTGTGCCTCGTGTATTACCCAGGGTATCTGTGTCCCAATCAGAGACTAAGGGATCCGCAAATCTATAAAATGGCTGCTCACCGGAAGTATGTATAAATAGGCACATCACCCCTTAGGGTTACTCAGCATGTGGAAGAGAACTGCACGGCCCAGGGTCCAACAGGAGAGGATGAAATCTTCTCCCGTATGATCAAGAAGAAATGAAGAGAGAAAAAAACGGAACCTTGTCTAGGCGCTGTTCCCAGATCCAGGTTAATGAAACACGAATATGTATGGAAAGTAAAGTGCCCGGAGGCACTGCGTTTATTAATAGAGCTTCCAATGACGCGTTTCAGAGGGTATTTCCTCCTTCCTCAGATTGGCATTCACACAGTAGCACCAGGGGTGCTATATACAGTGGTCCCTCAACATACGATCGTAATCCGTTCCAAACGGACCATCGTTTGTTGAAACCATCGCATGTTGAGGGATCCGTGCAATGTAAAGTATAGGACAGTGGTCTACAACCTGCGGACCTCCAGATGTTGCAAAACTACAACACCCAGCATGCTGGGTGTTGTAGTTGTGCAACATCTGGAGGTCCGCAGGTTGTAGACTACTGTTAGAGGAAGTTGTACTCACCTGTCCCCGCCGCACCGGACCGTCACCGCTCGTCACCGCTGCCCGGGATGTCGCCGTCCATCGCTGTCGCTGCGTCCCCGAGGTGTCCCCGACGCTCTGGCAAGGCCTCTGCTTCCCCGGCATCTGCGCTCTCCATCGCCGCCATCACGTCGCTACGCACGCCGCTCCTATTGGATGACGGGACAGCGTGCGCAGTGACGTGATGACGTCGATGGAGAGCGCCGACGATGCAGAGGATCCTGAAGAGGACGCGCCGGAAGCAGTCAGCGCTGCCGGATAGCCGTTTATGCGATGGCACCGACATAAAAAAGCATTGTATGTTGATGCTGCCTTCAACATGCGATGGCCTCTGAGAGAACATCGCATGTTGAAATTATCGTATGTCGGGGCCATCGTAGGTCGAGGGGTCACTGTATACAAACATAAACACCCACTTAAGGTGGGCGGAACTAAGCACGTTACATAATAAGCATTCCATATTATGAGAAACAATATAAGAGCATTTACAGATGTTAAATATAATTATAATCCGTATATAGGAACAAACATCCGTAAAAAATTTGTGCATTCAACACTGTTACAATTATGTAACTAAAGGTCACAGCAAGTCCTCAGCTTCCATGCCCCGGTAGGGATACATGAGAGCGAGGTTCACTGAACCATAAACAAAGACAGCGTAGCTGAGTGTGTAACCATGTGCTGACAGGACTGTTTGCTATGTAACTAAGGACGTGTTGCCAGGGGCCGGGGAACACGTGGGCAGACTCGCCGCTGTCAGAGGAGAAAGTCCTGTGAAATCGCAGGCTCCCCGCAGCGTTCCTGATAAGACAAGGAAACAAAAGAACAAATATCAGAGGCTAATTTAGAATTAGTAGCTGGTCATAAAGTCTAGGCAGTGAGTTAGTTTTAGTGAAATTTAAGCCATAAGGATTATAGGGACTAGCATATAGATAGGGATGCATAGTTAACCAACATGATGTTGCTACATACAACATAAGGAAGTCATGCAATGTACACTGGGGATGGCATTGAATCATAGAATATACGGTAAGTATAAGGTGAAAAGTGGTAGCAGCAAGGGTGAATAAGTAGTAGCAGCAAGGATGAATAAAGTGTGCAGTGGCAATATTTGCACAACACAATTGTGTATGCATGATACATTTATAAATAGCGTATAAATATCTCTCTATAAAAAGTGTAAACAAATGTAAAAAATATATGCATAATACATCTATAAATAGCGTATAATTATCTCTCCATAAAATATATAAAAAAAATCTCATAATATATATTGTTAAGTGTAAAGAACATCAGTGTTACCAAATAGAATTCATACCAATATATAAATATAGAGTGCAAGGTGGTAGCAGCAAAAGCACCTACAAACTGGAGTGGCAGCACCAGTCCAACTCCAGTGAATGTGCACCAAATACTAAAATATAGAGTGTAGCGATATAAAGGGCATACACATATCCATAAAAACCATAGGGGAGATTCATGTATGCATATAAATATATAGAGAGAATTAATAAATATATAAAAACCAGCGTTAAAATTATAAATCAATTATATATTATGCCTCCATTAATGTAAATCACACCTATATTCGAAAGTGGTTTTTATACATATAGTTTACAGCTGAGCTGTCATGGTATTAGGCATGGATAAAGAGCAACAGAATGTATAAATAAATAACAATGGTTAGAAAAATATATACATATATATATATAGGTAAAAAGTAGATCAGATAGTTATATATACAGAATAAAACATGGCCGCCAGGGCTCTCACAGTGAACACTCAATGAGTTAATTAAGACCAAAGGGCATTAAAGTACCTAACTTGTATATCCCCAAAAATTTCCCGTTGTTTAAAAGTAGAGAACCGTTGGGAATTTTCCTTTGGAATACATTCAATAGGGGTAATGGAAATCACTCGGAAATCAGGGTTGTGGGTTTGTACCAAATGCTGTGGAGCATAAAGCTGAGGTTGGTATTGCTCCTGTGTTTGTTGATGCGGTCTCGTAGACATTGAGTTGTGCGCCCGATATATTGAAGGCCACAAGGGCACTGTAAAATATATATAACATATCTAGAATTACAGATTAAAAAATTACTGTATGAGGAATGTTTCTTGGGTGGTTCTAGAGGTGAATGTATTGATTTTGTTGGATATCTGTGTGCAACATTTGCATCTCAAAGTGCCACATTTAAAGCTGCCATATTTATCTAAAAACGTAGGTTTGGAATGTTTAGTGGTCTTAAGTTTACTGGGTGCTAAAATGTTCCGAAGAGTACGATTTCTCCTAAAGGTGATACCATGCCCCGGGGGCAGAAGTTTACACAAATAGGGGTCCTTTAATAATGTATGCCAGTGTTTGGACAAAATGTTCTTAATATTTTTGTTTTCTCTACAGTAGTTGGTGATAAAATTGAAAGACCACTTATGGTCGGGTTGAAAAGTCTTTGTTAAATGACCCGTATGTTTACCGTTATGTCTGCCAGGTTGTAGACAGTCCTGTTGAGTAAGCTTGCTTGCTTTATCACAGGAGTAGTCTATCAGTTGTTTCGGGTAATGTTTAGCACGAAACCTTGCTTTTAGGATATTACTCTGTTCTTGGAAGTCTGTCTCTAAAGTGCAATTGCGTCTTATTCGTTTAAACTGGCCAAATGGTATGTTTGTGATCCATTTGGTATAGTGTGCACTAGAGAAATCTAAATAACTATTACTATCAACCTTTTAAAAAAAAAAATTTGTATGCAGTTTTTCTGAGTCACAATGGGATACTAAAACATCAAAAAATTCAGCATTATCTGTAAAAACGGTATGTGTAAAATTAAGGCCCCAATCGTTGGTATTAATAGCAGATAAAAACTCATTAAGATCATCAAGGTTACCGCTCCAAATAAAAAATATATCATCGATGTAACGTTTAAAAAAGGTACAAAGTTTAAAAAGTGGGTGGGGATAAATAATTTGTTTTTCAAAGAGACCAACAAAAAGATTCGCAAAACTGGGCACCACTTTGGACCCCATTGCTGTTCCCATGTGTTGCGAGTAAATTTGCTGTTGGAACTCAAAATAATTGTGGGTAAGTATAAAACATAGTCCCCTTAGAACAAAATCTACTTGGGCTGATGGCATATCGCCATCCAGCTCGAGGAAATGGGAGATTGCTTTAAGACCTAATTCATGGTCAATCACAGTGTAAAGTGATGAAATGTCCATTGTAACAAGAAATTGTCCTTTTTTCCATGGTGCTTTTAAAATATTTTTTATAAAATCTGTGGTATCTTTGAGATGTGACTCGAGTTTAAAAACATGCTTTTGTAGTAATAGATCGATGTAATGGGCTAAATTGTCCGAGAGAGAATTTATCCCAGATATAATTGGGCGGCCCGGTGGATTTGTTAGATTTTTATGGACCTTAGGCAGAAAATAAAAAATTGGTAAGGTGGGCTCTGTTACCAATATGTAGTCACGCTCAGCTTTATCTAAAACACCTTTTGTATATTGCATCTAAAACCAATGTTTTTAGTTAATTCTTATATTTATCTGTAGGATTAAAAGTTAATGGTGTATAATATGCTGTATCAGATAATAATCTGAGGGCCTCTTTTATGTAGTCCTCCCTTTCTAGGATAACAATGCCACCCCCTTTATCTGCTGGGCGAATAATAATGTTGGAGTTCCTGGACAATTTGTTAAGAGCCTGAGTCTCTGTGTTTGATAAATTAGAGGAGTATAAAGTGTTAGTTTTAGTGAGATTATCTAGGTCAGTTGACACCAAGGCTGAAAAAGTGTCAATAAAACTGCTTTTAGATTGGATAGGAAAGAAAGTAGATTTAGGGCACAGGTTGGTGGAAATAGGAGGGAGTTCTAATATAATATTATGCAAGTCAATATTACGTGCTTTAATGGCGAAAAACCGTTTAATGGTTAGTTTTCTCACATAGTTGTTCCAAGAACAAGTCAAAACTATCTGCCTTGGATGTCGGGCAGTAACAGAGACCTTTCTCCAAAACTTTCTTCTCTATTTCCTCTAGAACATAGGAAGAGAGATTGAATATTTTAACCGTAGTTACATTTTCTTTATCCCATGTCTTTTTTTCTTTTCTTTATCTCTTATGTCTGCCTCCTCTACATCCTCGTTTTCTCTGTTTTTTCGTTTTCCTCCCAATGGGAGAGCAATGTGTATTGTCTCCAGGGGGGGAATCTCTGAAGGTAGTAGAGGAGGATCGTGAACATTGGGGGGTAGCCCTAAAAAAGTGGTAGAGTTATGTGCATGAAGACTATCTTGTAAATTCTCTTCTGTATCGGATATAGGGGTGATGTGAACGAAAAGGTCGACACCCAGAAGGTCTGTGTTCGGAGTGTAAAATAACTGTTCAGAGTGTCTTCTATTGGTTGTGGGAGTGTTCTGTAGAATGGTGATTATGGAATCATCGGAAAAAAAGTGTAAATAAATCTAGAATGTCTTGTGGAACTGGAGCAGGAATGGATACAGAGGAATTAGTATGGATAGTAGCATTAACCATTTTAGTGGATGATGCACGGATGGAACCAGACGGGTTTTGTAACTTTTGGGGACTTCCGTTTCTACGCAGTACATTTTTTGGTAAAAATAACACCTTCTCTTAATTATGTAGGTCCATATGATTAAAATGATACCCTACTTATATAGGTTTGATTTTGTTGTACTGCTGGAAAAAAATCGTAACTACACAGGAAAATGTATACGTTTAAAATTGTCATCTTCTGACCCCTATAACTTTTACATTTTTCCGCGTACGGGGTAGTATGAGGGTTCATTTTTTGCACTGTGATCTGAAGTTTTTAGCAGTACCATTTTTGTATTGATCAGATTTTTTGATCGCTTTTTATTCATTATTTCATAATATAAAAAGTGACCAAAAAGATGCTATTTTGGACTTTTGAATTTTTTTGCGCGTACGCCATTGACCGTGCGGTTTAATTAACGATATATTTTTGTAATTCGGACATTTCCTTACACGGCGATACCACATATGTTTATTTTTATTTACACAGTTTTTTCTTTTTTAATGGAAAAAGGGGGATGATTCAAACTTTTAATAGGGCCTTTCCCTTAAAGGGGTACTCCGCCCCTAGACATTTTATCCCCTATCCAAAGGATAGGGGATAAGATGTCAGATCGCCACGGTCCCGCTGCTGGGGACCCCTGGGATCCCCGCTGCGGCACCGCGCTATCATTACAGCACAGAGCGAGTTTGCTCTGTGCGTAATGACGGGCGATACGGGGGACGGAGCAGCGTGACGTCATGGCTCCACCCCTCATGACATCACGGCCCGTCCCCTTAATGCAAGTCTATGGGAGGGGGCGTGATGACCGCCACGCCCCCTCCCATAGACTTGTATTGAAAGGGGCGGACCATGACATCACGAGGGGCGGAGCCGTGACGTAACGATGCTCCAGCCCCTGTACCGCCCATCATTACGTGCAGAGCGATCCCAGGGGTCTCCAGCAGCGGCACCGCGGCGATCTGACATCTTATCCCCTATCCTTTGGATAGGGGATAAGATGTCTAGGGGCGGAATACCCCTTTAAATGATCTTTATTCACTTTTTTTAAAACTCTTTTTTTGCAATGTTATAGCTCCCATAGGGGGCTATAATACTGCACACACTGATCTTTTACATTTCTCATAGGAAACCATTGATCAATCATTCTGCCGCTTCACTGCTCATGCCTAGATCTCAGGCATTGAGCAGTCATTCGGCGATCGGACAGCGAGGAGGAAGGTAGGGACCCTCCTGCTGTTCTACAGCTGTTTGGGATGCCGCAATTTCGCCACGGCGATCCCGAATAGCCCACTGAGCTAACCGGCATTAATTTATTTTCACTTTAGACGCGGCGTTCAACTTTGAATGCCACGTCTAAAGGGTTAATAGCGTGCGGCACTACAATCAGTGCTGCGCGCTATTAGCCCCGGGTCCCGGCCGTTGTTAGAGGCTGGGCTCGACCTGCTATGATGCAGGGCCAAAGTATAGAACGGGAGTGGGCGAAGGGCGTATAGGTACACCCTCCGTCCCCAACAGGTTAAACTCTGATCCCGGCTAACAAACCCCTCAGAAGGCACTGGTGATGCTAACCTATGAAAAAGAATGTTTAGAAAAATATAAAAATTCATATGACTTACTGTATGAAGGGGTCTGTGTAGTCCTGTAAAGCCAGTTGATTGGTGTTAGCTAGGAGGAGAATGGGATTTGTTTCTTCACCTGCATCTGCAGTGAAGGTACAAATGTATTATATACAAACAAATCTCAGTCTGTTAGTGCTCTCAGTCATTAAATCTCCGGTGTGGAGGGTTGAGTAAGGGGATGGACCCTGAAACATTGCGCATCAGATCCTGACTCTCTTTAGAACCTAGAGATACTTCAGCTATGAAAATGTTAAAAGCTGTATTAATTCTCTATGTTTTTTACTCTGAAAAAAGAAAATAAAAGATTACCAGATGGTGAAGAAGTACAAGGAAACTTGTTTTTACTTTGCGTTTGCAAAAAAACCTCTGCTATAGCAAAAGCATACTCCACCCTGGGATTTTGTGTATTATCCTGGTACCTGTGTTCCAGCTACCATACATATGAAGTTGTCATGTGGCTGCGAAAACTTTTTTCAATCTGTATATGGGGTACTGTGAGTTAATACCCACTCTTATACATTGCATTGTATTTAAAGCATACACTGAGTTATAGGAATCAAAGGGTTAAAGATTTGCATATGCTTTATATCAGATGAATGATGCCTAGGTCCCATGTTGCTTTCCAGTCAGTAACTAAGCATAAACTTCTGGAAGGCTGAAGAATCCCTAGCCCAGCCTCTTCTCCTCGAGAGGTTCACCCAAAACTAGTCTAGGTTTGGCTTTTGCCACGTAACATCTCCTAGCTATGCTGCTGCTAGGCATATATAAACCTAGGCCAGAGTGTCCTTTCCATGTTAAATTCTGTTAAAGAAAAACCTTCCTGCAATCAAGTCACTGTCCTGTTCCAGTTACAAGTCCCATCATCCTTCCAGTTGCAAGTTTCATCATATGAGACAAATCTGGGCTGCATGAACAGTGATCACAGCCCTGTACAGAGTTTGAAGGATTTTGCCTAAAGGGTTGTCTCCAGTCCACGCTATGAGACATAGTGCTCAAGTCTTTAGCTCCAAAAACACTATAATCTAAAAGAGAAAATAATGCTAAACAAGGTTCCTGTGCACACTAATCTCTTCAATGACCTATGCTGTGTTCCTTCTGTAGGTAAACAGTATTGCACCAGAGTAAGTTAACCTGTGTAGGCCTAACACAGCAGAGTGCAAGCTAACTGGACTGTAATGTGTCTGCAACTGCATGTACATTAGTAACCTTCTTTACTAAAAGCACACTAGAGATTTTACACTCAGTATAAATAGTGTAAAAGCAAATCTTAAAGGAACAGGGATTAAATATTCCACCCTGTGTCAGAGACTGTATTGCATTTGGATTAGCACAGAAGATTCAGTAAAATGTCAAGTTGTTTTCCCATAACTTTAGTGTTTAGAGGTGTTATTCTTGTGCTTTGCACTACATGGACAACTAATTTGACAAAAAGAATGTTGGTCTCACATGGAACTTCCAGGTTAGCTACACCACCCTGCCCTGTGACATAACCATCTGCTTTTCTGCGAGACTACAACTCTTAGTTAGACAGGATTACAAGACCCATCATGCCATTTTGGTACCACACAAATAGTGCATGGTCTAATATAGGTTGGAGTCAACCTATGCAAGCCAAGTGGTCTATGTGAGGTTAACATGGACCTTTGTAAAGAGAATAAGTTGAACTGTGTGAAGTACTGAAGAAAGGGATTGTCCAGTGCAAGGCATGCGGATAAAAGCTTGTTCTTTATTGGAAAATTCACAGAGATCACTCACCAGAGGACAATGACTGACGCGTTTCACTCATAAGTGCTTAATCGTAGACTGACATATTGTGCAGATCATACAAGTTAAAATACAAGAGCCCCAGGTCACATGACCTGATACGTCATCAATTAGTTAAAATTACAAAAATACTTAGAAAACATGGATAAACCTTAAAGAGACGTGTTGGTTGCAATCAGGTGGGTGGCTTGAAGATACTGGCAAACGGATTAACTTGAATCAGGATCGGGTTCATGATTGTCACATGAACATTATCTATACGTAAACGTTGTTAGAGATATATTGTTAACACTATATTGTTAAAGATGCGTCCCTCCATAGGATTCATGTTTCATTTGTCGGCTTCTAGATTGGTGCTATCGCCGTTGCCAATAGTTGCCACCCTTCTGATGCAACGACCGCGTCTTACAGGGTTATCATGGACATTTATCTTGATTCAGAGAGGTACTTCTTGAATAACTAGGGGAACATAGAGAAAGAGGACCAAAATTAATCATAAAAAAAAATTGTACACAAATGACACACGAAAAATAATTAGTGTGTCATGTACAGTATTTAATAATATTATTGATATTGTTTCTTATGATTTATTTACATATTTATTTATATAGTCATTTTAACTTCTATGTGTCACATTTCACAGTACTGTTTAACTCCTAGAAGATACAGGACCCAAAAGTATTCCCTGGTATCCTGATACTAAGCACACCAGGATGTACATTTACATCCTGTGGTGTATACGATCTATAAAGTCAAGAACTGAGCTCACTTCATAGCCCGTGGATCCTGGGTGCTATCAGCAGCAGGGACCCATCTCTAATGGCGGAAATCAGCAATCATGCTGATGCCTGCCATTAATCCTTTAGATGCCGTGATTAATACTGATCACAGCATTATTGGACCACCTACAGCTCGATAGCAGGGGTCCGATCAGTCAAGATGGTGAGTGAAGCTCTTCTTACCTGCTCCATGCTGCTCTGCTTGTTTGCTCTGCTTTCTGACAGGCTTTACATGTGGATCACCAATATCACTGATCAGTACTATGGCAATGCAAAGCACTGAACAGTAATAGCAATTATAAGATTGTTATAATTAGCCCATATAGGGATTCAAAAATATATTATAATAAGTTTTTAAAATGTGAATAGGCCCCTCCATCAATAAAAGCATTTCTTTCCCATTTTACAAATAAAAGTTCTTAAAATATAATGAAAATGGACCCATACAGTAAAAGACATAAACAAAAAAAGATATATATACCAAAGTCCAGAATTGCTGACTATTGATAACATCATATCCCAGAAAAAAATGAAGAAAAAAAAAGCTATACCGATAAAAATTACAGTTTACAATTACAATTGCAATTTCTTGCACATATAATATTTATAATATATAATATTTTTGGTTGTACTGAATATTTTATGGTAAAGCTGTGATTAGGGATGAGCGAATCGAATCTGACAAATGCGAATTTGTTTCGAATTTCAGGAAAAATTTTATTCGCACTTCATGAAACTCCATTTAGTGCGGTCCAGGCTCCAGGGCATCTAAAATGGCGGATCCACATATGAGGACATGTGCCAAGGAATCCTGAAAAGGCAGTAACAAGGGTAGGCGGGATTACCCTGAATCACATGCAGCATGCAGCCTATCAGCAGCCAGCCACCCCTGTGATGTCACAGCCCTATATAAATGGCAGCCATCTTATGGCCAGTCACTTCAGCCTTTCACTGCAGAGAGATAGATAGGGAAATACAGCGCTGTGTGTTGCACAGAAGAGTTTTTTGTTCAGGAGCGATTCACCTCCTAGTCAAGTCAGCGTTCTTTTGCACAGAGAGAGGGACAGAAAGCAGTGTGTGTTTCACAGAAAAGCATTCTTACTGCAGCGACTCACCTCCGAGTCACTGTCTACAGCGTTCTATTACAGAGAGGGACAGAGAGCAGTGGGTTGCCCAGTGTGTTGCACAGAACAGTAGCAATTCAGCTCAAGCACAAATCCTGCCTAGAAGCACTGATAGGGAAGGGAGTGAGATTGAGAGAAAGTGCAATTTTGAGTGTTGTGCACAAATACTTTTTTAAGTGTTCTGTAGCGCATTTTTCTGCCCTCATAAGGGCATACCACATACGTACATCTAAGTGGTGTCCTATTTTGTACCTGTTAAAGTCTCAAGGGCCTAGATACTGTGAAAGGCCAGGAAAAATACTCACTGGCTGGTGTTGTACATAAATCCTTTTTTTTTAAAGCGTACTGTGGCACATTTTTCTCCCCTCATAAGTGCATACCACATATGTACATCTAAGTGGTGTACTATTTTGTTCCTGTTAAAGTAAAGTCTTAAAGCGGTATTCCAGGAAAAACAAATTTGATAGAGGGGTGTACATTGGGGACAGAGGGGTGTTGGGGGTGGACAGGAGTTTACATGGATGATAGGCGTGTAGAGGAGTTTACATTGGTGATGGGTGTAGAAGAGTGTACATGGGTGGTAGAGGGGTGTACATGGGTGACAGAGGGGTGCACATAGGTGACAGAGGGGTGTACATGGATGTTGAGGGGTGTACATGGGTGACAGAGGAGTGTAGGGGGTGACAGAGGGGTGTACATGGGTGACAGAGGGGTATAGAAGAGTGTACATGGGTGACAGAGGGGCGTAGGGGGTGATAGAGGGGTGTACATGGGTGACAGAGGGGTGTAGAAGAGTGTACATGGGTGACAGAGGGGCGTAGGGGGTGATAGAGGGGTGTACATGGATGACAGATGGGTGTAGAGAAGTGTACATGGTGGCAGAGGTGTGTAGAGGAGTGTACATGGGTGACAGAGGAGTGTAGAAGAGTGTACATGGGTGGCAGAGGGGTCTAGAGGAATGTACATGGGTGACAGATGGGTGTAGAAGAGTGTACATGTGTGGCAGAGGGGTGTAGAGGCGTGAACATGGGTGACAAAGGGGTGTAGGGGTGACAGAGGGGTGTACATGGGTGACAGAGGGGTGTAGCAGAGTGTACATTGTTGACAGAGGGGCAGAGGGAGTGACAGAGGGGTGTACATGGGGGACAGATGGGTGTAGAATAGTGTACATGGGTGACAGAGGTGCGTAGAAGAGTGTACATGGGTGACAGGGGTGTCGAGGAGTGTACATGGGTGACAGAGGGGTGTAGAAGAGTGTATATGGGTTACAGAGGGGTGTACATGGGTGACAGATGGGTGTAGAAGAGTGTAGATGGGTGACAGAGGGGTTTAGAGGAGTTTACATGGGTGACAGAGGAGCGTAGGGGTGACAGAGGGGTGTACATGGGTGACAGAAGGGTGTACATGGGTGACAGAGGGGTCTAGAGGAGTGTACATGGGTGACAGATGGGTGTAGAAGAGTGTACATGTGTGGCAGAGGGGTGTAGAGGAGTGTACATGGGTGACAGATGGGTGTAGAAGAGTGTACATGTGTGGCAGAGGGGTGTAGAGGAGTGTACATGGGTGACAGATGGGTGTAGAAAAATGTGCATGTGTGGCAGAGGGGTGTAGAGGAGTGTACATGGGTGACAGAGGGGCAGAGGGAGTTACAGAGGGGTGTACATGGGTGACAGATGGGTGTAGAAGAGTGTACATGGGTGACAGAGGGGCGTAGAAGAGTGTACATGGGTGACAGGGGTGTAGAGGAGTGTACATGGGTGAAAGAGGGGTGTAGAGGAGTGTACATGGGTGACAGAGGGGTGTAGGGGGTGACAGAGGTGTGTGCATGGGTGACAGAGGGGTGTAGAAGAGTGTATATGGGTGACAGAGGGGTGTACATGGGTGACAGATGGGTGTAGAACAGTGTACATGGGTGACAGAGGGGTGTAGAGGAGTTTACATGGGTGACAGAGGGGTGAAGGGGTAGACAGAGGGGTGTACATGGGTGAAAGAAGTGTGTACATGGATGACAGATGGGTGTAGAAGAGTGTACATGCGTAGCAGAGGGTTGTAGAGGAGTGTACATTGGTGGCAGAGGGGTGTAGAGGAGTGTACATGGGTGACAGAGGGGTGACAGAGGGGATGTAGAGGAGTGTACATGGGTGACAGGGGGGCGTAGAGGGTGACAGAGGGGTGTAGAGGAGTGTACATGGGTGACAGAGGGGTGTACGGAGAGCAATGAAAAGCAACAATGACTGTATTCAGTGCACACCCAAAAATCAATATATAGAAATAAAGACTTTATTGACAAAATTCAGAAATCAATGTCCAAACAAGAGACATTTAAAATCAATTAAAAATTGCTCGCAAGGAGCATGACACAACATGGGAAAGGGGCCATGACCCCCCTTTCACCAAATCCGTCCCCCTATATACCAAATAGGAATACAATATGCAGTGTGTAATACACTACACCCCTGTCTATGTTGCCTATAACACTTAAATATACAATAGAAGTGCTGCAATCACATCAGTACATAGAATATAAATATAGACTGTAAATAATGTCAATATTCCTAAGATCTAAACAGCTAGATGATATAAAAATAAGCAGGCAAACCACAACCAGACAGAGGAGCAGGGATGCAATGATGCAAAAAGAAGGGGGACGGAGTACAGGAACCGCACGCGTTTCGTCACTATGTGACTTCCTCAGGGGTGTTGTGTCCTTGTATCTCCATTGTACATTTATACTCGTATTCTCATTACCTGGATGCTGGACAGGTGAACACGCCATCCGCAATTGCAGGCTGTGCCGTGACCATCTAGAACTTCCGCCCCACTCTATGCCCCACTTCCTGTGCTTCTATCATACATAGCGCCACGCATAGCATATACAAAGACGCTGCTTCCCCTCACGTGACCTGAGGCGGTCACGAGTCGGATCATGTGATCACATATTTTCGCGCAGGCGCATACACCATTCCAAATTCACAAGCGCATGCGCATTAGTAAATGTTTTATAAGGCAGGTACGGAAAGAACGGGCACTGAATAACAAATCGGCGCATGCGCAAAGGGTGCTTGGGAAAATATATACTTGTGCATGATTGTATGTTACCTTAGTGGCTCTTGTTACTTTTGTTCAAGCCCAGCTATATAATACTTCCCATTAATCCAATTACTATAATAGTGGTACAAAGCTTTATAATTACACCCTAGTCTAAATAATATTAATATCAGCACCATGTATCCAAAGTGGGAAAAAAATCCATTATAATTAAATAAAGAATATAGAAAAATAATAATAAATTAAAAATTAAAAATAAATAATACAATATAAATAATAAATAATATTAAAAATATATATATATATATATATATTTAATAATTATATATTCTCTATATGAGATTATATGAAACTATACAAAGAATATGTGTATAAACATATATTTGAATGTGATAAATACGTGAATTATAAGGATATATGAAGTAAAATATGCATACATATTTAGACAAGAAGAATAGTCTTTAGAATATGTGTCAAAAAAAAGAGAAGAAGAAGCTTGGGAGATGTTACAAGAGGAAATATGTGATGAACAGGAAATGTGGCTTATACCATTGTAGGTGGACCACTAATTATCCATGATCTGTATAGGAGGACCATTTCCATTACTTTACCATTTTGGTACATATCCTCTGGACTCTTACTCTGGGGAGTAGAGGATTGGACTTGTCAGGTGGAGACAAAACTACTTATAGTTGAAAGGTGGACCTTGCCCCAAGGAAAGGCATCTCTGGAGCTCTGAATATTGCATTTGTTCATGAATACTTATTAGCTACATGATTGGATCAGTTTATGATTGGATATATTAATTACAATAGATTATCCAGGTATGATTGTTCATTTATTATTGTTGCAAAAAAACGTATTTATCGGCGTATAACACGCACTTTTTAGGCTAAAATTTTTAGCCTAAAGTCTATGTGCGTGTTATACGCCGATAAGCCGCTGCAGTTCAATGATTTAAAGCGGGCGCTTTAAATCAATGAACTGCAGCGGCTTTGCAGGTGCAGAGACAGCCAGCGCTGCTGGCTTCTCTGCCCCTGCCTGCCCTGGGGTCTAGAGCCCTGCTGCCGGCCCTTCTCTCCCCCTGGCTATCGGCGCCGCTGCCCGTTCTCTCCCCCCTGACTATCGGTGCCGGCGCCCCATTGCTGGCGCCGATAGCCAGGGGGAGAGAAGCAGCGCTGACAGACAGGGGGAGAGAAGGGGCAGCGGCACCGATTGCCGGCGCCGTTGCCCCGTTGCCTCCCCCATCCCCGGTTTCATAATTACCTGTTGCCGGGGTTGGGTCCGCGCTGCTTCAGGCCTCCGGTGTGCGTCCCCTGCGTCGTTGCTATGCGCTGCACGGCGCGGCGCATGACGTCAGTGCTCCTGCCGTGCAGTGCATAGCAACGACGCAGGGGACGCACACCAGAGGCCTGAAGCAGCGTGGACCCGACCCCGGCAACAGGTAATTATGCAACCGGGGATGGGGGGAGGCAACGGGGCAGCGGCGCCAGCAATGGGTGCCGCTGCCCCTTCTCTCCCCCTGGCTGTCGGCGCCGCTGCCTCATTGCCGGCGCCGCTTCTCTCCCCCTGGCTATGTATGGACATATGTATGCATATTTTACTTCATATATCCTTACAATTCACGTATATTTATCACATTCAAATATATGTATATACACATATTCTTTGTATAGTTTCATATAATCTCATATAGAGAATATATAATTATTAAATATATATATTTTTTTATATTATTTATTTTTTATATTTTATTATTTATTTTTATTTATTTTTTATTAATTATTATTTTTCTATATTCTTTATTTAATTATAATGGATTTTTTTTTACTTTGGATACATGGTGCTGATATTAATATTATTTAGACTAGGGTGTAATTATAAAGCTTTGTACCACTATTATAGTAATGGGATTAATGAAGTATTATATAGCTGGGCCTAAACATAAGTAACAAGAGCCACTAAGGTAACATACAATTATGCACAAGTATATATTTTCCCAAGCACCCTTTGCGCATGCGCCGATTTGTCATTCAGTGCCAGTTCTTTCCGTACCTGCCTTAAAAAACATTTACTAATGCGCATGCGCTTGTGAATTTGGTATGGTGTATGCGCCTGCGCGAAAATATGTGATCACATGATCCGACTCGTGACCGCCTCAGGTCACCTGAGGGGAAGCAGCGTCTTTGTATATGCTATGCTTGGCGCTATGTATGATAGAAGCACAGGAAGTGGGGCATAGAGTGGGGCGGAAGTTCTAGATGGTCACGGCGCAGCCTGCAATGGCGGATGGCGTGTTCACCTGTCCAGCATCCAGGTAATGAGAATATGAGTATAAATGTACAATGGAGATACAAGGACACAACACCCCTGAGGAAGTCACATAGTGACGGAACGCGTGGGATTCCTGTACTCCATCCCCCTTCTTTTTGCATCATTGCATCCCTGCATATACCATCTAGCTGTTTAGATCTTAGGAATATTGACATTATTTACTGTCTATATTTATATTCTATGCATTGATGTGATTGCAGCACTTCTATTGTATATTTAAGTGTTATAGGCAACATAGACAGGGGTGTAGTGTATTACACACTGCATATTGTATTCCTGTATTCCTTGCGAGCAATTTTTAATTGATTTTAAATGTCTCTTGTTTGGATATTGATTTCTATATTTTGTCAATTAAGTAAGTATTTATTTCTATATATTGATTTTTGGGTGTGCACTGGATACAGTCATTCTTGCTTTTCGTTGCTCTACATACTGTTGTTTACTGTCAGTAGCACCCCATAAATGGTTTTACAGTGGTAGAGCCCCCCTCCCTTCCAATTCAAAAAAGGGGTGTGCGGGTGACAGAGGGGTGTACATGGGTGACAGAGGGGTGTAGAAGAGTGTACATGGTTGACAGAGGGGCAGAGGGAGTGAAAGAGGGGTGTTCATGGGGGACAGATGGGTGTAGAATAGTGTACATGGGTGACAGAGGTGCGTAGAAGAGTGTACATGGGTGACAGGGGTGTCGAGGAGTGTACATGGGTGACAGAGGGATGTAGAAGAGTGTATATGGGTGACAGAGGGGTGTACATGGGTGACAGATGGGTGTAGAAGAGTGTAGATGGGTGACAGAGGGATTTAGAGGAGTTTACATGGGTGACAGGGGGGCGTAGGGGTGACAGAGGGGTGTACATGGGTGACAGAAAGGTGTACATGGGTGACAGAGGAGTGTAGAATAGTGTACATGGGTGGCAGAGGGGTCTAGAGGAGTGTACATGGGTGACAGATGGTTGTAGAAGAGTGTACATGGTTGACAGAGGGGCAGAGGGAGTGAAAGAGGGGTGTTCATGGGGGACAGATGGGTGTAGAATAGTGTACATGGGTGACAGAGGTGCGTAGAAGAGTGTACATGGGTGACAGGGGTGTCGAGGAGTGTACATGGGTGACAGAGGGATGTAGAAGAGTGTATATGGGTGACAGAGGGGTGTACATGGGTGACAGATGGGTGTAGAAGAGTGTAGATGGGTGACAGAGGGATTTAGAGGAGTTTACATGGGTGACAGGGGGGCGTAGGGGTGACAGAGGGGTGTACATGGGTGACAGAAAGGTGTACATGGGTGACAGAGGAGTGTAGAAGAGTGTACATGGGTGGCAGAGGGGTCTAGAGGAGTGTACATGGGTGACAGATGGTTGTAGAAGAGTGTACATGTGTGGCAGAGGGGTATACATGGGTGACAGAGGGGTGTAGAAGAGTGTACATGGGTGACAGAGGGGCAGAGGGAGTGACAGAGGGGTGTACATGGGTGACAGATGGGTGTAGAAGAGTGCACATGGGTGATAGAGGGGCGTAGAAGAGTGTACATGGGTGACAGGGGTGTAGAGTTGTGTACATGGGTGACAGAGGGGTGTAGAGGAGTGTAAATGGGTAACAGAGGGGTGTAGGGGTGACAGAGGTGTGTACATGGGTGACAGAGGGGTGTAGAAGAGTGTACATGGGTGACAGAGGGGCAGAGGGAGTGACAGAGGGGCAGAGGGAGTGACAGAGGGGTGTACATGGGTGACAGATGGGTGTAGAAGAGTGTACATGGGTGACAGAGGGGCATAGAAGAGTATACATGGGTGACAGGGGTGTAGAGGAGTGTTCATAGGTGACAGAGGGGTGTAGAGGAGTGTACATGGGGTGACAGAGGGGTGTAGGGGGTGACAGAGAAGTGTACATGGGTGACAGAGGGGTGTAGAAGAGTGTATATGGGTGACAGAGGGGTGTACATGGGTGACAGATGGGTGTAGAAGAGTGTACATGGGTGACAGAGGGGTGTAGAGGAGTTTACATGGGTGACAGAGGGGTGAAGGGGTGGATGGAGGGGTGTACATGGGTGAAAGAAGGGTGTACATGGATGACAGAGGGGTGTAGAAGAGTGTACATGGGTAGCAGTGGGTTGTAGAGGAGTGTGCATGGGTGGCAGAGGGGTGTAGAGGAGTGTACATGGGTGACAGAGGGGATGTAGAGTAGTGTACATGGGTGACAGGGGGCGTAGGGGGTGACAGAGGGGTGTAGAGGAGTGTACATGGGTGACAGAGGGGTGAAAGATGGGTGTAGAGAAGCGTATATTGGTGACAGAGGGGTGCAGAACAGTGTACATGGGTGACAGAGTGGTAACAGATGGGTGTAGGAGAGTGTACATGGGTGGCAGAGGGGTGTAGAGGAGCGTACATTGGTGACAGGAGTGTAGAGGAGTGTACATGGGTGACTGAGGGGTGTAGAAGAGTGTACAAGGGTGACAGGGGGTGAAGGGGGTGACAAAGGAGTGTACATGGGTGACAGAGAGGTGTAGAAGAGTGTACATGAGTGGCAGAGGGTTGTAGAGGAGTGTACAGGGGTGGCAGAGGGGTGTAGAGGAGTGTACATGGGTGGCAGGGGGATGTAGAGGAGTGTACATGGGTGACAGAGGGGTGACAGATGGGTGTAAAGAAGCGTGCATTGGTGACAGAGGGGTGTAGAAGAGTGTACATGGGTGACAGAGGGTGACAGATGGGTGTAGAAGAGTGTACATGAGTGGCAGAGGGGTGTAGAGGAGATTACTTTGGTGACAGAGGGGTGTAAAAGAGTGTACATGGGTGACCAAGGGGTGACAGATGGGTGTAGAAGAGTGTACATGAGTGGCAGAGGGGTGTATAGGAGATAACTTTGGTGACAGAGGGGTGTAGAAGAGTGTACATGGGTGACCGAGGGGTGACAGATGGGTGTAGAAGAGTGTACATGGGTGGCAGAGGGGTGTAGAGGAGCGTACATTGGTGACAGGAGTGTAGAGGAGTGCACATGGGTGACACAGGGGTGTAGAAGAGTGTACAAGGGTGACAGAGGGGTGTACATAGGTGACAGAGGGGTGGAGAGGAGTGTACATGGGTGACAGAGGAGTGTATGGGATGACAGAGGGGTGCAGAGAGGTTTTCATGGGTGACAGATGGGTGTAGAAAAGTGTACATGGGTGACAGGGGGGCGTAGAGGGTGACAGAGGGGTGGACAAGCGTGACAAGGTGGTAACAGAGGGGTGGACAGGAGTGATTAAGGGACAGAGGGCTGAATAGGGGGTGGACATGGGTGACAAGGATGTGGTCAGAGGGGTGGACAATGGAGAGTGAACATGGGTGACAGGGGGATGGACAGGGGTGACAGAGAGGTGGATGAGGGTTTGGCCAAGGTGGACATGGATGACTGGTGTAGAGAAGCGTATACGGGGAAGGTGACAAGGGGATAAAAGAGGGGTGGACAGGAGTCACAGAGAGGGGTGGACTGGGGTGACAAAGGGACAGAGGGGTGAATAGGGGGGTAGACATGGGTGACAGAGGGGGAGACTGGGGACTGGTCAGAGGGGTGCACGGGGGGGTGAACATTGGTAACAGAGGGGTGGACAGGGGGGTGGCCAAGATGGACATGGATGACAGTGGGGTGGACATGGGAGATGGGGGGGTGACAGGGTGGTGGACAAGGATGACAAGGGGGATAAAAGAGGGTTGACAAAGGGACAGAGGGGTGAATAGGGGTGGTGGACATGTGTGACAGGGGGTAGACTGGGGGTGGACAGTGGGGGTGAACATGGGTGACAGGGGGTGAAAATGGTAGACGGGGGGTGAACAGGGGTGACAGGGGGTCAGAGGGATGAATAGGGGGGGACATGAGTGACAGAGGGGTAGACTGGGAGAGTTGTCACAGGGTCGCCCATGGGGGGGGGGGGGACGTGGGTGACTGGGGGATTGACAGGGGTGACAGAGGGGTGGCCAAGGTGGACATGGATGACGGGGGGATGGACATGGGAGACAGTGGGGGTGGAAATGGGAGACAGGGGGGTGAACAGGGGTGACAGGGGGAGGACAAGGATTACAAGGGGGTTACAGAGGCGACCAAGGGACAGAGGGGTGACGGGTGGTGGACATGGGTGAAGATGGGGTGGACATGGGTGACGGGGGGGGGACATGGGTGATGGATGACAGGGGGGACATGGGTGATGGTGGTGTGGACATGGGTGACGGGGGTGGTGGACATGGGTGAAGGGGGGGTAGACATGGATGACGGGGGGACATGGATGACGGGGGGGGGACATGGGTGATGGTGGTGTGGACATGGGTGATGGGGGTGGTGGACATGGGTGACGGGGGGGCATGGGTGACAGTGGTGGGGACATGGGTGACGGGGGGGTTGAAAGGGGTGACGGGGGGGTGGACATGTGTGACAGGGGGGCGGACATCGGTGATGGGGGGTTGGACAGGATTGAAAAGGGGTAAGAGAGGGGTGGGAAAGGTACAGTACCTTAAGCAAGCCGGCACGGGAATCCGGCGCAGCTTGCAGTTCCACGGCATCTTGCCCTCTTCGGTGTAGCAGAGCACCAGAGGCGGGGTGACAGAGGTGACCAAGAGACAGAGGGGTGACGGGGGGTGGACATGGGTGAAGGGGGGTGGACATGGGTGACGGGGGGGGGACATGGATGATGAGAGGGGGACATGGGTGATGGTGGTGTGGACATGGGTGACGGTGGTGGTGGACATGGATAACGGGGGGACATGGGTGACAGTGGTGTGGACATGGGTGACGGGGGGGTGGGCATGTGTGACGAGGGGGGGTGGACATGGGTGATGGGGTGGTTGAAAAGGGGTAACAGAGGGGTTGGAAAGGTACAGTACCTTAAGCAAGCAGGCACGGGAATCCGGCCAGCTTTCAGCTCCACAGCATCTTCCCCTCTTCGGTGTAGCAGGGCACCATCTTCAGCTCACTGTGTCGCAGGGTGGAGGGGGACGCTGAGAGACGCTGTGTGCGCAGTGTGCACGCAGACTTCCCTTCCCCCTACGGCTCCATAAATACTGTGAAAGGCCAGGCAAAGTACTCACCGGCTGGTGTTGTACACAAATACTTTTTTAACCCCTTAAAGACCAGGGGTTTTTCCTTTTTTGCACTTTCATTTTTTCCTCATTACCTTTAAAAAATCATAACTCTTTCAATTTTGCACCTAAAAATCCATTTGATGGCTTATTTTAACCCAAAATCTACGACCAAACTGAAAAGAAAATCATTGTGCAACAAAATTGAAGAAAAAACACCATTTTGTAACTTTTGGGGACTTCCATTTCTACGCAGTACATTTTTCGGTAAAAATGACACCTTATCTTTATTCTGTAGGTCCATATGATTAAAATGATACCCTACTTATATAAGTTTGATTTTGTCGTACTTCTGAAAAAAATCATGACCACATGCAGGAAAATTTATATGTTTAAAATTGTCCTCTCCTGACCCCTATACCTTTTTAATTTTTTCACGTACGGGGTAGTATGAAGGCTCATTTTTTTGCACCGTGATCTGAAGTTTTTAGCGGTACCCCTTTTGTATTGATCTGACTTTTTGATTGCTTTTTATTCATTTTTTTATTATATAAAAAGTGACCAAAAATAAGCTATTACTTTATAATTTTTAGGCAGGTACACCATTGACCGTGCGGTTTAATTAATGATTTATTTTTATAATTCGGACATTTCTGCATGTGGTGATACTGCATATGTTTATTTTTCTTTACACTTTTTTTTTATCGGAAAGGGGGTGATTCAAACTATTATTAGGGAAGGGGTTAAATGATCTTTATTAACTGGGGACCCCCGCAATCTAGCATGCAGCACCCACCTGTAAGTACTGCCATAAGCACTGGAGGTTCAAAGTCTTTTGCCTCCCGACCACGGGGACAGAGTTTCGTGACGTCACGACTGAGAACCTCCAACGCTTCCGACAGTACTTACAGGTGGGTGCTGCATGCTAGATTGCGTGGGTCCCCAGCAGTGGGACCCCCGCGATCGGGGATAAGATGTCTTTGCGCCAGAGTACCCCTTTAAGTAATTTACTGAATTGTTGCCAGTACAATTTAAAGGGAAAGTACCCCTTTCTAACAGAAGACTAAGGGTGCGTATCCAGTTTTGTGGGCGGACTGAAAACCGTGGTATGCTGCGGTTTTCAGTCCGGCCACAAACCGGATAAGGGGCAAAAATGAGACAACTATCTGACTCTGGTCGGCCTATTTAAATGAATGAGATTTGCCACCTGTCCGGCTGGGATATAGCAGCGGTTGGTTTTGAAATTTCCCTTAGACTCATACAGTGCTGACCATTCTTTGGTCTGAGAACATACTCTTGCACATTTGCACACTCTGGATAGTTGAGAGTGAATTCCATGACAGGTAGTGGGCTAGCAGTCGCAAAGTTCCATGAAACCGTGGAGAAGATATATATGAAGTGGCTGGTGCAACCACATAGGAAAGGCATACAGAGCACTACTAACCTACAGAACTGACCACTACTCTGTGTATACTCTGTAAAATACCAGCTTAAATGAAAAAAAGAGTTAAGATCTGCAGTGTTCAGGTATTTGTACCCGATCTATCCCACTCCATACCCAGTAGTTCCTGGCTGCTTTCAGCAGCTGAGGGCCACCACTAATAGCTGATGCTATTATGTAGCTAATAGCTATTTGACCATTTAATAGCTGTTATCAAAGCTGACAGCTGCAGTAAATTGGCCTACCTGCGTGTCATTGGTAGTTTGTGGTTTGGATCCACTCCCCCACCATGCAGTCATGGGAAGCTGATCTGTTGCAATGGCAGCCCAAGGCCTTTGATAGGTCTCCAGGGCTGCCAGGACTCTGCTATTGATCAATGCAGTACATATGTGCTGCATTGATCTGTATGAGTAATCAAATACTTGCTTATACAAGTCCCCTAAAGGCATTAAAAACATTTTTGGGAAATATAAATCAATCAATTGCATAATAAAAATTCTAATAACTCCGCCCTTTTTCCATTTTCCAAATTAAAAAAGTATAACAAAAAAATATATATATATTTTGTATCAGAATAGCCAATACTATTAAAATATAGATTACAAATAGAGATGCTGGCACTGCCGTTAGACAGACTCACAGAATAGAGCCACAGGATCCAGACAGTGCACCTTTTCAGAGTAGCCAGTAGTAAGTCCAATGAAACCAATGTGGAGAAAGGAAGTCTCTGCCGCACACGTTATCCGTCCAACACAACTTTATTGACAGCAAAAGTGCAGTGCACAGGCAACAAATGTTTCACTCTTACAGCTTCTTCATAGCCTCATTACAAAACAGCTCCCCTCCCCAATATAACATTATTGATCCTGCACAGTAAATGGCGTACATGGAAAAAATACCAAATGCCAGAATGGAGTTTTTTTTTTTTTTTTATCAAATCACAAAAAGTCATATCTACTTCAAAATAGCAATGACAAAAACTGCAAGTCTCAGCACAAAATATGAGCCATAACGCAGCTTTATAGATGGTAAAAATGGAAAAGTTATAGGAGTCAGAAATTACATTTTTTTTAACAACAGATCCTCTGCAGATTAAAAAAAAATGAAAGAGATAAGGCTCTTAGAAGTAGAAGAGAAAAGAAAAATATTTCCTAGGTCTTGAAAGGGCGAATTATCCACAATCTGTCTACCTGTGCTCATTGTTGTATCATGACATCATGTTCATTCAGAGTTCAATTAATTGTGTTATTTCCTAAAAATGACTAGAAAATTCAGTGTTAGAGCAAGTGCAAAGATCTAAAGTGCACTGTAACTGGCTACTCACTAGAACAAAGTGTGTTGTGACATTTGCATGACTAGGTTGTTTAATGTAGGATTACCTTATGATCTGATCCATCATTAGGCTACAACACTCAGATATCTAAAGCAGCTGTGCTGCAGCATTACATAATGTCGTCTTTAAACTTTGTTTGAATATTAGGGTTTAATTGAACAGGCATGGCATGTTATACAGGTGGTCTGCAGCACTTAGAATTTCTTTCATATATAGGAGCTAATGCTATGGATGGCGGGAAAAAATGCATCACTGTTATTGATTATGCTTTTCTAACCAATATTTGAAAATGACATATACCTATAGCGAAAAGATGAAAAGTGCAACTTAACCCCTTAAAGGGGTAGTCCAGTGGCGAAAAACGTATCCTCTATCCTAAGGATAGGGGATAAGTTTGAGATTGCGGGGGGTCCGACCACTGGGGCCCCCTGCAATATCTCTGTACGGGGCCAGGCTCTCCGGCCAGATAGCGGGTGTCGACCACCGCACAAAGCGGCGGCCGACATGCCCCCTCAATACATCTCTATGGCAGAGTCGGAGATTGCCGAAGGCAGCGCTTCGGCTCTGCCATAGAGTTGTATTGAGGAGGCGTGTCGGTCACCGCTTCATGCGGAGGTCGACACGCCCCCTTCCCACGGGCTGTCGGGGCATCAGTACAGGAGATTGCAGGGGGCCCCAGTGGTCAGACCCCCCGCAATCTCAAACTTATCCCCTATCCTTAGAATAGGGGATAAGTTGTTCACCACTGGGTTCACCACTGGACTACTCCTTTAAGGACCCAGCCAATTTTCACTGTAGGACCTGGCCATTTTTTGAACATCTGACCACTTTCACTTTAAGCATTAATAACTCTGGGATGCTTTTACCTTTCATTCTGATTCTGAGATTGTTTTTTCGTGATGTATTCTACTTTATGTTAGTGGAAAAATTTTGTCGATACTTGCATCGTCTCTTGGTGAAAAATTCCAAAATTTGTTGAAAAAATCGAAAATTTTGAATTTTTTAAAAATTTGAAGCTCTCTGCTTATAAGGAAAATTAATATTCCAAAAAAAATTATATATTGATTTACATAAACAACATGTCTACTTTATGATTGCATTATGAAGTTGACATGTTTTTACTTTTGGAAGACATCAGAGGGCTTCAAAGTATAGCAGCAATTTTCCAATTTTTCACAAAATGTTGTAAATCGAAATTTTTCAGGGACCAGTTCTGTTTTGAAGTGGATTTGAAGGGCCTTCATAATAGAAAATGCAGCAAGAGGGACCTATGAGTGGAGGGTAAATCCAATATTATTAACATTTGACCGCTAGGCGGTCACTAAGACCCTAAATTTCCCACCCAATATAAAACTTAACGTTTAATGAGCCAAGATTAAAATAACCTCACACATATTGATCCATAGTGCATTGATTGGCATGACACTGCATGCTATAGAAGTGAATTGAAAAAATAGACTGTGGCTGCAGTCCGCAGTCTATAGTGTGAGACGATTAAAAATCTAACACATTGCCCGCCCGCCCGACGTTTCGCGACAGGCTGTGGCTTTATCAAGGGCTAAGAGGCAAATGGCCCATTTGCCTCTTAGCCCTTGATAAAGCCACAGCCTGTGGCGAAACGTCGGGCGGGCGGGCAATGTGTTAGATTTTTAATCGTCTCACACTATAGACTGCGGACTGCAGCCACAGTCTATTTTTTCAATTCACTTCTATAGCATGCAGTGTCATGCCAATCAATGCACTATGGATCAATATGTGTGAGGTTATTTTAATCTTGGCTCATTAAACGTTAAGTTTTATATTGGGTGGGAAATTTAGGGTCTTAGTGACCGCCTAGCGGTCAAATGTTAATAATTCATAATAGAAATACCCCACAAATTACCCCATTATAAAAACTGAACCCCTCAAAGTATTCAAAATGACATTCAAAAGGTTTGTTAACCCTTTAGGTGTTTCAAAGAAATAGCAGCAAATTGATGGAGAAAATTCAAAATATTCATTTTTTACACTGGCATGTTCTTGTAGACCCAGTTTTTGAATTTTTACAAGGGCTAAAAGGAGAGAAATCTTCCTAAAATGTGTAACCCAATTTCTCTTGAGTAAGGAAATACCTCATATGTGTATGTCAAGTGTTCGGCGGGCGCAGTGGAGGGCTCAGAAGGGAAGGAGCGACAATGGAATTTTGAAGAGTGAGTTTTTCTGAGTTTTTGTGGGGCATGTCGCATTTAGGAAGCCCCAATGGTGCCAGAACAGCAAAAAAAAAAAAAAAAAAACGCATGGCATACTATTTTGGAAACTACACCCCTCAAGGCACATAACAAGGGGTTCAGTGAGCCTTAACACCCCACAGGTGTTTCACGACTTTTTGTTAAAATTGGATGTGTAAATTATTGGGGGGTTTTTTCACTAAAATGCTAGTTTGCTAGGGATAATAGGACAAAATGCCCCGCAAAATGTGTAACCCCATCTCTTCTGAGTATGGAAATACCCAATGTGTGTATGTCAAGTGATCTGTTGGCGCACTACAATGTTCAGAAGAGGAGGAGCGCCATTGAGTTTTGGAGACAGAATTTGGTTGGAATAGAAGTCGGGGGCCATGTGCGTTTACAAAGCCCCCCGTGGTGCCAGAACAGTGGAACCCCCCACATGTGACCCCATTTTGGAAACTACACCCCTCACAGAATTTAATGCTCTGCTGGCGCACTACAATGCTCAGAAGAGAAGGAGTCACATTTGGCTTTTGAAAAGCGAATTTTGCTGAAATGGTTTTTTGGGGGGCATGTCGCATTTAGGAAGCCCCTATGCTGCCAGAACAGCAAAAAAAATACATAGCATACTGTTTTGGAAACTACACCCCTCAAGAAACGCAACAAGGGGTACAGTGAGCCTTAACACCTCATAGGTGTTTGATTACTTTTTGTTAAAGTCGGATGTGTAAATGAAAAAAACATTTTTTTCACAGAAGAGAAGGAGCGCCATTGAGCTTTTGGAGACAGAATTTGGTTGGAATAGCAGTCGGGGGCCATGTGCGTTTACAAAGCCCCCCGTGGTGCCATAACAGTGGAACCCCCCACATGTTACCCCATTTTGGAAACTACACCCCTCACAGAATTTAATAAGGGGTGCAGTGAGTATTTACACTCCACTGGTGTTTGACAGATCTTTGGAACAGTGGGCTGTGCAAATTAAAAATTACATTTTTCATTTTCACGGACCACTGTTTCAAAAAACTGTCAGACACCTGTGAGGTGTACATGCTCACTGTACCTCTTATTACATTACATAAGGGGTGTAGTTTCCAAAATGGGGTCACATGTGGGGGGGTGTCCATTGTTCTGGCTCTATGGGGGCTTTGTAAACACACGTGGCCTTCAATTCCGGACAAATTTTCTCTTCAAAATCCCAATGGTGCTCCTTCTCTTCTGAGCATTGTAGTGTGCCCACAGAGCACTTTACATCCACATATGGGGTATTTATATACTCAGAAGAAATGGGGTTACAAATTTTGGGGGGCTTTTTTCCTATTTTTCCTTGTGAAAATGAAAAATTTAGGGTAACACCAGCATTTTAGTGAAAAAATGTTTTTTTTCATTTTCCCATTCAACTTTAATGAAAATTCGTCAAACACCTGTGGGGTGTCAAGGCGCATTATACCCCTTGTTACGTTCCGTGAGGGGTGTAGTTTCCAAAATGGGGTCACATGTGGGTATTTCTTTTTTTGCGTTTATGGCAGAACTGCTGTAAAATCAGCCACCCCTGTGCAAATCAGCAATTTAGGCTTCAAATGTACATAGTGCGCTCTCACTCCTGAGCCTTGTTGTGTGCCCGCAGAGCATTTTACTCCCACATATGGGGTATTTCCATACTCAGGAGAAATTGTGTTACAAATTTTGGGGGTCTTTTTTTCCTTTTAACACTTGTGAAAATAAAAAGTATGGGGCAACACCAGCATGTCAGTGTAAATTTTTTTTTTTTTTTTACACTAACAGGCTGGTATAGCCCCCAACTTTTCCTTTTCATAAGGGGTAAAAGGAGAAAAAGCCTTACTGGTTCTACTAGTCTGTAGACGGTATAATACCCAGCAGTCCAATCCTAATAGTCTTTGACAGAGTGCAATTTTGTGTTTAGTACACAGCTTTTTTTTTTTTTTGGCTGCAGCACTATTGTATACTGCTGGTGTTTTACAAAAATATATATTTTTTAAGGGTACTGTATCACATTTTTCTGCCCTCATCAGTGCATACCGCATACGTACATCTAAGTAGTGTACTATTTTGTACCTGTTAATCTGTCACGGGCCTACATACGGTGAAAGTCCAGACAAAAGTAATCACCGGCTGGTGTTTTACAAAAATACTGAGTTTTTAGGTGTATTATAGCGCATTTTTCTGCCCTCATCAGTGCATACCGCATACGTACATCTAAGTAGTGTACTATTTTGTACCTGTTAATCTGTCACGGGCCTACATACGGTGAAAGTCCAGACAAAAGTAATCACCGGCTGGTGTTTTACAAAAATACTGAGTTTTTAGGCGTATTATAGCGCATTTTTCTGCCCTCATAGGTGCATACCACATACCTACATCTCAATAGTGCACTTTTTTGTACCTGTTAATCTGTAACAAGCCTACATAAAGTGAAAGGCCAGGGAAAAGTAATCACTGACTTTTGTTTTATGAAAATACGTTTTTCAAGGCATTTTTTTGCCCTCATACGTGCATAACACTTACCTACATCTAAGTAGTGTACCATTTTGTACCTGCTAATCTGTCAAGGGCATACAAACTGTGAAAGGACAGCCAAAAGTAATCACCGGCTGGTGTTCTACAAAAATACAGAGTTTTTAGGCTCATTGTAGTGCATTTTTCTGCCCTCATAAATGCATACCACATACGTACATCTAAGTAGTGTACTATTTTGTACCTGTTAATCTGTCAAGTACCTACATACTGTGAAAGTCCAGGCAAAAGTACTCATCAGCTGGTGTTGTACTCAGATACTTTTTTAAGTCTACTGTAGAGCATTTTTCTGCCCTCATCAGTTCATACTACATACCTACTGTAACACTCACGTTTCTGAAGACAGGAACCCCGGTGGATGTGGATCCGCTGGACCTGTGTGGCAGATGACTCGCACCGTACCAGGGAGCGGAGTCTAAGGTGCCGCTGGTTTTCACCAGAGCCCGCCGCAAAGCAGGATGGACTGGCTACTGCAGGCGGCATCCAGGGCACTACCCCTGGCACGGCTCGACCACACAGGCAGCTGAGGAGATGCGAGGCACAGAAGGGATAAGGCAACTCGTAGTCTGGATAGCAGAAGGTCAGGGCAGGCAGCACAGTAGCATACTCAAAGGGAAGCAGGAGTTCAGTAGGCAGGCAGCAGAGCAGGAAGGTCAAGTCACAAGAGCAAGAGATCTGATACACGGCAAGGCAATACAGAGGAACGCTTTCTCAAAGGCACAAGCAACAAAGATCTGGCAGGGAACTGAGGAGGATGGAGGAATTTGTAAATGAGCCACAGGTGGATTACACTAATGAGCGTACTGGCCCTTTAAATCTTAAAGCTCCGGCGCGTGCGCGCCCTAGGGGACAGGGACACGCGTGCCGGAGCAGAGAGGCAGAGGCAGGAGAAACACCTGGAGAGTGACGGACTGGTGCTTGCATGCAGGCGCGTCCCGCGATGCGAGTCCCAGCCACGTCGGCAGCAGAAGGTAAGGGGACCATGCGCTCACGGCCAGCTTGTGTGGCCGGAGCGCACAACGTAACATCTACATCAAAGTAGTGTACTATTTTGTACCTGTTAATCTGTCAAGGGTCTACATACTGTGAAAGTCCAGGCAAAAGTACTCATCGGCTGGTGTTGTACTCAGATAATTTTTTAAGTGTACTGTATCGCATTTTTCTGCCCTCATCAGTGCATACTACATACCTACATCTAAATAGTGTAGTATTTTGTACCTGTTAATCCGTCAAGAGCCTGCATACTGTGAAAGGAGAGCCAAAAGTAACCACCGGCTCGTGTTTTAAAAAAATACAGAGTTTTTAGGCGCATTGTAGCGCATTTTTCTGCCCTCATAAGTGCATACCGCATATGTACATCTAAGTACTGTACTATTTTTTATCTGTTAATCTGTCAAGGGCCTACATACTGTTAAAGTCCAGGCAAAAGTACTCATCGGCAGGTGATACTTTTTTAAGTGTACTGTAGAGCATTTTTCTGCCCTCTTCAGTGCACACCACATACCTACATCTAAGTAGTAAACTATTTTGTTCCTGTTAATCTGTCAAGGGCCTAAATACCGTGAAAGGCCAGCCAAAAATGCACACCTGCTGCTGTTCTAGACAAATATTGTTTTAAGCGTAGTGAAGCGTATTTTTACTCCCCTCATGTACGCACTAAGGCAGAGAAGTGCCAGGATGTGCACAGAGTGGCAGAGGCCTAAATCCTTTAGGCAGAGGTCGCAGCAGACTAGGGGCGAGTGGCGGCAGGAGTCACAGCGAAAGGCCTGAGTTCCCATTATCAGCTAGCAGTCATGTCTCGACCAGCAACCCATCTGCCGTCATCGATTGGTTAACACGGTCATCCACTTAATCACAAGTGACATCTGACACCTCCAGTCAACAGTTGGTGGGTACTTCATACACAAACCTCAGTTGGCATAGCCCGGGAGCAGTCCCTGTCCTCCCATTTCCTCTGTCCTATGCTGTTCCCTCTCCTACAGAAGTTTTTTAGGAGGACAGTCAGCAGCTACTGCCCAGCCAAGAAGTGGAGGAGACATTCCCTGCTTCCTCTGCTAGGCGGGCAAGAAGCGATGAGGAGAGCGACATGGGAGGCGGTGTTGCCAGGGTTCAGGGTCCTGAAGCAGACATTGTTGAGGAACCTGAGGAGGACATTAGCGACGTGCAGACACTTGTTGATGATGATGAAGCCGATCGCAATTGGGAGCTGGGTGCAGAAGGGGCTTCATCATCATCAGGAGAAGAGAGTTGCAGGTTGCCTGTGAGGCAGAAGCTGAGCCAGAAAGGCGGTAGCATAGTTGGCAGTCAGCATGGTGGCAGAAGTGGAAATTCTGAAGCCAAACGTGCCAGGTTAGGACCACCTGCATCTCGGTAACCTACTTTCCCGGGAGGTAGGGGAACAGAGGTTTCTGGAGAAGGTGGCAGTAGCAGTCAATCAGTGCTGTCTGTTGGTGGGAAAATCAGCTACTCGGCGGTGTGTCAGTTTTTCATCAAGCATCTGGAAGAGGTTCCCATAGCCACATACAAGATATGTCGGCAGAAGGGGAAGTGTGGCCAGGGTCCCAATGTTGGCACCACAGCCCTGCATCAACATATCCTTCGCCACCATAAAGCAGCCTGGGAGAATTGTGGCTCCGATGTAGTGGTCCAGCCTGCTGCATCACCCAGTGTTTCAGCCAGCCAAGGCTCCACCACCTCAGCCGAAGGGAGCTGTGTGTCATACCCTTCTTCTGTTGCTCCAGATGCTCCTGCTCCTCCCACTTGTAGTCATCCATTCTGCCAACAATCCATCTGCGAAGCCATGTCGAAGAGACAACAGTATGCGCCCACTCATCCAACGGCGCAGAAGCTGAATGTGCTCCTGTCTAAGTTGCTGGTGCTGCAGTCCCTCCCTTTTCAAGTGGTGGACTCTGCACTTTTCAGAGAACTGATGGCTTGTGCCGAGCCGAGGTGGAGAGTGCCAAGTCATAATTTCTTTACGAAGAAGGCAGTACCAGCCCTGCACAATTTTGTGGAAGAGAAGGTGGTCCAGTCCTTGAGCCTGTCGGTGTGTACCAAAGTGCATGGCAGCCCCGACATCTGGAGCTATAACTACAGTCAGGGACAATACATGTATTTTACAGCTCACTGGGTGAATGTGGTTCCTGCACAACCACAATCCCAACTTGGACAGGTCACGCCGCTTCCTCCTCCATGCTGTCAGCCCGTTTGTCCTGTAACAGTGTGCGACTCCGACTCCTCATCCTCCACCATGTCCTCAGCCTCCACTGCCCAGACAAGTCTCAGTAGCCCTTCAGCATACCATGTGTGCAGGGCATGGCGGTGTCATGCTATTCTTCACATGGTTTGCCTTGGGGAAAAGAGTCACATAGGGGAAGAACTGCTAAGTCAATCGTAAAGAAATCGGTGCATGGCTTACTCCACAAAAACTGGAAATTGGAACCATGGTGACCGACAACGGGAAGAACATCTTGGCCGTGCTGTGACAAGGAAGGGTTAGCCATGTGCCCTGCATGGCACACATGTTAAATCTGGGTGTCAATCAGTTACTGAAGTGTTCCCCCCATTTGCAAGACATTCTAAAAATGGGACGGAAACTTTGCATGCACTTCAGCCACTCATACACCGCAAAGCACACCCTCCTTGAGCTGCAGCATCAGAATGGTATCCCCCAACATAGTCTGATTTGTGACGATGCCACACGTTGGAATTCCCTCTTCCATATGTTGGACCGACAGTACAAACAGAGAAAAGCCATTACCGATTTCTTGATGATCCAAGCACATAGAGGTACTCTCCTGTTTACCTTCAATGTGAACCAGTGGCAGCTCATACGTGACACCTGCCATTTGCTCAGGCTCTTTGAGGAAGCCACGTTATTAGTAAGTCATCAGGATTACGGGATGAATGACGTAATTCCACTGATTCATTTCCTACAACAAGTGTCGGAAATGATGGCTGGTCAGGTCAATGGAGATGTTGTGCCTACATCTCACGGCCACATGAGCCACATGGGGGCTGAACTGGAGGAGAAGAAGGAGGAGGATGAGGGACACAGTGGAGCACAGTTTAGGTTTCATGAGATGGGCCGTGCTTCTAGTCATCTGACAGTAGAGGAGGAGCATGATCAACAAGAGGAGCTAGAGGGTCATGAGGAAGGCAAAACAGAGGACCCAGACACTGGCAGTATGCAGTGGAGATGGAGGCAGGGAGTCCCTCCGAGTCACTTGCACAAATGGCATGATGCATGCTCAGTTGCTTGCGTAGTGACCGCCGAATTGTCAACATTCGGCAATGGGATGACTTCTGGCTCTCCACCTTCTTGGACCCTCGCTACTGGCACAAAATGGGGCTCTTTTTTACACCCACTGAGTGGGAGGACAAACTGACCTACTACAGAGAGATCCTACGTAGTCAGTTGGCTGATGCCAATAGGCACCATCGTCCATCCACTTGCAGGTCTTACTCAGGGGGTCCTCTTTGCTTACCTTTCACTGCCATGGCTGCTGGGGAGGGGTGGTGTGGCAGGAGCAGTACCAGTCCCATCAGCAGCAGCCTGAGTCTAAAGTCGCTGATGAGTACCTTTCTTCACTCACATAGTGAAGCAACTCATCAGCAGCAGGAAGACATGGAGCAGGACCTGAACCAGCAGGTGGTGGCATACCTTGACATGGCCATGCCAACAAACCTGGAAGATCCACTGGACTTCTGGGTAGCCAAACTTGATTTATGGCCGCAACTACTAGAGTTTGCCCTGGAAAAGCTGTCCTGCCGGGCCAGTAGTGTGGCATCAGAGTGGGTGTTTAGTGCGGCGGGGATCATAGTCACCCCTAGGAGAACTCGTTTGTCCATGAAAAATGTGGAGAGACTGACCTTTGTGAAGATGAATCAGGCATGGATCAGCCAGGATTTCCACCCACCAATGCCAGATGCATCAGAGTAGATTTACCATGGTGCTACACCAACACTTCACAAATATGGATAGTGCCAAACAGATTCCCATTTACAAACCTTCCAGCCACCTTCATCATCAGGTACTGGTATTGCCACCCACTGCACCACTCTGTCAGTCACTTTCAGAACTCCTGATGCTGCTGCTGCCACCTCCAGGCTGTTTCATTCAGACACTATTTTGTCTCCTTATGCTTCTTCTATCTCCAGGCTGTGCCATTCAGCCACTCCTCATGCTTTGGCCACCTCCAAGCTGTACCTTTCAGACACTAAATGGGCTCCTTATGCTTTCCCCACCTCCAGGCTGTGTCATTCATCCAATATATTGTTTTCTGATGCTGCTGGGACTGTCTTGGATATCACCTACAATTTTTTTTATGGTAGCACTAGCAAACATACATGCTCAATAGAGATTTCAACATTGATCTTTTAATGTTAGGGGTTGTGAAGCCCCCTTATGTACGCATCCTGCTGCCTGACCCAGGCTGTGTCTTTCAGGAACTACTTGGCTTACTGATGCTACTGGGCCTGTGCCTACAATTTTTTGATGTTAGCACTAGCTAACATACATCTACTACATACATCTTATATACAGATTTTAATATTCACCTTTTAATGTTAGAGGTTATTAAGCCCTCTTGTGTACTTCTGCTGCTGCCTGATCCAGGCTGTTTGTTTCAGCAACTATATGGTTTAGTGATGCTGCTGGGCCTGTGCCTAAATTTTTTTGATGTTAGCACTAGCTAACATACATCTACTATACAGATTTTAACATTAACATTTTGATGTTAGGGGTTGTGAAGCCCTCTTGTAAACTCATGCTGATGCCTGCTCCAAGCTGTGTGGTTCAGGAACTACTGTGCTTAGTGATGCTGCTGGGCTTCGGCCTTAAATTTTTGGATGTTAACACTAGCTTACATACATGCTTAATTGAGATTTCAACATTGATCTTTCAATGTAAGGGGTTATGAAACCCTCTTGTGTACTGCTGATGCCTGCTCCTGACTGTGTCTTTCAGGAACTACTTGGCTTACTGATGCTGCTGTGCTTGGGCCTTAAATGTTTGGATGTTAGCACTAGCTTACATACATGCTTAATTGAGATTTCAACATTGATCTTTCAATTTAAGGGGTTATGAAACCCTCTTGTGTACTGCTGATGCCTGCTCCTGACTGTGTGTTTCAAGAACTACTTGGCTCACTGATGCTGCTGGGCTTGGGCCTAACATTTTTGGATGTTAGCACTAGCTTACATACATGCTTAATAGAGATTTCAACATAGCTCTTTCAATCTTAGGGGTTAATGAAGCCCTCTTGTGTACTCCTGCTGCTGACTGCTCCTGTCTGTGTCATTCAGCAACTACATGGTTTAGTGATGCTGCTGGGCTTGGGCCTTACATTTTTGGATGGTAGCACTAGCTAACATGCATCTTCAATAGAGATTTCAATATTCCTCTTTTAATGATAGGGGTTGTGAACCCCTCTTGTGTACTCATGCTGCGGCCTGCTCCTGTATGTGTCATATAGCAACTACATGGTTTAGTAATGCTGCCTAGGACATTACCTATATATGTTTATGGTAGCACTAGGTACCATACATCTTCAATGGAAATTTCAAAATTAATCTTTTATTCTTAGAGATTGTGAGGCCCTATTGTCTGCTCATCTGCCTCCAACTCCAGGCTGTGCCATTCAGACACTATATGGTCTCTTCATGCTTCAGCCAACTCCAGGCTGTGCCATTCAGCCACTATATGGTCTCCTCCTACTGATGCCACCTCCAGGCTCTGTCCAATGAAAAATGTGGAGAGACTGACCTTTGTGAAGATGAATCAGGCATGGATCAGCCAGGATTTCCACCCACCAATGCCAGATGCATCAGAGTAGATTTACCATGGTGCTACACCAACACTTTACAAATATGGATAGTGCCAAACAGATTCTCATATGAGGAGACCATATGACATGTGACTCCTTGTTAGATTTGGTCCTTTGTACCCACACGCCGGGCCTGGGACACTAAAACTTGGGAGTTAAAATTTCAATTTCAAAACCCTCAATTTCAATTTAAAAATCTTACATTTCTATTTAATATTCTTAAATTTCAATGGTCTCCTCATGCTTCTGCCAACTCCCGGCTGTGCCATTCAGACACTATATGGTCTCCTCATGCCTCAGCCACCTCCAGGCTGTGCCATTCAGCCACTATATGGTCTCTTCTCATGCTTCAGCCAACTCCAGGCTGTGCGATTCAGCCACTATATGGTCTCCTCCTATTGATGCCACCTCCAGGCTCTGTCATTATGCTGCCATGTGACATGTGACTCCTTGTAAGGTTTGGTCCTTTGTGCCCACATGACTGGGCCCGGGACACTAAAACGTGGGAGTTAATAGTTCAATTTCAAAATCCTCAATTTTAAATTTCAAAATCTTAATTTTAAATTTCAAAATCATACATTTCAATGGTCTCCTCATGCTTCTGCCAATTCCAGGCTGTGTTAATCAGCCAATACATGGTTTACTGATGCTGCTGGGCCTAGGTCTGGGCCTAAAAAATTTTATGGTAGCTCTAGCTACCCTAAATCTTCAGTTTAAATTTAAAACTGTGTCTGATTTTTCTTTGGGATTGTAATGCCCTGGTGTCTACTAATGCTGCTGCCAACTCCAGGCTGTGCTATTCAGACACTATATGGTCTCCTCATGCATCAGCCACCTCCAGGCTGTGCCATTCAGCCACTATATGATTGTGGTGCTGGGAGAGTAACGGTGACTGGGGTGTTGCAGTACTAGTGTAGGGTCTGGTGGTATTAACCCTTGAATGTCATGACGCCAGGGTGAAGTTTCCTCAATAGTAATGTTGCTACTGCCAACCGTCCCACAAACGGCAAGGAAAAATAACAGAATGTCCACAGCAGATTTCAGGAATAAACTGAAGAAACTTTACTTGTGGAATTTATGAAACAGTCTTTAACATAATAGTCTCTTAAGAGTAAACCCGGATACCGGTTCCTCACAGGTTTGCAGGGACTTGGAAGCAATGAGCTTTTATGCAGGCCACTGTGCTACTAATTTAGAGGATTTGAGCTTGTATTAGTCACACAGAATTTGATAGATGGAGCTTTGAGTAACTCACGTTTAGTGGCTGCAGGTTCTTAGGCTTTGGGCCTAGTTGAATTGGATTGATGCTGATGAGATGTGTGCTGCTTGATAGTCCAGCAGGAAGAACTAAGAGAGAGAATTGATTGACTACAGCACTTTATATAATAAGGGGCTGGACTAAGCTCATTGGTCAGCAAACCTGTAAGTTATGAACCCAGTGAACTCTGGGTACATCACATGACCTCTAAGGTCCTTGAACATTTTATACATCACAACCGTTCATCATGTGACTACTAAGGTCCTGTACATATATTTTCTATACATTAAATAAGTATAAACACACTTTACATGAGGTGACCAGGGGCAAGCCCTGCAGGAGAGCCTTATATGAATGGAGGGACTCTAGCTGAGGGGACTTTAGACAAGGGACAGGACAAGGTCCTGTACTGGGCTCTGTTATTGTTCTGCCATGTGACATGTGACGCCTTGTTAGATTTGGTCCTTTGTACCCACACGCCGGGGCCCGGGACACTAAAACTTGGGAGTTAAAAGTTCAATTTCAAAATCTTAATTTTAAATTTCAAAATCTTAATTTTAAATTTCAAAATCATACATTTCAATGGTCTCCTCATGCTTCTGCCACCTCCAGGCTGTGTCATTCAGTCAATATATGGTTTACATATGCTGCTGGCCCTGGGACTGGGAATAAAAATGTTGTTATGGTAGCACTAGCTACCCAAAATCTTCAGTTTAAATTTCAAACTTTCTCTTTTTTTCTTAGGGATTGTGAAGCCCTGGGGTCTCCTCATGCTTCAGCCAACTCCAGGCTGTGTCATTCAGGCAATATATGGTTTACTGATGCTGCTGGGCCTGCGTCTAGGAATGAAACATTTTTCATGGTAGCACTACCCAAAATCTTCAGTTTAAATTTCAGAATTCATTTTATAATCTTAGGTATTGTGAAGGCCTAGTGTCTACTCATGCTGCTGCCAACTCCTGGCTGTGCCATTCAGCCACTATATGGTCTCCTCATGCTGCCAAAATCTCCACGCTGTGTCATTCAGCCACTATATGGTCTCCTCATACTAATGCCACCTCCAGGCTCTCATTGTGCCACTCTGCAGCAGTGATTCTAAAAGCGATGCCGGTAATCTGCATGTCATTCTGAATAACAGTATTATTTCACTACCCCAGCACACTCCATATGCATGTTAGAACACAGCAAAGTGTTCTACACCCCTATTGAGGCTCTCTGTAGGCCAGAAATAGCTGTTTTTAATATAGATTTGCCATGAATAAATTCTGATCGAAACACATTTTTTCAAAAATTGGGTGAATCGGCCGAATCAAATTTTTCAAAAGTTCGCTCATCTCTAATGTTCATACATCCAATGTCTACTACAAAAATCTTGACGTTTACAACATTTAACTTGAAATTTTTTAATTCCCTATTGAAATATATAATGTTGCTCTGGAGTTTTGAAAGGTCAAAACATTCATTAAAATCCTGATATTGTAAACTCTGCAGATTCTACTCCAAAGGTCTAGAGCAATGGCATGTCTTAAACTATCACTTTATATAGTATGTTTATAACTCAAAACACATCATAAAAGTAAGACTAGATACTTTAGGAGCCAGCAGCAATAAATGGTAGGGGAGGTATAGAAGCTATGTGCATTGTGGAGCTCCTGAAAAAGAATTAAGTAGAAACTAATATGACTATGAAATTAGTACATTTGTAGAGTCGGGTTGTCTCTGATACTGTAAAGGCCACCCAAAGTCATTGTTAGTAAAAAAGACTTAAAGAGAATGTGTCACCAGAATATGTGTTATTGTTTAAATCAAGTATTTTGTTAAACATATTTACCCGTTAGGGACACATGGATTTTTCATTTTTGCACTTTTGTTTTTTCCTTCTCGCCTTCTAATAGCTATAACTTTTTTATTTTCCACCTACAGACCTACAGTCATGGCCGTCAATGTTGGCACCCCTGACATTTTTCAACAAAATGAAGTGTTTCTCACAGAAAAGGATTACAGTAACACATGTTTTGCTATACACATGTTTATTTCCTCTGTGTTTATTAACTAAACCAAAAAATGGAAGGAAAAAAGCAAATTGGATGTAATGTCACACCAAACTCCAAAAATAGGCTGGACAAAATTATTGGCACCCATAACTTAATATTTGGTTGCACTCCCTTTGGAAAAAATAACTGAAATCAGTTTTTTCCTATAATCATCAATAAGCTTCTTACACCTCTCAGCCGGAATGTTGGACCACTCTTCCTTTGCAAACTGCCCCAGGTCTCTCTTATTGGAAGGGTGCCTTTTCCCAACAGCAATTTTAAGATCTCTCCACAGGTGTTCAATGAGATTTAGATCTGGATTCATTGCTGGCCACTTCAGAATTCTCCAGCGCTTTGTTGCTATCCATTTCTGGGTGCTTGTTGGCATATGTATGGGGTCATTGTCCTGCTGGAAGACCCAAGATCTCGGACGCAAACCCAGCCTTCTCTACCCCGGGCTATAGAGTGCGACCCAAAATCCATTGGTAATCCTCAGATTCCATGATGCCTTGCACGCATTAAAGGCACCCAGTGCCAGAGAAAGCAAAACAACCCCAAAACATCATTGAACCTCCACCATATTTCACTCTAGGTACTGTGCTCTTTTTTTTTGTAGGCTTCATTCCATTTTCGGTAAACAGTAGAATGATGTGCTCTATCAAAAAGCTGTATCTTAGTCTCATTTGTCTACAAGATGTTTTCCCAGAACGATTTTGGCTTACGAAAGTTCATTTTGGAAAATGTAGTCTTGCTTTTTTATGTCTCTGTGTCAGCAGTGGGGTCCTCCTGGGTCTGCTGTCATAGCATTTCATTTCATTTAAATGTCGACAGACAGTTTACACTGATTCTCCCTGAGCCTGCAGGACAGCTTGAATATCTTTGGAACTTGTTTGGGGCTGCTTATCCACCATCTGGACTATCCTGTGTTGACACCTTTCAGCAATTTTTCTCTTTCGTCCACGGCCAGGGAGATTAGCTACAGTGCCATGGGTTGAAAACTTCTTGATAATGTTGCGCACCGTGGACAAAGGCAAATCTAGATCTCTCGAGATGGACTTGTAACCTAGAGATTGTTGGTATTTTTCCACAATTTTGGTTTTCAAGTCCTCAAGTTCTCTTCTCCTCTTTCTGTTGTCCATGCTTAGTGTGGCACACACAGACACACAATGCAAAGACTAAGTGAACTTCTCTCCTTTTTATCTGCTTTCAGGTGTGATGTTTATATTGCCCACACCTGTTACTTGCCCCAGATGAGTTTAAAGGAGCATCACATGATTGAAACAATCTTATGTTCCCCCAATTTTGAAAGGGTGCTAATAATTTTGTCCAGACCATTTTTGGAGTTTGGTGTGACATGTCCAATTAGCTTTTTTTCCTCCCTTTTTTTGGTCCAATATACACAAAGGGAATAAACATGTGTATAGGAAAACATGTGCTACTGCACTCTTTTTCTGTGAGAAGTACTTCATTTTCTTGAAAAATTTCAGGGGTGCCAACATTTATGGCCATGACTGTCAATGGGGGCTTGTTTTTGTAATAACATCCCTTATTTTCCTTTAAAACCTTCTGTAAAACCAGAAAACAAATTACTTGTGGGGCAAAATTGGAAAACAAACACCATTTTGCAACTTTTGAAGGCTTCTATTTATATGCAGTGCACTTCTCTGTAAAATTGACACAATGGCCCTAATTTAGTGTTGGGTTTTTACTAGTGTGAAATGTTGTTTCCCACTTGCAGGACTCCTCTCTATTTACTATGGGGATTCACAGATTCACAAACCGGAAAAATTCTCAGACCAGCATTTTTTGATGGAAATTTCCAGCCATTTATTCACAGAATTTTCTGTGCATTCAATAGTAAATAGGTCAGGTTGTGAAACCACATGACTTTTAATGCCAACCATGCTCCCCTTGTCATAGACCACACATCCTTTTTGGCTTTTCACATTTCAGTGTCGTGTTTGTAGGCTTTTCCTGGCGCACACGTCGCAAACACTATGCACCAAAACAACTTGGAATAACCCAGCAAAAACTTGTCAATTTTAGCTTAGTACATGAGGGCCATTATCTTTATTCTGTAGGTCCATATGATACCCAATTTATATAGGTATTGTTTTGATACAGGAGGGAAGTGCGGGTGACAGTAATAATAATGATACCTACTCCCAATCCGTGGTCCCATTCAACTGTTTTCTTCCTTATTATGGTGGACAGCTTGATGCACAGCAGGAGCACACCAATTGGCCGAGTAAAGAATCAGCAGCAGTGACATCAGCATGCTTCATCTGTGCACTAAGCCTGCCACCAGAAAGATAACAAACAAACTGTACCACAGTTTGGGGGTAGGTAAATATTGTTAGAATCAGTATCACCCGCACTACCTGCCTGTACTAACAGGTTAGTGCGGGTGACACTAATGACAGATTCCCTTAAAAAAATTATAACATTTGTACGAAAATTAGTATGCTTAAAATTGTCCTCTTTTGGCCCCTATAACACTTTCATTTTGATGTATATGGGGCTCAATGTTTAGTTGTACCATTTTTGTTTTGATGGGACCTTTTTGATCACAATTCTGGATTTGTTTTTTTTAAATCACAGATTCCACATAATTCTGTATATAATGCAATAATAAAACATGCAGAGGTAAAGTATGGATACCTAATAAGGATCCATTTAACACAACATCAGGCCGTGCACTTAAAGTTGCATACTGAAAGAATAGCTTTCCTCTACTTTAACTATGTACAACTGGCGCATCAGTTCATCTTTGTCTAGCATGATGATTTTTCACAAACCAGTTAAATTCAAATAATATATGATCATTAATTATAATAATAATATAGCCATGAAAGTAACAGTAAAGGTATAACAAGAGGAATATCTGTCCTCTTTACAACAAATTTCTGTGACTTTAATACAGGAGCTGAAATATTTCATATTTCCTCGGCAGCTAAGTTCTGTAAAATTTATTAAAGGATCAAAGCAGACTAGCATTGGCAACAGCAAAGTATCTTTCCCATGTGTCTCTTTAAACATTAGCCCAATTACTAAGAGAAACAAGATTTATCATAATTAAAATCAACATGTTGGATCATTACATTCCAATATAAGTGGATGATTATGCAGAAGTAATAGATTGTCAGCAGCTAGATGAGGCCATGTAGATGCTTGGAAAATGTTTTCTGTTCATAACGCTCACTGAAACTGGTGACTGCTTTTCGAATTTTCTTAATTAAGGTGGATTACCAATTTCATTCAAGATCTTGTGTACATTGATATAATGGTGCTATTCAACAGTGCATACCTTGTGAAGTCATCCCATGTTTCGTAAATTTCAGGCTTCTAGGGTAGCTGGATCCTTTGGTTGCACAAATGGACCTGGGCACCAGTTAATTGGACAAAGATGTCATTCAATGAAGTTGCAAAAAATGGGAGTATTCCTCAAATTTATCACATGTACCATGGAATGAATGTCTAAAGGAATATTTCCGTCATTGTAACTCTGATGGTTGTTTTCCTATTAAATTGGCACCTGGATCCATTTGCGTACCAAGGAATGGAAGTCCCTCCACCATGGATACTTAAGATTTGAGATGAAGAAAATACTTACCTTTCCATAATAGACCAGTGACTTTGGACTGATATAACTGCTTAAGTGGTTGTACCCATCTTCACAAAAAAGGTGAGTACAGTAATCCCCCAACCTACGATGGCCCCGAAATATAATAATTTCAACATAGGATGGCCTCTCAGAGGACATTGCATGTTGAAGGTAGCATCAACATATGATGCTTTTTTATGTCGGGGCCATCACATAAACGGCTATCCGGCAGCGCAGAATGCTTCAGCTGTTGTCAGATTAAGGTGCCCCGTGTGGTCTGGTGAGTGTCACTCACCTGTCCCCGACGTTCCGGACCATCCTCTTCGGGCTCTGCTGCACGGCCGTCGCTCTCCTTCGTCGTCATCATGTCACCGCGCATGCTGTCCCGTCATCCAATAGGAGCGACGTACGTAGCGACGTGATGACGGCGATGGAAAGCGACGATCCTGGCCAGCGGTGACAGTCCGGAGCAGTGAGGACACCCCAGGGACGTGATGACAGCGACGATCCAGGGCAGCGATGACGGTCTGGAGCGGCGGGGACTTGTGAGTATAACTTTCTGTTTTACTATTGCACGGATCCCTCAACATATGATGGATTCAAGTAACAATGGTTCATTTGGAACAAATTACCATTGTATGTTGAGGGATCACTGTATAAAAGCTACTGTTAGTAAGCACTCGATCAGTTCTGTATTTTCATGTTTTTTGTCTATTTTCTTCTGCATATTTTTCTCTGCATATTTTGTAAATGTGATCTATTTTCCTTGCTGTATTCATGCCATTGGACTGGTTTAACTATAATGTGAAGACACTGCATACATTAAATAATCTGGTGAGTTCTGTGCATTACACAATACCAGTTCTTTACTATTTACTATATAAGTCACATACTCAATGATCATGAGACAGAGATAAGTAAATAAAAAATAATAATATCAACCCATCTGCTCTCTCCTGGTCCCGTGTTGCCACTGTTTCAGACTGCCAAGCTGAAGTGCCCTTGAGACATCACTGTATGTTGTGCAGAACATTCTTAGCCAATTAGTAGAACTGGCAGTCACATGCTGAGGACTGGCTGAAGCATTACATTATTATTGTTATTATCATCAATATTTACAAAAGACCAAAACATCCCATTAAGATGCAGAACATTAAATATGGATATTAGAATAAGAGACACATATTATGTACCTGATGTAATAAAATCATATGTAATACTGAAAAGGCAAAGCTAAAAGCAGCATCCAGAACCAATAATGATACAAGAGGTGTGTGTCAGACTACCTGAGACTCCCTATAGACACTGTAGCTATGTTGTGGTAAAAAAAAACACACACACAGCTCTGCCCTAATGTAGATGAACTAAAAACAACAGGCAAGCAACACGTGCAAAAAGGCTAATGGCTACTACTAAATTATTACAAAAAGGGGGAAATATCAATCCTATCATTGAATCTGAATGGTGAATCTGTGGGTCAAGGCGTATGATCCATATGGCTTCAGCTCTTAGCAACCTAGTGTCTCAATCAAATGTAGAGTTTAAATGGGCACTGTCAGATACAAAAACTTTTGTTATGCTGTAAAGCAGGGGTCTCAAACTCCCAGCCCGCGGACCATTTGCGGCCTGCGGAATGAAAGTTTGTGGCCCGCACCAGGCCATGCAGTTCCGGGTGCTGGGCAGGTAACTTCTTCATGCATTTATCCCTGCTTTGGGCAAGCAGCACTGAATGGCGAGAGGCTTTACTTACCCAGCCCTCCTCCACCCGGTCTCCGGTTAGCCGGCCAGCCCGAGTCTGATGAGGGACGTCGCGCATGTGACGTCCCTCCGCAGACACGCACAGGAGGACGTCAGTGATGTCACTCGTCAGGCTGCCGCCGAAGAGGAGAAGCGCAGCGCAGAACAGGTAAGTGTGTCTATGTGTGTGTGCATGTGTGGGTGTCTGTTTGTCTGTGTGTCTGTGTGTGTGTGTGTGTGTGAGAGAGTCGGGGGGGGGGACGACAATGCTACCTAATGTGGGGAACCTGCTTCTACCTAATGTGGGGAACCTGCTTCTACCTAATGTGGGGAACCTGCCTCTACCTAATGTGGGGAACCTGCTTCTAACTAATGTGGGGAACCTGCTTCTACCTAATGTGGGGAACCTGCTTCTACCTAATGTGGGGAACCTGCATCTACCTAATGTGGGAAACCTGCTTCTACCAAATGTGGGGAACCTGCTACTATCTAATGTGGGGAACCTGCTTCTACCTAATTTGGGGAACCTGCTACTACCAAATGTGGGGAACCTGCTACTACCAAATGTGGGGAACCTGCTACTACCTAATGTGGGGAACTTGCTACTACCTATTGTGGGGAACCTGCTGCCTACCTAATGTGGGGTAGAAAGAACAATCCCGGCACTCACTTTAGTCTTCTGCAAAGTGAAATGTGTTTATTAAAAAAATGTGTTTATCGGCCAAAGCCTTTATCAGACTGACATACATGCTCAAGACATCATCACAGTATATATATACAAGGAAGCCCATCCCACTACCGGTCATTGGGCGTTGGCATGGTTACCAAATTATTTACAAACAATACATGTCACCTACTATCACAAGATCATGAGACATAATAAATTACTAATAATCAAAATGTATATGAACATATCTACTGGTCTCATCCAGCTTGCATGCATCTGATCTGGTACATCCCTTTACTGACGGATCTAAGATATGATGAGAATTTTTTTTAAATTAAAAACATAACAAAATTTTTCAATAAAAAACCTTTTTACAAGAAAGAAGACACCTCATAATCCCTATTTAGACCTCTAGGTTCTAAAGTGGACAAGTGGTGGATCCAGTCACCTCCCCTCCTAGGATTTTTTACCTGATCAATGACCTGATACCGTAGCTGTGACACATTATGACCCATTTTCTCAAAATGGGACGGGATGGGATCCAACAAATTCCTACATCTAATTGATGATTTATGTCTGTTGATGCGGTCTCCTACACGCTGGGTAGTTTCCCCGACGTATAGGGGACCGCACAGACATTTAATAGTGTAGATCACGTTCTTTGAGTCACAGGTACAGAAATATTTGAGTTTGATAACCTCTCCAGAGTGTGGATGTAATAAGTTATCACTCTTGATAACATTACTACACTGTGCACAGTGTAGGCACGGATACGTGCCCTTGCGTTGAGTTCTCAGGACCATCTGCTTTAGTTCAGTCTTTTGTGACCCCACATCGGCTCGAACCAATTTGTCCCTCAGATTCGGGGCTCTCTTGTTACAAATAAGTGGGGGACTCACAAATTCCTGAATCTTAGGCTAGGAACTTTTCAACACCTGCCAATGTTTCTTCACAATGGTATCTACTTTATGGACTACAGGATGAAACTGTCTGACAAAAGGGATCCTAACCTGTTCATTCCTCTCCCTATTACCACTAGGGGGTATTTTTGCTTGATCAAGGATCCGTTCTGGATAACCTCTCTGACGGAATTTTTCTTCCAATTCCCCTAATCTCTGTTGTCTTACTTCGGGATCCGTAACAATCCGTTGGATCCTTTCTCTCTGTGCCCTAGGTATGGATTTCTTTACAGATGGGGGGTGGGAACTGGTGTAATGTAATAGACTATTACGATCTGTTTCCTTACGAAACAGATCAGTTTTTAAGCCCCCTCTGCCATCTTTCAATACCATGGTGTCCAAGAAACTCACTTGGACTTGATCACTAACCATTGTGAATTTTAATTCGGGTCTAACATTGTTAAGATGTTCTAAAAATTGTACAAGGTGTGAATTTGGCCCCTCCCATACGCAAAAAAATTCGTCTATGAACCTTTTCCAGGTTTTAATGTACTGATGAAAAAGAACATGAGGATAAATGTGAACCTCCTCAAAATAAGCCATATAGGCATTTGCGTATGGGGGGGCCACATTCGCCCCCATTGCCGATCCTTGTCTCTGCATATAAAAGGTATCTTCATACATAAAATCATTTTCCTCTAGTACTATTCGCAATAGGCCTAGAAATAACTCTTTCTGTGCAGAAGTGTAGTCACTCGAATTTAATAACCAACATGCAGATTCAATGCCCCTTTCATGTACTATTGAAGTGTACAAACTTGACACATCAATAGTTACCAACCATGTTTCCTCTGTAATGTTGTTGACCCTGGACAGTTCCTGCAAAAAATCTGAAGTATCCAAAAGAAATGCCCTTGTTGTTTTCGTGAGGGGAGTCATTGCTTTTTCCAATAAAATACTTAAAGGGGATAGAACTGAATCTACTGAGGCCACTATGGGCCTCCCAGGAGGGTTGTTCAAATCCTTATGGATTTTGGGAACCGTGTAAAATACAGGAGTGATTGGAGATTCCTTAGACAAATAACCGTACATCTTCTTGTCAATAATGCAATCATTTAATGCTTCTGTCAAGAAATCTCCAATCCTTCTCTGAATCCTAAACAATGGATTATTACCCAACTTCTCATAAGTTACATGGTCAGACAATTGCCGTTCAATTTCATTTTTATACATAGTGGTGTCCATTACCACCAGTGAGCCCCCTTATCGGCGGGTTTGATTGTAATATTTTTATCTTGCTTAAGATCTTGCAAAGCTTTCTTCTCACTGGTGGTAAGGTTATGAAAAACCTCCTGGCTACCCTGTCTGACATCTCTCAACATCTGTTCCACCTCTTGTTTAACCATTGGAACATAAGTCTCAACTGGATGTTGATTTCTATGGGGATTAAACGAACTTCTTTCTGAGATTAAACCGTTCCAACTGCAAAATGTCCAATTGTCCACCTGGGGTATCACCCTCAGTTCCCAGAAGTGTCCTATCGGAGAAAAAGGTCTTCAAACGGATATTTCTGAAAAACCTTTCAAGGTCCATTTCCAACTCAAAAGAGTTAAAAGTCCCTACTGGGCTAAACGATAGGCCTTTCTCCAATACGTCCATCTCTGTGGCTGATAGGCACTTAGATGAAATATTAACAACTAACGAAGATCCCCTACCTGAGATCGTGTTGTCACGTTGTGGTCGGGATCTCCTATAATGGCGGCCTGCTCTTCTTGTCTTCCGCGACGTCCTCTCCTTTGCTGCTGAAAAGGGAAGCGTTGTTCTCTTCTGTAGCCGCCTGACTGTTCGCTCCCGGAACTAGATGGTGAGTAGGTTCTTCCGGTGTTACGACCTCCACCTCGGCGTGCAAAGGAAGTAGTATCTCGCCAGCGGTAAACCCGATTACTCAGGTAATCCTCCGTATCCCGGAGGAAGTTCTTCCTTTTTTTCGCCTCTATGTCCTGTCGATAAGTGGAGAGCTGATCATCCAACGTTTGTTTCAGGCTAGCGAACTCTTCCGATTTTAGGGAGTCAAGTAGTTGTTGTTCTATAGCTAGGATTTCCTTTTTTATGGACTCTACCGTTTTCTGAAGTTTATCCACCGTTAGGAGGATAATGTCCTTAGAGCATTTATTTATGATCCGCTCAAAATCTCGGCAATATTCCTCATCCTCTGAGAACAGTGTAGGGCGCAGATTTACTCGGAGTCCCCTTGGTATCTTGTCGGTTCGGTAATATTCGGCTAGGGTCGTTGCATGCAAGTCATATGGGACCAGCTTCCGCGATTCTCTTTCCAGAGTGTGTTTCTTCAGCTCGTCTCCCGGTATGCGCAAAAACTCTGCTCCAACTGTTGCTTGTGACATAATCCTCGTGGCCTCCTCGTCACTATACGTTAGCGTTTGTGACATAGTAGCTCGGTGCCAGCACCCACAAACAGGCACAATAGAAATGGGTAAGGGTCGGCACTCGAGTCCCTTGGTAGTGCACGTGGAATAAATGGCAATGGTAGAAAGAACAATCCCGGCACTCACTTTGTTTGTAAATAATTTGGTAACCATGCCAACGCCCAATGACCGGTAGTGGGATGGGCTTCCTTGTATATATATACTGTGATGATGTCTTGAGCATGTATGTCAGTCTGATAAAGGCTTTGGCCGAAACGCGTCTATTGTGTTTGCACCGTGTTTTAATAAACACATTTCACTTGGCAGAAGACTAAAGTGAGTGCTGGGATTGTTCTTTCTACCCTTGCCATTTATTCCACGTGCACCACCAAGGGACTCGAGTGCCGACCCTTACCCATTTCTATTGTACCTAATGTGGGGAACCCCCAGAAGTAGCACCCCCATCATGCGTCAACTCATGCTATTACCACACGAGGATAGGGGGAATGGGGGGGGGGGTTGCTGCTGGTTGATGATGAGGCGACTCCCCCTCCCTTTGAGAGGAATTCAGACAAGTGAGCTAAATTAAAAGTGTAATAAAAAATAAATAAAGGTGCTAGACACATAAAAATTAGATTTTTTTTGTTGGATCTGATGGGTACGCTTTAACTGTCAGGTCATCTGTATGACTTTTTTTGCACCTCTCTCATGTGCTGCATAAATCGGGTGGCTCCATTTCCAGTTTTTATAGAATACAGATGTTCACACACTCTAATTCTTAACTGTCTAAGAGTTTTTCCAATGTAAAATCGCATGCAGCTGCACATTAAAAAATAAACAACATAAGTGGTGTGGCATGTGATCAAGTAATGAACATAATATAATGTATTACCTAGTCTCCCAGAATCTATGGCAATATTGTATTTGCATTGAGGGAAATCTCCATATTTTTTATTTCCCTTTTGGACTAAACCTGTCAATCAGTTTTTTGTAATTTTTTTTCCAAAAGGGAGCTGTTTTTATTTAATAATTTACGGAGGGATCTATTCCTGCAATACATGATAATCGGTTTTCTGGAGGCTACATCCGACAGATCAACAGCACTGAGTGTACTCCAGTTTTTGATTAGTACTGTCCTGATCATAGCATTCATGGGACTGTTTTTAAAAGCAAACACAAACCGTTTTTCCTGCACTCTTGTATGTGAACTCACACTAGATCCAGCTGTAGGTGCATTATCCAGATTATCAGTTGCTTTTCTGAAGGCACTTGAGATGATATTACAAGAATAACCTCTCCTCTCAAGGTGGGAGGAAAGCTCATTTGCTTGTTCTGCAAACACAATGGGATCACTATTATTTCTTTTTAGCTGGAGGAACTGGCTAGAGGGGATGGAATCCTTGATTTGTTTGGGATGGGAGCTTCTATAATGTAGGAAGGAATTTTTTGTGATAGGTTTACAATAACCCTTTGACGTAGATGTAACACTCACGTTTCAGCAGACTGGAACACTGATGATAGTGGATCCGCTGGACCTGTGTGGTAGATGACTTGGACCGTACCAGGGAGCAGAGTCTAAGGTGCCACTGGTTTTCACCAGAGCCCGCCACAAAGCGGGGTGGACTTGCTACGGCAGGCAGCACCCAGGTCACTATCCCTGGCACGGCTCGACCACACAGCCGGCTGAGAAGATTCGAGGCACAGGTGGGATAAGGCAACTCGTGGTCTGGATAGCAGGAGGTCAGGGCAGGAAGCACAGTAGCGTAGTCAGGAACGTAGTAAATGGTCAGTAGGCAGGCGGCAAAGAGCAAGGTCAGGTCACGGAGCAAGGGTATGAAACATGGCAAGGCAATACACAGGAATGCTTTCCCTAAGGCTCTAGGGCAACAAAGATCTGGCAGGGAAGTGTGGGAGGGATTTATCAATGAGCCAAGTCCCAACTTGGAGAAGACCTTGGCACCAAGTAGACGGTCAAAAAGTTTTGAGATAAGAGGTAGTGGGTAATGGTTCTTGACCGTGATTTTGTTAAGTCCCCTGTAGTCAAAGCATGGACCGAGTGAGCGATTCTTCTTCCCTACAAAAAAGAATCCAGCTCCAGCAGGAGAAGGGGGCTTAAGGGTAAGAAGATACTTGTGGACCAAAGAAGCATCAATAAAGTCACCTGCTGATCCAGAATCCAAAAATGCTGTAGCGCTTAAGGAAGACTTGGTTGAAGCAAAGACTTGTACAGAAATAGTTAAGCGTGGAGAGGTAGTATTCACATTCAGGGATGCCTCTCCCTCGTACCCTAGGTGCAGGCGTTTCCCGGATGCTGTGGGCGAACTATACAGTCCTTGAGTGCTCCGGGCTGGCACAATGCAAGCACAAATTCTTACTGCGTCGTGACCTATTCTGTTGTGTAAGACGAGAACGATCCACTTGTATTGCCTCTTCGGCAAGAGGCGCAGGAAACTGAAGAGGTGGATGTTGAAACTAGTGTTTGAGCGCGAATATTCGCATTTCAAATTTTTATCGCGAATATCACAAATTTGCGAATATTGCGAATATATTCTCTATATATTTGAAATTACGAATATTCACTTTTTTGCATATGCGCATATTCGCATATATGAATATTCACATGTGTGAATATTCGCATATGTGAATATTCGCATACTCCTTTTCACTTGTGGGCCAATTAGAATGATGCAAATACACTTGTCAGAGGTTAACAACAACATCCCTAGCAACCAATAGTAAAGTTGCCCACCTCCTCACTGTTTTCTTACTCGAATATGCGAATATTCACATATGCGTATATAAAGAATACGCAAAATTCGCGAATATAGGACGAATATTCGTCTATATATTTGCAAAATATCGCAAATTCGAATATGGGCAATGCCGCTCATCACTAGTTGAAGCACAGGTGCCATGCAAGGATATCTCCGTGTTCGGGCAGGTTCCCTCTCTAAGCGCAGTTCCTCCTGTATGTCAGCAAAACGCACATCAATGCGTGTGGCCAATTGGATAAGTTCAGTGAAGAAGATGGAGGGTCACGTGCTGCAAAGGCATCTTTAATCCTGCTTGACAGTCCTTTTTTGAATGTGAGGACAAGGAGAAGAAAGGAAACGGAAGATGGATCGCACTGTCACAGACGAAGGTGGGATGAATCCAAATTATTAATACAAGCTGGTTTATTTAAATATAAAGTACATGCAACGCGTTTCAAAACCTATCTGTTTTTTTCTTCAGGCGTATACACACTGAGGCCTGGACTCAATTTATATACAGAGTAATTAGTGTGTTGTAGGCGGACATGACGTCCTGAAAGGGCAAAAATGAAAACCTGAAATGGCACAAAGAAAAAAAGAAAAACATGGAAAACAACATAAACATCAAAATAGAACAATAAGACAAATGAAAAAGAAGTATAAACTTATAATGAAACACATTACAATTAATGTATCACAGTTTAAATCCAGAATTCTTCACTAATGAAAGATTGTTATATAAAAAATTGTATGTAAAATTTATTTTAAAAAAAAGTATTAATTAATCTAAATAGTGGTTCTTTTAATGGATTCATTTAACCCATGAGGCCACAATGATTTAATATTAAAAATCCAGAAAGATTCCCTATTTATCAGCTTCTGACATCTGTTATGCAATTCTTCTGGGATGGATTCTACTACAGCTACTGATAAGCAATGGGGGTCACGTGCATGAATCATAGTGATGTGTCTCGAGACGCTGTGTTGCAGGAATTTGGATTGGATGTTAAAACGATGTTTATTCATCCTCGCCCTAAGTGTCTGTACAGTTCGCCCAATGTATTGCAATCGGCACTTACAGGTGAGCAGATAGACAACGAAACTGGATGAGCAGTCATGTCTGCCTTTAATTAGAAAATTCTCACCCGTAGAAAAGGAATTAAATGTGGATGTATTATTCTCAGAGATCCATGAACAGCAGAGGCAACGTGGATGACCACATTTTAAAGTGCCAGTGCAAAGGGTAGATGTGCAAAAGGTAGATATATCCGTTTTTTTCTGGAGTAGAATTGTCTTGAGGCATCCTGATGCCAAATAACTCCTCAATGTACGAGCCCTCCGATAAGTAATAAGGGGTTTAATAGGAATTTTTCGTTTCAGTATAGGATCACTTAAAAGTACTGACCAATGTTTTCTGAAGATATTCTGGATTTGTGATGTTGAACTATTAAAATTTGTTATGAAATTATATTTTCTATTGTCATTTGAATATTGAATGGTTTTGTTCTGGGTACTTTTTTGATTAGATACTAAATCTACTTGTTTTAGAGTCTTTGTCCTATTATATGCTGTTTTTAAAAGTTTTTTTGAATAGCCCTTTTCTAAAAAGTGTCCTTGGAGGATTTTTGCTTGAATAGTTAAATCTTCGTTGAGTGAACAGTTCTTTCGTATCCTCCGATACTGCCCATAGGGAATATTTTTTATCCACTTAGGGAAATGGCAGCTATCGAAGGATAAAAAACTGTTTACATAAACCTGTTTGAAATGTGTCCGCGTACATAAAGAGTGGGCATTAGTCCCCTTAAAAATTTCAAGATCTAAAAACCTATTGATTTGTCGGATATATTTGGTGTAAATCACAAACCTCAATTGTTGGAATTAATAGTATCAACAAATATTAAAGTTTCCTGTTCGGAGCCACCCCACACTATGATCAAATCATCTATAAATCTACGATAAAATAGAATTTGTGGATGTGCGATAAATAGGGACTCAAAACGACCCATGCACAAATTAGCATAACTGGGGGCGAATCGAGTCCCCATCGCACATCCACACGGCTGTAGATAAATCTCCTCATTAAAAGAGAACACATTGTGCCGTAGAATATACAAAATTTAATCCACCAAAAGATCAGATTGTACTGTAGAGATGTCACTATCTTGATCTAAATAAAATTTTACAGTTTCAATACCTTTGTTCTCTAAAATATTCAAATAAAGTGCACTAACGTCTAATCAAAGAAATAAACATTGTGATGGGAATGACCGGGCATTAAGTTCTGCAATAAGCTGAGTAGAATTCTTTTAACCCCTTAATCACGCAGTTCGTACTCAAACGGCCCCTTTTCCGAGTCCTTAAGGACTCAGGACATTTGAGTACGTCCTGTCCATTCCCAGCCCCCCGCCGCTAGCTGGAGGGGAGTCGGTGCCCGATGAAATCGTTCAGCAGGCATCACGGCATATCGCCCAGGGGGGTCATGATAACCCCCCATGTCGGCGATGGCCGCAGATCGCTGGACAATTCAGTCCAGCGATCTGTGGCAGATTCCAGGTCAATCGGGTCTCCAGTGACCCGGTGACCCAGAATTACAGGCTGTTCGGGGCCGTCTCTGACGGCCCCGAGCAGCCATAGCCAGCAGGGGTGAGGTGGCACTGGTGCCACCTCACGATCGCCCTGATTCGTCGGCCGGTTTACCGGTCGACCAATCAGGGCACCTGCTGCGGGTGTCACTCCTGCAACCCGCTCCGCCCCTCTACCGGAGCACGTGAGCGGGTGCAGGACGTGGACCCCAGCAGCTGGGGACCCCGATCCCCGGCATCAATGTTGGGATCGGGGCCCCAGGAGCGGCGGCGGCGATGAGGGACTGACCTGTGTCCCGGAGAAGCAGTCGGAGGTGAGTGACAGCCTCCTGCTGTTGCTCAGCAACAGCTCCCAGCATGCAAAAAGGGCATGCTGGGAGCTGTAGTTATGCAACAGCAGGAGGCAGACCATCACAACTCCCAGCATTCCTTTATGGGCATGCTGGGACTTATAGTTTTGCAACAGCCGGAGGCACATTTTTTCTATGGAAAAGTGTACCTTCAGCTGTTGTATAACTACAACTCCCAGCTTGCACAATCAGCTAAAGTGCATGCTGGAAGTTGTAGTGGTGCATCTGCTGGTTGCATAACTACAACTCCCAGCATGCCCGTTGGCTGTCGGTGACTGCTGAGAGTAGTAGTTTTGCAACAGCTGAAGGCACACTGGTTGTGAAACACTGAGTTAAGTAGCAAACCATTGTGTCTCCAGCTGTTGCATAACTACAATCCCCAGCATCCTCAGCCAAAGTAGTATGCCTCCAGCTGTTGCATAACTACAAGACCCTGCATGCCCTTCCGCTGTCCGTACATGCTGGGGGTTGTAGCTTTTGCAACAGCTGAAGGCACACTGGTTGCAAAACACTGAGTTTGTTACCAAACTCGGTGTTTCACAACCAGTGTGCCTCCAGCTGTTGCAAAACTACAACTCCCAGCATGCACCGATAGACCGTACATGCTGGGAGTTGTAGTTTTGCAACAGCTGGATGTTTCTCCCCCCCCCCCCCAATGTGAACGTACAGGGTACACTCACATGGGCGGAGGTTTATAGTAAGTATCCGGCTGCAAGTTTGAGCTGCGGCAAATTTTCTACCGCAGCTCAAATTGCCAGCGAGAAACTACTGTGAACCCCCGTGACTGTACCCTAAAAACACTACACTACACTAACACACAATAAAATAAATAGTAAAAAACACTACATATACACATACCCCTACACAGCCCCCCTCCCCAATAAAAATGAAAAATGTCTGGTACGCCACTGTTTCCAAAATGGAGCCTCCAGCTGTTGCAAAACAACTACTCCCAGTATTACCAGACAGCCACTGACGGTCCAGGCATGCTGGGAGTTATACAACAGCTGGAGGCACCCTGTTTGGGAATCACTGGCATAGAATACCCCTATGTCCACCCCTATGCAATCCCTAATTTAGGCCTCAAATGCGCATGGAGCTCTCTATTGGAGCCCTGTCGTATTTCAAGGCAACAGTTTAGGGCCACATATGGGGTATCGCCGTACTCGGGAGAAATTGTGTTACAAATTTTGGGGGGTATTTTCTGCTATTACCCTTTTTAAAAATGTAAATTTTTTGGGAAACCAAGCATTTTAGGGGAAAAAATTTTTTTTTTTACATATGCAAAAGTCGTGAATCACCTGTGGGGTATTAAGGTTCACTTTACCCCTTGTTATGTTCCCCGAGGGGTCTAGTTTCCAAAATGGCATGCCATGTGTTTTTTTTTTTGCTGTTCTGGCACCATAGGGGCTTCCTAAAGGTGACATGCCCCCCAAAAACCATTTATCGCTCCTTCCCTTCTGAGCCCTCTACTGCACCCGCTGAACAATTAACATAGACATATGACGTATGTGCTTACTCAAGAAAAATTGGGTTTCAAATAAAAGTAAAAATTTTCTCCTTTTTACCCCTTGCAAAAATTAAAAAAATTGGGTCTACAAGAACATGCGAGTGTAAAAAATGAAGATTGTGAATTTTCTCCTTCACTTTGCTGCTATTCCTGTGAAACACCTAAAGGGTTAAAACACTTACTGAATGTCATTTTGAATACTGTGGGGGGTGCAGTTTTTATAATGGTGTAATTTGTGGGGTATTTCTAATATGAAGACTCTTCAAATCCACTTCAAATCTGAACTGGTCCCTGAAAAAAAGCGAGTTTCAAATTTTTTTGAAAAATTGGAAAATTGCTGCTGAACTTTGAAGCCCTCTGGTGTCTTCCAAAAGTAAAAACACGTCAATTTTATGATGCAAACATAAAGTAGACATATTGGAAATGTGAATAAATTTAATTGGAATATTCATTTTCCTTACAAGCAGAGAGCTTCAAAGTTAGAAAAATGCAAAATTTTCAAATTTTTCATCAAATTTTGGGATTTTTTACCAAGAAAGGATGCACGTTACCACAAAATTTTACCACTATGTTAAAGTAGAATATGTCACGAAAAAAACAATCTTGGCATCAGAATGATAACTAAAAGCATTCCAGAGTTATTAATCTTTAAAGTGACAGTGGTCAGAATTGCAAAAAATGGCCGAGTCCTTAAGGTGAAAAAGGGCTCAGTCCTTAAGGGGTTAAAAATGATGGTAGCTCAGAGACATAACTCTGCATAAAATGATCTACATAGTGAGACAAGTGGCAGCTTATTGCACCCACGCCTGAAATAATGGGTCTCCCCGGTGGCTTCTCTGCATCTTTGTGCACTTTTGGTAGATAGTAAAAGTGCGGTAGCTGATAGGTTTGGATTTTTTAAAAATCATATTCTTTCTTATTTGAAATCCCTTTACTATCTGCTGCATTTAAGTTATTATATTCCTCCAAAAAGTTCTTTGATGGATCCTTTTCCAACCTTTCATAATAATTGGTATCAGATAAAATATGTATCGCCTCTGAAATATAACCGCTTCGATCCAGTAGAATTGTGCCCCCTCCTTTATCCGCTGGACGTATGATGAGGGATTTATTATTTTTTAATGTTTTTAGGCCTCTCCTTTCACTATGTGTAAGATTGTCCATATGTACAGGAACAATTGTCTCTTTCAAAGTACGAAATTCATTACTGATTAGCGTATAGAACGTTTCAACTGAATTCCCCTTGTGGGTCAGTGGAAAGAAGGAGGATTTTCTATAGACTTCAACATGTTTGAAATTTTCACCATTAGTCAAATCACTGATGATATTACCACCATGATTTATAGGAATCGAATCAATTACCTGGGATTTTTCATTCCCAATTTTATCTTTATATTCAGAGAGGGCAAAGAATCTGGTGAGGGATAATTTTCTAATGAATTCATTTAAATCCAAAAACAATAGGAAAGCATCCGCCGGCGTGGCTGGGCAAAATGATAATCCCTTTGCTAATAGTGAAATTTAATTATTCGAAAGAACATGTGAAGATAAATTGAAAATCTTTACTTCAGGTTGGGATACACCCCTTGGTTCATTCTTTGCTCCTTTCTTACGACCCCCCACATTTTCCTCGTGGTTTATTTTTCTTTTTTCGTTTTTTTTGTGTGCATTGACCCATTATTACCGGGAGGACTGAGTCTACTTTCTGGTGCACTGTTCGTTTTGAGGGGAAGAAATTACGAATTGATTTCGTTCTCGGGCCACCCGGAGGAAGATGTGTGGAGATTGCAGGAGCAGTGTCCCCCACATTCTGAGGGAAGCCTAAAAAAGAAACTTGTTTCATTGTTATCATTGTTTTTTATTGTTCATTTTATTTTATTTTACTTATTTTTATTTATTTTATATTTTTATTTATTTTTTATTTTAATTTAATTTTTTTTCTTCTTTAAATTTTTTTAAATATTTATTCATTTATTTTATTTCTTTAACATTATCTTTATTACTATTATGTTTATTTTTAATTTTTATTTTTCATTGTCGTTCCACTTTTTTATTCTCACATTATTATTGATTATTTGTTCACATATTATTATTGAATATTTTTTCGTTTTCTCACAATGGAATTTTATGTAGATAGATCAGATAAATGGGACGCCCTGTTATCTCAACTGCTTAGCATTATAGTACATTCAGTCCCCCATCATAAAACTGACACATACCACCTACTGACTCGAAATATATGTCAGACCTATTTCTTAAGCTAGAAGAGACAGCACTGTATGATCGTATACTGTATAATACTATGAACATACGAACTGTGTAAAACACTGACCATAAGCACTGTAATACTATGACTGTATGTAACAGCTGTGACCTGTATATAACAATATAACTGTGAGCACTGTATAACTAAGCCTGTATGCACTATATGAAATGCTATGCGCCTGTGCACTGTCAAAACATAAAACCATACCCATGTGCCCTGTATGTAAAATATAACCATCATACAGCACAATGTATATTATCTCTATCACCTCATGAAAACTCTACATAACCCATTTGTGCTATTTGCGAAGGCTAACTCCTGACAGAGCTACCTAACGTGCGGCAGATAACACTGCCAGCTCGCAAACACCACCCCGTGAAACCTGATCTAGCGGAAACACCCCAGCCTCTACAATCACTGGGCACCGGCTGCCACCTCTGTACCAGAGGCACGGATGACTGTATATACAGGTGGTGGGTGGCCAGCAACCCGCCCTGAGGCAGCCGGCGGGTATACGCAAGATACCGAGTCCGCACCGCCTGCACAGCGAACGGGTGTGCTACAGAAAGGGCAACATCATGCACCTGAGACTACACTCCCCTCGTACGTCCGCCTGGCTCCCGAATCCCGCAGCGATGCAGGCAGTACACATCAATACCCCGGCACTGTAATGACGCCGCTCCGGGCGAAATCGCCGCAGCTTGGTCATACTCCTTCCACAGCTCCCCACAGTATACACTAACGCTGATGCTCTGGAGCCACGGCTATCAGATGCTATCTGTAACCTCTACCTCCCCGAACCCCTGCCCACAATACCATACCTATTATGCAAGAAAACCCCATATACGTTACCACCGCTGGTGGTGAGCGGCCAGGCATCCTTCATGAGGCTACCATTCAACTGCAAGTGATGCAGAGATCGCATCACCCAATGAGAAACAGCAAAGCTTTGGTAGCAGGTGACTGGCGGACCTCCAAAAAATGGTACTCCCTGCCGGACACAGCAACTTCCGCAAAATGTCATGTACGCCTTAGGGTACAGGGGTTTTTATATGCTCACGTCCCCTGCACTAACTCCTATAAACACCGCCTAGAGGTGGAGGGGTGTTGAATACTCATGCCACTCGCACAAATACAGCCTTAACAGGCTTAATAATTGTTAAAATTCATGCACATGCTGCAGAAACAATCCAATTCAAATGTATGTTACTGATTTTCAGTTACATATTTTTTACAATTAATTTTCTACATGTAAATGTTTACAGTGATTCTTCACTTTTCTTTGTTATATACTGTTATAATATATCCTTAGTATTTAATCAGTGGCATAGTGTGGTAATGGTGGGGCAGTTGCTCCAGGCACAACATTTTCAGGGGAACAATATCAGATGCTCAGTAAGTACTGTACAGGAGGAGGGAGTCCCTGCTCCTATTCATGCATTCCGTAGTGTGCTACACTAATGTTGCAGCATACCATGGAATGTACATAAAGGAGCAGGGTCTCCTGTCTACTGCCAGACTCCTTGCCCCTGTCGGGCCTACCTATCTGCCCACACGTAACACTAGTTCTTTTTGCCCCAACCCACCTACCTACAAATTCTTACTATATGGTTGTTACGCCGAGCGCTCCGGGTCCCTGCTCCTCCCCGGAGCGCTCGCGGCGTTCTCCTCTCTGCAGCGCCCTGGTCAGACCCGCTGACCGGGAGCGCTGCACTGACACTGCCGGCGGGGATGCAATCCGCATAGCGGGACGCGCCCACTCGCGGGTCGCATCCCAATCTACTCACCTGTCCCGTTCCCCGGCTGTCACATCCTGGCACGCGCAGCTCCGCCCTCTAGGGCGCGCGCGGGCCAGCTTTCTAAGATTTAAAGGGCCAGTGCACCACTAATTGGTGCCTGGCCCAATCAGTGTAATTAGCTCCCATCTGCTCCATGCCTATAAAACCTCACTTCCCCTTCCCAGCATTGCCGGATCTTGTTGCCTCAGTGCCAGTGAAAGCGTTTTCTGTGTTTGCCTTACCAGTGTTACCAGACCTTCTGCCGTTGCCCTTGACTACGTACCTTGCCGCCTGCCCTGAGCTTCTGCTACGTCTGACCTCGCCTCTGTCTAGTCCTCCTGTCCCACGCCACTCTCAGCAGTCAGTGAGGTTGAGCCATTATCGGTGGACACGACCTGGTTGCTACCGCCGCAGCAAGTCCATCCCGCTTTGCAGCGGGCTCTGGTGAATACCAGTAGCAACTTAGGACCGGTCCACCAGTACGGTTTATGACAATCCCTCTCTGACACAGAGGATCCACCTCCAGCCTGCCGAATCCTAACAGTAGATCCGGCCATGGATCCCGCTGAGGTGCCACTGCCAAGTCTTGCTGACCTCGCCACCATGGTCGCCCAACAAGGACAACAGCTGTCACAGTTGTCCACCATGCTACAGCAGCTTCTGCCTCTACAGCAGCAACCATCTCCTCCGCCAGCTCCTGCACCTTCTCCGCAGCGAGTGGCCGCTCCTAGCCTCCGCTTGTCCCTGCCGGACAAATTTGATGGGGACTCTAAACTCTGCCATGGGTTCCTGTCTCAATGTTCCCTTCACTTGGAGATGTTGTCGGACCAATTTCCCACAGAACGGTCTAAGGTGGCTTTCGTAGTTATTCTTCTGTCTGGAAAGGCCTTGTCATGGGCCACGCCGCTCTGGGACCGCAATGATCCTGCCACAGCCACTGTCCAGGCCTTCTTCGCTGAAGTCTGTAGTGTCTTTGAGGAGCCAGCCCGGGCCTCCTCTGCTGAGACTGCTTTGCTGAACCTAGTCCAAGGAAGTTCTTCCTTAGGCGAATACGCCATCCAGTTTCGTACCCTTGCCTCAGAGCTAGCCTGGAACAATGAGGCCCTCTGCGCGACCTTCAAAAAAGGCTTATCCAGCAACATCAAAGATGTACTGGCCGCACGAGAAATTCCTGCTAACTTGTCTGAACTTATCCATTTGGCCACCCGCATCGACATGCGTTTTTCTGGAAGACACCAGGAGCTCCGCCAGGAAAAGGACCTTGATCTCTGGGCACCTCTCTCAGAGTATCCTTTGCAATCTACCCCTGTGCCTCCCGCCGAGGAGGCTATGCAAGTGGATCGGTCTCGCCTGACCCATGAAGAGAGGTCTCGTCGCAGAGATAAAAATTTATGCCTGTACTGCGCTAGTACCGAACATTTCCTAGTGGACTGCCCTATTCGTCCCCCGCGTCTGGGAAACGCACACACGCACCCTGTTCACGTGGGGGTGGCGTCCCTTGCTGTGAATTCTGCTTCTCCACTTCTCACTGTGCCTGTGCGGATTTCTCCTTCTGCCAACTCCTCCTTCTCAGCTGTGACCTTCTTGGACTCTGGTTCTGCAGGAAATTTTATTTTGGCCTCTTTTGTTAAAAGGTTCAGCACCCCACTAACCCGTCTCGTCAAGCCGCTCTACATTTCTTCTGTCAACGGAGAAAAATTGGACTTCACTGTGCGTTACCGCTCAGAACCCCTGCTTATGAGCATTGGACTGCATCACGAAAAAATTTAATTTTTTGTTCTGCCCAACTGCACCTCTGAAGTCCTCCTCGGTCTGCCATGGCTCCAACGTCATTCTCCCACCCTTGACTGGACCACCGGGGAGATCAAAAATTTGGGTCCTTCTTGTCACAAACGATGCCTCACATCTGCTCCCATTTGTCTAACTCCTGAGGTTCCACCCTTACCGGTCCCTCCCAAGGCTTACCAGGATTTTTCTGATTTTTTCGGCAAAAAGCAAGCAGAGATCTTGCCTCCTCATAGCCTTCTTCCTGGTAACACTCTGCCCCGTGGCAATCTTCACCCTCTGCCCCCCCTCCCCATTCCCACTTCTTCTGGAGTTCCTGCCCTAGATGAAGTAACCCAGGACTTCTCCGTTATCTGGAAGGAGACTCAAGAGTCGCTCCCAATGGCCTCGTCTCGTATGAAGGGACAAGCAGATAAAAAGAGGGGGAGACCTAAGGGGGGGTACTGTTACGCCTAGCGCTCCGGGTCCCTGCTCCTCCCCGGAGCGCTCGCAGCGTTCTCCTCTCTGCAGCGCCCCGGTCAGACCCGCTGACCGGAAGCGCTGCACTGACACTGCCGGCGGGGATGCGATCCGCATAGCGGGACGTGCCCCTTCGCGGGTCGCATCCCAATCTAATCACCTGTCCCGTTCCCCGGCTGTCACGTCCTGGCGCGTGGCTCCACTCTCTAGGGCGCGCGCGCGCCAGCTCTCTAAGAATTAAAGGGCCAGTGCACCACTAATTGGTGCCTGGCCCAATCAGTGTAATTAGCTCCCATCTGCTCCATGCCTATAAAACCTCACTTCCCCTTCCCAGCATTGCCGGATCTTGTTGCCTCAGTGCCAGTGAAAGCGTTTTCTGTGTTTGCCTTACCAGTGTTACCAGACCTTCTGCCGTTGCCCTTGACTACGTACCTTGCCGCCTGCCCTGACCTTCGCCTCTGTCTAGTCCTCCTGTCCCACGCCACTCTCAGCAGTCAGTGAGGTTGAACCGTTACCGGTGGACACGACCTGGTTGCTACCGCCGCAGCAAGACCATCCCGCTTTGCGGCGGGCTATGGTGAATACCAGTAGCAACTTAGAACTGGTCCACCGGTACGGTCCACGCCAATCCCTCTCTGACACAGAGGATCCACCTCCAGCCTGCCGAATCCTAACAACGGTGCACAAAAAAAAGGGCATTATTACCATTTGGGGCACTGTGAGTGGGGAAAAGGTGGGGAGGGCTCTATAAAAGTGAAAAGCCTAAGACTTACGTCTGGCAGATTGTCGAGAGACATGTGGCTAGAAGAAGTCATCATTAAGGTCTGGGCAAATGCGGAAGAAAAGGAATGAAAACAAACAACTACAGAGATGCCACCTGTGAGTCCCTGAATGTAACTGCAAAGTAATCACTTTTACTGTTTGCAGAGCCTGTGTTGAGCACATATCTGCCTCTATATTGCCACTGTATGGGGGAAATATTAGTCTGTCTGTGCATAGCTGTTTGTATTCAGTATGGTGGTATTTCCAGTCACAATGTTTGCAATCTTTTGCCAAATGTATACCCAAAAAGTTTGCAAATGTATGGATACTGTATACCGTTGCATACTTCTGGGGCATTCAAACATTCCTGCTGCATATAATGCACAGAAGTGATGTGAACCTACCTATAAAAAGGCAGTTTTCTCTCATACAAAATAAAAACTAAATAAATAAATAAAGAATACTACACTGTTTACAGAGGTTTGTTTGTACACAATTCTATTAAAAATTTGTCATTTATATTCCTCAATAAAAGTCAAAGGCACACCAAAGTATACCAGACAATGTATACCAAACCAAAAAGATACTCTTTTTCCAAACATTCAACTAATAGTACATTAGAGGCATGAGAGATATATACTCAGGATTAGAGATGAGGGAATTTTTGAAAAATTCTATTTGGCTGATTCGCCAAATTATCCCCCAAAAATTGGTTCGGTACGAATTTTTTCTCGGCAAATCACTATTTAACCCCTTAATGATGAAGGACGTATATTTACGTCCTCAGCCGGATTCCGTGATATGCCGTAGGGTCACGCAGTGACCCTGCGTCATATCGGGTCGGTCCCGGAAGCTATCAATGGCCAGGACCCACGGCTAATACAGGACATCACCGATCGCGGTGATGCCCTGTATTAACTCCTCAGACGCGGCGATCAAAGCTGACCGCCGCGTCTGAAGTGAAAATATCCCAGCTGCTCAGTCGGGCTGTTCAGGACAGCCGTGGTGAAATCGCGGCATCCCGAACAGCTTACAGGACACCGGGAGGGCCCTTACCTGCCTCCTCGGTGTCCGATCGGCGAATGACTGTTCCATGCCTGAGATCCAGGCAGGAGCAGTCAAGTGCCGATAGCACTGATCACAGGCGTGTTAATACATGCCAGTGATCTGTGTAAAAGATCAGTGTGTGCACTGTTATAGGTCCCTATGGGAGCTATAACGCTGCAAAAAAAAAAGTTAAAAAAAGTGTTAATAAAGGTCATTTAACCCATTTTCCCATAAAAAAAACAGTGTAAATAAAAATAAACATATGTCCGAACTATAAAAATATATAATTAATTAAACCGCACGGTCAATGGCGTACACGTAAAAAAAATTCCAAAGTCCAAAAAAGCGTATTTTTGGTCACTGTTTATACCATAAAATTTATAAAAGTGATAAAAAAGTCTGCTCAAAACAAAAATGGTACCGATAAAAACTTCAGATCACGGCGCAAAAAATGAGCCCTCATACTGCCCTGTACATGGAAAAATAAAAAAGTTATAGGGGTCAGAAGAGGACATTTTTAAACGGATACATTTTCCTGCATGTAGTTAGGATTTTTTCCAGAAGTACGACAAAATGAAACCTATATAAGTAGGGTACCATTTTAACCGTATGGACCTACAGAATAATGATAAGGTGTAATTTTTACCGAAATATGCACTGCGTAGAAACGGAAGCACCCAAAAGTTACAAAATGGCGTTTTTTCTTCGATTTTGTCCACAGTGATTTTTTTTTCCGTTTCGCCATGAATTTTTGGGTAAAATGACTAATGTCACTGCAATGTAGAATTTATGATGCAAAAAATAAGCCATAATAAGGATTTTTAGGTGGAAATTTTTTTAATTTTTAGGTTATGATTTTTAAAAGGTAAGGAGGAAAAAACGAAAGTGCAAAAACTGAAAAACCCTGCATCCTTAAGGGGTTAAAATGGCTATTTCTGGCCTATAGAGAGGCTCAATTGGGGTGAAGAACACTTTTTTTTGTCCTAACACGCATAGGGAGTGTGCTGTGTTAGTGAAATAAAACTGTTATTCAGTATGACATGGTGATTACAGGCATTGCTATTATAATCACTGACGCAGAGCATCTGGATGTGGCAGATTTTTTATGTAATTTTTATTAAATTTAATTTGAATTTATTAAAATTTTTTGATTACCCATTCTGGTGAGCAACGAGCTGGTGGTGCGCCGTGAGGCGACGGCGACGACCATAGGGCCTCATTCTTGAAAAGATGACATAGATTTTTTTATTTATTTAAATTTAAGATTTATGTTAGCTTCCTAAGTTAAAGGGGTTCTCCACTGCTTTAACCTTCTTTGGTCAGTTAGTTAGTACTGTGGCTATATGTCATTAACGCTTTCTTTCCTGTTGCTAACGCTACTATACCCTGCAGGGTACTAACTGGCCAAAGAAGGTTAAAGCAGTGGAGAACCCCTTTAAATGTCCTTGTGTTTACTTTGAACTAATACTGTATGACCACAAAACCCAAACTAACAAGGAGTCACATGGCACCACAATGACAGAGCCTAGAGGTGGCAGCAGCATGAGGAGACCATAATCTGGCAGAATGACACAGCCTGGAATTGGCGGCAGCAAGAGGAGACTATATAGCGGCTGAATGATACAGCCTGCAGCTCGTGGCAGCATGAGGAGGCCATAGGGCCTCACAATCCCTACGATTAGAAGATGAATTTTAAAATTTAAGTTGAAAATTTATGTAAGTTAGTGCTACCATAAAAATTTGTAGGTAATGTCCCAGGCCCAGCAGCATCAGTAAATTATATAGTGGCTGAATGACACAGCCTGCAGCTGGCGGCAGCATGAGAAGACCATAGGGCCTCACAATCCCTAAGAATTTAAGATTTATATTAGCTAGTGCTACCATAAAAAAATATAGGCAATGTCCCAGGCCCAGCAGAATCAGTAAACCATATAGTGGCTGAATGACACAGCCTGCAGCTCACGGCAGCATGAGGGGACCATAGGGCCTCACAAACCCTAAGATTTAAAGATGACTTTTAAAATTCAAGTTGAAGATTTATGGTAGCTAGTGCTACCATAAAAATTTGTAGGTAGTTTCCCAGGCCCAGCAGCATCAGTAAACCATATAGTGGCTGAACGACACAGCCTGCAGCTCGCAGCAGCATGAGGAGACCATAGGGCCTCATAATCCCTAAGATTAAGATGAATTTTAAAATTTAAATAGAAGATTTATGGTAGTTAGTACTACTATAAAAAATGTTTAGGTTTAGGGTCCCAGGCCCAGCAGCATCAGTAAACAATATAGTGGCTGAATGGCACAGCCTGGAGTTGGTGGCAGCATGAGTAGAACATATAGTAGCTGAATGGCACAGCCTGGAGTTGGCGGCAGTATGAGTAGAACATATAGTGGCTGAATGGCACAGCCTGGAGTTGGCGACAGCATGAGTAGACCATACAGTGGCTGAATGGCACAGCCTAGAGTTGGCGTCAGCATGAGTAAAACATATAGTGGCTGAATGGCACAGCCTGGAATTGGCGGCAGCATGAGTAGAATATATAGTGGCTGAATTGCACAGCCTGGAGTTGGAGGAAGATGAGGAGACCACATAGTGGCTGAATGGCACAGCCTGGAGTTGGCGGAAGCATGTGGAGACCATATGATGGCAGAATGAGACAGGCTGTCAGGAGTCCTGAAAGTGACCGAGCGGTGCAGTGGGTGGCAATACCAGTACCCGGTGATGAAGGTGGGTTAAAAAAGCTCTGATGTGGAGGAATGTTTGTAACTGGGGAGCAATGCCTTAAATCTGTTTGGCACTATACATATTTCGGAAGTGTTGGTTTGGCACCATGATCAATCTATTCTGATGCATCTGGCATTGGTGGGTGGAAATCCCGGATGATCCATGCCTGATTCATCTTCACAAAGGTCAGTGTCTCCACATTTTTCGTAAATAGACAAGTTCTCCTTGGGGTGACTATGGCCCCCGCCGCACTAAACACCCGCTCTGATGGCACACTACTGGCAGGACAGCTTTGCAGGGCAAACTCTGCTAGTTGCGGCCACAAATTAAGTTTGGCTGGCCAGAAGGCATGTCAAGGTATACAATACCACCACCTGCTGGTTCAGGTCCTGCTCCAGGTCTACCTGCTGCTTATAAGTTGCTTCACTATGCGGGTGAAGAAAGCTACTCATCAGTGACTGTACACTCAGGCTGCTGCAGCTGGTACTGCTCCTGCCATTCCACCCCTCCCCAGCAGCCATGGCAGTGGAAGGTGAGTGCAGAGGGCCCCCCGAGTCAGACCTGTGAGAGGATGGACAATGGTGCCGATAGGCATCCATTGTCCTGACCACCCATCGTTTCCAACATGTGTTGTAGTGGAATTACGTCGTTCATCCCATAATCCTGGCAACGTATGTCACATATGAGCTGCCACTCGTTGACACAGGGGAGTCCCCCTATCCGCTTGGATCATCAAGAAATCGGTGATGGCTTTTTTCTGTTCATATAGTCGGTACAACATATGGAGGGTTGAATTCCAACGTGTGGCAATGTTGCAAATAAGACTATGTTGGGCGATACCGTTCTGACCCTGCAGCTCGAAGGAGGGTGTGCTTTGTGGTGTACAAGTTACTGAAGTGCATGCAAAGTTTCCTTTCCATGGTTAGGATGTCTTGCAAATGGGGGGAAACCTTCAGGAACCGCTTGACAACCAGACTGAACACGTGTGTGCCATACAGGGCGCATGGCTCAGCCTTCCTTGTCGCAGTACAGACAAGATGTTCTTCCCGTTGTCAGTCACCATGGTTCCATTTCCAGTTTTCGTGGAGTACGCCATGCTCCTATTTTTTTATGAATTACTTTTAGCAATTCCTCCCCTGTGTGTCTCAGTTTGCCAAGGCAAACCATGTGAAGAACAGCGTGACACCGCCATGCCTTGCACACATGGTCTGCTGAAGGGGCACTGAGACTTGTCTGTGCAATGGAGGCTTAGGACACCATGGAGGATGAGGAGGCGGAGTTGCACACTGTCACAGGACCAATGGCCTGAGAGTGTGGAGGAGGAAGCGGCGTGACCTGCCCAAGTTGGTCTTGTGGCTGTGCAGTAACCACATTCACACAGTGGGCCGTAAAGGACATGTGTTTTCCCTGACCAAAGTTACAGCTCCAGACGTCGGCGCTGCCGTGCTCTTTGGTACAGACCGACATGCTCAAGGACTGGCCCACCTTCTCTTCCACAAAACTGTGCATGGCTGGTACTGCCTTCTTCACATAGAAATGACGGCTTGGCTCTCTCCACCTCGACTCGGCACAAGCCATCAGTTCTCTGAAAGGTGCAGAGTCCACCACTTGAAAAGGGAGGGACTGCAGCACCAGCAACTTGGACAGGAGCACCTTCAACTTCTGCACCGTTGGATGAGTGGGCGCATACTGTTGTCTCTTGGACATGGCTTAGCCGATGGATTGTTGGCGGAATGACTGAGTAGGTGGAGCTGGAGCATCTGGAGCGACAGAAGGAGGGTATGACACACAGCTCCTTTCAGCTGAGGTGGTGGAGCCTTGGCTGGCTGAAAGAGGGAGCAGCGCGGCGCTGGGTGATGCAGGAGGCTGGCCACGGTTCTCCCAGGCAGGTGTCAACATTGGGACCCTGGACATGCTTCACCTTCTACCGACACATCTTGAATGTGGCTATGTTAACCTCCTCCAGATGCTTGACGAAAAACTGCCACAACCTCTGTTCCACTACCTCCCGGGAAGGTAGGCTGCCTTAAAGCAGGTTGTCTCCCCCGGGCACGTTTTACTCCAGAATTTCCACTTCTGCCACAATGCTGACTGCTAACCACGCTACCACCTTGCTGGCTCAGCTGCTGCCTCATGGGCAACCTGCAACCCTCTTCTCCTTATGATGATGAAGCCCCTTCTGCACCCGGCTCCCAATTGCGATCGGCTTCTTCATCATCATCAACAAGTGTCTGCACATCACTGATGTCCTCCTCAGGTTCCTCAACAGTGTTTGCTTCAGGACCCTGAACGCTGTCAACACCGCCTTCCACGTCACTCTCCTCATCACTACTTGCCCGCCTAGCGGAGGAAGCGGCGGATGTCTCCTCCATTTCTTGGCTGGGCAGTAGTCCCCACTGAATAGTGGAGCTGAACCCACAGCATAAGGTACTTCTGTAGGGGAGGGAACAGCATAGGACAGAGGCAAAGGGAGGAAAGGGACTGCTCCCAGGCCATGCCAACTGAGGGTTGTATCAGAGGAACCCACCGACTGTTGACTGGGGGTATCAGATGTCACTTGTAATAAAGTGGATGATCGTGTTAACCAATCGATGACGGCAGATGGGTTGCTGGTCGAGACACGACCGCTAGCTGATACCGGGTAGCTCAGGCCTCTCACTGCAACTCCTGCTGCCACTCGCCCCTAGTCTGCTGTGACCTCTTCCTGATGAATTTAGGCTTTTGCCACTCCTCTGTTCACATCCTGGCACTTCTCTGCCTGACATACTTAGTGCGTATATGAAGGGAGTACAATACGCTTCACTACGCTTAAAACTGTTTTTGTCTAGAACAGCAGCAGGTGTGTAATTTTGACTGTCCTTTCACAATATCTAGGCCCTTGACAGAATAACAGGTAGAAAATGGTACACTATTTAGATGTAGGTATGTGGTATGCACTTTTATGGGCAGAAAAATGCGCTACAAAACACTTAAAAAACATATTGGAGTAAAACACCAGCTGGTGATTACTTTTGCAGTATCTAGGCCCTTGACAGATTAACAGGAACAAAATAGTACATTATGTAGATGTAGGTATGTGGTATGCACTTATAAGGGCATTAAAATGCTCTACAATACGCTTAAAAAAAACGTATTGGAGTAGAACACCAGCCGATGATTACTTTTGCCTGGCCTTTCACAGTATCTAGGCCCTTGACAGATTATCATGTATGAAATAGTACACTACTTAGATGTAGGTATGTGGTATGCACTTATGTGGGTAAAAAAATGCGCTACATTACACGTAAAAAACTAATTTTTGCACAACACCAGCAGTACACAACAGTGCTGCAGCACACAGTCGCTGTGTACTAAACCAAAAATTTCACTCTCTCGCAGACTATTAGGAATGGACTGCTCAGTGTGTATTATACCATCTACAGACTAGTATAACCAGCAGAGCATTTGTTGTTAAACAAAGAGGGCAGAAAAATGCGCTAAAGTACGCTTAAAAAAGTATTGGAGTAAAACACCAGCTGGTGATTACTTTTGCCTGGCCAGTACGCTTAAAGGGGTACTCCGCCCCTAGACATCTTATACCCTATCCAAAGGATAGGGGAGAAGATGTCTGATTGCTGGGGACCCCCGGAATCTCGGGTGCAGAACACCTCTGTCATTATTACACAGAGCAAACTCGCTCTGTGCGTAATGAAGGGCAATACAGGGGCCGGAGCATTGTGATGTCATGGCTCTGCCCCTCGTGATGTCACAGCCCGCCCCCCTCAATACAAGTCTATGGGACGGGGCGGTGCGGCCATCACGCCCCCTCCCATAGACTTGCATTAAGGGGGCAGGCCGTGATATGATGAGGGGCGGAGCCATGACATCACGATGCTCCGGCCCCTGTATCGTCCGTCACTATACACAGAGCGAGTTTGCTCTGTGTAGTAGTGACATAGGGGTGCTGCAGACGAGATCCCAGGGGTCCCCAGCAGCGGTATCCCCGCAATCAGACATCTTATCCCCTATCCTTTGGCTAGAGGATAAGATGTCTAGGGGGGGGGGAGTACCCCTTTAAAATTTTTATTTTTTGCACCAGCAGTACACAACAGTGCTGCAACACACTGTCGCTTTGTTCTAAACCGAAAATGTCACTCTCTCAAAGACTATTAGGAATGGATTGCTGGGTATTTTACCATCAAGAGACCAGTATAACCAGCAGACCATTTGTTGTGGAACAAAGACACAGAGTTGCGCTGAAAAATTATTCCTCCATCCTCTGCTGTTTCTCAAGCTGAGCAAGCTTGTTCAAATGTATGAGGCAACACACAGCTCTCTGCCTATCTCTGTAATACACTGCTGTAGAAAGTAACTGGGAGGTTAATGGCTGCAGTAAAAATTATTTTCTGTGAAAAATGCACTGCTCTCTGTCCACCAGAATGTTGACGTAACTATGAGGTGAAATGCTGCTGAAAAAGGCTTGTCTGTGTAACACACAATGCTGTCCTCTCTCTCTACAGTGAAAGCATGAAGTGAAGAGCCGGAATATGGCTGCCGATTATATAGGGCTGTGAACTCACAGGGGTGACTGGCTGCTGATAGGCTGCATTCTGCATGTTATTCAGGGTCATCCCGCCTACCCTCGTTTCTGCCTTCCCAGAGTTCCTTGCCCCATGTCCTCACATGTGTATCCATTATTTTAGATGCCCTGGAGCCTGGACCACACTAAATGGAGTTTAATGAAGCAATTTGCGTGATAGAATTGTGGCGATATTCACATTCGTTGCAAATCAAATTTTCCATGAAATTCATAACAAATTCGGATTCGTCAGATTCGATTCGCTCATCTCTACTCAGGATGTAGCAGCAAATTGTTATCTACTGCATAACAAAGACATTGGATGAAATCATCTTTTTAATGCCCAGCCAAATTAGAAAACTATTATTGATATACAGTTTTTTCTGCTCTTTACATTATATAGTACCAGTGTAGTCTGACGCATATAGTTGTCAATTACATCAGTCACTGTCCCTGCTGGAGCTCACAATAGAATCTTAGACATCTGTGTTAGAAACTCAACTCATTTCTAAATTGAGGGAGTAAAAACAATGTTGTTTGTAGAAACCCATGCAAACATACTTGCCCCCTACAGATGTTGCCCTTGGTCAGATCGAAGCCCAGGATTCCAGTGCTACAAGTCCATTTTGCTGCCCACAGTAACTTCTGGTCTTGCACACTGTATTTTTTCTTACACACTTGGGCTTTCACAAAGACAACATCATTTTTTTGTTAGCATATTACTATTAAATGTATTTAATTTTATAATTATACATTACAAATACAAATGTGCGGTTCCGTTGTTTATTCTAACAACCATTTCTTCAAGGAATTCAGCTACTTAAATGAAAACAGTCTGGCAACATTGTCATATAACATACAACTATAAAATGCCCCAAACCAGCCTGGAAGGTCTATGCTGAGGTCTGGTTGTTATTATGATTTATAGATGGTCTTGAGTCATGAGTCAGTCTTGTAATTGATTGCACATGTGGAAATAGATGTAAGAAAAAGGAGATCCCCTGCAGAGTATTCATGCGTACCTCTGTGCTAAATGTAAGCATGCCGAGAGCCAGGAATTTATTTGGAACACATGGTGTTTAGCTAATTCTGCAAGATCCCAACTATTTGATTTCCAAGAATTTTGCAACAACAAAAGCATTTAGTCTATAAGTGATTTGAAAATGTCATTGGCTGCTCAATTGATAACATAAAGAAGTCTTAAATGTGTGTGGCAACTAGGGGTTGCCAACTTCCATGACCAACAGAGTGCTAAGGATTATAGGTAACAAGTTGTATGTGTAATGCTGGCAGTGAACAGCTATCAGTGTGCAGCATGTCCTGCATGCTTAGTTCCTCCTCCCCACTGCAGACTCTGGACATTCTTACCTGTACTCTAACAGGCGGCGTCAGTTACTGGCGCGCCCCATAGGGGCAACACACGTGCATTTGCTCTCACTTTAAGGATCTATGCGCATCCCTGATTCCTGTCCTCCTCCAATCCTTGTCTATGAGAGCACTCCTCCCTTCCTGTGGTGCCTGAACAATAGTGTAGTTTGTCTACAGCGAAGGTATAAGTTCCTGTCCTGTGATCCTTTATTTCTGACAAAGCCTGTACCTGTCTCCTTCTCCTGTGTTTGTGAATTGTCAATGCCTCTCTCTGCTATCAAGCTCATTCCATCTGGCTGAACAGGAGCTTCTCAGCACTGCTATTCTCACAGCACTTGCTCTTCTTAACACCTAATCAGCTCTGCTTGCTTCACCTGACTCTGTTGGTGCGCTTATTCCATCTGGAGCTTCAGCTCGTCCCACCAGCTAGTATCCCTAGTGCTTGGCACTGGGGTGTTCTGGCTTGTTAGGCCAGCTGCCATTTAATCGGGACCACTCTTGTGGCAGCGACCTGGTGTCTCCCCTGTGGCTAAGACCAGCTTCTGCATCTTGGAGTGGAATAAAAGATGAAAACCAGGGGAACCCTTAGACTCCACTCCCAAGTTTGGTCCAAAGCCAAACCAGTAAGTGGCACAGTGGGTCCACACCCGTTGGGGAATTACAATATGACTTTCCTCTGTCCTTCTCAACGTATATGTGATATCTAATCAGAGGTGAAAAATAAAATATTCCATCTATTGTTGAAGGACTAGCATCTCATATTTCTCTACTCTACAAACTAGATTAAATGTATCACAGCAAAAGCAGTTACTTTAGACCAAAAAAAATTTGCATCTGTGAATATAACAACATGCATGTTTTATGGTCGGTGAGGTGAATGGGTAAAATGGGTATGCAATTCAAGGTCCCACTCTGCTTCAGTAAAGGAAATTGGAAGGGAAGCAATATATGGTCTTAGCCTAAAGATAATAAAAAAAGGCAAAGGAAACTTTGGGGCATTAGGCTTAGAGACCAGTCATGGACAGCATTTATTTCCTAGAGTAATCTAAACAAAAATGCAATACAGTAATGAGACCTTATCTATACCATTGGTAAAAAGAGATGTGTGCCTGACTATCTTGGAAAGTAGGGTTCTTTATAATTGTAAGATATGCAGGAGAGAACTTTTAAACTCTGTAGTTCACCATGACCACAAGCTCTGGCAAAGAGATCAATAGTTTTACTGCTCTTACAGTAAAGATTCCCTATGTTGGTGTAAAACCCTTTTTTTCCTCTAAGCAAAGAAGATGTTTTAGCTACAGTCTTGGTTATAATAGATCATGGGAGAGATCTTTGTATTGGCCCCCTGATACAGACGTGGACAAAATTGTTAGTACCCTTACGTTAAAGATATAAAAACTTGAAATTAGCAAAAGTTGACAAAAGTAATAATGAATTAACCTTACTAAAATGAAATGATGAAAATCAGTTATTGCTTTTGAATTGAGGTTCAACAAAATGAAAAAAAAAATAAAAAAGAAAGAAACTGGCCTGGACAAAAAATGGTGGTCCCCAGAACTTAATATTTTGTTGCACATCCATGTGAGGCAGTCATTACAGTCAAACGAATTCCGTAACTCTCAATGACACTTCTGGACTTATCTTCAGGTATTTTGCCCACTAAAATAAGATACTGCTCCATCTGTCTCCGGTGTGAAAGTGCCTTTTCCAGACTGTATGTTTCAGCTCCTTCCACAGATATCCAGTAAGATTTATAAGAGGACTCATAGAAGTCCCATTCAGAATAGTCCATTGTTTTGCTCTTAGCCATTCTGAGGTATTTTTAGCTGTGCGTTTTGGGTCATTTTCATGTGGGAGGACCCATGACCTTCCACTGATACCAAGCTTCCTGACTGGGCAGCACATTTTGCTTCAGAATGCTTTGATAATCTTGAGATTTCATTGTACCCTGTACAGAATCAAGAATTCTGTGCTAGATGCAGCAAATAAGCCCCAAAACATAACCGAGCCTCCTCTATGCTTTACAGTAGGTACAGTGTTATTTTCTTTGTATGCTTAATTTTTGTGTTTGCAAACATAGAGCTGATGTGAACTACCAAAAAGCCCAAGTTTTGTCTCATCTGTAAAAAGTACCAGTCACAAAGCTTCAGGGAAAATGTCAATTTATTTTCACGTCTATATATTTATATGGTCACCCCCAAGCCTTCTTTTTTCAAATAACATAACCTTAATGTAAATAATCTTTCTGGGTACTGTAGTTTTTCTATTCCCCTTATTACTCTGGTTGCCCGTCTTTAAACCCTCTCTAGCTCCACTATATCTTTCTTGCTCGCTGGTGCCCAGTACTGTACACAGTATTCCATGTGTGGTCTTACTAGTGATTTGTACAGTGGTAGAATTATTTCCTTGTTGTGTACATTTATGCCCCTATTGATGCACTCCATGATTTTATTTGTCTTGGCAGCAGCTGCCTGACACTGTTCGCTACAGTTAAATTTACTGTTAACTATCTTTTGCGATAACGGTGCAGGTTATGAAAGAAACATCGAGTCTTTGTAGGAGAAATTTAACATTTATTTGATATCTTTTCAGCCGTAATACTGGCATTTGGCCACTACAAACACTGACCTTGCGTTACTATTCCCACACGTGAAATAATAATAATTTCCAGAAATCAGTGCATTACACAATTCAGTGCCTCAGCGTCAATGACAAATCGCTTCCACTATGTCAGAGGGTAAATGTAATAGCACCAGATCGAGAAAATAGTTACATTTCAGTTGGCCATAAAGTGACAATTTTTCTCAACCTTGCACGGTTAAGATCTGAACTGCAGCTTTATATAAATGTTGATAGTGTGCAGCTTGTCAGTTTCGCTCGGTCTCTTCTGTGACTGCCTTTTGTCAAATCTTCTGCTATTGTGGGGGCCCAGTACGGGAGGTTTTACCCCGTACCCTTGCTGTCCTGTCCGGCAGCCTCCCTTCAGTATCCCCTGGGCTCCCTTGTACTTGTTTCCCCCCTATACATATGTTCTGAATTGTAAGGTATTAAAAAATGTCTTGTTGCTTTAAAAGTTGTACCATGTATGTCATATGTCATGTGATTGTTACCCAGGAGGTATCAGCGACCAGGTGACCCCAGGAGTGACCTATGTGACCCTGCTAGTCTCCCCCATATAAGCCCTGGGTCGAGCTAGCTCGCTCTCTTTGGAGATATGTTTTTGCTGAGGTCAGTTGTGCCTAGTGTGCGTGTCCAGAGGTTTGGAGGCCTCAAAGTCAAGTCCTGCAGCCACCATCAAATGCAAGTAAACTACAGTCATAGCTTTGTCAGTCCTCAGTCAAGTCGAGTCAGTCCCCATCATCTATCAAGTCAGCATGGCCTGCATTACATTGCCCAGTCCTACTACAAGTCCCAGCAAGCCCTTAAAGGGGTACTCCCATGGAAAACTTTTTTTTTAAATCAACTGGTGCCAGAAAGTTAAACAGATTTGTGAATTACTTCTATTAAAAAATCTTAATCCTTCCAGTACTTTTAGGGGCTATATACTACAGAGGAAATGCTTTACGTTTTAGATTTCTCTGATGTCATGACCACAGTGCTCTCTGCTGACCTCTGCTGTCCATTTTAGGAACTGTCCAGAGCAGGAGAAAATCCCCATAGAAAACATATGCTTCTCTGGACAGTTCCTAAAATGGACAGCAGAGAGCCCTGTGGTCAAGACATCAGAGAAATCTAAAAAGTAAAGTATTTCCTCTGTAGTATATAGATCCTAAAAAGTACTGGAAGGATTAAGATTTTTTAATAGAAGTAATTTACAAATCTGTTTAACTTTCTGGTACCAGTTGATTTCCACAGGAGTACCCCTTTAAGGTCTCTGAGTCACTGGTCACCTCTGTGGGCCCTGGCTGAACTGTATAGACTTTGCCATCTGTCTACCCTCAGTAAAGCTACCATTATCCGTAACTTGGTGTCGGAGTTATCATTGCCCCCGTGCCTAGCCCAGGATCTAGCGGTATACCTACGGGTGGTATCAAGGATAAACCACGCCCTAGTGTCATGAATACAAGGGGTTAATGCCATCTGCCCCTAGGGTAACAACATCTGCCCTCATCACACCCCGTTACCACATTTGCACACAGACAATAGCCTGAGACAAACAGTAGCAGCTGCAGCCCCACCGAAGGAATGAATACTGAAATGAAGATAGGTGCCAATGACAATAAAAAAAAGAGGTAATTCTCGCATTTTTCATGGTGCCAGGGCTCTGCCCCTGCACTGATTTTGGCAGCCTTGACCAGGTACTCTACAAAGAGGAACCCTGCACCATGGATTTAAAACTTATTTATTGTTCTGTTAGTGCCTATGGCCCTCGCTTATGCCCACAGACATCTGTGGAAGCTAACAAGCCAGTTGCTATGGTAATCTGAGTTGCATGATAACATGACACTGGCGGTCACATGACTGCAATATTAACTTGACCAGCATCCCAGTCATGTGACTCTAGCTATGCACCAGCTGGCACCATAAGGCTATGTTCACATGATGTACTTTTTTCGGAATGTTCGGCCAGAAAATTTCCAGCCAGACATTCTGTCCATGGCAAGCGCCAACTCATAAGTCACTCAGCCTACTCTGTAGAAACACAATGCCCACAAGAAACAAGCGCAGATGAAGTAGAAAAGGCTGAACTTTATTGCATGGTCACAGAAGAACCTACAAGCAAAGTCAATCTGCAAAATGTATCTTACATTTTTGTTGTCTTTTTTTATGTCATTTGGCAAGTTTTTTCAGCTATTTTTTTAGCCAATTTTGCTAATAAGGTATACATCAAATGCTAACAAGACATTTGTGCAAACCAGCCCTTTTTTGGGGCTGTAAACAGTAAAAAAAAAAAAAGGTGCCAATAAGCATTCTAAAGAAGGCTATTAAAGACTGAAACAACCCAAAACATGGCCTTTAAACATAATTTTAATGTTAAAATGGCTTCAGGGAACAAATGTAAGAGAAATTAAGAGATATTTTTCATTCTGGTATGGACTTTGATCGCTGATGATAAGGCCGAAGCATCGTCATTTTTTGGCTGGTAACTATAAAACTTTTTACAAACCTTGTACTAGAAGGTCACAACCTCCATAAAAGTGATTGTTTTCTAACACACTTTCTGCATAGACAAACCTTCCTCATACATAGAGGTGCTGCACATGCCACTTGTATTGCTTTGTGATTGCATTTGTGTTCCGGTGGTACACATGATTCTTTCCATTCTATCTCTCACTTTCAGATTTAGTAAGGGAAAGTTACAATTTTTGATGTGTGTTGTACTGATGCATAAATATACTTTATAATTAAACCAACAAGATCTGCTAATGCATGATGTATGTAACCATGAGATAAAACTAAAAAAAGAAGTAATATAAGTTTAGTAAGATAAAACTTGGTCTTTTCCTAATGTCAGGCTTCTGTGGGGTTTTTATGCTTCCATGAACAAATGGAACGCTTAAGTGTTAAGAAGCACAAGGTTCTCAAGAATTTAATCCCATACATGGTCAAAAGAAATAACTCCAGGGTATATTTGAATTTGATGCTGATTCAGAGTTTACTTGTCCAATGTTAAACAAACACCACCAGAAAGTTGAAGACCACAGGAGTTTTGAATGTATTTTAAAATATAAACTGTGTACTAAGGGAACCAGGATGGAAGAGACTAAGCAATTATAATTCTAATAGTCTGCAACTTTTTTTAAGGTGTATAACCTTGAACTAGGGATGTCCCGATACGGATACTGGTATCGGTATTGGGACCGATACTGTACATTTGCACGAGTACTTGTACTCTTGTAAATGTCCTCGATACTTAATCCGATACTTACTGGCGGTACTGCCGCCGGCAGGTATCACGGAGGTGCGGTCAGCTGCCTGCACTCTCTGCTCAGATCAACTCCTAGAGGATGCCAGGTGTAAATGTACGCCCTGCGTCCGGTCCCCAGCAGCTGAGCGCACATCATAGCCGAGACCTGCATTATCCCTTTAGTTGCCATGATCAAAGTTGATCACGGCATCTAAAAGCCCTGAGATTAACTGACAGTTAGCTCAGGGATGCTGAACGAGATCACAGGCGTGTAATCGCGGTGTCCCGATCAGTTGAGAGGACGACCGGAGGTCCCTTACCGTGCTCCGTGCCATCCGAATGCCGCTCCTTTACTGCAGTCAGCCATGGCAGGCAGTAGTAAAGGAGCACCGATAACACTGATCAGTGATATGCTATGGCATAGCATTGATCAGTGTATGCAATACACAAAAAATAGTGCAAAAAATGTGTACAAATAAATAAGAAATGTGAATTAACTCCTTCCCTAATAAATATTTGAATCACTCCCTTTTCAAAAAAAAATTTAAAAATAATATATATATATATGAGTATATATATATATATATATATATATATATATATATAATTTTTATTTTTTTTGAAAAGGGAGTGATATATATAGTTTAACCCCTTCCCGCAGAATGACTTATATAAACGTCATGTTATGCTGGTAGTTTGCACATCATGACGTTTAAAAAAGTCATTCAGTTGACCCGGCGATACACGGTATCGCACAGGTTAACTGGCAGAAGTCCCGCTGTTACCAGCTGGGAACAACTTCTGCAACCACCCCCCCAGGACCATCTGTGGATGTTCCTGGTCAGCGATCACTGTGATTGGTCCCTGTGGACCAATCACAGTGTCTCAGCTGATTGGGGGGGTTAAAGTTCATTTCCCCTGCTCTGCCCGCTCCTAGAAGTCGGGCAGAGCAGGGGAAGAGGATCCCAAGAGCTGCGGGGGGGGGGGGGGGGAACCACAGCACATACCTGGGACCGGCGCGCCAGTGGGGACCGGGGATCAGCAGCAGGCACAAGTGGAGGCGGCAGGCAAGTGGAGAAGGCAGCGGCGGTATCAGAGGCAGCAGTAAAGATCGCTGTAAAGTGCTCTTCACTGCTGCTTCTAGGAGTTTCAAAACTATAACTCTTAGCATGCCCAGACAGTCCAGGCATGCTGGGAGTTGTAGTTCTGTAACATCTGACCCTTCAGATGTTGCCAAACTACAACTCCCAGCATGCCTGTGCAGTCTGGGCATGCTTGGAGTTGAAGTTTTGCAACATCTGAAGGCTACAGTTTGGACACCACTACACAGGGGTCCCCAAACTGTTCTCCAGTTGTTGCAAAACTGCAACTCCCAGCATGCCCTTTGGCTGTCTGGGCATGCTGGGAGTTGTAATTTTGCAACAACTGGAGGCAAACAGGTTGGGAAACATTGTCTCAGTGTTTCCCAACCCATGTGCCTCCAGCTGATGCAAAACTTTAACTCCCAGCATGCACTGACAGACCATGCATGCTGGGAGTTGTAGTTTTGCAACAGCTGGAGGCACACGGGTTGGGAAACACTGAGTTAAGTAACAAACTCTCAGTGTTTTGCAAACAGTGTGTCTCCAGCTGTTGCAGACTCACTGGCGTAGAATACCCCTATGTCCATCCCTACGCAAATCTCTAATTTAGGCCTCAAATACATATGGCGCTCTCTCACTTTGGAGCCCTGTCGTATTTCAAGGCAACAGTTTAGAGCCACATATGGGGTATTTCCGTACTCGGGGGCTTTTTCTCCTTTTACCCCTTATGAAAAGGTAAAGTTGGGGCCTACTGCAGCATGTTATTTAAAAAAATTTAATTTTTTACACTAACGAGCTGATGTTGCCCCATACTTTTTATTTTCACAAAAGGTAAAAGGAAAAAAAGAACCCAAAAATTTGTAACGCAACTTCTCCTGAGTACAGAAATACCCCATACGTGGACATAAAATGCTCTGCGGGCGCACAACAAGGCTCAGGAGTGAGAGCGCCATGTACATTTGAGGTGATTTGCACAGGGGTGGCTGATCCTTACAGTGGTTCTGACATAAACGCAAAAAAAAAACCACCCACATGTGACCCCATTTTGGAAAGTACACCCCTCACGGAACTTAACAAGGGGTATAGTGAGCCTCAATACCCCACAGGTGTTTGAAGAATTTTCTTTGAAAATGAAATTTTTTTTTTTTCACTAAAATGCTGGTGTTATCAGGGGCAATAGGAAAAAAAATTGTAACACCATTTCTTCTGAATATATAAATACCCCATATGTGGATGTAAAATGCTCTGCTGGCAAACTACAATATTCAGAAGAGAAGGAGCGCCATTGGGCTTTCGGAGAGAGCATTTGGCTGGAATTGAAGGCCATGTGCATTTACAAAAAGCCCCCATGGTGCCAGAACAGTGACCCCCCCCCCACACATTTGACCCCATTTTGGAACTACACCCCTCACAGAACGTAATTAGGGGTACAGTGAGCATTTACACCCCACAGGTGTCTGACAGATTTTTGGAACATTTTTGAAATATAATTTTTTATTTGCACAGCCCACTGTTCAAAAAGTCTGTCAAACACCAGTGGGGTGTAAATATTCACTGCACCCATTATTGCATTCTGTGAGGGTTGTAGTTTCCAAAATGGGGTCACATGTGGGGGGAGGTCCACTGTTCTGGTAGCATGGGGTCTTTGTAAATGCACAATGCCCCCTACTTCCATTCCAAACAAATTCACACATGGGGTATTTCCATACTGAGAAGAAATGGGGTTACACATTTTTTTTGGGGGGCGGCATATTCTCCTATAACCTCTTGTAAAAATCGTAAATTTTTGGGGGAAAACTGCATTTTAGTAAAAAATAAATTTTTTATTTACACATCCGACTTTAACGAAAAGTCATCAAACTCCTGTGGAATGTTAAAGCTCACTGTATGTCTTGTTACATGCCTTGAGGGGTGTAGTTTCCAAAATAGTATGCCATGTGTTTTTTATTTTTTTTTTGTTTGTTTTTGCTGTTATGGCCCCACAGGGGCTTCCTAAATGTGACATGCTTTCCAAAAACCATTTCAGCTAAATTTGCTTTCAAAAAGCCAAATGTGACTACTTAACATCCACATATGGGGTATTTCCAGAAATGGGTTTACAAATTTTGGTGGGCATTTTCTCCTATTACCACTTCGCTTCTAAACCCTCTACTGCACCCACAGAGCACTTTACGTTCACATATTAGGTATTTCCTTACTCGAGGGAAATTGTGTTACACATTTTGGGGGGCATTTTCTCCTTTTACCCCTTGTAAAAATGCAAAAACTGGGTCTTTGCTGCTATTCCTGTGAAACACCTAAAGGGTAAACACACATTCTAAATATCATTTTGTATACTTTGAGGGGTGCAGTTTTTATAATGGGATCATTTATGGGGTATTTCTAATATGAAGACCCCTCAAATCCACTTCAAAACTGAACTGGTCCCTGAAAAATTCTGATTTTGAAAATTTTGTGAAAAATTGGAAAATTGCTGCTGAACTTTGAAGCCCTCTGATGTTTTCCACAAGTAAAAACAGGTCAACTTTATGATGCCAACATAAAGTAGACATATTGTATATGTGAATCAATATATAATTTATTTGGTATGTTTATTTTCTTCCCAAGCAAAGAGCTTCAAAGTTACAAATTTTTTAATGAAATTTGGGAATTTTTTTTTTTTTACCAAGAAATGATGCAAATATCGATGAAAATTTACCACTATGATAAAGTAGAATATGTAATACAGATATTTAGGTGCACTACTGTGGTAGATGTACACAATGACATTGGCTATCCCTCAACACTGATGTTAAAATTGAGACATTCGCCAGTGTATCCTTATATGAATCAATATATAATTTATTTGGTATGTTTATTTTCTTCCCAAGCAGAGAGCTTCAAAGTTACAAATTTTTTTATGAAATTTGGGAATTATTTTTACCAAGAAATGATGCAAATATCGATGAAAATTTACCACTATGATAAAGTAGAATATGTAATACAGAAATTTAGGTGCACTACTGTGGTAGATGTACACAATGACATTGGCTATCCCTCAACACTGATGTTAAAATTGAGACATTCGCCAGTGTATCCTTATATGAAGGAAACACCAGAGCCCGCACACCAACGCCAAGGTTTCTCAAATGGCGCGGGACCTAACGCTAACCTATCTGTGCATAATAAGCAAAAACCAGGGGCCAGTGGGCAATTACAGCAGCACTAGGCCGACATGCAACCTGCTCCCAGTTCCCTCCAGTGTGACTGAGCACACATATAGTGGGAGGAGGGAGAGACAGGCTACAAGCTCCACCCAAGTTGGCTGATATAGGTGCATGGCCTCACAGGTGCAACCTTAATGCTGTCTGGAAAATGTTCAAGGCGCATGAACATATGGAATTTACACACCTCCAAGTATAAATTTTTAAACAACAACAAAAAACGTGGTCTCAGATGGCTGGAGGTGCTCAACCCCAAGGATACACTGGCGAATGTCTAAATTTTAACTTCAGTGTTGAGGGATAGCCAATGTCATTGTGTACATCTACCACAGTAGTGCACTTAAATTTCTGTATTATTCTAATTGTTACACATCCACACTGTTTATCTGGAGTAAGATTCTATTGTGGCACTTGTAGTCCGCTGCAGGCATCCTCCATTGTATGCATTTTTATGCTGGGGATCGCCCCTAGCAACGGACTACAAGGGCAGGATCTGCTCCCCCAGTATATATGCACAACTGCATTTGGAGTTGAGCACCTACAGCCATTTGAGACCACGTTTTTTGTTGTTGTTTAAAGTAGAATATGTCTCAAAAAAACAATTTCGGAATCAAATTCATAAGTAAAAGCATCTAAGAGTTGTTAATGTTTAAAGTGACAGTGGTCAGATGTGCAAAAAATGCTCTGGTCCTTGAAGCAAAAATTACCTCGGTCCTTAAGAGGTTAATATATTTATTTTTTTTTAAAAGCCCTTTCTGTTATAAAAACTAAAAAAAAAAAAAAAAGAAGCTTTTTCCCCATTAAATAAATTTTTTTTAAATTCCCTGTCATATGACGTTGAAAAAAAGTATCGGTAATTGGTATTGGCGAGTACTTAAAAAGAAAACTATCGGTATTCATACTCGGTCTTAAAAAAATGGTATCGGGACATAACTACCTTGAACCATGTAATAGCAACACTGATTTTTTAATATTTACCGGTATTGTGCTCATTAGTGTTTTAGGTTTTCTGGTCTTTTTATCGTCTATGTAAGTGATTTAATAGCATTGGACATATAAGCACACATTGTGATCCCTAATAGAAATAAAACGGAAGTATTATGTCTATATCTGACTGCTGAACCAGAATTATATTACAAGAATTGGTGAATGTTGTTAGTGTTTCGACGTGATCTCTTGAGAATACTATGAGCCACACAGTGAATGTCATTGTTGGGAACCAGTGACATAGGTAAAGGCCAGCTCAGCTAAATGTTACGTGTGTTGGTCATTGTTGCATTAGACGTGTACCACATGGCTTTCAATTCCTGATGCTGAACTATAGAATAGTTTTTTTTTTCTGTGACTATGTAATTTATTTTGCTTGAATAATGAAGGGGGTGTCAGTTGTCAAACTTTTCTACCTTCTTTGGTTGAGCAATATATCTGATGTATTGCTAATTTTAATGACAAATGTAAGGGAAATTAAGAGATATTTTCATTCTGGTATAGACTTTGAAGCATCATCATTTTTTGGCTGGTGACTCTCCAGTAGAAAAAGTTTGAAAAGCCCTGTACTAGAAGACCAGAACCCCCATAAAAATAATAGTTTTCTAATTCACTTTCTTCATAGACAAACCTCTCACCTACATAGAGGTGCTGCCCATCCCACTTGCATTGCTTTGTTATAGATTGTATATTAACCATCAGGGAGGGTGATCAAAGACAGACAACTTTTTTAAGGACAAATTAGAAAACTAAAACACACAATAAAGATTATAGGTAATAAAAAAAAACATTAAAAAGTATTAACTGTATTAACTATAAAATGACCATAATTACAATCACAATAATATGATCACAAGATCAGGAACAACATAACAGACACATCTTTGTTTTAGTTTTTTTTTTTTTATACAATAGAAATCAGTCAGTCTTGTGTGAGATCAGCTTACCGCCTTGCAGACACACAGTTGTACATGGAAATCGATTTGATGTATTGCACAGCCCTGTAGCCAGCAAGCAGGTGAGTGTAGAATAAGGAAGGTATTCACCTTGGATAGTGATCCATCTTGCAAAAAAAGAGTATGAGGCTTAGTTTCCACTTGGTTTTTTTTCTGGCAGTTTTTGGATATCTGCCACTGCAGTTTTTGAGCCAAAGCCAGAAGTGTATTCAAAAGGAATATGACATATAAAGGAAGGACTTACACTTCTCCTGCCTTATGGATCCACTTCTGACTTTGGCTCAAAAACTGCAGTGGCAGTTTTCCAAAAACTGCCAGAAAAAAAAAACAAGGGGAAACTTAGCCTTAATAAACATCCTCATTTATTTAATCATTACGTAAAAACGTAGAGCATACTTTCAAAAGCAAAACTAAATCATACTTTTCCAAAGAGTAACTGATTCTTAGTCATCGAAGAGCCAGCTATCGGTTTGAAATGTGTAAGTGCAATTTTATTTCTTTTGGAAATGTACTCCATGTTTTTATGTAATGCTAGAATAAAGGTGGATGTTTTTCAACAATAGTTTTTTGGATGCTACTGGAAGTGAATGTGAAGGCTTGGTTCACATTGCCGTTCGCATCAGAACCGCTAAGGGTCCAATTTCTTTTTTGAGCCGATCCAACCCTAAAATGTGTCGGATGTAAACAGCTACTACCGGGCCCCAATAGACCCCGTTGACTTGCATGGGGTCTGTTGGTGATCCAGTAATTTTACATAAATTTAGCTTGCACTATTTTTTTCTCTGCTAAACTCCTGTCCTTCTCGCCGGATTGCCGACAAAACTCCAAATAGCGGAGTCTAATGGCAATGTGAACGAGGCCTTACACAACAAAGGATAAAACTTCCATATTATTATAGACTATCCATGAATTTACAGACCATAGGGTGTTGTATGTGTCTGTGTGTGTGGTGGGTTGATGGGGGGGGGGGGGTGTTAATATGAATGAAACCTTTGAATTAGTCATTAAAGTTCCTTTATTTTTATTTTTTTACATGTATTATGAATTATTAAAGGGGTACTCCACTGGAAAAAAAATTTAAAATCAACTAGTGCCAGAAAGTTAAATAGATTTGGAAATTACTTATATTAAAAAAATCTTAACCGTTCCAGTACTTACCAGCTGCTGTATGTTCCAGAGGAAGTTATTTTCTTTTTAAATTTCCTTTCTGTCTGACCACAGTGCTCTCTGCTGACTCCTCTGTCCATTTTAGGAACTGTCCGGAGTAGGAGCAAATCCCCATAGCAAACCTATTCTGCTCTGGACAGTTCCTAAAATGGACAGAGGTGTCAGCAGAGAGCACTGTGGTCAGACAGAAAATAAATTCAAAAAGAAAATAACTTCACTTGGAGCATACAGCAGCTGATAAGTACTGGAAGGATTAAGATTTTTAAAAATAGGTAATTTACAAATCGGTTTAACTATGTGGCACCAGTTGATTTAAAAGAAACATTTTTTCCAGGGGAGTACCTCTTTAATGAGCCGTCTAGTTGGAAGTAAATTATTCTTCTTGTTAGAGTGGCTCATTTTGAGGAAATGTTGTTGTTTATAGTTCACATTTTCATTACAGCAACTGTGTTCTAGAAATGATTACACTTTTGGTGGCAAAGGTTACCATAACATGGGCCTATTGAATTCATGTGTCCTTTATCATTTGTAAAACAGTAGATAAAGACATTTTAAGACACAATATAGAATTGAAAATAAACGTGAAACTCATTGTATTTTGACAGCAACAGAGGTGATTTGTTTAAGTGAACAGATGCTATTATTAATGTTTGCATTGTTTTCTGTTGATCAACTTGTCTAAACTCTGATACTCTGCATTTTTATTCCTAGATACTTTTAAAACCTGTGTAGCAAAACTGTTCTTCAGCTGTCCCATGAAGGCTCATTACTGTCTGTACAGTAAATCCAGTTTTATACTCATCAGCCGACATCCACAGATATGGATACACATTATGTTTCTCTTTCAACAGGTGCGTGCACCTTTTACATCTGTGCAGACTGTCACAGATGTAAAAGCTTCAGTAATGCAGCTAGTACATCTGTGACTAACCATCTTATATTTCCTTCATGTGTGAACACAGTGACACATAGGCACATTTATGGCACTGCTGTACTTTTGGATATAAAGTGAAAATGTCCAGACCATAAAAGATCATACCAAGGCTAGTATTTGCAGTTGTATGACTACTGCACTTTGTGCATCCATACAGAGTATGTGTACTGTATGCAAGTCATATGCAGAGAAGGCAGCAGGTAATTGTTTCCGTTCAAATACTGTAGGCTAGCTATTAGTGCTACACAGACTTGCTTAGATCCCTTGTATATAGACAACAGGAAACACTGGGAAACACTGGGATCCCACAAGTCCTCCAGGACCCAATGAGAAACTTGCAGGTGTGGGTGGTAAGGAGGTTGTTGCAGGTGGGAGTGGACAGTCATAGAACATATAGTGGGTTCCACAAAATCCTGCACAGTCCTGCAAACCTCTGAAATGCCAAAGCAGGCTGATGAAATGGCACAAGGGGGTGATGAAATGGCACAAGGCGGTAATAAAATGGCACAAGGGGTTAATAATATGGCACAAGGGGTTAGGGAAATAACATGGGGGGAGGGGTACTCTCTCTAAAACCGTGACAAAAGGTTTGTGAGAGCGAGCAGAATTGGACACATGTTGCGGTAACAGGTGTAAGTAGAACACACACATTGCGGGAACAGGCGGTAATGGTCAGAAATCCAGCGGGATTAAGAAAACAGTCCTGCTCAGGGCTCTACTACCGAGCAACAAATTTATATATAATCAGTTTTTATTTTAGTTTTCAATATCATTGGTGTTAGGTACAGTTTAAAATAAGTATTGTCACACCACACATTGAAAACACAACTTTTGTTATAAATGTATTAATGCATTGCTCTTTATTGGATATAGCATATTATCATTCATGTTTTTCTTTTTATGACAAACCAGAAATTCCCTTCAAAGGGGAAACCCTTAGTTGATAGCAAGTCCCCTGAAGCTAGTAGATTTCCAGAGATTTTCTTGTCCAATCATGAAAAAAACCTGTTAAATGAAAATCAGGAAAGAGCTTAATCTGTATAGCCTGGAGAAAAAAGGCAAAGGGTAGAAGCGTTTTAAACCATTAAATATCTTAAAGGTTAAAATACGTTTCCGGAGGGAAGTGTTTTGTTAATAAGAAACTAAACACAGGAACATGGAGCACATTCAGAGATGTGTTGGGGCAGAAGATCAGGAGAAAACATTATTTTACTGAAAGAAGTAGTAGCTTAGGACAACTTTCAGTAGATGTGGTTGGTAAATCCACAATAAGAGAATGTAAACCTGACTGGGATAAACAAATATCTATCCTAAGATACAAAATACAACAGAAATAATAGAAAGATGGACCAAGTCTTTTTTTTTTTCAATAGTAAAGTTTATTAAAGATTTTAAAAATACAAAGTAGTAAATGTGCAAGTGACCAAGGGGCCAAAATATGTGGTGCACATGCGCCCAAAAGAAATAGACAGGTAGTATGGCAAACAAGTCATATTAGGAGCAGTAACACTAGTCTTTTAGGACTCCAACATGACAACAATAAACACTTAGGCATACATGGCAGACAATAAAATATCAGCACCTAGTCTGGCACAAGTGTTCCTACAAGAAAAAGAGAAGAGCAAGAATAAATGAGAGAGGGAGAAGGCTCCCAGGTAGACCGGAAGGAAGACAGGAGGAGTTGGAAGGAGACAGAAAAACACAGGCAGAGAGAGAGAGAGAGACAATAAAGAGGACTAACCTTTCAGCACGGTGCACTGGCGAGAACCCCAACATCGGACAGACTGACATCATATGTAAGGGCACACGCTCAAGGCATCAGTCAGTAGACATTTCTTGAGAGTTCAAGTGGAGAGTTCTGTATGTATCAGAGGAGAGAAAGGATATCCACGGTCCCCATATGAGATAGTGTCTCTCCACTTGTCCTCTGGAGTCTGCTAATCCAAACAGTGAGAACTAGACATTGTCGGGTAAGAAGAGAACAAATCAAATGGACCTGCAAAGTGTAAATGGAATGGCATGTCTTATCGCACGGTATCACTCAAAATGGGTGTAGGTGATGATACAGAGGTATGTGTGGCAAAAACTACAAGAAACTACAAAAAAAAAACATGTATAGTAAGGCACTAGATAAAAAAGGAACAAAACAGAAATAGGAAAAAAGGGGTAAGGTAGGAGATGAGACCACTGAAGGCAAAGGCCATTAAGAGACAAGCATTACAAAACAAGAAACATACATGAAAGCACTAATGGAATTTTATACAATAGTGTCCTTGCGGCCTACCCAAGTTGACCATGGGCACCAAAATTGCATGCATTTGGTATAGGATATTTTTATTCTAAATTATATATCTGTTGTGTCTTATTGATCCATTGAACACAAGATGGAGTGGTTGATTGCAGCCAATGCAGAGAGATAAGCAATTTCACAGTAAATTTTAAAAGGCTAAGGAGATTAGATTTAGCATGAGTGTGAAAAGAATTAGGACAGACTGAACGTACTATAAAGGGTGGAAGTGAGCAAGGTAGTATACCTATTTCTTTAAAGGGGGACTCAGTGTGTTGCCAGTAAGTAGATATTTCACTGCAACACCAAATATGGTGAATAAAGCCAGTTTGGGTAATACACCACCAGCAATGGGCATTGGCAGCGAGTCCAAGATTGAACAAGTGTTCAAATAGTGTCTTGTTCTTTGGCAGAGAGCGTAACCCGCAAATAATTTTACCAAGAGGAGAGAAAGACTGGTGTTGAAGGTTTAGTGGGTGGTAATACATTTTAGTAATACCTTTTAGAAAGTAATTTGGAAAAAGACTGGGAAAATGGATTTAAACCAGGTGAGATCTCAGGTACACTTTAATGACAGAAAAGTTTTCCAAGTACTGTATTTTTCGTCCAATAGGACGCACCGGCGTATAAGACGCACCCAATTTTTAGGGGCAAAATCTAAAAAAAGAAAGATTTTGAACCCAATAGTGGTCTTCAACCTGCAGACCTACAGATGTTGCAAAACTACAACTTTCAGCATGCCCGGACAGCCGTTGGCTGTCCGGGCATGCTGGGAGTTGCAGTTTTGCAACATCTGGAGGTCCGCAGATTGAAGACCACTGCAGGAGGAGGTAATACTCACGTGTCACCTGCCCTGGATGTCGCTCCATCGCTGTCGCCGTGTCCCCATCGCTCTGGACCGTCTCTGCTGCCGACCGGGTATCCTCGCTCTCCGTCACCGCCATCACGTCGTTACATTCGCCGACGCACGTACGCGACGACGTGATGACGAGGAAGGAGAGCGCCGGCCATACAGGGGATCCCTGAACGGAGAAGACACCGAGGAGGCAGGTAAGGTCCCCCCCCCCCCGGTGTCCTGTAAGCACTAACCCGGCTATTCAGTCGGGCTGTTCGGGACCGCCGCGGTGAAATCGCGGCGGTCCTGAACAGCCCGACTGAACAGCCGGGTTAGTGTCACTTTCCCTTCAGACGCGGCGGTCAGCTTTGATCGCCGCGTCTGAAGGGTTAATACAGGGCATCCCCGCAATCGGTGATGTCCTGTATTAGCCGCGGGTCCCGGCCGTTGATGGCCGCAGGGACCGCCACGATAGGGGTGTATTCGCCGTATAAGACACAGTTTTGGGGAAGAAAAAGTGCGTCTTATACGGCGAAAAATACGGTAGATATTTTTCATGTTTATATTTCTGAAAAATTCTCTCAACACTTTATTCATGTTTACAACACATTCCCTGAACATGACAAGCTGTGTAATATAGAAAGGAATTGGCAGCCAGCAAAGTCCACTGTGTATCCTCACTTTAGTCTGGTGCACATAGTGTTAGGTAGAGGCCAGTCTTTGCTTCTAAGGTCTAAAAGTCATAGAAGAAAAACACAGCATTCCTTTGAAGCAAAAAGCAACCTCTCATGCTTTATTTCACCACAGCAATGTTTGACTCCAAGATGAGTATTTTTCAAGACTCATATTAGAATTTAAATGTTGATGTGGTGGTCAGTGAAATAAAGCATATAAAGTGTTTTGTTTTGTTTTCTATAAAGAAATTCTGCCATTTTCTTCAGACTTTAAGCGGAGTTAGACTCCATTTACAACATTTTCATAAATACATTGCAGCTTACCGTATTTTTCGCCGTATAAGACGCACTTTTTCTTCCCCAAAACTGGGGGGAAAAAGTCGGTTCGTCTTATACGGCGAATACACCCCTATCGTGGCGGTCCCTGCGGCTATCAACGGCCGGGACCCGCGGCTAATACAGGACATCACCGATCGCGGTGATGCCCTGTATTAACCCTTCAGACACGGCGATCAAAGCTGACCGCCGCGTCTGAAGGGAAAGTGACACTAACCCGGCTGTTCAGTCGGGCTGTTCGGGATCGCCGCGATTTCACCGCGACGGTCCCGAACAGCCCGACTGAATAGCCGGGTTAGTGCTTACAGGACACCGGGGGGGACCTTACCTGCCTCCTCGGTGTCTTCTCCGTTCAGGGATCCCCTGTATGGCCGGCGCTCTCCTTCCTCGTCATCACGTCGTCGCGTACGTGCGTCGGCGTGCGTAACGACATGATGGCGGCGACGGAGAGCGAGGATACCCGGCCGGCAGCAGAGACGTTCCAGAGCGACGGGGACACGGCGACAGCGATGGAGCGACATCCAGGGCAGCGGTGACGGGTCCGGAGCGGCGGGGACACGTGAGTATTACCTCCTCCTGCAGTGGTCTTCAATCTGCGGACCTCCAGATGTTGCAAAACTACAACTCCCAGCATGCCCGGACAGCCAACGGCTGTCCGGGCATGCTGGGAGTTGTAGTTTTGCAACATCTGGAGGTCCACAGGTTGAAGACCACTAATGGGTTCAAAATCTTTATTTTTTTAGATTTTGCCCCTAAAAATTGGGTGCGTCTTATACGCCGGTGCGTCCTATAGGACGAAAAATACGGTAATTTATTATTATAACATATAGGCCCTGATTTACTATTGTAAACCCGACATGTCTTGTCGGGTTTTGCGCCAGAAATTCTGTCTGCGCTAGAATGTGAATTTGAGAATTTGTGCCAGAATTGAAAAAAAAACCAACCAACTCTCAATTTTACTGAGAAAACCTGAAAAAGGGGCGTGTCCCTGACATTTTCACAAAAAAAAACAACATATTTACTAAGGTTTCCACAGAAAATGTGGTGGATTTGAGCTGAGGAAAACCTGACAGATCAGAGCATGTGTAAAATGTAGGAAAATGGAAAATGTAGGGAAACCTTAGTAAATTCCATGGGAAAAAAATTGTAGGGAATTAAGACCCACAAAGAAAACTACACTCCACTCTTAGTAAATCAGGGCCATAGTCTTGGATGTCAATTAGAGCAATTCAGATAACCTTAATAAGAAAGGTAAAGTTGTCTTTAACCCCTTCAGGACGGAGCCCATTTTGGCCTTAAGGACCGGAGCGTTTTTTGCACATCTGACCACTGTCACTTTAATCATTAATAACTCTGGAATGCTTTTAGTTATCATTCTGATTCCGAGATTGTTTTTTCGTGACATATTCTACTTTAACATAGTGGTAAATTTTTGTCGATACTTGCATCCTTTCTTGGTGAAAAATCCGTAAATTTGATGAAAAATTTGAAAATTTAGCATTTTTCTAACTTTGAAGCTTTCTGCTTGTAAGGAAAATGGATATTACGAATACATTTTTTTTTGGTTCACATATACAATATGTCTACTTTATGTTTGCATCATAAAATTGATGAGTTTTTACTTTTGGAAGACACCAGAGGGCTTCAACGGTCAGCAGCAATTTTCCGATTTTTCACAAAATTTTCAAACTCAGTATTTTTCAGGGACCAGTTCAGGTTTGAAGTGGATTTGAAGGGTCTTCATATTAGAAATACCCCATAAATGACCCCATTATAAAAACTACACCCCCCAAAGTATTCAAAATGACATTCAGTAAGTGTTTTAACCCTTTAGGTGTTTCACACGAATAGCAGCAAAGTGAAGGAGAAAATTCACAATCTTCATTTTTTACACTCACATGTTCTTGTAGACCCAATTTTAGAATTTTTACAAGGGGTAAAAGGACAAAATTTTTACTTGTATTTGTAGCCCAATTTCTCTCGAGTAAGCACATACCTCATATGTCTATGTAAAATGTTCGGCGGGCGCAGTAGAGGGCTCAGAAGGGAAGGAGCGACAAGGGGATTTTGGAGAGTACGTTTTTCTGAAATGGTTTTTGGGGGGCATGTTACCTTTAGGAAGCCCTTATGGTGCCAGAACAGCAAAAAAAAACCCACATGGCATACCATTTTGGAAACTAGACCCCTCGGGGAATGTAACATGGGATAAAGTGAACCTTAATACCCCACAGGTGTTTCACGACTTTTGCAAATGTAAAAAAAAAAAAAAAATTTTACCTAAAATGCTTGTTTTCCCAAAAAATTTTTATTTTTGAAAAGGGTAATAGCAGAAAATACCCCTAAAAATTTGAAGCCCAATTTCTCCCGATTCAGAAAACACCCCATATGGGGGTGAAAAGTGCTCTGCTGGCGCACTACAGGTCTCAGAAGAGAAGGAGTCACATTTGGCTTTTTGAACACAAATTTTTCTCTGGGGGCATGCCGCATTTAGGAAGCCCCTATGGTGCCAGGACAGCAAAAAAAAACCCACATGGCATACCATTTTGGAAACTAGACCCCTCGGGGAACGTAACAAGGGGTTAAGTGAACCTTTATACCCCACAGGTGTTTCACGACTTTTGCATATGTAAAAATTTTTTTTTTTTTTTTACCTAAAATGCTTGTTTTCCCCAAAATTTTACATTTTTAAAAAGGGTAAAAGCAGAAAATACCCCCCAAAATTTGTAACACAATTTCTCCCGAGTACGGCGATACCCCATATGTGACCCTAAACTGTTGCCTTGAAATACGACAGGGCTCCAAAGTGAGAGCGCCATGCGCATTTGAGGCCTAAATTAGGGATTGCATAGGGGTGGACATAGGGGTATTCTACGCCAGTGATTCCCAAACAGGGTGCCTCCAGCTGTTGCAAAACTCCCAGCATGCCTGGACAGTCAACGGCTGTCCGACAATACTGGGAGTTGTTTTGCAACAGCTGGAGGCTCCGTTCTGGAAACAGTGGCGTACCAGACGTTTTTCATTTTTATTGGGGGAGGGGAGGGGGGCTGTGTAGGGGTATGTGTATACGTAGTGTTTTTTACTTTTTATTTTATTTTGTGTTAGTGTAGTGTAGTGTTTTTAGGGTACAGTCACACGGGCGGGGGGTTCACAGTAGTTTCTCGCTGGCAATTTGAGCTGCAGCAGAAAGTTTGCGGCAGCTCAAATTTGCAGCCAGATACTTACTGTAATCCTCCGCCCATGTGAGTGTACCCTGTACGTTCACATTGGGGGGGGGACATCCAGCTGTTGCATAACTACAACTCCCAGCATGCCCGTTGGCTGTCGGTGACTGCTGAGAGTTGTAGTTTTGCAACAACTGTAGGTACACTGGTTATGTATCACTGAGTTTGTGACCTAACTCAGTGTTTCACAACCAGTGTGCCTCCAGCTGTTGCAAAACTACAACTCCCAGCATGTACGGTGCATGGTGTAAGGTGACTGCTGAGAGTTGTAGTTTGCAACAGCTGGAGGCACACCGGTCGTGAAACACTGAGTTAGGTAAAAAAAAACTCTTGAGTTTCACAACCAGTGTGCCTTCAGCTGTTGCAAAACTACAACTCTCAGCAGTCACCGACAGCCAACGGGCATGCTGGGAGTTGTAGTTATGCAACCAGCAGATGCACCACTACAACTCCCAGCATGCACTTTAGCTGTTTGTGCAAGCTGGGAGTTGTAGTTAGACAACAGCTGAAGGTACACTTTTCCATAGAAATAATGTGCCTCCAGCTGTTGCAAAACCATAAGTCCCAGCATGCCCATAAGGGAATGCTGGGAGTTGTGGTGGTCTGCCTCCTGCTGTTGCATAACTACAGCTCCCAGCATGCCCTTTTTGCATGCTGGGAGCTGTTGCTAAGCAACAGCAGGAGGCTGTAACTCACCTCCTGCTGTTGCTTCATCGCTGGACTGTCCCTCGCCGCCGCAGCTGCTCCTGGGGCCCCGATCCCAACAGGGGCGCCGGGGATCGGGGTCCCCAGCACCGGGGGTCGTCTTCCCGCACCCGCTCACGCCCTCCGGAAGAGGGGCGGAGCGGGTGCGGGAGTGACACCCGCAGCAGGCGCCCTGATTGGTCGGCCGGTAATCCGGCCGACGAATCAGGGCGATCGTGAGGTGGCACCAGTGCCACCTCACCCCTGCAGGCTCTGGCTGTTCGGGGCCGTCAGAGACGGCCCCGAACAGCCAGTAATTCCGGGTCACCGGGTCACCGGAGACCCGATTGACCCGGAATCGCCGCAGATCGCTGGACTGAATTGTCCAGCGATCTGCGGCGATCGCCGACATGGGGGGGCATAATGACCCCCCTGGGCGATATGCCGGGATGCCTGCTGAACGATTTCAGCAGGCATCCGGCTCCGGTCCCCAACCGGCTAGCGGTGGGGGCCGGAATTCCCACGGGCGTATGGATACGCCCTCGGTCCTTAAGGACTCGGGATGCAGGGCGTATCCATACGCCCTATGTCCTGAAGAGGTTAAACAACCCAGGTCCATTAGCACTAGGACCTAAAGTATTTAAAGCTCTTGTTTGACTGATTCATCCTGAAAGCAAATCTTTGGGGCTATGACTGTTCACATAGCCTTGACCGGGCTTTCACCTCTCAGGACAAGCCATGCACATAAAGGTCAATGGAACTAGTTCAGACCATAAACCATTTCCTAAGGAGATTTAGGAGATTTAGTGCAGCCTTTAAAGAGTACCTGTCACCAAACTAAACTTTTAATATACTGTTCCTTATGTTATTATAAGACACTTTGCTATTTACTTGCTGTTAAAATTCTCAACCTTTATATGTTTTTAATGTGATTGAAAAAACGACCACTAGGTGGCTCTGTTCTGTTCCCAAACAGATCATTTAGTCTCCACCCAGACTTGCAGAAGTAGAAACTAGGAAGTGCATGCAGGGCATGGTAAGGCACAACTCTCGCAGGCTTCAGTGATGTTGCGCCAGTTGGGGAAAGCCCACTTTCTCCTGCCAGAAGCTCACACAATGTGAGCAAGGGGAAAGGTATGATACAGAGCTTTGTAAAGCTCGAAAAAAAAATTTAGGGCAAGAGGGGTGTTAGGAGTAGTTAGTTAATATAATCTGAGTTGGTTAAGAAAATATGGTTTGATGACAGGTACTATTTAACATTGAAGCTGTTCTTATTTTTTGTGACTCCTCAAATAACTGGTGCCTTATGTCAAAATTGTGTTTAATTGGTACAATGTTCATTGATTTTTTTATTTGCTAAAATCCCAAAATACTCCATAAATGATGATCCCATGATTTATTGCAAATACAGTGGGGCAAAAAAGTATTTAGTCAGCCACCAATTGTGCAAGTTCTCCCACTTAAAAAGATGAGAGAGGCCTGTAATTTTCATCATAGGTATACCTCAACTATGAGAGACATAATGAGAAAAAAAATCCATAAAATCACATTGTCTGATTTTTAAAAAATTTATTAGCAAATTATGGTGGAAAATAAGTTTTGGTCAATTACAAAAGTTAATCTCAATACTTTGTTATATACCCTTTGTTGGCAATGACATAGGTTTTCTGTAAGTCTTTATAAGGTTTTCACACACTGTTGTTAGTATTTTGGCAGATTCCTCCATGCAGATCTCCTCAAGACCTTGAAATGCTTCTTAAGAAGCCACTCCTTCGTTGCCCGGGCAGCGTGTTTGGGATCATTGTCATGCTGAAAGACCAAGCCATGTTTCCTCTTCAATGCCCTTGCTGATGGAAGGAGGTTTTCACTCAAAATCTCATGATACATGGCCCCATTCATACTTTCCTTTACACGCATCATAAGTCCTGGTCCCTTAGCAGAAAAACAGCCCCAAAGCATGATGTTCCCCCCCCCCCCCTCCATGCTTCACAGTAGGTATGGTGTTCTTTGGATGCAACTCAGCATTCTTTCTCCTCCAAATACGATGAGTTGAGTTTTTACCAAAAAGTTCTACTTTGGTTTCATCTGACCATAAGACATTCTTCCAATACTCTTCTAGATTAGAGATGAGTGAACTTACAGTAAATTCGATTCGTCACGAACTTCTCGGCTCGGCAGTTGATGACTTATCCTGCGTAAATTAGTTCAGCCCTCGGGTGCTCCGGTGGGCTGGAAAAGGTGGATACATTCCTAGGAAAGAGTCTCCTAGGACTGTATCCACCATTTCCAGCCCACCGGAGCACCTGAAAGCTGAACTAATTTATGCAGGAAAAGTCATCAACTGCCGAGCCGAGAAGTTCGTGACGAATTGAATTTACTGTAAGTTTGCTCATCTCTATTCTGGATCATCCAAATGCTCTCTATAAAACTTCAGATGGGCCCGGACATGTACTGGCTTAAGCAGGGGGACATGTCTGGCACTGCATGATTTGAGTCCCTGGCAGCGTAGTGTGTTACTGATAGTAGTGTTTGTTACTTTGGTCCCAGCTCTCTGCAGATCATTCACTAGGTCCCCCCATGTGGTTCTGGGATTTTTGATCACCGTTCCTGTGATCATTTTGACACCACGGGGTGAGATTATGGAGCCCCAGATCGAGGGAGATTATCAGTGGTATTGTATGTCTTCCATTTTCTAATAATTGCTCCCACAGTTGATTTATTCACACCAAGCTGCTTGCCTATTGCAGATTCAGTCTTCCCAGCAGGTCTTCTATTTTGTTTCTGGTGTCCTTTGACAGCTCTTTGGTCTTGGCCATAGTGGAGTTTGGAGTGTGACTGTTTTGAGGTTGTGGACATGTGATTTTATGGATTTTTTTCTCATTACGTCTCTCATGGTTGAGGTATACCTATGATGAAAATTACAGGCCTCTCTCATCTTTTTAAGTGAAAGAACTTGCACAATTGGTGGCTGACTAAATACTTTTTTTTTTTGCCCCACTGTATTGTTCTGGCAAGGTAAGAGATCTGCAAAGTCAGTATATGTTTGTATTTTATTCATATGACCACACACACTACTGTCCAAGAATACTTACGATGGAAAACATTATTCTTGTTTGAGGCTTTGCATGAAGCTTTATTGGTTTATAAACATTTCATGCTTCTAACTGGCACAATCAAAATTGCAGACATTCAATAGGATCAGTTGTTTAGGCATTTAAGTTAACATTCACATTAATGTAATCGAGCAGTTACTATTATAGGGTGTAGCACAAAGTTAAATTTTTATTGAATTTTATCAAAGTTGAGGGAAATACTGAAATATCACATAAGGGCCCACAGGCACATCAAAAGCAGTTAGAATATCCAATACAGGTTAATCACTGATGAAAAAAAGCATAACCAAGAAACAAAAAGAAAAAGGTCTCTAGCCAAGCCTCATTCAGAAAAAAATTAAAACCTATAGAAAAGACCATCATAAAACAGAGGGACCAGAGGGGGAAATGGTAGTACCCCAGCAGTGGCATAAGGGGGGGCGGGGGGCAAAGGGATCAGAACAAACAAAGTAGACCACACCAGACACAAGGAGGGAGACAAACATACTAGACTAACAAAAAGAAGGAGATTGAGAACAGGGAGAAAAGAAGAAAGGGCAGCGAATAGATGAAAAGTCACAGAGGTTCTGACGATCAGTATAGCGATCCCACGGCTCTCAAATAGATACAAACAAAGGTACTGGATTATTCAAGGAAGCAGTGAGGCATTCAAGAGAATGAATCTCACGGACACAGGCCACGAGGTCATACTCAGAAGTAGGAAGGGTCCTCTTCCAATACTTAGTAATGAGAGTCTTGGCTGCTAAAGCTATGTGGATGAACAGTTTGAAAGGTTTCTTCAAGAGAGAGCCCTACAGGAGAGATAGAGAAGATAGATTTTGGGATCTAGGGGGGACCAGAACACCTAAGTAGTCTTTTTACCATGTTCCAGAAGTTCACAATCAGCGGGCAGGACCAAAAAATGTGAAATATATCACCCAAACCAACTCCACAACGCCAACATTGGGGAGGAATGTCCGAGATCAATTTATTCAGCAGGATCGGTGTGTGATACCATCCCATAAGCATTTTAAATTGAGCCTCCTTATAGGCTGTGCATATGGATGCTTTAGAGGCCCGGTCCCATATTATCCACCACTGAAGGAGAGTAATAGTGAAGTTAAGGGCCTCTTCCCAATGGCTCATGCATCGATATGATGGGGGGGGGGGGGGAAACTATCAGGGGGAGTGAGAAGTATAGAATAGATGCTAGAAAGGATTCTCCTCCTTTCTCCTCCTGTCTGAGGTCCGCCACGACATAACAGTTCAAAACTCATGGGCAATGAAACAACCAACGAACACTGTTTAAAGACCATATGGTGAAGAAGTTGCATATAGCGGACCCTTTCAGAAGAGGGGAGATCCCTGCGAGAGACCAACTGGTCAAAGGAGAGAAGGGTATGAGAAAGAGGGTCCACCACATCGGCCCAACAGAAGAGGCCCCTAGAGCCCCAGTTTGACCATACCAGAAGCCAAACCCATAGTTGGGCAGACCAATACTACTTAACCTCTTAATGACGCAGGGCATACCTGTACGCCCTGAGCCCAGTCCCGATCTATAACGCGGGTGTTACGCCGAGCGCTCCGGGTCCCCGCTCCTCCCTGGAGCGCTCGCAGCGTTCTCTCATTCGCAGCGCCCCGGTCAGACCTGCTGACCGGGTGCGCTGCGATATTACTCCCAGCCGGGATGCGATTCGCGATGCGGGACGCGTCCGCTCACGATGCGCATCTCAGCTCCCGTACCTGACCCGTTCCCCGTCTGTGTTGTCCCGGCGCACGTGGCCCCGCTCCTTAGGGCGCGCGCGCCGGGTCTCTGTGACTTAAAAGGCCACTGCGCCACTGATTGGCGCAGCAGGCCTAATCAGTATCCTCACCTGTGCACTCCCTACTTATACCTCACTTCCCCTGCACTCCCTCGCCGGATCTTGTTGCCATTGTGCCAGTGAAAGAGTTTCCTTGTGTGTTCCTAGCCTGTGTTCCAGACCTCCTGCCGTTGCCCCTGACTACGATCCTTGCTGCCTGCCATGACCTTCTGCTACGTCCGACCTTGCTCTTGTCTACTACCTTGTACCGCGCTTATCTCAGCAGTCAGAGAGGTTGAGCCGTTGCCGGTGGATACGACCTGGTTGCTACCGCCGGTGCAAGACCATCCCGCTTTGCGGCGGGCTCTGGTGAATACCAGTAGCAACTTAGAACCGGTCCACCGACACGGTCCACGCCAATCCCTCTCTGGCACAGAGGATCCACCTCCAGCCAGCCGAATCGTGACAGAAGATCCGGCCATGGATCCCGCTGAGGTCCCGCTGCCAGTTGTCGCCGACCTCACCACGGTGGTCGCCCAGCAGTCGCAACAGATAGCGCAACAAGGCCACCAGCTGTCTCAACTGACCGTGATGCTACAGCAGCTACTACCACAGCTTCAGCAATCATCTCCTCCGCCAGCTCCTGCACCTCCTCCGCAGCGAGTGGCCGCTTCCAGCCTCCGATTATCCTTGCCGGATAAATTTTATGGGGACTCTAAGTTTTGCCGTGGTTTTCTTTCGCAATGTTCCCTGCATTTGGAGATGATGTCGGACCAGTTTCCAACTGAAAGGTCTAAGGTGGCTTTCGTAGTCAGCCTTCTGTCTGGGAAAGCCCTGTCATGGGCCACACCACTCTGGGACCGCAATGATCCTGTCACTGCCTCTGTACACTCCTTCTTCACGGAGATTCGAAGTGTCTTTGAGGAACCTGCCCGAGCCTCTTCTGCCGAGACTGCCCTGCTGAACCTGGTCCAGGGTAATTCTTCTGTTGGCGAGTACGCCATCCAATTCCGTACTCTTGCCTCCGAATTATCCTGGAATAACGAGGCCCTCTGCGCGACCTTTAAAAAAGGCCTATCCAGTAACATTAAAGATGTGCTGGCCGCACGAGAAATTCCTGCTAACCTGCATGAACTTATTCATCTTGCCACCAGCATTGACATGCGTTTTTCCGAAAGGCGTCAGGAGCTCCGCCAGGATATGGACTTTGTTCGCACGAGGCGGTTTCTCTCCCCGGCTCCTCTCTCCTCTGGTCCTCTGCAATCCGTTCCTGTGCCTTCCGCCGTGGAGGCTATGCAAGTTGACCGGTCTCGCTTGACACCTCAAGAGAGGACACGACGCCGCATGGAGAACCTTTGCCTGTACTGTGCCGGTACCGAACATTTCTTGAAGGATTGTCCTATCCGTCCTCCTCGCCAGGAAAGACGCACGCTGTCTCCGCACAAAGGTGAGACAGCTCTTGATGTGAACTCTGCTTCTCCACGTCTTACTGTGCCTGTGCGGATGTCTTCTTCTACCTTCTCTGCTATGGCCTTCTTGGATTCCGGATCTGCAGGAAATTTTATTTTGGCCTCTCTCATCAACAGGTTCAACATCCCGGTGACCAGTCTCGCCAGACCCCTCTACATCAACTCTGTTAATAATGAAAGATTGGACTGTACCGTGCGTTACCGCACGGAACCTCTCTTAATGTGCATCGGACCCCATCACGAAAAAATTTAATTTTTGGTCCTCTCTAACTGCACTTCAGAAATTCTTCTTGGATTACCGTGGCTTCAACGCCATTCCCCAACCCTTGATTGGACCACAGGGGAAATCAAGAACTGGGGTACTTCTTGCCACAAGGACTGTCTTAAACCGGCTCCCAGTACTCACAGTCAAGACCCTGTAGTTCCCCCGGTATCTGGTCTTCCTAAGGCCTATCTGGACTATGCTGAAGTTTTTTGCAAAAAACAAGCAGAGACTTTGCCTCCTCACAGGCCTTATGACTGTCTTATTGACCTCCTCCCGGGTACTACTCCACCCCGGGGCAGAATCTATCCTCTGTCTTCTCCGGAAACCCAAGCCATGTCGGAATACATCCAGGAGAACTTAAAAAAGGGGTTTATCCGCAAGTCCTCCTCTCCTGCCAGAGCTGGATTTTTTTTTGTCTCCAAAAAAGACGGCTCCCTACGCCCTTGCATTGATTACCGCGGTAAAAAACAGCTACCCCCTACCTCTTATCTCGGAACTCTTTGACCGCCTACGAGGCGCCCACATCTTCACCAAGCTGGACTTAAGAGGTGCTTATAATCTCATCCGCATCAGGGAGGGGGACGAATGGAAGACTGCATTTAACACCAGAGATGGACACTTTGAGTATCTGGTTATGCCCTTTGGCCTTTGCAACGCCCCTGCCGTCTTCCAAGACTTTGTAAATGAAATTTTTCATGATCTTCTATATACCTGTGTTGTGGTTTACCTGGACGATATTCAGATTTTTTCTGCCAACTTAGAAGAACACCGCCAGCATGTCCGCATGGTTCTTCAGAGACTTCGGGACAATCAACTTTATGCCAAAATGTCTCTTTGAATGTCAGTCTCTTCCTTTCCTAGGATACTTAGTCTCTGGCCAGGGACTACAAATGGACCCAGATAAACTATCTGCCGTATTAGATTGGCCACGCCCCTCCGAACTCCGTGCTATCCAACGTTTTTTGGGGTTCGCCAATTATTACAGAAAATTTATTCCACACTTTTCCACTATTGTGGCTCCTATGGTGGCTCTAACCAAGAAAAACGCCAATCCTAAGTCCTTGTCTCCTCAAGCGGAAGACGCATTTAAACATCTCAAGTCTGCCTTTTCTTCTGCTCCCGTACTCTCCAGACCTGACCCATCTAAACCCTTCTTATTGGTGGTAGACGCCTCCTCAGTGGGAGCTGGAGCAGTTCTTCTACAAAAAAATTCTTCCGGGCATGCTGTTACTTGTGGGTTTTTTTTCTAGGACCTTCTCTCCGGCGGAGAAAAACTACTCCATTGGTGATCGAGAATTACTGGCCATAAAATTGTCGCTTGAGGAATGGAGGCACCTGCTGGAGGGATCCAAATATCCAGTTATTATATACACTGACCACAAGAATCTCTCTTATCTCCAGTCTGCCCAACGACTGAACCCTCGCCAGGCTAGGTGGTCGTTGTTCTTTGCCCATTTTAACTTTGAAATCCATTTTCGCCCTGCTGACAAGAACATTAGGGCCGATGCCCTCTCTCATTCTTCAGATGCCTCTGAAGTGGAAGCCTCTCCGCAACACATCATTCCTCCGGACTGTCTGATCTCCACTTCTCCAGCTTCCATCAGACAAACTCCTTCAGGGAAGACCTTCGTTTCTCCACACCAGCGCCTCGGGATTCTCAAGTGGGGACACTCCTCCCACCTCGCAGGCCATGCTGGCGTCAAAAAATCTTTTCAACTCATCTCTCGATTTTATTGGTGGCCTACTCTGGAGACTGATGTTATTGATTTCGTGCCGGCTTGTACTGTCTGTGCCCGGGATAAGACTCCTCGCCAGAAGCCTGCTGGTCTCCTTCATCCTCTGCCTGTTCCTGAACAACCTTGGTCACAGATTGGTATGGACTTTATTACTGACTTGCCTTTATCCCGTGGCAACACAGTTGTTTGTGTGGTCGTTGATTGATTCTCCAAGATGGCACATTTTATCCCTCTTCCAGGCCTTCCTTCAGCGCCTCAGTTGGCAAAGCAATTTTTTATACACATTTTTCGCCTTCACGGGTTGCCCACGCATATCATCTCGGATAGAGGCGTTCCATTTGTGTCTAAATTCTGGAGGGCCCTCTGTAAGCAGCTCAAGATCAAATTAAACTTTTCTTCTTCTTATCATCCCCAATCCAATGGGCAAGTAGAAAGAATTAATCAGGTCCTGGGTGACTATTTGCGACATTTTGTTTCCTCCCGCCAGGATGACTGGGCAGATCTTCTACCATGGGCCGAATTCTCATACAACTTCAGAGTCTCCGAATCTTCTGCTAAATCCCCATTCTTCGTGGTGTACGGCCGTCACCCTCTTCCTCCCCTCCCCACTCCCATGTTCTCTGGTTTGCCCGCTGTTGATGAAGTGACTCGAGACCTCTCCACCATATGGAAAGAGACTCAAAATTCTCTTTTACAGGCTTCATCCCGGATGAAAAAATATGCTGATAAGAAAAGAAGAACTCCCCCCATTTTTGCTCCCGGAGACAAGGTATGGCTCTCCGCTAAGTATGTCCGCTTTCGTGTCCCCAGTTATAAACTGGGACCACGCTATCTTGGTCCTTTCAAAATCTTGTGCCATATCAACCCTGTCTCTTACAAACTCCTTCTTCCTCCTTCTCTCCGTATTCCCAATGCCTTCCATGTCTCTCTCCTTAAACCACTCATCCTTAACCGCTTCTCTCCCAAAGTTGTTTCTCCCACTCCACTAGCATCCAAGACAGTCATAGGTAAAAGATTCTTCTTGGTTGACTGGGAGAATTGTGGCCCAGAGGAGAGATCTTGGGAACCTGAGGACAACATCCTGGACAAAAGTCTTACCCTCAGATTCTCAGGCTCTAAGAAGAGGGGGAGACCCAAGGGGGGGGGGGTACTGTTACGCCGAGCGCTCCGGGTCCCCGCTCCTCCCCGGAGCGCTCGCAGCGTTCTCTCATTCGCAGCGCCCCGGTCAGACCTGCTGACCGGGTGCGCTGCGATATTACTCCCAGCCGAGATGCGATTTGCGATGCGGGACGTGCCCGCTCACGATGCGCATCTCGGCTCCTGTACCTGACCCGTTCCCCGTCTGTGTTGTCCCGGCGCGCGCGGCCCCGCTCCTTAGGGCGCGCGCGGCGGGTCTCTGCAATTTAAAGGGCCACTGATTGGCGCAACAGGCCTAATCAGTATCCTCACCTGTGCACTCCCTACTTATACCTCACTTCCCCTGCACTCCCTCGCCGGATCTTGTTGCCATTGTGCCAGTGAAAGCGTTTCCTTGTGTGTTCCTAGCCTGTGTTCCAGACCTCCTGCCGTTGCCCCTGACTACGATCCTTGCTGCCTGCCCTGACCTTCTGCTACGTCCGACCTTGCTCTTGTCTACTCCCTTGTACCGCGCTTATCTCAGCAGTCAGAGAGGTTGAGCCGTTGCCGGTGGATACGACCTGGTTGCTACCGCTGCTGCAAGACCATCCCGCTTTGCGGCGGGCTCTGGTGAATACCAGTAGTAACTTAGAACCGGTCCACCGACACGGTCCACGCCAATCCCTCTCTGGCACAGAGGATCCACCTCCAGCCAGCCGAATCGTGACAGCGGGGTCACGCCGTGATCGGTCGGTCCCAGCGGCTAATGAAAGCCACGTCTAAAGTAACAAAAATACACTCCCAACAGCTCAGTCAGGCTGATCGGGACCATCGCGGTGAAATCGTGATGTCCCGATCGGCTAGAACGTAAGCGGAGGGTCTGTTACCTGCCTCAGGTGCGTCCGATCAGCGATTGCTCCAAGCCTGAAATCCAGGCTTGAACAATCGACCGCCGATAACACTGATCATTGCCATGTTAATGCATGGCAGTGATCTGTGTAGCAGATCAGTGTGTGCAGTGTTATAGCCCCTAGAGGGGGATATAACATTGCAAAAAAAAAAAAGTGTGAAAAAAAAGTTAATAAGGATCACTTAACCTCATCCCTAATAAAAGTAAGAATCACCCCCCTTTTCCCATTTAAAAAAAAAAACTGTGCAAATAAAAATAAACATATATGATATTGCCGTGTGCGGACATGTCCGAACTATAAAAATATATTGTTAATTAAACCACATGATCAAAGTCCAAAATAGCATATTTTTGGTCACTTTTAATATCATGAAAAAATTTATATAAAGCTATTAAAGAGGGCGAACAATACAAATTGTACAGCTATAAACTTCAGGTCACGGAACAAAAAAATTTGCCCTCATACCGCCCCATACGCAGAAAAATAAAAAATTATAGGGGGTCAAAAGATGACAATTTTAAATGTATACATTTTCATGCATTTAGTTATGATTCCAGAAGTAAGGCAAAATCAAACCTACATAAGTAGGATATCATTTTAATCATATGGACCTACAGAATAAAGAAAAGGTGTAATTGTTACTGAAAAATGCACTGCGTAGAAACGGAAGCCCCCAAAAATTACAAAATTGCATTTTTTCTTCAATTTTGTCGCACAATGAATTGCTTTTCCGTTTTGCCATGGATTTTTGGGTTAAATGACTAATGTCACTGCAAAGAAGAATTGGTGGCACAAAACATAAGCCAAAATATGGAATTTTAGGTGCAAAATTGAAAGGGTTATGATTTTTAAAAGGTAAGGAGGAAAAAATTAAAGTGCAAAAACGGAAAAACCCTGCGTCCTCCGCCCCTTATCCCCTATCCAAAGGATAGGGGATAAGATGTCAGATAGCCAGGGTCCCACTGCTGTGGACCCCCGGGATCTCGGTTGCGGCACCCCGCTATCATTACTGCACAGAGCAAACTCTCTCTGTGCGTAATGACGGGCAATACAGGGGCCGGAGCATCGTTACATCACGGCTCCGACCCCTCGTGATGTCATGGCGGCCCCCTCCCATAGATTTGCATTAATGGGGCAGGCCATGACGTTTTGAGGGGATGGAGTCGTGACGTAATGATGCTCCGGCCCTTGTATCGCCAGTCATTACCCACAGAGCGAGTGTGCTCTGTGAAGTAATGATAGTGGGGTGCTGCAGCGGAGATCCCGTGGATCCCCAGCAGCAGGACCCCGGCGATCTGACATCTTATCCCCTATCCTTTGGATAGGGGATAAGATGTTTAGGGGCGGAGGACCACTTTAAGGGATTAAGCTAAACCAATATTTGTTTGACTAATTAGACTTTATATGCTTAGTCAATTTGCAGACCACAGTTTTAAGTTGAGAAAACAAAGCCTACTTTGTTTGATTCATTAGACTTTTTTTAACATGTAGTTTTAGGTAAAGCCAACTTAATGTTTTTAATTTGCAGACCATAGTGGGTCAAAGGGGTAAGTTTTCTCCTTGAGGAGAGCACTATTACATTTTGTAGAGATTTATAGGCCATTACCACTCCACTGCAAATTCTTGGAAGAAAAGGTATGCAAAGCAGATCAATTATGCCACTTTTTCAGGTTGCTTTCCCTTACCATCAGTGTTTCATTTTAACTCTGGAGTCTTAGAAATGCCAAGCCAAATATCTCTTTATAGGCAAATAATACCTATCTGCTAACATTCTTGCACACATTATGAAACAAAGTCAAACAATAAAGCATAAGGGTCAGTGGTAGGGAGGGAAGATCACATGCCAGAAGCTTTATTAGGAATAAAGAACACACAAGAGGAAAGGGGTGTTTACTAGTCTTCTTTCTCCTCAGTGCCCAGACTATCCCTGATGGAATAGTTTCTGAAAAGCCTGCGGACCAGCATGTGGCATGTGTCCATGTATAAATACAAAATAGCAAATACAGTGGTCCCTCAACATACGATGGTAATTCGTTCCAAACGAGCCATCGTTTGTCGAATCCATTGAATGTTGAGGGATTCGTGCAATGTAAAGTATAGGAAACTGTACTCACCTGTCCCCGCCACTCGTGATGGTGTCCCCGCCACTCCCGATGGTGATCCCGGGCCTCCGCTGGGCTCTCCGCTGTCTTCTCCGGTCCTCCGCTGTCTTCTCCGGTCCTCTGCTTTCTTCCGCAAGGCCTTACTGGGCCTGCGTAGCGATGTCATTACGCCACTGCGTACATCATTCCTATTGGATGACGTGCGCAGCAGCGTATTGACGTCATAAGAGAGGCGCCGAGAAGACACCGGAAGACCAGCGCTGGACCCGGAGGGCACCCCGGAGCATCGTGGAGGGGTAAGTAATACTTACCGCACCACACGGGGAACATTAAGCTGCTTTCCGGCAGCAGCTTAACCCCTTCCCGACCCATGACATACATACATGCATGTATGGGTCGGCTCCCATTCTATAACGTGGGGCCACGGCGTGGCCCCTCGTCATAGCGGGTCGGGGCTGGCACCTAGCAATGTCCGGGACCCGTGGCTAATAGACTGCGGCAGTGATCGCGGTGCCGCGTGCTATTAACCTTTAGACGCGGCGTTCAAAGTTGAATGCTGCATCTAAAGTGAAAGTAAACTAATGCCGGTTAGCTCAGGGAGCTGCTCGGGACATCCCGAACAGCTTACATGACAGCCGGAGGATCCCTACCTGCCTCCATGCTTTCCGATCGCCGAATGACTGCTCAGTGCAGATCCAGGCATGAGCAGTCAAGCGGCAGAATAATTGATCACTGGTTTCCTATGAGAAACCAGTAATCAATGTAAAAGATCAGTGTGTGCAGTGTTATAGGTCCCTATTGGAGCTATAACACTGCAAAAAAAAGTGGGGAAAAAAGTGAATAAAGATCATTTAACCCCTTCCCTAATAAAAGTTTGAATCACCCCCCTTTTCATATTTAAAAAAAAACTGTGTAAATAAAAATAAACATATGTGGTATCTTCGCATGCCGAAATGTCCGAATTATAAAAATATATCATTAATTAAACTGTACGGTCAAAGGCGTATGCGCAAAAACATTCCAAAGTCCAAAAAAGCGTATTTTTGGTCATTTTTTATATCATGAAAAAATGAATAAAAAGTGATCAAAAAGTCCGATCATTACAAAAATGGTACCACTAAAAACTTCAGATCACGACGCAAAAAATTAGCCTTCATACCGTCCCATACACAGAAAAATAAAAAGTTATAGGGGTCAGAAGATGACAATTTTAAATGTATAAATTTTCCATGTAGTTATGATTTTTTCCAGAAGTACAATAAAAACAAACCTATATAAGTAGGGTATCTGTCACGATGCCGGCTGGCAGGTAGTGGATCCTCTGTGCCAGAGAGGGATTGGCGTGGACCGTGCTAGTGGATCGGTTCTAAGTCACTACTGGTTTTCACCAGAGCCCGCCGCAAAGCGGGATGGTCTTGCTGCGGCGGTAGTGACCAGGTCGTATCCACTAGCAACGGCTCAACCTCTCTGGCTGCTGAAGATAGGCGCGGTACAAGGGAGTAGACAGAAGCAAGGTCGGACGTAGCAGAAGGTCGGGGCAGGCAGCAAGGATCGTAGTCAGGGGCAACGGCAGGAGGTCTGGAACACAGGCTAGGAACACACAAGGAAACGCTTTCACTGGCACGATGGCAACAAGATCCGGCAAGGAAGTGCAGGGGAAGTGAGGTGATATAGGGAAGTGCACAGGTGATAACACTAATTGGAGCCACTGCGCCAATCAGCGGCGCAGTGGCCCTTTAAATCGCAAAGACCCGGCGCGCGCGCGCCCTAGGGAGCGGGGCCGCGCACGCCGGGACAGGACTGACGGGGAGCGAGTCAGGTACGGGAGCCGGGGTGCGCATCGCGAGCGGGCGCTACCCGCATCGCGAATCGCATCCCGGCTGGAGGCGGTATCGCAGCGCCCCGGGTCAGTGGATCCGACCGGAGCGCTGCAGTGAGGAGAGTGTAGCGAGCGCTCCGGGGAGGAGCGGGGACCCGGAGCGCTCGGCGTAACAGTACCCCCCCCCCTTGGGTCTCCCCCTCTTCTTAGAGCCTGAGAACCTGAGGAGCAGACTTTTGTCTAGGATATTGTCCTCAGGTTCCCAGGATCTCTCTTCTGGACCACAACCCTCCCAATCCACTAAAAAAAAGGTTTTCCCTCTGACCTTTTTGGATGCCAAAATCTCTTTGACGGAGAAGATGTCTGAGGAGCCGGAAACAGGAGTGGGAGGAACAGATTTGGGAGAAAAACGGTTAATGATAAGTGGTTTAAGGAGAGAAACGTGAAAGGCATTAGGAATACGAAGAGAAGGAGGAAGAAGAAGTTTGTAAGAGACAGGATTAATCTGGCACAAAATTTTGAAAGGACCAAGATAGCGTGGTCCCAACTTATAGCTAGGGACACGGAAGCGGACATATTTAGCGGAGAGCCATACCTTGTCTCCAGGGGAAAAAATGGGAGGAGCTCTTCTTTTCTTATCCGCGAATTTCTTCATGCGTGAAGAAGCCTGTAAGAGAGAATTTTGGGTCTCTCTCCATATGATGGAAAGATCACGAGAAATTTCATCCACAGCGGGCAGACCAGAGGGCAAGGGGGTAGGGAGGGGGGGAAGAGGGTGACGGCCGTACACCACGAAAAATGGGGATTTGGAGGAGGATTCAGAGACTCTGAAGTTATACGAGAATTCGGCCCATGGTAGAAGATCTGCCCAGTCATCCTGGCGGGAGGAAACAAAATGTCGTAAATAATCACCCAAGACCTGGTTAATTCTTTCTACTTGTCCATTGGATTGAGGATGATATGCAGAAGAAAAATTTAATTTAATCTTGAGTTGTTTACAGAGAGCCCTCCAGAATTTAGACACGAATTGGACGCCTCTATCCGAGACGATCTGCGTAGGCAACCCGTGAAGACGAAAAATGTGTACAAAAAATTGTTTAGCCAACTGAGGCGCTGAAGGAAGACCAGGAAGAGGGATGAAATGTGCCATTTTGGAGAATCGATCAACGACCACCCAAATAACAGTGTTGCCACGGGATGGGGGTAAGTCAGTAATAAAATCCATACCAATCAGAGACAAAGGCTGTTCGGGGACAGGCAGAGGATGAAGAAAACCAGCGGGCTTCTGGCGAGGAGTCTTATCCCGGGCACAGATAGTGCAGGCTCGCACAAAGTCCACCACATCTGTCTCTAGAGTCGGCCACCAATAGAAGCGAGAGATGAGTTGCACAGATTTCTTGATGCCCGCATGACCTGCGAGATGGGAGGAGTGACCCCATTTGAGGATTCCGAGGCGTTGGCGTGGAGAAACAAAGGTCTTTCCTGGAGGAGTTTGCCTGATGGAGGCTGGAGAAGTGGAAATCAGGCAGTCAGGAGGAATGATGTGTTGAGGAGAGAGTTCAACTTCAGAAGCATCTGAGGAACGAGAGAGAGCATCGGCCCTAATGTTCTTATCGGCAGGCCGAAAGTGAATTTCAAAATTAAATCGGGCAAAGAACAGAGACCACCTGGCCTGGCGAGGATTCAGCCGTTGGGCAGACTGGAGGTAGGAGAGGTTTTTGTGATCGGTGTAAATAATAACTGGAAATCTTGATCCCTCCAGCAGATGCCTCCATTCCTCGAGTGCTAATTTAATGGCTAGAAGCTCTCGATCCCCGATGGAGTAGTTCCTCTCCGCCGGAGAGAAGGTCCTAGAAAAAAAACCACAAGTAACAGCATGCCCGGAAGAATTTTTTTGTAGAAGGACAGCTCCAGCTCCCACTGAGGAGGCATCAACCTCCAATAGGAAGGGTTTAGATGGGTCAGGTCTGGAGAGCACGGGGGCCGAAGAAAAGGCAGACTTGAGCCGTTTAAAGGCGTCTTCCGCTTGAGGAGGCCAAGACTTGGGATCGGCATTTTTTTTGGTTAGAGCCACGATAGGAGCCACAACGGTAGAAAAATGTGGAATAAATTGCCTGTAATAATTGGCGAACCCCAAAAAACGTTGGATGGCACGGAGTCCGGAGGGGCGTGGCCAATCTAAGACGGCAGAGAGTTTGTCTGGATCCATTTGTAGTCCCTGGCCAGAGACCAAGTATCCTAGGAAAGGAAGAGATTGGCATTCAAACAGACATTTCTCTATTTTGGCATAGAGTTGATTGTCACGAAGTCTCTGAAGAACCATACGGACATGCTGGCGGTGTTCTTCTAGATTGGCAGAAAAAATCAGGATATCGTCCAGATATACAACAACACAGGAGTATAGGAGATCACGAAAAATTTCATTAACAAAGTCTTGGAAGACAGCAGGGGCGTTGCACAGGCCAAAGGGCATGACCAGATACTCAAAGTGTCCATCTCTGGTGTTAAATGCCGTTTTCCATTCATCCCCCTCTCTGATGCGGATGAGATTATAAGCACCTCTTAAGTCCAGTTTGGTAAAGATATGGGCACCTTGGAGGCGATCAAAGAGTACAGAGATGAGGGGTAGGGGGTAGCGGTTCTTAACCGTGATTTTATTAAGACCGCGGTAGTCAATGCAAGGACGTAGGGAGCCATCTTTTTTGGACACAAAGAAAAATCCGGCTCCGGCAGGAGAGGAGGATTTACGGATAAAGCCCTTTTTTAAATTTTCCTGGACGTATTCAGACATGGCAAGAGTCTCTGGGACGGACAGAGGATAGATTCTGCCCCGGGGTGGAGTAGTGCCCGGGAGGAGGTCGATAGGACAATCATAAGGCCTGTGAGGAGGTAGAGTCTCAGCTTGTTTTTTGCAAAAAACATCCGCAAAGTCCATATAGGCCTTGGGGAGACCGGTTACAGGAGGAACCACAGAGTCACGGCAAGGGTTACTGGGAACCGGTTTTAGGCAGTCCTTGGAACAAGAGGGCCCCCAACTCTTGATCTCCCCAGAGGACCAATCCAGGGTTGGGGAATGAAGTTGAAGCCAGGGAAGTCCAAGGAGAATTTCAGAAGTGCAATTGGGGAGGACCAAAAGTTCAATCCTCTCGTGATGAGATCCGATGCACATTAGGAGGGGCTCCGTGCGGAAACGTATGGTACAGTCCAATCTTTCATTGTTTACACAATTGATGTAGAGGGGTCTGGCGAGACTGGTCACCGGGATGTTGAACCTGTTGACTAGAGAGGCCAAAATAAAATTTCCTGCAGATCCGGAGTCCAAGAAGGCCACAGTAGAGAAGGAGAAGGCAGAGGCAGATATCCGCACAGGCACAGTAAGACGTGGAGAAGCAGAGTAGACATCAAGGACTGTCTCACCTTTGTGCGGAGTCAGCGTACGTCTTTCCAGGCGGGGAGGACGGATAGGACAATCCTTCAGGAAGTGTTCGGTACTAGCACAGTACAGGCAGAGATTCTCCATGCGGCGTCGTGTCCTCTCTTGAGGTGTCAGGCGAGACCGGTCGACCTGCATAGCCTCCACGGCGGGAGGCACAGGAACAGATTGCAGGGGACCAGAGGAGAGAGGAGCCGGGGAGAAGAAACGCCTCGTGCGAACAGAGTCCATATCCTGGCGGAGCTCCTGACGCCTTTCGGAAAAACGCATGTCAATGCGAGTGGCTAGGTGAATGAGTTCATGTAGATTAGCAGGGATTTCTCGTGCGGCCAGAACATCTTTAATGTTGCTGGATAGGCCTTTTTTAAAGGTCGCGCAGAGGGCCTCATTATTCCAGGATAATTCTGAAGCAAGAGTACGGAATTGTACGGCATACTCGCCAACGGAAGAATTACCCTGGACCAGGTTCAACAGGGCAGTCTCAGCAGAAGAGGCTCGGGCAGGTTCCTCAAAGACACTTCGAATTTCCGAGAAGAAGGAGTGTACAGAGGCAGTGACGGGGTCATTGCGGTCCCAGAGCGGTGTGGCCCAAGACAGGGCTTTTCCAGACAGAAGGCTGACTACGAAAGCCACCTTAGACCTTTCAGTGGGAAACTGGTCCGACATCATCTCCAAGTGCAATGAACATTGGGAAAGGAAGCCACGGCAAAATTTAGAGTCCCCATCAAATTTATCCGGCAAGGATAGTCGTAGTCCAGAAGCGGCCACTCGCTGCGGAGGAGGTGCAGGAGCTGGCGGAGGAGATGATTGCTGAAGCTGTGGTAGTAACTGCTGTAGCATAACGGTCAGTTGAGTCAGCTGTTGGCCTTGTTGCGCTATCTGTTGTGACTGCTGGGCGACCACCGTGGTGAGGTCAGCGACAACTGGCAGAGGAACTTCAGCGGGATCCATGGCCGGATCTACTGTCACGATGCCGGCTGGCAGGTAGTGGATCCTCTGTGCCAGAGAGGGATTGGCGTGGACCGTGCTAGTGGATCGGTTCTAAGTCACTACTGGTTTTCACCAGAGCCCGCCGCAAAGCGGGATGGTCTTGCTGCGGCGGTAGTGACCAGGTCGTATCCACTAGCAACGGCTCAACCTCTCTGGCTGCTGAAGATAGGCGCGGTACAAGGGAGTAGACAGAAGCAAGGTCGGACGTAGCAGAAGGTCGGGGCAGGCAGCAAGGATCGTAGTCAGGGGCAACGGCAGGAGGTCTGGAACACAGGCTAGGAACACACAAGGAAACGCTTTCACTGGCACGATGGCAACAAGATCCGGCAAGGAAGTGCAGGGGAAGTGAGGTGATATAGGGAAGTGCACAGGTGATAACACTAATTGGAGCCACTGCGCCAATCAGCGGCGCAGTGGCCCTTTAAATCGCAAAGACCCGGCGCGCGCGCGCCCTAGGGAGCGGGGCCGCGCACGCCGGGACAGGACTGACGGGGAGCGAGTCAGGTACGGGAGCCGGGGTGCGCATCGCGAGCGGGCGCTACCCGCATCGCGAATCGCATCCCGGCTGGAGGCGGTATCGCAGCGCCCCGGGTCAGTGGATCCGACCGGAGCGCTGCAGTGAGGAGAGTGTAGCGAGCGCTCCGGGGAGGAGCGGGGACCCGGAGCGCTCGGCGTAACAGTATCATTTTAACCGTATGGACCTACAGAATAAAGAGAAAGTGTCATTTTTACCAAAAAATTTACTGCGTAGAAACGGAAGCCCCCAAAATTAAAAAATTTAGTTTTTTCTTCTCTTTTGTCGCACAATTAATTTTTTTTCTGTTTCTCTGTAGATTTTTGGGTAAATTGACTGATTTCATTACAAAGTAGAATTGGTGGCACAAAAAATAAGCCATCATATGGATTTTTAGGTGCAAAATTGAAAGAGTTATGTTTTTTTAAAGGTAAGGAGGAAAAAACGAAAGTGCAAAAATGGAAAAACCCTGGGTCATGAAGGGGTTAAGCATTTGGCGCTGCCGGATAGCACTTAATGCGATGGCCCCGACATAAAAAAAGCATTGTATGTCGAAACTGACATCGACATGCGATGGCCTCTGAGAGGCCATCGTATGTCGATTTCATCATATGTCGGGGCCATCGTAGGTCGGGGGGTCACTGTACAATACAGTAGATGTCATTTCATTATTTTACCATTTCAGAAATCTGTATATAAAACTTTTATCTCCAAAAAATCATAACATTTAGTTAGATAAATTAGTGACAAAGAAGAGAAAGTAAACACTGGATAATACTTGTAACACTCACGTTTCAGCAGACTGATAAGCTCAGCACAGTCTAGCATCTTGGCCCCAGAATGCGGTAATTTAAAGTTTGCTATCTTTATTTTTGCAGCATGGGCAGAATGAAGGAATAAAACATTTCGATGGAGTAGTCCTTTAAGTCTGCTAAAAAGAAATCAAGTTTATTGTAAAACATCTTGGAGAAAAGGGGGAAATTTATGGTTTTATTATTTTTGCAAAAGCTATGCTATTTTTCACAAAGCTGTGTCTTTTACCATTGATCTGCATAGCGGGAACATGTAAGCATAGCCTAAACCGAGATAGACACTAGCAGGCAAATTATGGAACCAGAGACAGTGTTGACATCCCTTTTGAGCCTGATGGAAGGTTGCAATGTATCCCTCTGTATAGCCTTACAGTGTGGTACATTGCCCCTGGGTTCCCAATCTATAAAACATCCAGTAAACCATGCAGAATATGTGTTTTTACTGTCCCATTGAGTAGGAAAGTGTTGTAGACCTAAATTTTCTATTCAATGAAAAAATAGGCATGCCAACATATTTCAGTGCATATTTTTTTGGCATATGCTGGGTGTATGTATGGTGCCAATAAACACATTGAAGGTTTACATCAATATTTGAGCATTTGATATATTTACATATGCAACATGCAACATGCAACATGACTGGCAGTGCAACAGCATGTAAAAGAGACACCGCTCCCTAGCATCCGGAACATTGAGTTCCTGAACGCTGTGTGCAGGCTTCCGTGTTCATGTTCGCCCCCTCGTCACGCCCCGTCATGTAACATCACATACTACCCCCTCAATGCAAGTCTATGGGAGGGGTCGTGATGGCTATCGCGCCCCCTTCCCATAGACTTTCATTGATGGGGCAGGCCGTGACATCAGGAGGGGGCGGGCCTGAACATGGAAGCCCGCACACAGCGTCCAGGAACTCAATGTTCTGGTGGGAGGTGGAATTTTGCAAACAATGGGGAGCAGAGTAACCCTTTAAATCAGTTCCTATTTTTGTTTCCCTTAATTCCTTTTTGTTCCCTAGATATCTGTGGCCCTCTACTTTTGTCTATAGAAATACCTCTCAAATCTTTTTGACACTACTACCACCAACATTGTGCCTTCTGCTGCCCCAAGTGCTCCTTTACAATACCTATGTCACGCACCTGAATGTGGGCGGTCTGGAACAGGATGTGGATCTTCTACCTGTGTGGCTGATGACTCGGACTGTATCGGGGAGCGGAGTCTAAGGTGCCGCTGGTCATCACCAGAGCCTGCCGAAAGGCAGGATGGGCTTGCTGCGGCAGGCGACACCCAGGTCACTACCCCCGACACTGCTCGACCACACAGGTAACTGGACAAGGCGAGGTACAGAAGGATGAGGCTGTAGCGTAGTCAACATAGCAGAAAGTCAAGGCAGGTGGCAAAGGTTCGTAGTCAAAAAACGTAGCAGGAAGGTCTGGGTACACGGGTATGGCAACGGGCAATAGGGAACGCTTTCTCTCAGGCAAAAGGCACTGAAGATCCGGCAGGGGTATGTGGGAGGTGCGGGAACTTATAAAGTGGTGACAGGTGCAAGACTATTTATGGGCGCACTGGCCCTTAAAATTTCAGAGCTCTGCCGCGCATGCGCCCAAGGAGACAGGGACAAGCGCGGCGGAGCTGAGTTAAAGAGGCAGCAGAGTGGGGTAAGTGATGGGCTGGGATTCGCATGCGGGTGCATCCAGCGATGCGAATTCCAGCCCGCCGACAGACCGGGACCCCGGGACACTTCGCTCACAGCCGGAGCTTGCAGCCAGAGTGCAGCACATGACAACCTAGAGTACTTCCCATTGACCTTAAATATTACTAGCAAAATAATAGCATATGCGAAAATATAACGCAAATATTACGAATATGCGAATTTAGCGAATATATGACGAATATTCGTCCATATATTTGCGAAATATCGCGAATTCGAATATGGCCTATGCTGCTCAACACTACTCGTCAGTTATTCCACAAGAAACTCCCCAGCTTAACACCACCATTTTAATGGAGGCTACAGGGCAGCAAGGGAGGTAAGTACAAGCTTTGTTTCTTTTATCAGACAGTCTGGACACATTTATGTAAACAAAAAAAATCTTTTTTTCTGTACAACCACTTTAAAGTGAATAAATCTTCAAAAATATTGTACATGAGAATCTACTTGTAATTTGGCTTTTGTGTATTTCAAGTAAAATATATTCCTGTGTAAAACAGACCCAGCTTAATCACACGTAGACTGTGTTCTGTCTATTAAACACTATGGGCATGCCACAGGAATGGCACACCGTACAGCTGAAATATGACATGAACCTGTGTAAAGTCTTTATTTTCACTTTAGGTAGGCTTTACAAAGATATTCCTATCTCCATAATCAGTTTTTAAATTGTAGGGCATGTAAAGTTTTACACTTTTGTAAATATATATGTAAATTTCAAATAGAAAATAAAATAGTCAGACACAGCAGCTCTCAGTAGGAAGGCTTTCTTTAATGTACTTAGCACAGAATCACATAGCACACAACAGCAGAGTAACGCGTTTCGGTTGACCACTCAGTTGACTAAGTCCTTAATGGGGTACTCCAGTGGAAAACTATTTTTTCACATCAACTGGTGCAAGAAAGATGAACAGATTTGTAAATTATGGTTATTAAAAAATCTTGATACTTCCAGTACTTATCAGCTGCTGTATGCTCCACAGGAAGTTGAGTATGGTAGTTATTTTCAGTCTGACCACAGTGCTCTCTGCTGACACCTCTGTCCATGTCAGGAACTGTCCGGAGCAGGAGAGGTTTGCTAGGGGGAAAGAAAGCTATCATTCTGAGAGCTGCCATGCTGGACTATTTTGTTTTCTATTTGTTTCAAGTTCCTGGGGTGGTCTGCACCGTTGCGGGTCACAGCAGGATACAGGGTGAGCTAAACAGTATACTTCTGTGCATATAATTTTTTTTAAGGGTCAGCATATCCCAGAAACACTCCACAGGTACAGGTACATGGCTGTCTTGGTACTTCTGGGGTGCTTAATTATCCAGTAGTATAGAAACAATCCAGATGAAGTAACAAGGAAAACATTTGATAACCAATTCTTTATTATTTGTGCATCTTTAAAAAGCAGCCCTGCAGGAACAGGTAAACAAGTTATTTCTTACTAAACGTTCTGTAAGACATAGCGTGTTTACCCCTCCCTGCAGGGCTGCTTTTTAATCTGCACGAAGAATAAAGGATTGGTTATCACAAGTCACTGGTGAGTAATCTCACATTTTTCTGGTTACTTTAGATATAGTTTTCTAACATGCCTTCTTTTCATGTTATAGCTGCTTTTCTCTGCCTCTGGTTTACTGCTTGTTGTTAGTGCTACAGACTAACACTTCTTACTCTGAAGCAGTGGACGGGCTGTTGCTGATATCACACACTCTCTCTGCTCAAAACCATTATTTGCCGGGATCTAAACATAATTACTGACAAAGGTTCTTCTGCTTGTGTGCAAGCTGTACTGTGTCAGTGAGTCATGCATAGTGCTAGTAGCTTGCATACATTTAGCAAATGCTCAATGCCTGAAGTGTCAATCACAGATCAAGAGCCCTCCCTGCTGAAAGCAGGAAGAATGAGGAAGCTCTGCTATGAGCTAAAAGGCAGATGAGAACATCCCTTTAAATATTATATGCTGCAAAGTTCTACCCCTTTCTAATATATTTTGTGTTTCAGTTTCTCACTGTATAGGAACGCTGTATAGATTTCTCACACAGGGGCTTACAACCAGTTCAGCCTTAATACTAATCACCCATGAGACATTGTTACATTTGTATCTCGCCTATATAATCCTTTGTGCTTGAGACTCATATTTTTCTTACACTCATTCACTGTAGAACATGATCAGGATCAGAGGGAGATTTATGTAGCTAATGTATTCAGCTCACAGAGATTTGCCCAGACTACATACGGTGTGAGCTATGACATGAGAAGCTTTAGGTCTATTCTGGATTTTAGCCTCTCACTGTGAACATGTGTATGTGCCCATTCATTGACAGCAAGCAGGGAAATGGTAAGAAAATAAAACACAGAGTATATTAGAAAGAGACAGCAGATATTTTCATTATAAAATTGGTACAAAGATTGGTGAACTGTAGCTGTCATTTCAAAAGATTGTTATAAACCTGCAGGATTTTGTTACATTAACCCTTTAAAGTGGTGACAAGGTGATTAGTGCTCTCACTACTGTTATCCCCTTAAAGGGGTACTCCGGTGGAATTTTTTTTTTTTTTTTTTATCAACTGGTGCCAGAAAGTTAAACAGATTTGTAAATTACTTCTATTAAAAAATCTTTACCCTTCCAGTACTTTTTAGCAGCTGTATAGTACAGAGAAAATTCTTTTATTTTTAATTTCTTTTGTCTTGTCCACAGTGCTCTATGCTGACACCTGATGCCCGTATCAGCAACTGTCCAGAGCAGGAGAAAATCCCCATAGCAAACCTATGCTGCTCTGGACAGTTCCTGACATGGACAGGTGTCAGCAGAGAGCACCATGGACAAGACAAAAAAGAAATTAAAAAAGCATACAGCTGCTAAAAAGTACTGGACAGGTAAAGATTTTTTAATATAAGTAATTTACAAATCTGTTTAACTTTCTGGAATCAATTTATTAAAAAATAAAAATAAAAAAAGGTTTTTCACCGGAACCCCTTTAAGGACCATGTCTTTTTTTCTTTCCATTTTTGCACTTTCGTTTTTTTCACCACACCTACTAAAAATCATAAAGATTTAAATTTTCCACCTTCAGACCCATATGAGGGCTTGTTCTTTGTGCCACCAATTACAAAGTAATGATATCAAAATGTCACCACAAAATTTCACCACAAAATCTACAGCGAAACCAGAAAAAAATATTGGAAAAAAAATGCAACTTTTGGGAGTTTCCGATTCTACACATAACTCTTTTCGGTAAAAATTACACCTTATCTTTATTCTGTAGGCCATATGGTTAAAATTATACCAATTTATATAGGTTTGATTTTGTTTCACTTCTGTTAAAAAATTATAACTTTTTGCACGAAAATTAGTATGTTTAAAAATGTCCTCTTCTGATCCCTATAACTTTTTTATTTTTCCGTATATGGTCATTTTTTGCACCATGATCTGTAGTTTTTATTAGTACCATTATTTTGTTTTGATGGGACTTTTTGATTGCTTTTTATACATTTTTTTATGGTATACAAAGTGACAAAAAATATGCAATTTTGGACTTTGGTATTTTTTTGGTATATGCCATTGACCATGCAGTTTAATTAACATTACATTTTTATAGTTTAGACATTTACGCACGCGACAAAACCACATATGTAAATTTTTTATGTTTACATATTTTTTATATGGAATTTGGAAAAGGGGGTGATTTAAACTTAATATGGAAGAGGTTAATGTGTGTATACATGTCCTTGGTCATTAACAGGTTAAGCCCCTTTAGAACCTCCTTCTCAGTGTATACCTATTTCTCATTCTCTCTATATTAGTGGGTGGGACCAGAGCTGGGCTTTGCAGGAAAACATTTATAGATAGATTTCCATTTTCTCTGGCCACAGCAAATACCCTTCTCCGCTGTAGCACGACATAGTGCTGGAGAAGCTCCACTGAACTTAACAGGCTAATGACATGCTGAGCTGATGATTTTCACAGTACACTACTAGATGGCATATGGAGAGAGAAGTAACTAATGCACTGGGTTTGCAAGGTGCTATGAGCAGAAAGAAAACGAAACAGCAGTAGCAGCCAGTTATAGCTTCATGGTGGTGAGAAATTAGAGGGAAAGCTTGATTTACCTTTTAGGGACAGTGAACATCTTTGGCAGGCAGGCAGGCAGGCAGGCTAGCTCAGCATGCCAGTATACAGCCCAGGCTTTCTCAAGCTCTCTTGCACAGAGCATTTGCCAACCCCCCCTATTCCTTAGTGTGAATTGTCCCGGGTCTCTCTGTTATTCTCGGGTACTCTCTGACAGAAATCCCCTGACAACAGGGAGTGAACATCAGGTTGCAGAGAAATGGGGCCCTTTTTGCCAAGATTTTAGGTTTTTTTCTGGGGTAAGGACTGATTTTTAATGAAGTAATTTAAAAATATATAAGGCATGACATTGGCTATCAAATGGAAGGAAGTTGTTTGAAATGACAGTGACCATTTAAAATAAAACGTCTTTCTTAAGAAATGTCATTGAAAAGTTTATATCCTGTCTTAATACATGAATGCAGTTTAATGGTGATAATCACATGTCCTGACCTGATCTAATGTCCACAACAGTCATTTTGAGAGATATTTGATGAATATAGTTATTTGAATATAGTTGTTTTCTTTCTTCTTGCAGAGTTTGTTTTCTGAGCCATTGTCTACACAGACTACTTCAATGCAAGTGCTGAAAACACTCTGGGAAAAAACCCAACTGAAGGGAACACAGAGCTTCGAAGCATCCATAACCCAGTCTCTTTTTCCTCACAAAAAGGTAATTACAGCATGTCATTTTTGATTATATATATATATATATATATATATATATATATATATATAACTCAATGTGTGTGTATGTATGTTTCACAATCACGTCTGAGCGGCTTAAAGGGGTTCTCCCTTGTTTATACTGTTTTTTGTTATTATGTTTGTGTGTTATGTGTGTATAAGTATGTGTTTTTTTATGTGTGTTGTGATTATGAATATATGTATTTTCTTACCTTTTGTGAAGATCCGGAAGCTGGCCCCTTTTTCTTCCAGCGGCTTGCTGTGTAACCTCGGCCTCCACCATGTTGTTTTCGGTAAGTGGGATGTCGGGGGTGTGTTCTTGCTTCTGTCCTTCCTATCTTCTGATGTCCAAGGCAAATCTTTTCTTCCTGTTTCTTCTGTGGCTCAGCGACTAATCTGCGGCCTCTTCTGGCGCATGCACAGGTAGTTTATTATTATTATTTTTTTTACCAATAAAATTTTTTTTGTCTAATTGACAAACTGTCTGCGCTTGCGTGAAGCTATGCTATTAGTGCAGACCTGAGTACGCTACACTGTTAGCGTAGCACTTGCGTACTTGCGCATGCGCAGACAGTTTGTCAATTAGACAAAAAAAACTTTATTGGTAAAAAAAAAAACCTGCGCAGGCGCTGGAAGAGGCCACAGATTCGTCGCTGAGCCACGGAAGAAACAGGAAGAAAAGATTTGCCTCGGACGTCAGAAGATAGGAAGGACAGAAGCAAGAACACAGCCCCCGACATCTCACTTACCGAAAACAACATGGCGGAGGCCGAGGTTACACAGCAAGCCGCTGGAAGAAGAAGGGGCCAGCTTCCGGATCTTCACAAAAGGTAAGAATATACATATATACAAAATCACAACACACATAAAAAAACACATACTTATACACACATAACACACAAACATAATAACAAAAAACAGTATAAACAAGGGAGAACCCCTTTAAGATATTAACATGAAACTTAGCACACATGTTTCTTATATGTCAACAACAAACATAGGGTAGGTAATTTAACCCTTACTCACCCCCATTTGCCAGGGTCAGGATTTTTGTTTAAAGTCTCATACAAGTCTATGGGAAATATATATTACTGCATTACTTCCAAACTGCTGGAGATATTTCAATACCTGGTACACATATTACAGGTCGGGTATGAGGTCGGGACTGGAGGACGGGACTGGAGGACGGGACTGGAGGACGGGATAGGAGGTCGGGGTATGAGGACAGGATGTGGGGTTAGGATATGACAACAATATCTGAGGATGGGATATGAAGTCAAAAAATTCCTCTGTTGATTTTCCTCCACAACAAGGATTAGGAAGGAAAAACCGGGCAACACCAGGTACTCAGCTAGTTGATAAATAAAAGTAGGCTTAATTAACAGTGAAATACTATATTCTGAATTCATAACATTAGTGATAGGCTTCCTCTAAGGCAATGATTCTCAAGCACAGTCCTCAAGTACCCCCAACAGGTCATGTTTTCTGGATTTCCTTGGTCTTTCACAGGTGATATAACTGTGGTGATGCCTGATTCACTGACCATAATTATATCACCTCTGAAAGACTAAGAAAATCTTAAAACATGACCTGTTGGGGTTGCTTGAGGACCGCGCTTGAGAAACACTGCCCTAAGGTATACATTACCAAACTATAAACATATTCAGTCTATATGACTTCTAGTGTTCATCATCACACTTTCCGCAAGCGGAAATTCAGAAGTGTGAATGGGAGTGTGGAATCCCATAGAAGTCTATGGGCTTTAATTTGAGGCGGAATTTCACAAGCAGAAATTCTGCCGTGTGAATAGACCCTAAGGCTGGGTTCATACTGCAAAATTTCTGGGCAGAATTTCTGCTGGAGATCGAGCCGATGGCGCTAGGACCGAGCAGACTGCATTGCTGCCCCTATAGACTGCATTGCATTTCTGGATGGATCTGCTCAGAAATGAATTGCCATCTATGGGGACTGCATTGTAGTCCGCTCGGTCCTAGTGCCGCCGGCTCGATCTCCACCAGAAATTCTGCCCAGAAATTCCACAGTGTGAACCTAGCCTAAGGCTAGGTTCAGACTACGGAATCTCCGGGAAGAAAATTTCCGTCCGGAGATTCTGAGTTCCCCCTGCGCCGACTGAATAAGTCGGCAATAGGACCGCGCGGACACTGCAGTCTCCCATAGACTGCAATGTGTTCCGCGAGGAATTCCGCCTGAAGAAAGAGCACCGCCTTTCTTCAGGCGGAAATTTCTAAGCGGATTTACTAAGCGGATTTTCCGCTTCACAAATCCCGAAGTGTGAATTTGTGAACGGAAAACCATTCACTACACTAGACATTTTAGCAAGCAGAATTTCTGACGGAAATTTTACGACTGAATTTCTGTCGGAAATTCCGTAGTCTGAACCTAGCCTAAGGGAACCAACAACAGGTTCCTGGGAACCCAAGACTCCTTAATGTGCATCGGGAGTGAAGTCTAGCCCACCTGATCAAATTCCACAGCAGAGCTTCTATAGCACAAATTTCTGAAAAAGTTCATGCTGACTGTGAAAGGTGTAAGAACACACAAAAACACAAAGTGGAATTTAGTAGGCCATGTACGCCCATTTTCTTTTTCTCCGAATACCACAGGACCTTTAGAGGTTTTCAGTCCCTGCCTCCACAGGTCAGAGCTGTTTTGGAGGCATAGAGGTGACTTATACAATATTAGGCAATGTGGAGAGTGCCAAAAGATGGGGGGTTTTCTTGAGAGCACTACTGTATGCCAATGTGAATAAAATGGAATGAAACGAAAGCCAGCATTTTCACAGGACTAACTTTTATTGAAAAAGAAGTCAAAGGTAAAAAAGGGGGAAAACGCGATTCGGCACACACTCGCGCCTTCCTCAGGTCCACAAAATTATATTTCTTAGTCCCGGCTGGAGTACCTGTGGGTTGGCTGTCAAGGAACTCCAACCAGGACTATGAAATATAATTTTGTGGACCTGAGGAAAGCGCGATTGTGCGCCGAAATGTGTTGTCCCCATTTTTTTACCTTTGTCTTCTTTTTCAATAAAAGTTAGTCCTGTGAAAATGCTGGCTTACCTTTCATTCCATTTTATTCACATTGACATACAGTAGCGCTCTCAAGAAAACCCCCAATCTTTTTGCACTCTCCACATTGCCTCCGATCTCCGTCTCCTTCGGGAGCAAGGAAATAAAAAGGGTGAGAGCAGCAAACTGTTTACCTCTCTCCCTGCCTACCAACAGAGCACACGACACGGGTCACGCTGACTTTTTTTGTACTTCCACTAAAGGTAAGTACGACACCTTGGGCGTTGGTGGTTGGTATTTGCAGTATCCATTTTATCCACCAAAATAACTACACTAGGGAGCCCCCCGTTTTTTTCCCATTTGTTTCCTCTCTTACACAATATTAGGCAAGGGTTTTAATTTTATGAATAGGGCTCACAAAAATCCAATAACATGAGTCAGAAACTATCATATTTACCTGTATGCAAATGTTATACAGTCCACATTATAAAAGCTGCTTATAGCGCAAAGGTTTATAAAATAGTTTTTGGAGAATTTTAAGTCAGGAGATACATAAGGTAAACTAGTGAATATAGATGTATGCAGAATTCAGCCTCCCCCTAACTAAAAGTGCTGCTAAATGGAACAACATATAACTTCATATAGTGTCCATTTGAAGAGAATCTGCTGCCAAAAAATAAACCTTGCCATACTTGTTGAGTAAAGATATTTAAAGGGGTACTCCGGTGGAAAACTTTTTTTTTTTTTTTTTTTTAATCAACTGATGCCAAAAAGTTTAACAGATTTGTAAATTAATTCTATTAAAAAATTATTATTTAATCCTTCTAGTACTTATTATTTTCTATTTGGAACACAGTGCTCTTAGCTGACATCACGAGCACAGTGCTCTCTGCTGACATTTCTGTCCGTTTTAGGAACTGTCCAGAGCAGCATATGTTTCCTATGGGGATTTTCTCCTACTCTGGACAGTTCCTAAAATGGACAGAGATGTCAGCAGAGAGCACTGTCCTTGTGATGTCGGCAGAGAGCTCTGTGTTCCAAAAATAGAATAATTTCCTCTGTAGTATTCAGCAGCTAATAAGTACTGGAAGGATTAAGATTTTTTTAATAGAAGTAATTTACAAATCTGTTTAACTTTCTGGCAACAGTTGATTAAAAAAAAATTCCACTGGAGTACCTGTTTAATGTTTTTAATCCTGTATAAATTGTCAGCTGAACCAAACAATTTCAGCAGGACCAGCTGACAATGTTGATGATGGCCTCTTGATTGTTCCCTGATGGCACATATCAGGGAGAAAAAGATTGAGCATGTGGATTTCCTTTTGTTCTCAAAGAGATAAGCCTCAGCCATTTATACTTAGGATTGAGAGAAATAGCTATTGTTCATTTGGCCAACAGCTATCTAATATGTATTACGAGCTATAGCAATATGAATTAGAATAAAGAAAAATAAAGAATTATTTACATTGCTGGTTGCATTCAGAAAACTGGTAGATGGCGCAGAATAGAGAATACGGTTTACATTGCAATGTAACTACATTTGAATGAATCACCAGATTCTTTCAATACAGATTAACAATTTTTAAGTGAATCTTTCAGCAGGAGAATAGGGTTGTAAATATGCCCATGGCTAGTGTAATGCCCCACAGGTGTGGACTCACTGTGCCATGAGAGGCAACCGACCAGGCAGGCAGAATGGGGCAAACTGACACTAAAGAGAGTGCCATATGCAGTAGGGCTGTTTAAGGTGTTTATTAATGGAGCAGGTACAGAGTCCAAGCGATGAGGCAACAGGCAAGCCCAGTAGACAGGCAGGATCAGCAGACAGATAGACAGGCGGACAGACAGGCTTCAGTTCAGGCAGGCTACAAAGACCTAGCAGAGCAGGATGAACAATCAGAATGCAACCTTGCTGAGACATCAGGCAACAGGCAACAAGTGAGGGATGTTTATGTAGGGAGTGCCAAGAAGGGATAGGAGAAAGATACACTAGTGGTCAGAGCAGAAACTGCAGCAAAAGACACACCAAAGCAGGAAAACCAAGAAATACAGCAGACACATGGCACGGAGAATGTCTCCCTATGCTGATAAGCACCAGGACACATGGTACGGTGGTGGTTGCCAAACATCAGCATTACAACTAGATAGGGCTAGTCACAAAATGCAATTTTTCTGGAGCTGATGATGGTTGGCAAATGTATAAAATCACCTTTTTATTTCTCAGCCAAGTGTCATGGAGTAGAGGGTGAGCTGCTGAACTCTCACAGCCTGGCACACTTCCTTGCTCATCCTCACCTCCCAGTCTCTCCTTGATTGACAAACAGGGCTCTGTAATGATTCGTAGGGGGGGCTGGGAGGTCAGGGCGAGCCAGGGGACATGCCAGTATGTAGCATTTGAGCAGCTTGGCCCGCCTCGTTGACACTTGGCTGAGAAATTGTAATTTTATTTGTTTGGTTTCCTCCATTAGCTCCAGAAAAGGTACAGTTTGCTTTTATAACCTAACAGCTATCCAATGGTGTCTGCAGCTCTTAAAGGGGTTATCCAGGAAAAAAAACTTTTTTATATATATCAACTGGCTCCAGAAAGTTAAACAGATTTGTAAATTACTTCTATTAAAAAATCTTAATCCTTTCAGTACTTATGAGCTGCTGAAGTTGAGTTGTTCTTTTCTGTCTAAGTGCTCTCTGATGACACATGTCTCCGGAACCGCCCAGTTTAGAAGTAAATCCCCATAGCAAACCTCTTCTACTGTGTGCAGTTCCTGAGACAAGCAGACATTTTAGCAGAGAGCACTGTTGCCAGACAGAAAACAACTCAACTTCAGCAGCTGATAATTATTTAAAAGATTAAGATTTTTTTTATAGAAGTAATTTACAAAGCTAATGTGCAAGGAGAAGGTGAAAAAGTCGGCAGACTCACCAAGGCTTCTTTTTTCAGGGTTGCTTCTTTATTAAATACTCACATACAAAACTTTGTGCGAAAGGGGAGAGAGGATCACATGGAGGGGGGTATTCACTGCCTGGCGACAGAATCTGTTTCACTCGGTAATCGAGCTTCTTCTGGCCATGATTGTTAGGAACACTGTGCTGCTTCTTATACAGGTGGGTACTAAGGTTTAATCACTTAGAACCTCCCATCTGTCTTGACGTAAGACTTCAAGGCGTTGGCTTTTAATCCAGCCCTATAACGCCTTTACTATGTCAACGTCATAAGAATCCAGCGTATAATAATATCAATGGAAGGGATGAGGGAAAAAGTGCATTAAAAACAAAGTACATTAAAAACAAGGTGCATACTCTATCTTATCATTCAGGCCTATAGGGCCTGTTGCTGATGTACGAATTATCCAGTGAGTTTCTCGCTGCAACAGTAAGCGATCTGTATCTATCCCCGGTCTGGGTTTAACTCTCTCCACGCCGGAGAAAGTTAATACATCAGACTTCCCTCCGTGAACTTCCACCATGTGGGATATAAAACGAGGAGCTCCTTTTAGTGTGCGAAGCGAATACATATGCTCCCTTATTCTCGCACAGAGCTGACGAATCGTTTTCCCAATATAGTGGTAGCCACAGGGGCAGAACATAACATAGACTACATATTTTGTTCGACAAGTTATTAGATCTGTAACTGTATGTGTTATGGGTCTATGTGTTATGGGTCCCATGCGCATCGTTTTCAACTCAGCATTATATTTACAAAAATTACATGTTCTACAAGCGTAGTTCCCCTTTGGTGTCAATTGTTCCAGCCACTGTGTCTCTTTCTTAGGAGGCATCGTTCTACTTTTTTGTAGTATATCTCCTAACGATTTATTCTTTCTATATGAGATAAGCGGTTTACGACTAGCTACTACTTTCAGATCTGGATCTCCTTCTATTATATGCCAGTTACGTCTGACTGCCTGTTCTATGACTTGATTGAGTGGTGAATTTTGAAAGGTGAATGCAAAGCGTTTTTTAATGGGTACTGATTCTTTTTCTTTTTTGGTGTTCAGAAGGGTTTTTCTCTGGCACTTATCTGCTCGTTTGCGACCTTCTTTTATTAAGGTCCTCGGATAGGACCGTTCCAACAGGCGCTTTTCTAGATCATCTGCCTGTTCCCCATAAATCTCGTCCGATTCATTGTTTCTTCGTAATCTCACAAATTGTCCGTAAGGGACACCCCTCTTCACTGAGTCTGGGTGAGAGCTACCATAGTGAAGAAGGGTGTTCCTTGAAATAGGTTTTCTATAGCCTTCGCTGGTGAGCCTCTCTCCATCAACCCTAAGTTTTAGGTCTAGGAACTCCAATGATGTTCCCCCATATTGCAAGGTGAAGGACATATTCACAGAGTTAGTTGTATTTAGATATGTGACAAAGTCATGAAATTGTACCTCTGAACCTGACCATGCTATAAGAATGTCATCCACATACCGCATGTATAATTTGATACATGCGATATATGGATTATTAGAAGAATAGACGATCTGGCTTTCCAAAACGGCCAAAAATATGTTTGCGTACGTGCAGGACACCGGGGTGCCCATCGGGGTCCCGGTGTCCTGCTTGTACCACCGATCGGCAAACTTGAATGTGCTGTTCAATAGAAGGAAGGAAAGGGCTTCCTCTATGAACAGAATAAATTCGTTAGATTTATTCGACCATCTTAGGAAGTCTTTCATAGCTCCTATACCCGCCTCCGACGGGATGCGGGTATATAAGCTAACAACATCAATGGAGCATAAGCTCCAACCCGGTTCCCAAGTCATTGTTTGAATGTTCTGTAAAAGATGGAGAGTGTCCTTAATGTAAGCAGGTATAGATGGAAGAAGTGGAGATAGTAACCATTCTAGATAGTGGGATAAATATTCGGTTATAGACCCCATTCCCGAGACTATCGGACGTCCCGGGGGTGGGGTCTGCTCTTTATGTACTCTTGGAAGATGGTACCATGTTGCCGGTTTAGGTGAATCAGGTATTAATCGTTCTGCATTCTTTTTTGATAGCATCCCTTGCTCTACAAATTTGTGTAAAAGTGTAGTAAGACCTTTTAAAATTTTTGGTGTTGGGTCCGTTTTTAGGGGGGTGTAAGTAGACCTATCACTCAATTGCCTTTCGGCTTCTAGTGTATACATGGTCTTATACATTAATACGACACTCCCTCCTTTATCAGCCCTAATAATAACTAGGTCTTCTCTCTTTTTTAGAGCATTGAGAGCTATTTGTTCTGCAGTTGACAAATTGACAGGGGTTTCTCTGTACAGTATAGACCTGACGTCTTGTAATACTGAATTCTGAAATAAATCCAGTTGTCCTCCCGGGGGTATCGGGGGGTTAAATTTGGACTTTTTACCCTTGGTGAAGGGACTCCGACAGTGCCCAGGCTGGGCTCTGTTCGCAGGGTCTTCAAAATCATAGGCTAACATTTCAATACATTTCTTTTCCATTAATGTACATTCTATGGGAAAAAAACCTGTTCTGCCCCTGTGGCTACCACTATATTGGGAAAACGATTCGTCAGCTCTGTGCGAGAATAAGGGAGCATATGTATTCGCTTCGCACACTAAAAGGAGCTCCTCGTTTTATATCCCACATGGTGGAAGTTCACGGAGGGAAGTCTGATGTATTAACTTTCTCCGGCGTGGAGAGAGTTAAACCCAGACCGGGGATAGATACAGATCGCTTACTGTTGCAGCGAGAAACTCACTGGATAATTCGTACATCAGCAACAGGCCCTATAGGCCTGAATGATAAGATGGATTATGCACCTTGTTTTTAATGTACTTTGTTTTTAATGCACTTTTTCCCTCATCCCTTCCATTGATATTATTATACGCTGGATTCTTATGACGTTGACATAGTAAAGGCGTTATAGGGCTGGATTAAAAGCCAACGCCTTGAAGTCTTACGTCAAGACAGATGGGAGGTTCTAAGTGATTGAACCTGAGTACCCACCTGTATAAGAAGCAGCACAGTGTTCCTAACAATCATGGCCAGAAGAAGCTCGATTACCGAGTGAAACAGATTCTGTCGCCAGACAGTGAATACCCCCCTCCATGTGATCCTCTCTCCCCTTTCGCACAAAGTTTTGTATGTGAGTATTTAATAAAGAAGCAACCCTGAAAAAAGAAGCCTTGGTGAGTCTGCCGACTTTTTCACCTTCTCCTTGCACATTGTATTTGACTCGTCTTACAAGTCAGAGCACTACCTCAGCTTCGGGGATTACTCCTATTCATCCTAGATCCAGGTCCTTCTCGGTGGTCAGCAGTAGTGCCGGACATTGATATCTCTGTTTTTTGCCTAATTTACAAAGCTGTTTAACTTTCTGGTGCCAGTTGACAGCAAATAGAGCTGACAGATTCCCTTTAAGATACAATGAAAGACAAGCTTTCAATGGGACATATACCAATGTCATAATAACACATATTGGGAATTTATTATACCTCATGTACCATTTCAGTTAGCAATATTTACATAAAATCCTCATAGGCTGTTACAATTCACTTTTGAAAGAGGTTCATCCTTCTGTGTCAGCCACCAATTGACAATTCACAGCAGCTGCAATATATATTATAGGTGACTGTGTCCTAGCTGCTGACCTGCTGTAGAACAGCATAATACAGTACACACCTCAAATGCTCAAGACCTTCCTTTTTGAAAATAAACAGTCATTTTTAAATATTAATGGTGATGGAGAACCTCCTTGCTGATTAAAATTTGGTTCTGCTGCAGCTAGGTTTTGTATTATAAGAACTAGCTGAATTCCCGGCGTTGCCCGGTTTTTCCTTCCTAATCCATGTTGGGGAGGAAAATAAACAAAGGAGGAAGCTTTTGACTTCATGTCCCATCCTCATATATTGTCATATCCCGTCCTCATATCCCGATCTCCTATCCCGACCTCCTATCCCATCATTATATCCCGTCCTCACATCGCGACCTCCTATCCCGACCTCCTATCCCATCCTCCTATCCCGTCCTCCTATCCCGACCTCCTATCCCGACCTCCTATCCCGTCCTCCTATCCCGACCTCCTATATCGACCTCCTATCCCGACCTCCTATGCTGACCTGCAATACCATCCTCATATCCTGTCCTCCTATCCTGACCTCCTATCCTGACCTCCTATCCTGACCTCATATCCTGACCTCCTATCCTGACCTCCTATCCCGACCTCCTATCCCGACCTCATATCTTGTCCTCCTATCCTGACCTCCTATCCCGTCCTCCTATCCCGTCCTCCTATCTCGACCTCCTATCTCGACCTCCTATCTCGACCTCCAATCCTGTCCTCCTATCCCGATCTCCTATCCCGTCCTCATATCTCATCCTCATTTTCCGTCCTGGTATCCTGACCTCCTATCCCGACCTCCTATCCCTACCAGTAATATGTGTACCAGGTAGTGAAATATCTCCAGCCGAATGGAAGTTATGTGGGAACATACATTCCCCATTGATTTGCATGGGATTTTAAACAAAACCCCTGTCCCTCACAAATGGGGTAGGTATGGGTTAAATTAACTATCCTATATTTTAAGTGCACATATAAGTAACATGTGACCAAGTATTATCAAAATATCTCCAGCCGTTTGGACGTTATGCTGTAACATGTATTTCTCATAGACTTTTATTGGACTTTAAACATAAACCCCACCCCTGGCAAATGGGGGTGAGTAAGGGTTAAAGTGTACCTGTCATAGTGCAAAAAAAAAAAAAAGAAGAAAGGTGATATGTTACTCAGGACCCAATCCTCATCATGTGCATATAATTTTTATGTGTCTCGAACCTATATATACAGAGATATAAGCATTTATCTGCTGGTGAGTTACTTTTTCATTGTGCAGGCTGGAGGGGGCGTGTCAGTCTGTCTCCCTCACAGGAGCAAGCCTGTGCAGTCAGCCAATCAGTACTCTCTACTCTGTAACCCTTTTCTCTCTAGTTTTATGCTGTGTCATGTTACACAGACGACAAAGATACTTGGAGCTTGCCTGCAGTAATCAGAAGACATTATGGTGAATTCATAACAGGAGCAAGCCTGGGCAGTCAGTACTCTCTACTCTGTAACCCTTTCCTCTCTGGTTTTATGCTGTGTCATGTGTCATAGGAAGATACTTGGAGCTTGCCTGCAGTAATCAGAAGACATTATGGTGAATTCATAACAGGATAAAATTTATAAATATAAGAATAGATCTTTATAAAATTAGTGCAAGGATTTTTTAGATAAAAGTACAGCATTTTTATGAATACATGTTCTATCTGTTTTATCTTCTCCTAGTAAAGCTGGATGCTAATCAGCATAGCTGTCACTATGTGTGTCATTCATCTTTCACAGACTCCTGAATGTCTGATCAACTTCTTTGTCATTCAGGAGTCTGAGAAAGCTTTGACTATTTCAGCATGCTGGGAGTTGTAGTTTAGTAACAACTGAAGCTGCAATGTTTGTAAATAACTGTGTTAGAGCAGTGTTGCCTCCAGCTGTTTTAAAACTACAGCTCCCAGCATGTCCACACATCCTTTATCTGTAGTTTTGCATACACAATAGAAATCTCCTATACTGGATACCGGTATGCTTTACGGCCGGTATCCAGTATGCTGTCAAATCTAGACTAGTCTGTCTGGCTAAAAGAAAGGCGACCCCTAGTGGCGGCTATTTTGAGCTTGAATTTCAGGTGAAAATGTAAATTGTTTTAACAGGTGTATATTGTGAAATGTCATATTATAATGAGTCCTGCAATATCAATGACATTCGTGATGAAATCCTCTCCCAGTCCCCTAAAAGTTCTGATCCAATTCCCAGCCACGTCTCCTCTTCATCACTCTCAGTTTTTGAGCCTGTAACGGAGGGTGAGGTTTCTAGGCTCCTCTCCTCTGCCCGCCCCACTACCTGCTCTAGTGACCCCATGCCTTCACACCTCATCCAGTCTCTCTCTCCTGCTATCAGCTGTCACCTAACTAAAATCTTTAACCTGTCCCACTCTTCTGGGGTCTTTCCCCCCTCCTTCAACCACTCTATCATAACCCCACTATTGAAAAAACCATCTCTGGACCCGTCCTGAGCAGCCAACTATCGACCCGTCTCAAATCTCCCCTTTATCTCCAAACTCCTGGAACGCTTGGTCTACTCCCGCCTTATCCGCTATCTCTCCAAGAACTCTCTCCTTGACCCCTTACAGTCTGGTTTCCGCTCCCTTCACTCCACAGAAACGGCCCTAACCAAAGTCACTAATGATCTTCTGACGGCCAAATCAAATGGCAATTTCTCTTTACTGATTCTCTTGGACCTGTCTGCGGTTTTTGACACTGTGGATCACCAACTCTTCCTCAGTAGTCTCCGCTCCATCGGTCTCAAGGACTCTGCTCTTGCCTGGTTTTCCTCCTATCTCTCTGGCCGCTCCTTTAGCGTCTTGTTTTCTGGCTCTACTTCTTCTCCTCTTCCCCTTGCTGTCGGGGTTCCCCAGGGATCGGTCCTGGGTTCTCTACTCTTTTCACTCTACACATCCCCCATTGGAAAAACAATCAGTAGATTTGGTTTCCAGTACCACCTCTATGCTGATGACTCCCAACTCTATACCTCTTCCTCCAACATCACCCCTGCACTTCTACAGAATACCAGTGACTGTCTCTCTGTCGTCTCAGACATCAGGTCCTCTTTATATCTGAAACTAAATCCTTCTAAAACAGAACTTCTTGTCTTTTCTCCATCACCTGATACTGTACCTAACCCTGACATTTCCATCTCGGTATGTGGTACTACCATAAATCCCGGGCAGCAGGCTCGCTGTCTTGGAGTTATACTTGACTCTGATCTGTCTTTCACTCCCCATGTTCAGTCTCTTTCATGTTCTTGTCACCTGCATCTCAAAAACATTTCAAGAATCCGCCCGTTTCTCACTACTGAAACTACTAAAACTCTCATTATTGCTTTTGATTCACTCCCGCCTCGACTACTGTAACTCTTTACTAATAGGCCTTCCTTTCTCCAAACTCTCTCCCCTCCAGCCCATCCTTAATGCTGCAGCCAGACTCATCTTCCTCTCCAGCCGCTACACCGACACCTCCTCCCTGTGCCAGTCACTACACTGGTTACCAATTCAGTCCAGAATACAGTACAAAATCCTCAGTCTCACACACAAAGCTCTCCACAATGCTGCAGCTCCCTACATCTCCTCTCTCATCTCTGTCTACGATCCTACACATTCTATCCAATCTGCTAATGATCTCACACTAACATCTTCTATAATCCGAACTTCTCACTCCAAGTCTCCAAGACTTCACTCGTGCTGCACCGGTTCTCTGGAATGCTATACCTCAATCCCTCAGACTCAACAACAACATCCATAGTTTAAAACGTGGCCTAAAAACACATCTCTTCAGACAGGCCTATAACATTCTTTAATTGGCCTCAACATATCCCCACACCTCTTGTTTGAATAGTTATTGTGTAATTTTATGTCTGATACTTGTCTTTGTGTGTACCCCATAATTGTAAGCGCTGCGGAATCTGTAGGCGCTATATAAATAAATAAAATAAAAATATATGAAAAGTTTTTAACAATGACAGTGCCTCTTTAAATCACCTATCCTATGTTTGTTGCTGACATATAAGTAACATGTGTGCCAAGTTTCATGTTAATATCTTTAGCCGTTTGGAAGTTTTTGTGGAACATACACACACACGTTTAGTTTTATATATATAGATTAATGTATCTACTATAGTGTTGGGTGCGAATATTCGCATATTCCTTCTTTTCACTTGTGGGCCAATTAGAATGATGCAAATACACTTGTCAGAGGTTATCAACAACATCCCTAGCAACCAATAGTAAAGTTGCCCACCCCCTCACTGTTTTCTTCCTCAAATGCGCGAATATGCAAATATTCACATATGCGAATATATAACAAATACGCGAAATTTGCGAACATAGAATGAATATTCATCTATATATTCGCGAAATATTGCAAATTAGAATATGGCCAATGCCGCTCATGACTACTGTAAAGTATAAAGCATATATGTATAAGAGCACTCAGACAGCAGCCTTGTGTTTTCATGTATTCAGCGATCTCCCCAGTGACTTATAATCTACAGCAGAGAGTGCAGTGTCTCATATATAAACATGTATATACAGTCTGGTTAAATGAATTTGCTGACTTGGGATAAATTCTAAACTCCAATACTGTTTGTTTGATGGTGCATGAAAAGAATCAAAGCAGATGAAGTGAGAAATAATCTTAAGAAGAGCCAATGAAAATGATTAATTTTTTATAGAGGAAGAGCTCATTTCCTCCATAAGTAATAACAGGACACAAGGAGCATACCACTGACTGTTTCAATGAGTCACAGTGAAGTTGGGAGGGGGGTGTAGTCTCATGGAGGGGGCCTATTGGTTCATTTGTTCTGTCCTGTAATTTAGTAGTAAAGTTTCTAATGTATTCCTGTTGGTAATGTGCGTGCACCATATGAGTGTAGCCACTGCAGAGACGTCAGCCTTTATAGTTCATGCACAAGGTCATGTTCACGTTCACCACCAGCACAATGGTTAGCTGTAATATTACACAATAGCCAGTTTGGATGAAAGGGTAAATAAACATTTGTGCAATATCCTTCAATTGGTAACTTAAAAGGCAACTTCACTCTAGAGCTATACTTTACATATGAATATTGTTTGTATATAGGTTTCCTAAGATATATAGTGTAAATAAAATCCAGTATCTTTAGTTGTTGAATGATTTGAGGCATTACTGTCACATGCCTTGTACAGTTTAAGAATCAATGCAGACATAACCCTTCTTGGACTTGTAATTCTCCTGTGTTGACTTGTCTTTAGACTGACTGGAGACAGGTTCAACTTTAGACTGACTAGACTGATGACAGACGTGACTTGTGACAGACTTAACCAATGACTGACTTGACTTGAGGCTATCCTCCTGTTCTGGCAGCTATCCGGCGAGAGTGCTTATTGCAGGGGTCATCACGGGGGTGTTCTGTGGTAACTTGGCAAAGTCTCCCTAACCCACGTTTCCTAGGGTTTCTCTGAGATGTCACTTACCTGAGGATATCCAGAAGGGAGACGTTGGTTAGTTGCTTTGGACAAGCTACATTTAGGCTTATGCAAGAAACAAATGAAGACACACAAAAATACACTTGAATTGCAATAGATTTAAAAGCAAAATCCTGAGAATGAGCTGGGGACCTTTAAGGCAAAAGCCACCCGAACAATATTCATGGTAGAACAAGGTAACCCCACTCTGAGACACCCCATTTGTAGTTCTTTTAAGTATACATTCTAGCAATACTATGAAGGATATCCACCTTCATTTTGATATCATATACAAAGTTCATAAAATATTCACTTCTTCTGCTATACTTTTGCTTTGAGATGCTGGCCCATTAGAGTATGCTGACTCGATGTCTGAAATGAAATAGATGTTTCCAAATTGCTCTCCTACAAATAGAAATACATTTAAAAAAAATGAATATTACATATGAATTGGCAAGTTAAATTCCCACCTCTGATGTCAGACGTGAGGCTCAGAAAGGGCTGGGTACATATATATAAATAAATTAGTTGTATGCCATCTGCGTCTGACATCTTGGCTTTTTCCTAACTACACATGGTGAGTAGTTCTTTGGGGAATGGTTCCTCGATTATTAAACAGAAACATTAAGAACTTATTAACATAAAAATCACCAATGCCTGTACAGAATGACAGGTAAACACATGGTTCAAGACGTGACAGCAAGCCAACAGATGTAAGATGAAAAGAATGTGACCAACTAGCACTCAATTGGTTAGAGAGAAACACAACTGACTTGGCTTGGAAAGGTAAAAAATATGCTCTTCATACATTATCACGTAATGTTTCTGTGCTATTTTTCTTCAAGATTTTGTCCCCCTGAGCTCACCACTGAGCCAAAAGTGAAAAAATGCAAAGTTAAGAATGAATTTATGGCAAAAAATCCATGATATTAATAGTTTACGACAAGAGAAGAAAAAGAGCAATATTCATATAATTTCCTTGTATCAACAATACTAATAGAAAACATGAGACTTGAGGTCCCCCAGGAACTTTTAGCAAAAATTATCAATGGGTTCAGACTGCATTTAGGCCGTACGTCAGAAGTATATGTTGGGCTAGCAGCAAAATAGTTTGCCAACATATACCATGGTGTACTTATAACAGACTCAATAAGTTCATAATGTAGTTCAATCCAATTTCTGAATATATACTTATCGGCCTCAAAATCCCAGCAGACCACACTTTGCAATCCAGCGAAATAAAAGTATGTGATAAAGGGCTTATGCAGGATAAAAATAAAAAAAAAACATACCATTCTTTTCCCCAAAACTGTGCCACCCCCTGTCCTCAGGTTGTGTGTGGTATTTCAACTCAGCTTCATCCAGTACAATGGAATACCATAAACAAACTAAGGACATGGGCGTGCTGTTTCTGGAAAAAAAAAAACAGCTATGTATTTTGTAAAGCTGAATAACCCCTTTAACCTCTTTACTCCTTAGCCTGTTTTGACCTTAAAGGAGTAGTCCAGTGGTGATTCAGTGGTGAGCAACTTATCCCCTATCCTAAGGATAGGGGATAAGTTGCAGATCGCGGAGGGTCCGACCGCTGGGGCCCCCTGCGATCTCCTGTACGGAGCCCCGACAGCCCACGGGAAGGGGGCGTGTCGACCTCCGCACGAGGCGGCGGCCGACACGCCCCCTCAATACAACTCTATGGCAGAGCCGAAGCGCTGCGTTCGGCAATCTCCGGCTCTGCCATAGAGATGTATTGAGGGGGCGTGTCGGCCGCCGCCTCGTGCGGGGGTCGACACCCGCTATCTCGGCGGAGAGCCGGGGCCCCGTACAGAGAGATCGCAGGGGGCCCCAGTGGTCGGACCCCCCGCGATCTCAAACTTATCCCCTATCCTTAGGATAGGGGATAAGTTTTTCACCACTGGACTACCCCTTTAAAGGAGTATTCCGGGCAAAAACATTTTATCCCCTAGCCAAAGGATAGGGGATAAGATGTCTGATCGCGAGGGGCCTGCCGCTGGGACCCCCGCGATCTCCCTGGAGCACCCGTATTCTATGCGGAAGCTGCGTCTCCAGTTTCGGAAACCTCTGGGTTTCCGGGACTGGGGACGTGATGTCACGCCCCGCCACGCCCCGCCACGCCCCCTCCATTCATGTCTATGGGAGGGGACTCTTTTACTTATTAAAGCGATTCTGAAATAGTTTTTTTGTGACATATTGTACATTAGTGGTAGATTTTGATTGACATATTTAGCTGTTTTTGTAAAAAAAAAAAAAATATCAAAAATTTTGATTAAAAAAATCAGTTTTTTCAGGGACCAGTTCAGTTCTGAAGTGGAATTGAGGGGCCTGTATGTTAGATACCCCCATAAATCACCCAATATTATAAACAGCACACCTTAATGATGTAGCCAAAATGACATTAAATAAGTTCATTTACCCTTTAAGTGTTTCCCAGAAATGAAAGCAAAGTGAAGGCGGAATTTTAAAATGTAATTTTTTGGTAGATTTTTTTATTTTAATCAATTTTTTTCTGTAACACAGTAGGTGTTGACAGAGAGATGCAATTCAAGATTTATTCCCCGAATTCTGACTTATTTATAAAATATCCTATATGTGGCCTTTGTGCGCTACATGCCTCACACACAGGCCTCAGACTTGAAGGCGTGCTGTGTGGATTTTGGGGCCTCTTTTTAGTTTAAGCTATTTTGTTGGCATCATATAAAGTTGCAAAGGCCTTAGGGTACAAAAATATTTTTGGGAGACAAGTTGACGCTATCATTGGTACCATTCTGGGGCACATGTGACACTGATTGTTTTTTATTTTATTTTTTATGAGGTGGTATAAAGAAAAATCTTATTCTATGGTTGTTTTTTATTTTGAAAAATGTGGTTGTTTGTCATGCGGTATAAATGACATGTTAACTTTACTCTGCAGGTTGATACGATTATGGTGATACCAAATTTAAATACTTTTTAAAAATCTTTTAGTACATTTATAGCATAAAATCTACGGTATTTAAAAAAAATGTTTTGGGGTATATGATATATGTGTGTGTGTGTGTGTGTGTGTGGGTGTGTGTGGGTGTGTGTGTAATTTTATCATGTTTTATATTTTTTCACATTTTCTTTTATTTTTCACAGTTTTTTATTTAATTTTATCACATTTAAATTTTTTCCCATTAATCCACTGAATTATGCCTATGTCTGTCAGTTTTACACTGACAGGCATAGAATACCAGATCAGTCTCTACCATGGCAACCATCGGCGTTCTGCTTTCACTTTGCAGAGCCCTGATTGGTAACAGAGGGAGCTCCCTCCCCCTGTAATCCTAATAGACGCTGTGGTCACAGTTGCACAGCTCCGATCCTGAGTGCTGCGGGTGGCCTTCTCTGACGGGGCCCCCCTCTCTTGCGATCGCTTCACAATGTAAAGTGATGGAGGAGAGGGGGAGGGAGGAGACCCCCAGCAGATCTCTGCAATTAATCCGTCTGTACTGACGGACCAATAGCAGTGATCGCTGGCAGGGGACCGCTGTGATTGGTCCCTGGCCAGCTTCAGGGAGGCTCGGCTGTGCAGCGCTGGAACAGTTTATTTCCATCATGTACATGTACGTGGTGATGCGGGAAGTCATCCCTAATCACCACGTACATGATTTTGCGGCAACGGGTTAAGGAAATGGCCCAAACTTAGTCAAAGCAGATTACATTCTGTCTATTTAACTTAAGGGGTCCACTGTGAGTACGCAGCAGGATACATTTCTATATCTTTTCCAGTATCTCAACATGTACATCCAACATGAGAGATAGCCAGCGCGGAGGAAGCAGATGTTTTACAGCTGAATTCATATTGTCACATTGGTTTATCTTTATTTATAGGCTGTGCTATGTTTATGTGACAGTAATGTTTTTCTTTATTCCTATGCTTTATTTTATATTGATAATGTCACAACAGTGTCAGTATTTTATAGCTGTGTTCTTATTGTCACAGTGGTGTTTATCTTCATTTTATGAGTCGTGTTTTGTTTATGTACCAGTAGTGTTTTTCTTTATTCCTAGGCTGTATTTTATATTGATGATGTAATATATGTTTATATTTTATAGCTGTATTTTTAGTAATAATATCCAAGTTGATTATGGTCTGTGTTTTATTATGTTTATATCACAGTAATGTTTTTCTTTATGTGTAGGCTATGTTCTATATTGATGATGTAATAACAATGTTTGTATTTTTTGGCTGTGTACTTTTGTGATGTAGCTTATTACAGTAGTAATCCTTCAGAACCAAGACCACCCAGCTTGTCTAGTGTGATATTAAAGGGACTATCCAGGAAAACACTTTTATTTATATATATATATATATATATATATATATATATATATATATATAAATATTTTACATATAAATCAACTGGCTCCAGAAAGTTAAACAGATTTGTAAATTACTTCTCTAAAAAAATCTTAATCCTTTCAGTACTTATGAGCTGCTGAAGTTGATTTGTTCTTTTCTGTCTAAGTGCTCTCTGATGACACGTGTCTCAAGAACCATCCAGTTTAGAAGTAAATCCCCATAGCAAACCTCTTCTACTCTGTGCAGTTCCCGAGACAAGCAGAGATGTCAGCAGAGAGCACTGTTGCCAGACAGAAAACAACAACTCAAACTCAGCAGCTTATAATTATTGAAAGGATTAAGATTTTTTAATAGAAGTAATATACAAATATGTTTAACTTTCTGGAGCCAGTTGATATAAAAATTGTTTTTTTTTTACTTTAAGTGTGGTTGACAAAGGTTTCCATTTACTTTTCTAATCAACCACCACAAGTAGAAAGTCATAGATTAAAGGATTGTCACGAATCGGTATGTTTTCTTAAAGGTTAGCCAACGAAATAGCCCACAGCAATCCCTCTCTGTCCCATAGGGCATTTCTTCCTCACTTAATCCAAACTCATGGTACTGGCGCTTGGCAGTCATAGTAACATAGTTTGTAAGGTTAAAAAAAAAAAACATAAGGGTGATGCAAGTCGTCCCATGACAAAGGATAAATATCCTTCACAACTCCAATATGGCTTCCATTATATTGTTATAGTGTGGTTTGCAAAACCTATTTGGTCTTAATATGCTTTATTTATTGTATGCTGTTTGTTATACTAATTTTTTCCTCCTAAATAAAATCTCTAAAATTTGAAAACAAAAATATTAGGCAAACCTAGGTACTAAAACTTTTCCTCAATCAGTGTCTAGGTCAGGCATTAGCAACCTTCGGCACTGCATATGTTTTGGACTGCATCTCCCATGATGCTTTGGCAGCATTTTGGCGGTAAGAGCTTCATGGGAGATGTAGTCAAAAACATCTGCAGTGCCGAAGGTTGCCTATGCCTTGTCTTGGTAATGGGGATAAAAATAGTATGGAGGCTAACAGGCAGGAGTTCTGATAAAATACCAGCTTTTAGATGTAGAAGGAAACATTATTCAAAAAAACACAGCTGTAATAAACAGGGTCCTCACTCCTCTTGTTTGAATGACTAGTATGTATTTGTGTATCCCTATATTAGGGACATAAATGTTCAGTAGACTTTCAAATAGCTAAGTTAAACCCCTTAACTGAATCCTTACAATTAAAGGGTACCTCTCATCAAAAAAACTTTTGATATATTATAGATTGATGTATGCAGAATAACTTTCCAGTAGCATGTTATTAAAAAAAAATATGCTTCTTTCTATTTAATTTTTCACTTTGAAGAAATGACCACTAGGGGTCTCCCTACCAGTCCTGGCAGCAAGCATTTCAGACTCATGCTGGAGTCCTAAGCACTACAAGCTGCCAGTCTGCTTTGTTCACAAAGGAGAACACTCAGAGCTGACAGCCTGCTTTGTTCACATCCTGTTTGGCTGTGAACAAAGCAGGCTGGCAGCTCTGAGTGTTTAGGACTCCAGCATGAGTCAGAAATGCTTGCTGACAGGACTGATCGGAAAAAATACAATAGAAAGAAGCATATTTTTCCTTAACATGCTATTGGAAAGTTATTCAACATTCATTAATCTAAAATATATCAAAAGTTTATTTGATGAGAGGTACCCTTTAATAGATTTATTGATATCTTGCTGAAATCTCATGCAGATAGATAAAATCTCCACATCTAAATAAAAATAACCTCATTAACTTAATTCAATACTATTTACAAACTTCCGATCTAGATGGAAAATGTGCCACATTATATGGTACATGACTTATGTGCCACAACACGCCACTTGACACTTTTCTACACCGAGAAACAAAACAAAGCAGTTGCATCACCAGGGGTGTATGTCAGAGGTCAAAAGCCCTGATGTAGGTTCCAAACTGTTTGCACTGTAACATACTAAAATACTGAAATCATTTTCTCCAGCAAGTAAATCACTAGCCTCTGGCTGGGCAAGAAAGACACCAGACAATTTCCAATTGTCCCACACGGGAATGTCAAGGGAAACTGCCTACTGAGTCTCATGCAGGAAATTATGTAGATGCTACTTGACCTCTAGTGTATGCTTCTAATGGTGTACCCACTTTGTTTTTTTAACTGTAGAAATGTTGAACTTGATGGACGTATGTCTTTTTTCAAACATACTATGTATCAGGTGGCATGTTGTTTCACTTAAGACGTTTGTGGTGTGTAATAATAATGATATTATTTACGGTATATGGCAGAAACATATTCCACAGCACTTTACAATTGTGAAAATACATATACAGACAACAAATCAGAGGTAAAAATCCCTGATGTAGATTCCAAAATATTGGCACTGTAACATACTACAATAATGACATGAATTTTACTAGCAGATGATGTCACAAAAGTGTCTGCTTGTGTTTCAAGGTTGTATTCTGTTGATCCCTCCCCACAAATGGAGGGAGATCCCTCTGTATTGGCCAGGATAGGAGATAACTCTGATGACAGCTGCATAACTCCTTAGCTGATTTGGTCAATAGCAGCTACAGCATCTAGGCACCTAAGAAGAAGGAGGAAACTCAATCAACCCATTAAGAGTGTCGATAGGTTGCCAAAGCAGCTGGGGGCTTAGCAAAGGCATGCCAAAGGCCTGTTGTGCACCAATGGCGCAGCCTCATACATATAAAAATGTTTTTGTTAAAATACACATATGATTTTGCTCCACTTGTACCAACACATATAAAAAGTGAACACATTATTTAAACCAGATGGTAAACTATGTAAAAAATTAAAACCATTAAAAATTAAAACAGTATGCCCCCTCAACCCCCCCCCCCCCCCCAAAAAAAAAAAAAAATTTGAATTTACACATTACTGATTATCTAAACAGTTAATCAATAATGGGTAATATGTATGGGGGAGATTTATCAAAACCTGTGCAAAGGAAAACTTGCCCAGTTTCCCATAGCAACCAATCCGAATGCTTCTTTCATTTTGCAGAGGCCTTGTTAATAATGAAAGAAGCAAGCGGATTGGTTGATATGGGCAACTTTTCCTCCGGACAGGTTTTGATAAATCTCCGCCTATATGTGTAATCATATACGTCAGTTATTACAGGTATCTAGTATGTTCTTTGTAAGGCATACATTTAATACATGTCAAAGTCTCATTAAAATATTCTTTTAATTCTTTCTTCATTGATGGAATCATTGTTTGGCGCTATCACCATGACTGTCTTTTCATTTAATTGCACACAATATTTTGCTATTAATGATTATGGCTTTGTCAGGTCCACACTACTACTTTGTCAAAAATAAACACATTATATATAAGTCCATTATCTGTAGTACCCTGGAATTGCAAATAGTGTATCCAGTAAGTTTTGAAATACAAATGGTTTTACCATAAAGAAGATATTTGGGTGGAAAGTCAATAAGGCTGAGTTTGCCAAGGAAGAAATAAAGCATTTCCAGATGTGTAAAGTTTCCAGTAAATGACACATGTATTTATTATCTGACTTAAGGGAATACTGTATTATACAAAGGTTTAATATGCTCTTCAACTACTGTCTCTACTACTTAGTATAAAATATTGCTACTGCCAGATACTTGAGATCACATCATACTTTTACAAATATTCATTGTAAAGTGGTATGTGTGACGATGAAGAAATCTGAGGTCAGCATTGTAGCTGCACATTGTCAAGGAGATTGCTTACTGATAAAACAATGTAACAATACATTAGTATGTCACTTATTTAATATGTATTAACAACACTGTTACAGTATATACTCGTTTTTCAACATGTGCATCAAATTTGCCAGTTGTACACAAAATTTTTGATTCAGACAATGCATATGGAAAGTCTTCAAGCCTTGTGCTAAAATCAAACAATAATGAACATACGTCGAACAATAATTGGAATGTAAAATCAGAATTTTAAAAATATATATATATATATATATATATATATATATATATATATATATATAAAAAACAACAACAAAAAAAAAAAAACACATGGATATAACAATTCAGACCCTTTGCTATAATACTTGAAATTTAGCACTGGGGGCCTCCCATTTCTCTTGATATGTTTCTCTTTGAGATGTTTCTACACCATGATTGGAGTTTCCTGTGGTAAATTCAGCTGATTGGACAAGATTTGGAAAGATATACCCCTGTCTATATAAGATCTAACATCTGACAATGCATATCAGTGAAAAAAAACCATGCAGTGGAAAGAACTGCCAGTAGAGCTCAGAGACAGGATTGTGTGAAGGCACAGATCTGGAGATGAGTACAAAATATTTCTGCTGCACTGAAAGTTCCCAAGAGCACAATGGCCTCCAAAATTCTTAAATGGAACAACCAGGACTCTTCTTAGAGCAGGCCACGCAACCAAATCAGAGGAGCAGAACTCAGTGGTCACTCTGGCTGAGCTCCAAAGATCCTGTGTACAGATGGAAGAACTTCAAGAAGGTCAACCATAACTGCAGCATTCCTCCAATCTGGGCTTTATGACAAAGTGCCAGGAAAGGAACCACTCCTAAGTATAAGACACATGAAAGTCTGCATGGAAGCCTGCAAAAAAGCACCTAAAGGATTCTCAGACTTTGATAAACAAGAATATCTGATCTGAAGAAACCAAGATTGAACTTTCTGGCCTCAATTCTAAGTGTCATATCCACATCTTTAATTGCAAGGGATATTTTTCCATCATTCTGGTGACCCACAGGGGTCCCAGAGGTAGGGCCCCAACTGATCACCTAGTTATCTCCTATCTGACAGGAGAGAACACAGAGGAGTACTATCAGACATGAGAGAACACAGAGGAGTGCTATCAGAAAGGAGAGAGCACAGAGGAGTCCTATCAGACAGGGGAGAGCACAGAGGAGTCCTATCAGACAAGAGAGAGCACAGAGGAGTACTATCAGACAGGAGAGAGCACAGATGAGTGCTATCAGATAGGAGAGAACACAGAGGAGTCCTATCAGACAGGAGAGAACACAGAGGAGTGCTATCAGACAGGAGAGAGCACAGAGGAGTGCAAGACCACCTTCACTAACTGTCCATGCCTGTGCTTCAGCTTGGACAAAACCATGGTTTTATAAGCCATGATTTCTATAAAAAGGAAATAAAATTTTCTTATGAAGTATATTAGAAAGGTGAATGTTTTGCCAAGATTTACAAAATATACAAAGTTTTTGTATCTGACAGTGCCCATTTAAGCACCTCCCCTTAGGCCCTGCTGCTCTTTTGATTTGAAACTGACTCCTTATTAATGTAGGATCTCTTCTTTCTCCCTACCCCCCCTCCCATGTTCCTTTTATTCCGCTCCCTTGTTCGTTAGTGTTGTCTGTCTTACCTTGTGTGTCTGTATCTGTCTTGTTTTTCTCCTGGAAACCCAGTGTAACACTCACGTTTCAGAAGACAGGAACCCCGGTGGATGTGGATCTGCTGGACCTATGTGGCAGATGACTCGGACCATACCAGGGAGTGGAGTCTAAGGTGCTGCTAGTTTTCACCAGAGCCCGCTGCAAAGCGGGTTGGACTTGCTGCGGCAGGCGATACCCAGGTCACTACCCCTGGCACGGCTTGACCACACAGGCGGCTGAGGAGATGCGAGGCACGGGAGGGATAAGGCAGCTCATAGTCTGAATAGCAGAAGGTCAGGGCAGGCGGCACAGTTGCGTAGTCAGGACCTAGCAGGAGGTCAATAGGCAGGCGGCAGAGAAGCAAGGTTGGGTCACAAAGCGAAGGATCAGATACATGGCAAGGCAGAAACAGGAATGCTTTCTCTCAGGCTCAAGGCAACAAAGATCTGGCAGGGGAGTAAGGAGGGTGGAGGAATATATAAATGAGCCACAGGTGAATCACACTAATGAGCGCACAAGCCCTTTAAATCTCAAAGCTCCGTCACGCGCATGCCCTAGGGGACAGGGACACGCGCGACAGAACAGTGAGGCAGAGGTTGGGGCAGGAGAAGCACAGGGTGAGTGACGGACTGGGGCAATGCGAGTCCCAGCCCCGCCGGCAACAGACATGCGCTCACCGCCAGCGTGTGCGGCCGGAGGGCATAACGTAACACCCAGGAGTATTTATGACTAAGAAATTCAACTCCTTTCTCTGTTTTAGTGGTCCTCCGTTAAGGAAGTTGAGAGGTTTCCTGACCTTCTCCGTTGCCTTTAGATGGTCCATTCTCCGGATGGGTCCTTCTATGCTTTATATCATGGTCTTCAGGGACTTTTCCCCCGATTGCTACCTTTCTTTTTGTTTTAATCTTTGATTGTAATTTGTTTGACATATTACTATGCTTGTAGTGCATTTCCTTGTTTATGTAAAACTTTAATAAAACTCTTTGAAAAGAAAAATGCTTGTAATTGTTTACTGTTTTTAACAACTCATTTCCTTGGCTGTAATTATAGTATAATTTTCATTACATGCTGAATACATTTATCCATTTTTGAAACACCAGTTCTACTCTTTAATTTAAAAGCACTCCAGTTCAACATCGTTACACCTTTTTCCATATGGTTGGAATTGCAGAAAATATCACAATTGCCACCAGCAGTTTAGATGTTTAAAGCTTTGGATTTGCTTATGAAATTTTTGAAAATAATAAATGAAATCATATGAGCTAAGGCTGCCATTTATGATATTGTCAGTCACATTAAGTGATTATGACATTTTTGTTGCTTATAAAAATATGTTCAGACTTGTCTGTAACTTTTATATTATAAGAAAATATTTGTCATCTTTCATATTTATATATATATATATATATATATATATATATTATATACAGTATATTCTGCACAGGCATGGAAAGCAAATGAAAGCAAACCACAATCAAAGCAGGGCAAACTGTCTACAGCTGAGGAACTTTGTAGGACTTTTTGACCATGCTAATGATCACTTCCTGTAGGTGACTTTGTAGAGGAAATTGCAGTGGGTTATATCTTTGATTTCCTGAACTGGAGATCTACTGTGTTCTGGAATACTTTTGTAAAAGAATACTTAGTAAACATGACCTTTCATGAGATTTTACCATATATAACGGGTGGCAATGCATTATACATGGTAAAATTTTCATCCTCACCATCCCCAGGAAACGTTCCAGCCCGCAGGGATAGTGAGGATATAAAGTTAGAAAGTCTTCTGTCCCATAAGCAGTTCCCTGGGCAGGGAGCTATACTTACCTAGTCCCATATTTTCTGGCTGTAATCACGCTCCCTCAGCGTGATTGTCAGCCCAGGTGCATTGCTCTGCTCCATTTGCTTAGGGAGCAGAGAGGTGACATGGGCTGTCAATCATGCTGAGGGGGCGTGATTACAGCCAGAAAATACTGGACTAGGTAAGTATAGCTCCCTGCCCAGCGGACTACGTACGATTGCGGGGGTGACTTTCTAACTTCATATCCTCACCATTCCTGCATGTAGAAATGTCCTCTGGGGATGGTAAGAAAGAAGATTTTTACCATATATAACACTTTGCCACACATTATATATGGTAAAACCTCATGACATGTTCCCTTTAAAGCATGAGGTTTCCATTACCAGTCTTTTACTAAGGAACATATCACAGACATTCCACATACCTCACCACTTGACTTCCCTGCACTGGTTTCTAGATCTTTTCACCATGGTGCAATGGAGAGAAGTAGTATACTACGGCTTTAGGTCAGGTCAGAAAACCGCATACGGGTCAAAACTGAGCCGACGGGAGTCACCATTTGACTCCGGTCGGCTCATTAAAGTAAATGGAGTCATTGGCTGATCCGGCTGGGGTACGGGAGTGCCTAGTTTGCCCCTCCCCCCCCCCCCCCGGCGGAACCGGCACCCGTATGTACAAAACGTGGTGTGAATGCAGCCTTACTTTGAGTGATGAGAGGTCAACCATCTCCAATTTGATAAAGTCATTAAAGGGTTTATCTAGAAATAGAAAAACAGGGCAATAAAAAAAAAAATAATAAATAAAAGCACCACACATGTCCTCAGGTTGTATGTGGTATTACATGTTGGCTCTATACACTTCAATAGAACTGAGCTGTCACAATCATGCATGAAAATTCTTCAGTCTTTTGTAATTAGCTAAATTGTCTAGCAATATATTCAGATTAAAGAAAATGAACCTAAGGAGCATTTGCAAATCCCAATACACTCAATATTTGAATTCATTCCTTAAATGAGCTGTCTTTTTAAATGGAATCCATGTCTGGCTATACTGTCTTAGTTGTCCATATTGTTACAATGGCCTAGAGTTACAGTGTTTTTAACATATGCACCTATCTACAGGAGAGGTGATAAATATCTGATTAATGACTCCACATGCCCAACTGCCGGTCCATTCACTTGCTTTGGGACTGCCGAAAATGCTCATGTACAACACCTTTCTACCAAATGAACTTAGCAGTTACCAAGAATGGGTGCTTCTACTCCATTTCTTCAAGAGACATGATTGTGGGGTTCCCTGCAGTCAGACTTTTATAGACCAGACATTAAGGGTAAAACACATGGACTGTTGGATGCATGCGGCTGGAATGTAGCATCCAATCAGCGTATGGGTTTGCTAGCAAAGTGGTGTGCTGATTGGCTGCTGCATTTCGGCCACATGCAGCCAACAGCCTATGTCTTTTCACTCTTATAACCCATCCTGTAAATAGCTGATACATTTTAATCTTTAAGTACTATCTATATTAAGTATTTTCTATTTTCTAATTCTGGAGAATTTCTAATAAAAAATAAAAAATTGCAAACTGATTTGTTTCATTTTCATGATACATCAGCCATCCTTGAGCCAATGTATGAAAGGAACCAGATACTGTAAACACTTAATGGTTTCAAGAGAAAACAGTTCCTAGGATGTTATAGCTCTGTATTTTTCTCATGACATGCCCAGATGTGTTAAGAACAGAATCATAGCAATGAATTTCAGGATTAGTATACTGACTTTTTCACAGCATGGTGGTGATAATGACAGAAGCATTCAGCAAATAGTATGGACATTCCATTATGTATAATTTACACAATTGTCATGAATAACCTTTAGGGAATGAATTCTGGCCTCATTGCAAAACCATAGGTATCTAGCTCATCTTCAGGAGACCTGATGGTAGGCGCAGTGTGAGATGTCTCATATTTTGGCTCTCAGCTGAAATGCAAATATTTAGAATTTCTTGGTTATATTTGAAGTTTATTTTCAAAAGTAATAATGCGCATTGTATGTTTTTGTTGTAGGATCTGGATCTTATACATACGCATCTGGAAGAAGTGAGGTTTTTTGATCTTTTTGGATATAGTGAGGAAACCGGGTCATGGCTGTGTTTTATGTGCAACAATCCAGAGAAGGCCACAGGTAATAAATAGCCATTCATGCGGTGAAAGCTCATGGGGGGAACCTAATGTTGCACAGTGCTTTTCATTTTTACTTGGACACTATAGCCTGCACAATTTATTGTATTTTTTTTTATAATTACCCCAAATAAAAGCATTAGTATACCGTATTTTTCGCCGTATAAGACGCACTTTTTCTTCCCCAAAACTGGGGGGGAAAAGTTGGTGCGTCTTATACGGCGAATACCTGCGGCCATCAACGGCCGGGACCCGCGGCTAATACAGGACATCACCGATCCCTGTGATGCCCTATATTAACCCTTCAGACGCGTCGATCAAAACTGACCGCTGTGTCTGAAGTGAAAATAACACTAACCCAGCTGCTCAGTCGGGCTGTTCGGGACCGGCACGGTGAAATCGCGGCGTCCCGAACAGCTCACAGGACACCGGGAGGGACCTTACCTGCCTCCACGGTGTCTGCTCCGTGTCGGGATCCCCTGCATGGCCGGCGCTCTCCTTCGACGTCATCACGTCGTCACGCACGCCATCCCGTCATCCAATAGGAGCGGCGTGCGTAGTGACGTGATGACTGCGACGGAGAGCGTGGATCCCGAGGAAGAAGACGTCCGGAGCGTCGGGGACACCACGGGGACGCGGTGACAGCGATGGAGCGACATCCAGGGCAGCGGTGACGAGCGATGACGGGTCCGGAGCGGCGGAAACACATGAGTATTACCTCCTATACCAGTGGTCTTCAACCTGCGGACCTCCAGATGTTGCAAAACTACGGCTGTCCGGGCATGCTGGGAGTTGTAGTTTTGCAACATCTGGAGGTCTGCAGGTTGAAGATCCCTGTTGAGTTCAGAATCTTTTTTTTCTAGATTTTGGACCTTTAAAATAGGGTGCGTCTTATATGGCGGTGCGTCCTATAGGGCAAAAAATACGGTAAATACAATATGCAGTTACGTCACCACAATACGAACTTACAGATAATAACCTTGTGCTGAGAAGTAATATGTTCATAAACAATAGTAACACTGGTCAAGCCAGTTTTTGGGTGTGTTCACATGCCCAGGTTTTTCATTGCAATTTTTTATGCCATGAGCAGATTATAAATTGAATTATAAACATATGAAACTTCACCTATTTTCAAATCCATTCCTAGTCTTTTATTCAATAAGTGCAAATGGCTTGAAAATGGCTCTGGGGTGATAGTTTTAATTAAATACAGTTTTCTAAAACCGGAATATCCCTTTAAGTGTTAGGGATGGCAGGGTTTGTTATGGAATTATAAAAAACAAACAATGTGGTATAAGCACCACTGCAGACCCACGTGTAATGGATCCCTTGGATCGATTGCACCCAGCCTAAAGTGTAAAATGAAAAAGAAAGTCTCAGTACCCCTCCAGAAAGATTGGCCATAAATACACCCCATAAGTAAGTAATGGCCATCTGGCCAAGTAATTAGTGCCACACTTACCAGACACCTCCATCTATCCCATGGACACCATTTATTCCAGGATACAATCAACAAACAAACCAGATTGGTCTGTCCATGACATGGCTCCTGTAACGTTAGCAAGTATTTATTGAAGAAAAAGATTGCAATTTGAGCAAATGTTAGTTATGGAGTCACTAGATAAGGCATGTGTAGCAGAGTTCATAGGAGAAAAATCAGGACAGGACCTGAACATAAGCTAACTGAACAGACATTTAGAACCAAAATAATGAACAAAAAATATTGAAGAGCAAACACAACCACAGTCTCATTTACTAACTCCCTTAGGGGGAGGAATCTCTACTGTCAGGGGGGGCGCGAGGCTCCATAAAGGGGGGCCCAACTCGCTCACAAGCGGCGTCCCACACGGCGTTGGTTGCCTAGCAACTCTACAGCTGGATCTTACTTTCGGCCCTGGGTTGTCAGTGTGGCTGCCTGGGAAAGGCGATTTGAACTCCGGCGTGGCACGCTGCTACGTTCAGACGTGAGGTCACGTCACCGGGGGGACGTGACCTCACGTCTAAGCGCAGCAGCCCACCATGTCGGAGTTCACTGTGCAACCGAGCAGTGCACCCGCCGCCCTGCTCTCTCTCGTACAGGCCCTGCTTGTCCTCAGGTACAGATCCCTGCTTGTCCTCCATGTAAAAAGCCCTGCTTGTTGTCAGTGTACAGAGCCCTGCTTGTCCTCAGGTACAGATCCCTGCTTGTTGTCAGTGTTCAGAGCCCTGCTTGTTGTCAGTGTACAGAGCCCTGCTTGATGTCAGTGTACAGAGCCCTGCTTGTTGTCAGTGTGCAGAGCCCCGCTTGTTGTCAGTGTACAGAGCCCTGCTTGTTGTCAGTGTACAGAGCCCTGCTTGTTGTCAGTGTACAGAGCCCTGCTTGTTGTCAGTGCGAATATATAGTGCTATATTTGCGAATATTCGTGAATATGCGATATTCGCTAATAAAATTTGCATTGCGAATATTCGTGTGCAACACTATTGCTCATATAATACACTGCTCCAGTATACTAGTGCAGTATTATCTGCCTGTTAGCATAACACTGACACAGCACAGTTGGGTACACAAATGCCTGGGAGTTTTAAATGGGTACCCCGGTGCTCCAGCATTCTGAACATTTTGTCAAGGCCACGCCCTTTTATTATTTCACACCCTGCCCCTCCATTCATGGCTATGGGAGGGGGCGTGTCAGCTGTCACGCCCCCTCCAATAGACATGAATGGAGGGGGCATGGTCGTGGCATCACTAGGTGGCGTGTTCGTGACATCACGACCACTGTTGCGGGAACCCGGCATTCATTTAGAACATCGGGTGCTGCAAGATATTGCGGGGGCCCCAACAGCAGGACATCTTGATCAGACATTTTATCCCCTATCCTTTTGATAAGGGATAATATGTCTAGCAGCGGAGTACCTCTTTAACAAATCCCCTGCCTGTCATGGAAATCAGGCCTGGGGATAGCAGAGAGGTAAGCCGAACTTTTCACAAACAGCAGTCATGATTTGGTATGTGAAGGGTTAAACCACCGGAGAGGAGGTTTCTCCACTCCTGGTAGTTACAGCAGGAGCCTGGCTTTCAGACTGATGGCCAAGCTTCTGCAATCCCTGCATTGGAAAGCTGGACAAGCTTATTCTAGCCCCGCCATAAAAGCACAGCGGGCTAGAATAAGTACTCTTAATGACTACCGTAAAAAGGTGTATTGGTGGTCAAGAGGTTAAAGGAGTTATCAAAAAATGTATCCCCCTATCTGCAGGATAGGAAATAAGTGCCTGATCACGAGGTGGTCCGACCTCTAGGAACCCCACAATCTCCCATATGGTGCCCCGTTCTCCTCATGAATGTAGGCGGCTCGACCACCACACAAAGAAGTGGCTGACACGTCCCCTCCATGCATCTATGGAAGAGCCGGAGATACAGCATTTGGGTACTGTATTTCTGGCTCTCCCATAGAGATGCATGGAGGGGGCCTGTCGGCAACAGCTTTGTGCCATGATTGACACACTGCATTTATGCAGAGAGCCGGGGGTACCGGATGGGAGATTGCAGGGGGGTCCCAGCGGGTAGTGGATACGTTTTTTGATACTAGACTACCTCTTTAAGTGTAAATTATTCCAAAATTTACATGGGGTTTAAGGGTGTGTTCCCACCTGGTGTATATGCAGTGTATTTCACGCTGTGCAAAATTTACGGCAGCAGCGGGTAAAACGCTGTGTATTCCTTGCTCACTATACACACAGGGCTTTCCAGCAGCAGCCCTATGTGTAGTGAGTTTTGGAGGCTGGGCCGTGTGCCTGCATGACGGTGATGCGCGGCTCCGCCTCCAAAACTCACTGCACACATAGGACTGCCGCCGGAAAGCCCTGTGTGTATAGTGAGCGAGGAATATGCAGCGTATTTACTGCTGCTGCCGTAAATTTTGCGCAGCATGATATACGCTGCGTATACGCCAGGTGGGAATGCACCCTTAAAGGGGTTCTCCGTTGTTTTAACTGGTTTTGGGTATTATGTGTGTGTGTACCATTATGTTCTTTGCCCCTGTGTTTGGTGTGTGTCGGGCGTATGGATTTCTTGTTTGTTTACCTTCTTTGAGATTCGGAAACTGTGTACTTTTCTAGTCCTTATTTTCATGTCGACCATTTATTTTTTCTAATCGGCCGCCATGTTGTGTTTGCCACGTCTCCATGTAGGGTGTTGCGTATCTAACAGCCTTGCCCCTCGCTCGTTTGGTGTCCGCCCCCCTCCCTCATGAATATTCTTCCGTCATAATCATGATCCACCTTCCTGTGAAGTAGCTATTTGATATTTAATTTCTTATTGGTTGTTAGTTAGCGTATTGGCGTTTTAAGCTGGCGCATGCGCTTTTTTATTTGCTTGCTGGTTTTGGCCTCAAGAGGTTGCAGAACAGACAGAAGCACCACAGTAAAAATTACCACAAGAAGACACACCTCACAACATCTGGCACACGCAGCGAGGTCACGAGGCAGAGCAACCAATGAGAATGCGCAAAAATACAACGCGAGGTCACGCAGCACTTCAGCCAATCGGATTCAGAAGCGAAAAGCTTTGAGGTCACGCTGCAGGTCAGCCAATAGGATTGCAAGAAGAAATGCTGACGCATGCGCCATTACGTCATTAAAGGGAGTAACACAGGGCAAAGAAAAAAAACACACCCCGAACCCAAAAAAAAAAAAAATAAATAGGCGGATTTGGGGCGGATAACAGTATTAAAATCCGAAAAGGGGCAAGGCATACATTAACATAAAGGGCGTGTGATGGGCGCGGAAACGGCAGTAATGAACAAATCAGGATTATGAAGGGGACGAACTAATACTTTGCGCCGAGACCGCAAGACATCATGGGAGCACTCGGCCGCACGGCCGAAAAGACAGGAAGTCGGCAAAAAAGGTAAAATCCAACCACAAACACTGATCCGATTATTAAGCTAACGCCTCATGCAAACTCAACACAAACGGAGCACTAAAATACACTATAATAGATAGACACTATACTGTAAAACACACCACTCCATTGGAGTACCCCTTTAAAGAGGTTTTCCAGGGTGTCCCTACACTAGATTTCTTGAATGCTTTCTAAGACTTGGTTTACACAGTGTATTTTTAGGCTTATACGTGGGTATTTTTTACATTAATCTGTTTTTGTAAGTCTATGGGTGCTTGTCTGTGCACACAATAAATATAAAAAAAAGTACAGCTGTTAAACTGAGTGACATTTCACTTATTTACTTGAATGGAAAAAATATGTACATTTTTAAAATATATTGGCCCTTATTTACTAAGAGTGGAGTGTAGGTTTTTTTGTGGATTTTAATTCCCTTCAATTTATTTTCCACGGTATTTACTAAGGTTTCCCTACATTTTCCACTTTCCCTACACTTTGCTTTGTTTTACACATGCTCTGATCTGTAGGGTTTTCTATCACATTTTCTGTGGAAACCTTAGTAAATATGTTGGGTTTTTGCGAAAATGTCGGGAACACGCCCCTTTTCAGAGACTACGCCCCTTTTCCCCGACGGCCATGCCCCTTTTTCGGGTTTTCTTAGCAAAATGGTGAGTCGAGTTTTTTTTTCAATTCTGGCGCAAATTCTGGTGCAAAATCTGGCGCAGGCAGAATTTCTGGCACAATGCGACAGAACCTGGTGCAATGCGACAGAATCTGGCGCACAACCCGACAAAACATGTCGGGTTTGCAATAGTAAATAAGGGTCATTGTGTGCACAGACAACCTCATTCCCATAGACGCTTTCATTACTATGAAATAATCCTGAAAATACACTGTGTCAACCTAGCCTTAGACTCCTTTATAACACAACCAATATAAAGTAGAATTTTGTTTCTTGTAATTTGCTGCCAGCAAAAACACACTGGGAAAGATTAAAGGAAATCTGTCACCAGTGTCACCTGCACTAACCTGTCGGTACCAACAGGTAGTGCAGGTGACATTTATAACAACGGTACTTACCTTGTCCCGTTCCATGCAGGGGATCTCCAGTAATCTCCTTCATTAGCTCCAGCTCCGGGCACCCGGCTTGGGGCATGGGCGGAGCTTAGTGATGTCACCACTGCAGTTCCAATGACCCGGGACCCAGCAGAGAACAGCAGCGGGGACGTCACTAAGCTCCACCCATGCCCCAAGCCACTGCAGTTCTCTGCTGGGTCCCTGGTCCTGGGAACAGCAGCGGTGACGTCACTAAGCTCTGCCCGTGTCCCAAGCCGGGTGCCCGGAGCTGGAGCTAATGGACAAGATTACCGGAGATCCCCTGCATGGAATGGGACAAGGTTAGTACTTTTTTCATCAGTGTCACCTGCACTACCTGTCGGTACCGACAGGTTAGTGCATGGGACACTGGTGACAGATTTCCTTTAATCGAAACCTGTGTAGAGAGAGAGTACTGCAGTTTCCCATAGCAACCAATCAGATTGCTTCTTTCACAGGCCTTTTTAAAAATGAAAGGAGGGATCTGATTGGTTGCACTGGACAACTACACCACTTTTCCTTTGCACAGATTTTAATAAATCTCCCACATTGTACCACACTTTTGTCTCCAGGAGTGACAATCCTTATTTACCATAAGAATTGTGAATTTATGGAACAGTCTACCTCAGGAACTGGTCACAGCAAAAACAGTTGAGGGATTCAAAACAGGGTTAGATACATTCCTAGAACAAAATAATATTAATGCGTATACAGAAACATAGCATCCCTAGCATGGTTGAACTTGATGGACAGTTGTCTTTTTTCAACCGTACTATGTAACTTTGTATATACATAGCAGGTATTGAATGAAGAACTATGCATACTTAAATAAAAAAAAAATGATACAATGCCAGTGGCATTTAGGCCACAATAAGGTAAGGGAAATTACCAGAGTAAGGGTAGGTTTATACTATGTTTGTGCCCCCGTTAGCCGTATCAGTTGGGATGCCGATGTATACTGTTAATGGGAGCAGGTGATCCCATTGCTTTCTATAGCCAAACAGCTGTAAATAATGCATACTAGGTGAATCAATTTGGCCATAGAAAGCAATGGGGTCAGCTTCTCCTGTTAGTTTAAGTCTGCAACCCGACGGATATGACTAACGAGGACAGAAATGCAGTGTAAACCTACCCTAAGAGTAAAGGATGTTCCTTGAATTTCCAAATTGGACCAGTAAATGGAGATCAGCAGTGATGTGGCCAGCTTGGGATGGCAGGAGCAGGGGGATCAGTCAAGTGAGTAAGAATTATTTTTTAGTTTTTAACCAGTCTGTCCCTTTAAATAATAAAAATAAATCAGTAGTTCTTAGTCCAGATGGAACAACATCTTTATTATTGACTTCCAGGTCACTGTGGGGGTGTCAGATGACCTAGCAAAAGTTCATATATACATGTGTGTTTTTCTTGTTATAGTACATTATGCAGGCAAACTGTGGCCCACAGTAGCAGTTTATTACAGTTCCAAGAATTGTTTGTCTCCTTGGTTCTAAAAGTTGTCTGATGGAAAAACCACAGATTCTTATGTTGTAAGTGCTTCATCATGGGAATTTAATGTGTGTTCACACCCTAGAATGGGTTCTTGTTATGAATATATTGCATTATCTGAAGCATTAACTCCCTCTTATCTCACTAAACATGTGCACTTAAACACTGTAATTTGTTTCTGCCAATATTTCCGGGTCATATTCCTTAATCTGACTTGTAAAGCACCCACACTTATAAATCACCTCCTCATGCTCCTGGTAATTACTGTCTGTTCTTCTACTGAATGTGTTGTCGCAATGTCTGAACACACTCTAAAGCTGGCAGTAATAGTAAGTCAAATGGAAAACCCTAAACTAGAGACCACTTAACTAAATTATTAAAACTTAACTTTTATTCCAATTTTTCAAAAATAAATATGAATCGTGCTTATTGGTACCATAGTGAATAAATGTTAAAAGACCGGTCATCCACTATGTGACTACAACTAGAATGATCCTTCCAATGTGTTTTGTGAACAGTGTCAAAATGCCATTTTGTAACTTTTGAGGGTTTTCCATTCTACGCAGTGCACTTTTCGGTAAAAATTACACCTTATCTTTATTCTGTAGGTCCATACAGTCAGAAGGATACCTAAGTTATATAGGTTTAATTTTATTTTACTACTTAAAAAAATTATAACTACATGCACCAAAATTAGTATGTTTAAAATTGTCATCTTCTGACCCATATAACTTTTCTATTTTTCCATATAGGGGATGTATGAGAGCAAATTTTTTTGTGCCGTGATCTGTATTTTTTTATTGGTACCATTTTTTTAATGGGACTTTTTGATCGCTTTTTATACATTTCTTAGGGTATACAAAGTAACCAAAAATATGCAATTTTGGTATTTTCTTCCGTAAACGCCAATGACTTTACAGTTTAACATTATATTTTTATAGTTCGGACATTTGCGCACGCGGCCATACCACATATGTTTATGAATGAAATGCAGATATAGCACCGCCGGCGTAGCAAAGCAGGTACCCTCTAGCGCCGTGCTTCATTCAGACCTCAACCACAGTAAATGCTGGCATACGGGTGGTGCTATCTATAATGCACATAGCGCAATGTGAATACATTGAGAAAGAATAAAGATGCAGTCACCACGTCTTATTGCAGGTAACCAATTTATTGCACTGTAGTTTCCAGCAAGACCCTTGCAGCCAGTGTAGGGAGTATGTGCAGGACTTTGTAAAACGTCTCAGGTGTGATAACTGTTTCACCCGCGCATGCGGGCTTGGTCAGTCCATGTTTATTACGTTTATATATTTTTATATGGAATTTGGGAAAAGGGGGTGATTCAAACTTTTAATATGGAAGGGGTTAATGGGTGTTTTTTTTAACCCCTTCAGGACGGAGCCCATTTTGGCCTTAAGGACCAGAGCGTTTTTTGCACATCTGACCACTGTCACTTTAAACATTAATAACTCTGGAATGCTTTTAGTTATCATTCTGATTCCGAGATTGTTTTTTCGTGACATATTCTACTTTAACATAGTGTTAAATTTTTGTCGATACTTGCATCCTTTCTTAGTGAAAAATCCGTAAATTTGATGAAAAATTTGAAAATTTTGCATTTTTCTAACTTTGAAGCTCTCTGCTTGTAAGGAAAATGGATAGTACGAATTCCTTTTTTTTTTGGTTCACATATACAATATGTCTACTTTATGTTTGCATCATAAAATTGATGAGTTTTTACTTTTGGAAGACACCAGAGGGCTTCAACGGTCAGCAGCAATTTTCCGATTTTTCACAAAATTTTCAAACTCAGTATTTTTCAGGGACCAGTTCAGGTTTGAAGTGGATTTGAAGGGTCTTCATATTAGAAATACCCCATAAATGACCCCATTATAAAAACTACACCCCCCAAAGTATTCAAAATGACATTCAGTCAGCGTTTTAACCCTTTAGGTGTTTCACACGAATAGCAGCAAAGTGAAGGAGAAAATTCACAATCTTCATTTTTTACACTTACATGTTCTTGTAGACCCAATTTTAGAATTTTTACAAGGGGTAAAAGGACAAAATTTTTACTTGTATTTGTAGCCCAATTTCTCTCGAGTAAACACATACCTCATATGTCTATGTAAATTGTTCGGCGGGCGCAGTAGAGGGCTCAGAAGGGAAGGAGCGACAAGGGGATTTTGGAGAGTACGTTTTTCTGAAATGGTTTTTGGGGGGCATGTCACCTTTAGGAAGCCCTTATGGTGCCAGAACAGCAAAAAAAAAACCACATGGCATACCATTTTGGAAACTAGACCCCTCGGGGAATGTAACATGGGATAAAGTGAACCTTAATACCCCACAGGTGTTTCACGACTTTTGCAAATGTAAAAAAAAAAATTTTTTTACCTAAAATGCTTGTTTTCCCAAAAATTTTTACTTTTTAAAAAGGGTAATAGCAGAAAATACCCCTAAAAATTTGAAGCCCAATTTCTCCCGATTCAGAAAACACCCCATATGGGGGTGAAAAGTGCTCTGCTGGCGCACTACAGGTCTCGGAAGAGAAGGAGTCACATTTGGCTTTTTGAAAGCAAATTTTGCTCTGGGGGCATGCCGCATTTAGGAAGCCCCTATGGTGCCAGGACAGCAAAAAAAAAACACATGGCATACCATTTTGGAAACTAGACCCCTCGGGGAACGTAACAAGGGGTTAAGTGAACCTTTATACCCCACAGGTGTTTCACGACTTTTGCATATGTAAAAAAAAAAAATTGCTTGTTTTCCCAAAAATTGTACATTTTTAAAAAGGGTAAAAGCAGAAAATACCCCCCAAAATTTGTAACACAATTTCTCCCGAGTACGGCGATACCCCATGTGTGGCCCTAAACTGTTGCCTTGAAATACGACAGGGCTCCAAAGTGAGAGCGCCATGCGCATTTGAGGCCTAAATTAGGGACTTGCATAGGGGTGGACATAGGGGTATTCTACGCCAGTGATTCCCAAACAGGGTGCCTCCAGCTGTTGCAAAACTCCCAGCATGCCTGGACAGTCAACGGCTGTCCGACAATACTGGGAGTTGTTTTGCAACAGCTGGAGGCTCCGTTTTGGAAACAGTGGCGTACCAGACGTTTGTCATTTTTATTGGGGAGGGGAGGGGGGCTGTATAGGGGTATGTGTATACGTAGTGTTTTTTACTTTTTATTTTATTTTTTGTGTTAGTGTAGTGTAGTGTTTTTAGGGTACAGTCACACGGACGGGGGTTCACAGTAGTTTCTCGCTGGCAGTTTGAGCTGCAGCAGAAAGTTTGCAGCAGCTCAAACTTGCAGCCAGATACTTACTGTAATCCTCCGCCCATGTGAGTGTACCCTGTACATTCACATTGGGGGGGGGGGGGGACATCCAGCTGTTGCATAACTACAACTCCCAGCATGCCCATTGGCTGTCGGTGACTGCTGAGAGTTGTAGTTTTGCAACAACTGTAGGCACACTGGTTATGTATCACTGAGTTTGTGACCTAACTCAGTGTTTCACAACCAGTGTGCCTCCAGCTGTTGCAAAACTACAACTCCCAGAATGTACGGTGCATGGTGTACGGTGACTGCTGAGAGTTGTAGTTTGCAACAGCTGGAGGCACACCGGTCGTGAAACACTGAGTTAGGTAAAAAAAAAACTCTGAGTTTCACAACCAGTGTGCCTTCAGCTGTTGCAAAACTACAACTCTCAGCAGTCACCGACAGCCAACGGGCATGCTGGGAGTTGTAGTTATGCAACCAGCAGATGCACCACTACAACTCTCAGCATGCACTTTAGCTGTTTGTGCAAGCTGGGAGTTGTAGTTACACAACAGCTGAAGGTACACTTTTCCATAGAAAAAATGTGCCTCCAGCTGTTGCAAAACCATAAGTCCCAGCATGCCCATAAGGGAATGCTGGGAGTTGTGGTGGTCTGCCTCCTGCTGTTGCATAACTACAGCTCCCAGCATGCCCTTTTTGCATGCTGGGAGCTGTTGCTAAGCAACAGCAGGAGGCTGTCACTCACCTCCAACGATCCACGCCGGAGAGTCAGTCCCGCCGCCGCTGCTCCTGGGGCCCCGATCCCAACATTAACGGAGGGGATCGGGGTCCCCAGCACCCGGGGTGCACGTCCCGCACCCGCTCACGTCCTCCGGAAGAGGGGCGGAGCGGGTGCGGGAGTGACACCCGCAGCAGGCGCCCTGATTGGTCGGCCGGTAATCAGGCCGACGAATCAGGGCGATCGTGGGGTGGCACCAATGCCACCTCACCCCTGCAGGCTCTGGCTGTTCGGGGCCATCGGAGACGGCCCCGAACAGCCTGTAATTCCGGGTCACCGGGTCACTGGACACCCGATTGACCCGGAATCGCCGCAGATCGCTGGACTGAATTGTCATAATGACCCCCCTGGGCGATATGCCGGAATGCCTGCTGAACGATTTCAGCAGGCATCCGGCTCCGGTCCCTAACCGGCTAGCGGTGGGGGCCGGAATTCCCACGGGCGTATGGATACGCCCTCGGTCCTTAAGGACTCGGGATGCAATACGCCCTATGTCCTGAAGAGGTTAAAACTTTTATTAAACTTTTTTATTTAAACTTTATTAGTCCCCTTACAAGACTTTTAGACACAATCATTAGATTCCTCATACAGATCAATGTAGTTCCATAGAACTACATTGATCTGTGTGCTCTGCGCTCGGTCCAGCCAGGCTCTATCAATAACAGAGCCCAGCACAGAAGCAGAGGTAAGCCCTCCGGCTACCTCCACAGTAGATCGCTCCCCTGCGTTTGCGTTGCGGGGAGAGGGGGGGGCTAACCACCCCACTGCACCATCAGGGAATGGTTAAAGGTCCCTTTAGATGCCACTGTCAGCTGCAGGGTCATATTTTTTGTGATTTTATGAAACTAAAATACTGCATCTTAAAGTGCTTGTTACAGAACAAAATGGCAGCAGTAATGTCACTATTATATATAACTTTTTATGTGTGACTAGTGAAATGGTTTCAAATTAGGTGCTATGAAGTTGTTTATTACATAGATACAGTTCATACAACCCAAGTATAAGGGTAAGTTCACTAGGATGGAAATTTTGTGGTATGTGTTGGCAGCCTGGGAGAAAAGAAAGATGCAGGGTGTCCCCATGGAACTCATTCATTATTATTATACCTAACATAGGCTTAAAGTTGTCACGATACGGCTGGCAGGAGGTGGATCCTCTGTGCCAGAGAGGGATTGGCGTGGACCGTGCTAGTGGACTGGTTCTAAGTTACTACTGGTATTCACCAGAGCCCGCCGCAAAGCGGGATGGTCTTGCAGCGGCGGTAGTATCCAGGTCGTATCCACTAGCAACGGCTCAACCTCTCTGACTGCTGAAGATAGGCGCGGTACAAGGGAGTAGACAAGAGCAAGGTCGGACGTAGCAGAAGGTCGGGGCAGGCAGCAAGGATCGTAGTCAGGGGCAACGGCAGGAGGTCTGGAACACAGGCTAGGAACACACAAGGAAACGCTTTCACTGGCACAATGGCAACAAGATCCGGCGAGGGAGTGCAAGGGAAGTGAGGTATACATAGGGAGTGCACAGGTGAACACACTAATTAGACCAACTGCTCCAATCAGTGGCGCAGTGGCCCTTTAAATCGCAGAGACCCGGCGCGCGCGCGCCCTAGGGAGCGGGGCCGCGCGCGCGCCGGGACAGGACCGACGGAGAGCGAGTCAGGTACGGGAGCCGGGGTGCGCATCGCGAGCGGGCGCCACCCGCATCGCGAATCGCATCCCGGCTGGGGGCGGTATCGCAGCGCACCCGGTCAGTAGATCTGACCGGGGCGCTGCAGTAGCGAGGATGTTGCGAGCGCTCCGGGGAGGAGCGGGGACCCGGAGCGCTCGGCGTAACAGTACCCCCCCCCCTTGGGTCTCCCCCTCTTCTTGGAGCCTGAGAACCTGAGGACCAGACTTTTGTCTAGGATGTTGTCCTCAGGTTCCCAGGATCTCTCTTCAGGACCACAGCCCTCCCAATCAACAAAAAAATTTTTTTTCCCTCTGACCGTCTTGGAGGCCAGTATCTCCTTCACGGAGAAGATGTCAGAAGAACCGGAAACAGGAGTGGGAGAAACAAGTTTGGGAGAGAAACGGTTGATGATGAGTGGTTTAAGGAGAGAGACATGAAAGGCATTGGGAATACGAAGAGAAGGAGGAAGAAGAAGTTTGTAAGAGACAGGATTAATTTGGCACAAGACTTTGAAAGGACCAAGATAGCGTGGTCCCAGTTTGTAACTGGGGACACGAAAGCGGACATATTTAGCGGAGAGCCATACCTTGTCTCCGGGGGCAAAAATGGGGGGAGCTCTTCTTTTCTTATCGGCAAACTTTTTCATGCGAGATGAAGCCTGTAAAAGAGAATTTTGGGTCTCTTTCCATATGGTGGAAAGATCACGAGTCACTTCATCCACAGCGGGCAAACCAGAGGGCAAGGGAATAGGGAGGGGGGGAAGAGGGTGACGGCCGTACACCACGAAAAATGGGGATTTAGCAGAAGATTCAGAGACTCTGAAGTTGTACGAGAATTCGGCCCATGGTAGAAGATCTGCCCAGTCATCCTGGCGGGAGGAAACAAAATGCCGTAAATAGTCACCCAGGACCTGGTTAATTCTTTCTACTTGCCCATTGGATTGAGGATGATAAGCAGAAGAGAAGTTTAATTTAATCTTGAGTTGTTTACAGAGAGCCCTCCAGAATTTTGACACGAATTGGACGCCTCTATCCGAGACGATCTGCGTGGGCAAACCGTGAAGACGAAAAATGTGTACAAATTTTTTTTTGCCAACTGAGGCGCTGAAGGAAGACCAGGAAGAGGAATAAAATGTGCCATCTTGGAAAATCGATCAACGACCACCCAAACAACAGTGTTGCCACGGGATGGGGGTAGGTCTGTAATAAAGTCCATACCAATCAGAGACCAAGGCTGTTCGGGGACAGGCAGAGGATGAAGGAGACCAGCAGGCTTCTGGCGAGGAGTCTTATCCCGGGCACAGACAGTACAGGCCCGCACAAAATCAACAACATCCGTCTCCAGAGTCGGCCACCAATAGAAACGAGAGATGAGTTGCAAGGACTTTTTGATGCCCGCATGGCCTGCGAGGTGGGAGGAGTGACCCCATTTGAGAATCCCGAGACGTTGGCGTGGAGAAACGAAGGTCTTCCCAGGAGGAGTTTGCCTGATGGAGGCTGGAGAAGTGGAGATCAGACAGTCAGGAGGAATGATGTGTTGCGGAGAGACCTCTACTTCCGAGGCATCCGAGGAACGAGAGAGAGCATCGGCCCTAATGTTCTTGTCGGCAGGGCGAAAATGAATTTCAAAGTTAAAACGGGCAAAGAACAACGACCACCTGGCCTGGCGAGGATTCAGCCGTTGGGCAGACTGGAGGTAGGAGAGATTCTTGTGATCGGTGTAAATGATAACTGGAAATTTTGATCCCTCCAGCAGATGCCTCCATTCCTCAAGTGCCAATTTAATGGCCAGTAGTTCTCGATCCCCGATGGAGTAGTTCCTCTCCGCCGGAGAGAAGGTCCTAGAAAAAAAAACCACAAGTAAGAGCATGCCCGGAAGAATTTTTTTGTAGAAGGACCGCTCCAGCTCCCACTGAGGAGGCATCAACCTCCAATAGGTAGGGTTTAGATGGGTCAGGTCTGGAGAGCACGGGAGCAGAAGAAAAGGCAGACTTGAGCCGTTTAAATGCGTCTTCCGCTTGGGGAGACCAGGACTTAGGATTGGCATTCTTCTTGGTTAAAGCCACGATAGGAGCCACAATAGTGGAAAAATGTGGAATAAATTGTCTGTAATAATTGGCGAACCCCAAAAAACGTTGGATAGCACGGAGTCCGGAGGGGCGTGGCCAATCTAAGACGGCAGAGAGTTTATCTGGGTCCATTTGTAGTCCCTGGCCAGAGACCAAGTATCCTAGGAAAGGAAGAGATTGACATTCAAACAGACATTTCTCCATTTTAGCATAAAGTTGATTGTCTCGAAGTCTCTGAAGAACCATGCGGACATGCTGGCGATGTTCTTCTAAGTTGGCAGAAAAAATCAGAATATCGTCCAGATACACAACAACACAGGAATATAAGAGATCACAAAAAATTTCATTAACAAAGTCTTGGAAGACGGCAGGGGCGTTGCACAGGCCAAAGGGCATGACCAGATACTCAAAGTGTCCATCTCTGGTGTTAAATGCAGTTTTCCATTCGTCCCCCTCCCTGATGCGGATGAGATTATAAGCACCTCTTAAGTCCAGTTTGGTAAAGATGTGGGCACCTTGAAGGCGATCAAAGAGTTCTGAGATAAGAGGTAGGGGGTAGCGGTTCTTTACCGTGATTTTATTTAGTCCGCGGTAATCAATGCAAGGACGTAGGGAGCCATCTTTTTTGGACACAAAGAAAAATCCAGCTCCGGCAGGAGAGGAGGATTTGCGGATAAACCCCTTTTTTAAATTTTCCTGGATGTATTCAGACATAGCAAGAGTCTCTGGGGCGGACAGAGGATAAATTCTGCCCCGGGGTGGAGTAGTGCCCGGGAGGAGGTCAATAGGACAGTCATAAGGCCTGTGAGGAGGTAAAGTCTCAGCTTGCTTTTTGCAAAATACGTCAGCATAGTCCATATAAGCCTTAGGGAGACCGGTTAACGGGGGAACCACAGGGTCACGGCAGGGAGTACTGGGAACCGGTTTAAGACAGTCCTTGAAACAAGAAGTACCCCAGCTCTTGATCTCTCCTGTGGACCAATCAAGGGTTGGGGAATGGCGTTGAAGCCACAGTAGTCCAAGGAGAATTTCGGAAGTGCAATTGGAGAGGACCAAAAACTCAATTTTTTCGTGATGAGGTCCGATGCACATTAGGAGGGGCTCCGTGCGGTAACGCATGGTACAGTCCAATCTTTCATTGTTAACACAATTGATGTAGAGGGGTCTGGCGAGACTGGTCACCGGGATGTTGAACCTGTTGATGAGAGAGGCCAAAATAAAATTTCCTGCAGATCCGGAATCCAAGAAGGCCATAGTAGAGAAGGAGAAGGTAGAGGCAGATATCCGCACAGGCACAGTAAGGCGTGGAGAAGCAGAGTTGACATCAAGCACTGTCTCACCTTTGTGCGGAGTCAGCGTACGTCTTTCCAGGCGGGGAGGACGGATAGGACAATCCTTCAGGAAGTGTTCGGTACCAGCACAGTACAGGCAAAGATTCTCCATGCGGCGTCGTGTCCTCTCTTGAGGTGTCAAGCGAGACCGGTCAACTTGCATAGCCTCCACGGCGGGAGGCACAGGAACGGATTGCAGAGGACCAGAGGAGAGAGGAGCCGGGGAGAAAAAACGCCTCGTGCGAACAAAGTCCATATCCTGGCGGAGCTCCTGACGCCTTTCGGAAAAACGCATGTCAATGCGAGTGGCTAGATGAATGAGTTCATGCAGGTTAGCAGGAATTTCTCGTGCGGCCAGAACATCTTTAATGTTGCTGGATAGGCCTTTTTTAAAGGTCGCGCAGAGGGCCTCATTATTCCAGGATAATTCGGAAGCAAGAGTACGGAATTGGATGGCGTACTCGCCAACGGAAGAATTACCCTGGACCAGGTTCAGCAGGGCAGTCTCAGCAGAAGAGGCTCGGGCAGGTTCCTCAAAGACACTTCGAATTTCCGAGAAGAAGGAGTGTACAGAGGCAGTGACGGGGTCATTGCGGTCCCAGAGCGGTGTGGCCCACGACAGAGCTTTCCCAGACAGAAGGCTGACTACGAAAGCCACCTTAGACCTTTCAGTAGGAAACTGGTCCGACATCATCTCCAAGTGCAGGGAACATTGTGAAAGAAAGCCACGGCAAAACTTAGAGTCCCCATCAAATTTATCCGGCAAGGATAGTCGTAGGCCGGAAGCGGCCACTCGCTGCGGAGGAGGTGCAGGAGCTGGCGGAGGAGATGATTGCTGAAGCTGTGGTAGTAGCTGCTGTAGCATCACGGTCAGTTGAGACAGCTGGTGGCCTTGTTGCGCTATCTGTTGCGACTGCTGGGCGACCACCGTGGTGAGGTCGGCGACAACTGGCAGTGGAACTTCAGCGGGATCCATGGCTGGATCTACTGTCACGATACGGCTGGCAGGAGGTGGATCCTCTGTGCCAGAGAGGGATTGGCGTGGACCGTGCTAGTGGACCGGTTCTAAGTTACTACTGGTATTCACCAGAGCCCGCCGCAAAGCGGGATGGTCTTGCAGCGGCGGTAGTAACCAGGTCGTATCCACTAGCAACGGCTCAACCTCTCTGACTGCTGAAGATAGGCGCGGTACAAGGGAGTAGACAAGAGCAAGGTCGGACGTAGCAGAAGGTCGGGGCAGGCAGCAAGGATCGTAGTCAGGGGCAACGGCAGGAGGTCTGGAACACAGGCTAGGAACACACAAGGAAATGCTTTCACTGGCACAATGGCAACAAGATCCGGCGAGGGAGTGCAGGGGAAGTGAGGTATACATAGGGAGTGCACAGGTGAACACACTAATTAGACCAACTGCGCCAATCAGTGGCGCAGTGCCCTTTAAATCGCAGAGACCCGGCGCGCGCGCGCCCTAGGGAGCGGGGCCGCGCGCGCGCCGGGACAGGACCGACGGAGAGCGAGTCAGGTACGGGAGCCGGGGTGCGCATCGCGAGCGGGCGCCACCCGCATCGCGAATCGCATCCCGGCTGGGGGCGGTATCGCAGCGCACCCGGTCAGTAGATCTGACCAGGGCGCTGCAGTAGCGAGGATGTTGCGAGCGCTCCGGGGAGGAGCGGGGACCCGGAGCGCTCGGCGTAACAAAAGTGATTACATTCTTCACATTTGTTGACCACGCTTTTGGCATGTACCCTGGGAGAGGTCCTGACATACTCCAAATGTGAGTAATTGATGTATGCCACTTTATCCCATACAGTGGCATTCCTCTTCCATAGACCCCATGTTAGATATAAAAAATAGAAGGTACATCCACATATATCTGCTTGACAATGCTAAAAAGACACATTTTTAGCATCTTTTAGGCTTATAAGGGTCTATCAATGTATTTAGCCTCTGTGCTAGGAGATACTGAATATGCATACTGAATTTGTAAACAACACAGCCTAAAAGGGGGCCCTGCTTGAATCCTTGTAATCCTTGTAGGTGGGAGACTTGACAGCTCTGCTGTAATTCTATATAATCTTCACATTCTAATGAGATAAGTGCCTATGCCCACGTGAGCACTCTGTTACAATGTAGTGAAGAAGTGGCGCCTATTCTAGAAGAGCGCTCACTTGGGCATAGGCTCTCACGTCATTAGGACTTTAGATTTATGTATATTCAATAGATGGGGGGCATATAGGAGCATGGAGGAAAAAAGCAGGGAAGCTTGGAAAGACTGCTTCCACCTCCATTGTACAGAGCACTAGATTATCTTACTTGCAATGGAGGCTAGAACTCTGCAACCTAACTATTGTTTATGTAGGTGATATGTCATTTTACTAAGGTTCCCCTGCACTATACCCGTGTGTATTGGGTTTAGTGTGCGTGAACCAGCTTTCAGTTTTCCTTTAAGTAAGGCATTTTTTTTTCAAGTTTGAGGTTATAAAAGCGTAAGTAGTATGAATGTATATTGTCCTGACAAACCTACTTATAACCTGTCTAATTATAATTTATATAAATTCTCATTCACCTTCTCTCTGATCAAGAATGTAAGCTTTATATTCTTTTTATAGACAGACTAATCAAAATGTCTTCATTCCTTTAAGGGATGGAAAAAATGCTTCAGGTATTATGACCACATCACAGAAAGTAAAGATAAGTTAAGTCTTATAATTTCCATTGCTTTACATATAATTACAGTCATCTGGAAACGTTAGGAATTAAGAAGAATGCATGCTCATAAATGTAGCCTGCCTGTATCGAATTTATTGTAAATGTGCATTTTTACATATGCTGAGTCACAACTGAAATTGGTTGACTATTATACACTGTACATGCACACACTTATTTCAGGCAGTCTGTGTGGTTTATATATATCTAATGATGCCAGAAGACACTTTTACCCAATTTCATTACATTCTACATTTGCACAAAGGCTATAATATTGTAATTAGAGATGAGCGAACTTTTGAAAAATTCAATTCAGCCGATTCGCCGAATTTTGCAAAAAAATGTGTTTCGTTCCAAATTTATTTCCGGCAAATCTATATTAAAAACAGCTATTTCTGGCCTGTAGAGAGCCTCAATAGGGGTGTAGAACAATTTGCTTTGTTCTAACACGCATATGGAGTGTGCTGGGGTAGTGAAATAATACTGTTATTCAGAATAACATGCAGATTACCGGCACCGCTTTTAGAATCACTGCCGCAGAGCGGCACAATGACAGAGCCTGTATGACACATATAGTGGCTGAATGACACAGTGTGGAGGTGTTGGCAGCATGAGGAGACCATATAATGGCTAGGATAGGAGTCCCTGCTATTGGTCGGTCAGAAGATGCGAGGCGGAGGGGTTAAAGTTCGGTTCCCCCGTTCTGCCCACCGACGGTAATCCGGGCAGAACGTGATAGCTGTAGCGTGACCGGTGGCGGCGGCGGTGGTGGAGGTCCCTTACCTACGATCGGCGGGCGGCGATGACGTGTGGCTCCCTGGTACAGGCTACGGAAGCTGGTGAGTAGTTGCCTAGAAACAACTCCAAGCATGTCCAAACGTGCTGGGATTTGTAGTTTTGCAAGATTTATAGGGGTAAAGTTTGGAGATCACTATGCAGTGGTCTCTAAACTGTAGCCCTCTTGATCTTGCAAAACTACAACTCCCAGCATGCCCACACAGCAGTTTGCTTTCTGGGCATGCTGGGATTTGTAGTTCTGCAACATCTAGAGGGCCACAGTTTGGAGATCACTGTGCAGTGGTCTATAAACTGTGGCCCTTCAGATCTTGCAAAACTATAACACCCAGTATGCCCAAACAGCAAACAGCTGTATCGGCATGCTGGGAGTTATAGTTCCGTACCTTCAGCTGTTGCATAACTACATCTCCCATCATGCCCTTCGGTGATCAGTACATGCCGGGAGTTGTATTTTTGCAACAGCTGGAGGCACACTGGTTGAAAAATACTGAGTTAGGTAACAGAACCTAACTGAAGGTTTTCCAACCAGTGTGCCTCCAGCTGTTGCAAAAGTACAACTCCCAGCAGGCACAGTCTGTCTCCAGCTGTTGCAAACGTACAACTCCCAGTATGCACAGTGCATGCTGGGAGTTGTAGTTTTGCAACAGTAGGAGGTTTGCCCCCTACCAATGTGAATGTACAGGGTACATTCACACGGGCGGGTTTACAATGAGTTTCCTGCTTCAAGTTTGAGCTGTGGCAAATTTTCCGCCGTAGCACAAACTCCTAGCGGGAAATTCACTGTAAACCTACGCCTGTGTGAATGTACCCTAAAAACACTACACTACACTACACTAACACATAATAAAGGGTAAAACACTACATATGCACCCCCTTACACTGCCCCCCACCAATAAAAATAAAAAAACATATCGTTCGGCACGCCCACTCCCATAAACTTGCATTGAGGGGACAGGCATGACGTCACACGGGGGCGGAGTCCTGACGTCACAGACTTCCTTTCCCGGAGTCGCGACTCAGACCCTCCAGCGGTTCTGGTGAAAATAGAGGTGCGTGCCGCATTTGGATAGGGGATAAGTTGTCTAGGGTGGGAGTACCCCTTTAAAGTTTAAAGAACATACCCCATATGTGGACGCGAAGTGCTCTGTGGGCGAACTACAATGCTCAGAAGAGAAGGAGCGCCATTGGGCTTTTGAAGAGAAAATTTGTCCGGAATGGAAGGCCAAGTGTGTTTACAAAGCCCCCATAGTGCCAGAACAATGGACCCCCCCCCCCACATTTGACCCCATGTTGGAAACTATACCTCACGTAATGTAATAAGCACCCCACAAGTGTCTGACAGATTTTTGGAACAGTGGTCTGTGAAAATGAAAAATTTTATTTTTCATTTGCACAGCCCACTGTTCCAAAGATCTGTTTTTTTGTTTTACTGTTCTGGCACCATAGGGGCTTCCTAAATGTGACATGCCCCCAAAAACTATTTCAGCAAAATTCTCTTCTGAACATTGTAGTGCACCCGCAGTACACTTGACTTCCACACATGGGGTATTTCCATACTCAGAAGAAATGGGGTTACACATTTTGGGGGGCATCTTCTCCTATTACCCCTTGTAAACATGTCAAATTTTGGGGGGAAAACAGCATTTTACTGGAAAAAAATGTTTTCATTTACACATCGGATTTAAACGAAAAGTCGTCAAACACCTGTGGGGTGTTAAGGCTCCCTGTACCCCTTGTTGCATTCCTTGAGGGGTGCAGTTTCCAAAAAAGTATGCCATGTGGGTTTTTTTTCTGTTCTGGTACCATAGGGGCCTCCTACATGTGAAATCCCCCAAAAAAACCATTTCAGAAAAACTCACTCTCCAAAATCCCATTGCCACACCTTCCCTTCTGAGCCCTCTAGTGCACCCACATACACATATGAGGTATTTCCTTACTCAAGATAAATTAGTGGACAAATTTTAAGGGGATTTCTCGCCTTTTACCCCTTGTAAAAATTCAAAAACTGGGTCTAGAAAAAACATGCCAGTGTAAAAAAATGAAGATTTTGAATATTCTCCTTCACTTTGCTGCTATTCCTATGAAACACCTAAAGGGTTAACACACTTACTGAATATAATTTTAAATACTTTTAGGGGTGCAGTTTATATAATGGGGTAATTTATGGGGTATTTCTAATATGAAGGCCCCCTCAAATCCACTTCAAATCTGAAATGGTCCCTGAAAAATTCCGCTTTTGAAAATTTTGTGAAAAATTTGAGGATTTTTCACCAAGAAAGGATGCAAGTAACGACGAAAATTTACCACTATGTTAACGTAGAATATGTTACGAAAAAATTATCTCGGAATCAGAATAATCGGTAAAAGCATCCTAGAGTTTTTAACCCCTTAAGGACGTAGCTCTTTTTCACCTTAAGGGCTGAGCCCTTTTTCGCAATTCTGACCACCGTCACTTTACGAATGAATAACTCGAAAAGGCTCATGAAAATTGCAAAATCTGAAGGGACAGATGTTACAGAACTACAACTCCCAGCATGCCAGGGCAGTCTAGTCATGCTGAGAGTTGTAGTTTGGCAACATCTGGAGGGCTACTTTCACTTTCATTTACCCCCCCCCCACCGTCGTTTCCCTACCTCAGCCAGGATCTTTGCAGTCTCCAGCGACAATCAGCGGTTCCCAGGCACGGACCTCCATCTTCTCCCCATGTTCCCCTCGAAATCCATGGGTGGCCACTGTCCTGCTCTACCATTGGTCAGAATCAGTTCTGACCAATGGCAGGGGATAGGAGGAGATCGCAGCACTGCGACCTCACTCCTAGCCCTCAGGAGCTGTCAGTGACAGCCCGGATCATCCTATCATCACTATTTTTCAGGTGATCGGGTCACCAGAGACCCGATCAGCCCGGAATAGCAGAAAATTGCATGATTTCAGCAGGCATCCCGGTCCGATCCCCAACCGGCTAGCGGCGGGGACTGGAATTCCCACGGGCATATGCATACGCCCCACATCCTTAAGGACTCGGGATGCAGGGCGTATGCATACGCCCGGCGTCCAGAAGAGGTTAATGCATAAAGTGACAGAATTGCAAAAAAGGGCTCAGTCCTTAAGGGGTTAATGACACAGACAGGAGCAGGCAGCAGCATGAGTACACAAGAGGGGTTCACAACCCCTAACATTAAAAGGTGAATGTTGAAATCTCTATTGAAGGTGCATGTTAGCTAGTGATATCATCAAAGAATATAAGGCCCAAGCCCAGCAGCATCACTAAACCATATAGTTGCTGAAACACATAGCCTGGAGCAGGCATCAGCATGAGTTTACAAGAGGGCTTCACAACCCCTAACATTAAAATGTTAATGTTGAAATCTGTATACAAGATGTATGTTAGCTAGTGCTAACATCAAAACCTTTTAGGCACAGGCCCAGCAGCATCACTAAACCATATAGTTGCTGAAACACTCAGACTGGAGCAGGCATCAGGACGAGTTTACAAGAGGGCTTCACAACCCCTAATATTAAAATGTTAATGTTGAAATCTGTATACAAGATGTATGTTAGCTAGTGCTAACATCAACATTTTTAGGCACAGGCCCAGCAGCATCAGTAAGCCAATTAGTTCCTGAAACACACATCCTGGATCAGGCAGCAGGATGCGTACATAAGAGGGCTTCACAACCCCTAACATTAAAAGATCAATGTTGAAATCTCAATTGAGCATGTATGTTTGCTAGTGCTAACATAAAAAAAATTGTGGGTAATATCCAAGACAGCAGCATCAGAAAACAATATATTGGCTGAATGACACCTGGAGGTGGGGAAAGCATAGGGAGCCCAAATAGTGTCTGGTACAGCCTGGAGTTGGCCGAAGCATGAGGAGAACATATAGTGGCTGAATGGCACAGCCTGGAGTTGGCAGAAGCATAAGGAGACAAAATAGTGGCTAAATGAAACAGCCAGGAGTTGGCAGCAGCAGCATGAGGAGTCCTGAAAGTGACCCGGTGACAGAGTGGTACGGTGGGTGGCAATAGCAGTACCCGGTGATGAAGGTGGCTGCAATGTTTGTAACTGGGGAGCAGTGCCTTAAATCTTTTTGGCACTATCCATATTTGTGAAGTGTTGGTTGGTTCATCTACTCTGAAGCATCTGCCATAGGTGGGTAGAAATCCTGACTGATCCATGCCTGATACATCTTCACAAAGGTCAGTTTCTCCACATTTTCCGTGGATAGACGAGTTCTCCTTGGGGTGACAATGGCCCCCACCACACTAAACACCCGCTGTGATGCCACACTACTGGCCGGGCAGGACAGCTTTTCCGGGGCAAACTCTGCTAGTTGCGGCCATAAATTAAGTTTGGCTGCCCAGAAATCCTGCGGATCTTCAATGTTTGTTGGCATGGCCATGTCAAGGTATGACACCACCTGCTAGTTCAGGCAAGGCCAGATTAAGGCTGCCTGGAAGACGGAGCACTTCATTATGTTGCCCCCCCCCCCCTGACAGTTTCCCCACATTAGGTGCAGTATAGTTTCCCCACATTAGATGCAGTATAGTTCCCCAACATTAGGTGCAGTATAGTTCCCCCACATTAGGTGCAGTAGAGTTCCCCCACATTAGGTGCAGTTCAGTTCCTCCACATTAGGTGCAGTATAGTTCCCCCACATTAGGTGCAGTACAGTTCCCCCACATTAGGTGCAGTACAGTTCCCCCACATTAGGTGCAGTACAGTTCCCCCACATTAGGTGCAGTACAGTTCCCCCACATTAGGTGCAGTACAGTTCCCCCACATTAGGTGCAGTATAGTTCCCCCACATTAGGTGCAGTACAGTTCCCCCACATTAGGTGCAGTTCAGTTCCTCCACATTAGGTGCAGTATAGTTCCCCCACATTAGGTGCAGTACAGTTCCCCCACATTAGGTGCAGTACAGTTCCCCCACATTAAGTGTAGTACAATTCCCCCATATTAGGTGCAGTATAGTTCCCCCACATTAGGTGCAGTATAGTTCCCCCACATTAGGTGCAGTACAGTTCTCCACATTAGGTGCAGAATAGTTCCCCCACATTAGGCGCAGTACAGTTCCCCCACATTAGTTGCAGTACAGTTCCCCCACATTAGGTGCAGTACAGTTCCCCCACATTAGGTGCAGTACAGTTCCCCCACATTAGGTGCAGCACAGTTCCCCCACATTAGGTGCAGTATAGTTCCCCCACATTAGGTTCAGTACAGTTCACCACATTAGGTGCAGTAGAGTTCCCCACATTAGGTGCAGTATGGTTCCCCACATTATGGTTCCCCACAGTATGGTTCCCCACAAGTTACTGGGAGATTAATGGCTGGCATAAAAATCATTTTCAGTGAGAACAAGCACTGCTCTCTGTCCACAACACTGATGTGACTAGCAGTTGGCAGTGGAATGCTGCGGTATGATCAATTCAGCGTGTCTGTGTAACACACAGAGACACGCAGTGCGTCCTATCCCTCTGCAGTGTATGGCATGAAATGAGCAGCCGCAATATTGCTGCTGATTATATAGAGCTGTGACATCACAGGGATGACTGAATGCTGATAGGCTGCATCCTGCATGTGATTCAGGGTCATCCCGCCTACCTCCCTTCCTGCCTTGCCTTTCCAACATCCCCTGCCCCATGTACTGACATGTGGATCCACCATTTTAGGTGTCCTGGAGTCTGGAACGCTGTAAAATGGAGTTTAATTAAACTAAAATTTCATGAAATTCGTAACGAATTCGGGTTTGTCTTCTTTGATTCGCTCATCTCTAATTGTAATGATTGGAAATCTTTAAAAAAAATTAGCAATACTGCATTTTCATGTGAAAAATATATTTTTAGTACACACAAAATTGTAATATCCTATTTAAAAAAACATTTTAGCCCAATGTGCTTGCAAAGCAGCAAGCCACATATATTCATATATTTTGGCCTTCATTTAGTAATATCACCAAATCTCTTTATGCTTCTATAGAGAGTCATGGGTGTTGTGTCTAAGTACTTTTAGATTCTACAGCTGGAGAAATAAAGATGGAGATTTGAGGGTACTAGCAATAGACTATAGAGTAGTTGCACTAGAGTATTGGTGCCTGATGGCACAAGGTTGAAGGGAGTTCTGACAAATTTTTCACACTTTGGAAACAAAAAACCATGGCATTCACCATGGCATTTGCAATTCAATTCAAGTTTTTATTTCTGCTTCATGTAGTAAGACAAACAGGAGGTGAGCGGTCTACGTCTGTATCACGCTTCCTCAAGGCCTCAAAGTGTGCATACCTCCCATTTATTTTACCGCATGATGCAGCAATAAAAGCTTCACAATCGCTTATGGTGAGTGCCGTGGATTTTTGTTTTCATTTTCTATGGGCTATGTTAGACACTATCTTATAACACTGAGTGCCACCCACATTTTTTTCCACTGGGAACCTTCGATCCTAATCTGACATAAAATGGTAGATGCCACCTACTTCTGGTTTCTATGTAAAGATTTGTTTTAATTTAGTTGTTCTATGGGCTATAGAACACTTAAAAACGTAGCCCCTATCCACAGTAATGGCATAAGTGTCTGATCGCCTGGAATCCCCCAATCTCCAGAACAAGGCCCCAAATCTCCCACCTGAAGCAGTGGGGTCGGCATTGTGTAAGAGAGTGCAAGAAATACCTGAGTGCTGTATCGGGTATCTCCCACACACCTATAGACAGTGCATGGAGAAAGTGCTGACCCCGCCATTCCATGCAGCAAGGAGAGTCGGGCCCTGTTCAGGAGATCTCTGAGGGTCATAGAGGTCAGACTCCCCACATTCAGACACTCAATTGTATTTCACCAATTTTCTGTTGTGGAGCCATTATTCCCTTGCACAAAACAATGGATAGTGAAAGAGGTATCTGTTTTAAAGTACTTCAGCCTTACAATTGGGATATACAGTTCAATCACAACCGAAAAGTCACTGGCAGAAAATGTTTTCTCCTTTATTTCTGCGGTACTGGTTAGGCTATAAAAAAAGAGACAAAAATTATGTTACTTCTGTTTCCTACTGATAATATTACAATTGACACCAAATGCTAGTGAGAAGCAGCAGTGAGCCACAGGCAAGGTCATCCAAGAATGAGGATCATGTTCTTCACATGGTCATTTTTTTATAGGTAAGGAAAAGAATTTGTGATAAAAACTAAATTGTGGCGGAAGGTTCTTACTCCCCCATTACACTTTTAACACATTTTATGGAAAATGCTCTTAGAGGTTAAGGGCCCTCAGCTTATATACATTTACATTCTTAATTATACATCTAATCTCCATCCCAGTTGGATGTCTAAACAATTGAAATGGGAAAATCGCTTGAAAATACATTAGTTTCTGTCATTCAGTAACAACACTAGTAATTTCAAAAGATACCAATATGAAAAAGTTGTGGTCATGGCTCATTCCAGCCATTGTGTCCATGGTCTGTGTAGTGCATGCAGACAACACACAGCCAGTGACATGGGTCTGTATTCTAGGTTGCACGTTTAAGACAAGGGTCAAACATGCATGGTGACTTTGTAGTTAACACTCTTATGTGCAGGACGGTAACCTCTTTGGGCTGATCATGGTATTGCAAGGGGGCAGCAATATAATGACAGGAATATAATGATAGACACAGCCTGTTGTGAGCAAATATTGGAAGAATTTACTCAAGTGAGGCACTTTAACCCCTTAAGGACGCAGGACGTAAATGTACCTCCTGGTGAGGTGGTACTTAACGCACCAGGACGTACATTTACGTCCTAAGCATAACCGCGGGCATCGGAGCGATGCCCGTGTCATGCGCGGCTGATCCCGGCGTCCGCCATTAACCCCTCAGGTGCCGGGATCAATACAGATCCCGGCATCTGCGGCAGTTCGCGATTTAAATGAACGATCGGATCGCCCGCAGCGCTGCTGCGGGGATCCGATCATTCATAACGCCGCACGGAGGTCCCCTCTCCTTCCTCCGTGCGGCTCCCGGCGTCTCCTGCTCTGGTCTGTGATCGAGCAGACCAGAGCAGGAGATGACCGATAATACTGATCTGTTCTATGTCCTATACATAGAACAGATCAGTATTAGCAATCATGGTATTGCTATGAATAGTCCCCTATGGGGACTATTCAAGTGTAAAAAAAAATGTAAAAAAATGTAAAAATAAAAGTAAAAAAAAAGTGAAAAATCCCCTCCCCCAATAAAAAAGTAAAACGTCCATTTTTTCCTATTTTACCCCCAAAAAGCGTAAAAAACATTTTTTATAGACATATTTGGTATCGCCGCGTGCGTAAATGTCCGAACTATTAAAATAAAATGTTAATGATCCCGTACGGTGAACGGCATGAACGAAAAAAAAAATAAAAGTCCAAAATTCCTACTTTTTTAATACATTTTATTAAAAAAAAATTATAAAAAATGTATTAAAAGTTTTTTATATGCAAATGTGGTATCAAAAAAAATTAAAGATCATGGCGCAAAAAATGAGCCCCCATACCGCCACTTATACGGAAAAATAAAAAAGTTAGAGGTCATCAAAATAAAGGGATTATAAACGTACTAATTTGGTTAAAAAGTTTGTGATTTTTTTTAAGCGCAACAATAATATAAAAGTATGTAATAATGGGTATCATTTTAATCGTATTCACCCTCAGAATAAAGAACACACATCATTTTTACCATAAATTGTACGGCGTGAAAACAAAACCTTCCAAAATTAGCAAAATTGCATTTTTCGTTTTAATTTCCCCAAAAAAATAGTGGTTTTTGGTTGCGCCATACATTTTATCATATAATGAGTGATGTCATTACAAAGGACAACTGGTCGCGCAAAAAACAAGCCCTCATACTAGTCTGTGGATGAAAATATAAAAGAGTTATGATTTTTAGAAGGCGAGGAGGAAAAAATTAAAACGTAAAAATTAAATTGTCTGAGTCCTTAAGGCCAAAATGGGCTGAGTCCTTAAGGGGTTAAAGGGGTACTCTGGTGGAAAACATTTTTTTTTAAATCAACTGGTGCCAGAAAGTTAAACAGATTTGTAAATGACTTCAATTTAAAAATTCTTATTAGCTGCTGTATATTACAGAGGAAGTTCTTTTCTTTTTGAATTTCTTTTCTGTCTGACCACAGTGCTCTCTGCCGACACCTCTGTCCATGTCAGGAACTATCCAGAGCAGGAGCAAATCCCTATATCAAACCTCTCCTGCTCTGGACAGTTCCTGACATGGACAGAGGTGTTAGCAGAGAGCACTGTGGTCAGACAGAAAATAAATTCAAAAAGAAAAGAACTTTCTCTGGATTATACAGCAGCTGATAAGTACTTTCTGGCACCACTTGATTTAAAAATAATGTTTTCCACCGAAATACCCCTTTAACCTTTTATCCCCTCTCCACAGCATAGAGGATAAGTCTCTGTGAACCCCCATAATCTAGTGCCCGGAGCCCTGGTGCTCAGATGATTTTTATTCAGAACACCGGCTTTCTTCATGCATGGAGTGGCTGTGGTTGACATGCCCCCTCCATGCACGTTCTATATGAGAGCTGAAGATACACGAGTTCTGTACTCAGTGGCCCTGATTTACTAAGAGTGGAGTGTAGTTTTCTTTGTGGGTTTTAATTCCCTTCAATGTTTTTTTCCACGGTATTTACTAAAATTTCCCTACATTTTGCACTTTTCCCTTGTGTTTTACACATGCTCTGATCTGTAGGGTTTTCCTCAGTTCAAATCCACTACATTTTTATGTGGAAACGTTCCAGGGACATGCCCCCTTTTTGGCGGCCACGCCCAATTTTCCTGGTGACCACAGCCCTTTTTCAGGTTTTCCTAGTTAAATTGAGAGTTAGTCAGATTTTTTCCATTCTGGCGCACATTCTGGCACAGACTGTATTTCTGGTGCACAACCCGACAAAATATGTCGGGTTTACAATAGTAAATAGAGATGTATGAAGGGAACATTTAGACTACCACATGGTTGTTCCGTGCATAAGGAGAGACCGGGCACCTGACAGGAGATAACAGGGGGTCCCAGCGGTCGGACCCCTGTGATCAGACACTTATTCCCTATTCTGTGGATAGGAGATAAGATGTTAACCCCTTCCTGCTACAGGACGTATGCATACGTCCCAGCTGCTGACAGGTTCGTGCAACTGGACGTATGCATATGTCCTGTATTAATAGCTTCACTGTGCGGCTCTGCACAGTGAAGCCACGGCGATCTCCGCTGCTATCGGCAGCAGGGGATCGCTGTGACATGTTCACGGACCAGTCAGAGCGATCCCGCTGTGCGATCGCTCTGACTGGCTTTTTTCCTGACAGGCTCTGTGATCAGAGCCTGGCTTCACTGTGCGGCTCTGCATAGTGAAGCTGCCGGTGATCTCGGCTGCTATCAGCAGCGGAGATCACTATGACACATACAGGGACCAATCAGAGCGGTCCCGCTGTGTGATCGCTCTGATTGGCTGTTCTCTGACAGACTGGCCAATCAGAGCGCAGATCACGTGACCGGACTGTCTCTGGCTCCGTGATCGCGCTTCTGACAGTCAGTCTGTCAGAGAAGAGCGAGGAGTCAGGACGTGCTGCGGTCTGATCTGCCGTTTTCACGGCAGATCAGCCACATAGTAAAAATAAACAGTAAAACACACACACATTATCCCCCTCATCACCGCACCTCCCCTGCCATCACCATATAGTACCCCCCCACCTGTGATCATCCCCCTCATCAGCCCCTCATCGCCCCTCATCACCCCCTGAGATCTTCGCCCCTCATCACCCCCTGAGATCTTTGCCCCTTGTCCCCCTGTGATAGCTGCGACGTACACCAGTGTGATCGTCGCCCCCTGTCACCAGAGACCGTTGCCCCCTGTCCCCTGTGGTAGCTGTGGCGTGCTGATTAGTATTTTTCAATATAAATCAGCCGTCCGCTATCACCGTCCGTCACCCCTGTGTCACCTGAGTTTGCTTTCATCTGAGACCGTCGCCCATGTGTCACCTGTGATCGTCACCCCTTGTCACTGTTCCAAAAAGTAAAAAAAAATTAAAAAGTCTAAAAGAACTTGAAACCACCCATTCACCTGTCCTTTGATCACCCTCCAGTGATCACCCCCTGAGACCGTCACCCCCTGTCCCCGGTGGTAGCTGTGGTGTGCTGATTAGTATTTTTCAATATAAATCAGCCGTCCACTATCACCGTCCGTCGCCCCTGTGTCACCTGAGTTTTCTGTCTGCTGTCATCTAAGACCGTCGCCCCTGTGTCACCTGTGATCGTCGCCCCTGTGTCACCTGTGATCGTCGCCCCTTGTCACTGATCCTATTGTCATCCCACATGTCAGGCACATCACAGCGGATGTATTCGCTGGAGGAGGCCTATGAATTTTTGGCCTCAGAGACGGAGTCTGTGAGCGATGATGGGGACCCTATATTCCTAATCTCATCCTCATCTTCATCCTCATCCGACTCGGACGTGCCACCCCCAAGGAGGCGACGCAGGCAGGCCACTGCAGTGGCCGCTGCGTTACCAGGCCCATCTAGGCTTTCCGAGCCCTCGGAGCCCTCTGACTCCACATGGGTAGACCCAGACCATTTTACACCCCAAATTCCTGGGTTTACAGGGAATGCAGGGATGCAATTCCCATTTGCTGGGTTGGAAGAAAAAGTTATTTTTCACCGATGAGCTGCTAGAGCATTTGGTTGCGCAAACAAACATCTACCCCAACCAATATATTACTGCACACCCCACCTCTAGTTACGCTCATCCGAATACGTGGACCCCTTTGACCCCATCAGAGATGGCAAAATTTTGGGGTATAAAGCTCAGCATGGGGCTTCTGAAGAAACCCAGTATATGCTCATACTGGAGCCACAACCTGCTGTATAACACCCCCATGTACCGCATGGCGATGAGCAGGACACGTTTTGAGCAGATAATGAGGTTTCTGCATTATAATGATAATGCCACTTGTCCACCTAGAGACCACCCTAGCTATGACCGGCTATATAAAATTTGGCCGCTTATAGACCACCTAAATGCCGTGTTCCAGGCGGCATATGTCCCAGAAAGGGAAATATCAATTGACGAGTCCCTGGTGCACTTCATGGGCAGGCTACAATTCCGCCAGTACCTGCCCAGCAAAAGGGCACGGTATGGGGTAAAGATGTACAAGCTGTGTGAAAGTGCATCAGGATACACGTACCGGTTGCGTGTATATGAGGGGAAAAACTCGTCAATTGAACCCCCAGAGTGCCCCCCTGTCCTGGGAATTACAGGCAAGATAGTATGGGATTTGGTGCACCCCATACTAGACCAGGGATACCACCTCTACCTGGACAATATCTACACCAGCGTCCCCCTATTCAAGTGCCTCACTGCACGTGGGACAGTAGCATGCGGCACTGTCTGTAAAAACCCAGAGAGGCCTCCCCAAACCTCTGCTGGCACATACCATGCGGAAGCATGAGAGCAGGGCACTGTGCAGCGATGGCATATTGTGTGTCAGATACAAGGATAAGAGAGAGGTCCTTGTACTCACCACAATACATAGCCACGCCACCACCCCGGTTTCTGTACGCGGGACCCCTACAGAAATCCATAAGCCAGACTGCATCCTGGCTTACAATAAGTTCATGGGAGGGTGGACTTGTCTGACCAGGTGCTAAAGCCATACAGCGCCATGAGAAAGACAAGGGCGTGGTATAAGAAACTGGCTGTGCATATGGTACAGATGGCCTTATATAACGCCTTTGTCCTGTACCGACATGCCAGCCAGAGTGGGACGTTCTTGGAGTTTCAGGAGGTGGTCATAAGGAACCTGATATTTGGGGACCAGGAAGGTGCAGGCCCCAGCACTTCTGAGTCCTCACGGATTGTGCCAGGGCAGTATTTCTCCAGTGAAATCCCCCACACTGGGAAGAAGGGGAGGACCCAAAAGAAGTGCAGGGTCTGCTATAAAAGAGGGATCCGCCGCGACACTACGTACCAGTGCGAGACCTGCCCCACTCAGCTGGGACTGTGCATCCCATGTTTTAAAATTTATCACACATCCCTGCAATTTTAATTTGATCCATCTTAACCCCGTGTATCACATCACATGCCACTGTTTTTTCTTAGTTAATTTTACCCCCCCCCCCCCCCCCCCCATTTTATTAGAATCTGTGGCCTAGGGTGCCACGTATTATTTTTCTTTTTACCCCAAAACCATTCCTGCAAAATATGTGGTACAGTGTGCCGCAAATTATTTTAATTGTACCCCAAAACCATTCCAGCAAAATATGTGGTACAGTGTGCCGCAAATTTTTTTCATTGTACCGCAAAACCATTTCTTTGCTAGTGTGCCACAAATTATTTTCTATATATCCTTCTGTTCGGAGACCTGAAGTGCGCCAGCAGAGCACTAAATGTCCACCTATGGGGTGTTTTCTTAATTAGGAGAAATTGGGCTTCAAATTTTGGGGTCCATTTCCACCTATTACCTCTTGTATAAAAGTAAAATTGGGGGTAACACCATCATTTTAGTGTTAAAAATCTAATTTTCCATTTTCATTTCCAACTTCAACACAAAGTTGTCAAACACCTGTGAGGAGTTAAGTCTCACTATACCCCTTGTTACGTTCCTTGAGGGGTCTAGTTTCCAAAATATTATGCCATGTGGGTTTTTTTTTTGCTGTTCTGGCACCCTGGGGACATACTAAATGCAACATGCCCCCCGAAACAATTTCAAAAAGCCAAATTTTGCTCCTTCTCTTCTGAGACCTGTAGTGTACCAGCAGAGCACTTAACATCCACCTATGGGGTGTTTTCTGAATTGGGAGAAATTGGGCTTCAAAGTTTGGGGGTTATTTTCTGCTATTACCCTTTTTTTAAATGTAATTTTTTTGGAAAACCAAGCATTTTAGGAATTTTTTTTTTACATATGCAAAAGTCGTGAAACCCCTGTGGGGTATTAAGGTTCACTTTATCCCTTGTTATGTTCCCCAAGGGGTCTAGTGTCCAAAATGTGATGCCATGTGGGTTTTTTTTTTTTGCTGTCCTGGCACCATAGGGGCTTCCTAAATGCAGCATGCCGCCAGAGCAAAATTTGCTTCCAAAAAGTCGAAATGTGACTCCTTCTCTTCTGAGACCTGTAGTGCGCCAGAAGAGCACTTTTCACCCCCATATGAGGTGTTTTCTGAATCGGGAGAAATTGGGCTTCAAATTTTGGGGGGTATGTTCTGCTTTAACCCTTTGTAAAAATGTAACATTTTTGGGAAACCAAGCATTTTAGGTAAAATTATTATTATTATTTTTTACATATGCAAAAGTTGTGAAACCCATGTGGGGTATTAAGGTTCACTTTACCCCTTGTTACGTTCCCCAAGGGGACTAGTTTCCAAAATGTGATGCCATGTGGTTTTTTTTTTTGCTGTCCTGGCACCATAGGGGCTTCCTAAATGCGACATGCCCCCAGAGCAAAATTTGCTTCCAAAAAGCCAAATGTGACTACTCCTCTTCTGAGACCTGTAGTGCGCCAGCAGAGCACTTTTCACCCCCATATGGGGTGTTTTCTGAATTGGGAGAAATTGGGCTTCAAATTTTGGGGGGTATTTTCTGCTTTAACTCTTTGTAAAAATGTAAATTTTTTGGGAAACAAAGCATTTTAGGTAAATTTTTTTTTTTTTTATTTACATATGCAAAAGACGTGAAACCCCTGTGGGGTATTAAGGTTCATTTTACCACTTGTTACATTCCCCAAGGGGTCTAGTTTCCAAAATGGTATGCCATTTGTTTGTTTTTTTGCTGTCCTGGCACCATAGGGTCTTCCTAAATGCGGCATGCCCCCAGAGCAAAATTTGCTTAAAAAAAACAAATGTGACTACTCCTCTTCTGAGACCTGTAGTGCGCCAGCATAGCACTTTTCACCCCCATATGGGGTGTTTTCTGAATCAGGAGAAATTGGGCTTCAAATTTTGGGGGGTATTTTCTGCTATTACCCTTTTCAAAAATGTAACATTTTTGGGAAAACAAACATTTTAGGTAAAACATTTTTTTTTTTTACATTTGCAAAAGTCATGAAACACCTGTGGGGTATTAAGGCTCACTTTATCCCATGTTACATTCCCCGAGGGGTCTAGTTTCCAAAATGGTATGCCATGTGTTTTTTTTTGTTTTTTTTGCTGTCTTGAAACCCTAGGGGCTTCCTAAATGGGACATGCCCCCCAAAAACCATTTCAGAAAAATGTTCTCTCCAAAATCCCCTTGTCGCTCCTTCTCTTCTGAGCCCTCTACTGTGCCCACCGAACACTTTACATAGACATATGAGGTATGTGTTTACTCAAGAGAAATGGGGCTACAAATACAAGTAAAAATTTTCTCCTTTTACCACTTGCAAAAATTCACTGGTCCATGAAAAATATCGAGTTTGAGAATTTTGTGAAAAATTGGAAAATTGCTGCTGAACTTTGAAGCCCTCTGGTGTTTTCCAAAAGTAAAAACTCATAAATTATATGATGCAAACATAAAGTAGACATATTGTATATGTGAACCAAAAAAAATGATTTTGAATATCCATTTTCCTTACAAGCAGAGAGCTTCAAAGTTAGAAAAATGCAAGTTTTTCATTTTTTTCATAAAATTTTGGGATTTTTTACCAAGAAAGGATGCAAGTCACCACAAAATTTTACCACTATGTTAAAGTAGAATATGTCATGAAAAAAAAATCTCGGAATCATATTGGTAAGTAAAAGCATCCCAGAGTTATTAATGTTTAAAATGACAGTGGTCAGATTTGCAAAAAAGGCCTGCGTCCTTAAGGTGAAAATGAGCTGTGTCCTTAAGGGGTTAAAAACCAGAGTTTCCCTTTAAAGAGGAACTCCGGTGAAAAAAAAAATTTTATTAAATCAACTGGTGCCAGAAAGTTAAACAGAGTTGTAAATTTCTTCTATTAAAAATTTTTAATCCTTCCTGTACTTATTAGCTGCTGAATACTACAGCAGAAATTATTTTCTTTTTGAAACACAGAGCTGTCTGCTGACATCATGAGCACAGTGCTCTCTGCTGACATCTCTGTCCATTTTAGGAACTGCCCAGAACAGCATATGTTTGCTATAGGGATTTCCTTTTACTCTGGCAGTTCCTAAAATGGACATAGATGTCAGCAGAGAGCACTGTGCTCGTGATGTCAACAGACAGCTCTGTGTTTCAAACGGAAAAGAATTTCGACTGTAGTATTCAGCAGCTAATAAGTACAGGAAGGATTAAGATTTTTTAATAGAAGTAATTTACAAATCTGTTTAACTTTCTGGCACCAGTTGATTTAAAAAAAAAAAAAAAAAGTTTTTCACCGGAATACCCCTTTAAGCTTGGATAATAGTAATTGCTGATACCCTTGAACCAAACAGCAATCTTAGTAAGTCAGGACTCACTGTCGGCACAGCTCTACTTCTTGGCTACACACAACACAATGTCAGTGCAGGCTTGTCAAATACTATGTATGTAGAAGGCTGGCCCTCCTGTGTAAGCAGTGGTGCAAGTAAATACGGCAGTCCCCAGATACTTAAAAATTAGATGAGACGGCTCTTTACATAGGCCAGGAGTTTTTTCTCCCAATCTAGAAGTTAGCATAAACACTCCCATTTAAGTGAGCATGATGGTCACATGATTATATTCACACTTATGGGCTCTGCACTCTCACTCCTAAGTACCTCATAACCTTATTGCATCTGTGGGTAAACTTCAATGTTGCCCAATTTCCAAACCAGAAATGACAGCCCTGCATAGAAATAAATGTACAGTATACAACGTAAACAGGAGAATACAGCAGCACACTGCTAGCACAAAGCAACAGATAAAACATGAAATGCTATATTGCTACAAAGAAAAATTTAAAATTGAGGCGCTTCGCTCACCATTTGGCCAAATAGTTTGGACCATCCCACCGCGATAAGGTGACCTCATTGGGAAGGACCCTACACTGTGAATGTGCCTCTGTGCAATCAATTACCAGGCTTGTACGGTCTGAAACATCCCGCACCTTATAAGATGGTGGGGTTCAGGAACCAACATGGAGGTAGCCACTCCCCTATATGTATAACACAAAAAAGTATAAGTTGGCCAGCACAAATTGATTCCAAACTATTGCATGGACCTGGCATACAGGTGCACGCTGCTAGGCTAAATATACACAAACAGGAGAATACAGCAGCACAATATAGCATGTCATGTTTTATCTGTATCTTTGGGTCCATGCAATAGTTTGGTATCAGTATGTGCTGACCAACTTATCCTCTTTTGCAGTATTCAACATAGCTATATTTGAAACATATCCTGCAATATAAGGCATAACTGGTTAGCATAAATAAATTAATTTACAGTTTAACATTTTGTAAGGAGTACACCTGACGGTCTCTAGGGATATAGTTAACAAAAGGATTAAAATAGAATTCTGTGATTGGCTGTCACTTTTCACTGGTCCTATATATGATTTCATCATACTAGCTATACTAATGTAGACTATATAGCAATATTGGCATTAAGCTTGCATACAAATACTTATATAATAATTAGAGATATGCACCAGGACCTAGCTGTGCCATATCCACTATCCACTAAGGAGAATGCACAAAGAGAACTAGAAATGGTACATGACGGAAGAAAGATTTCTATTATAAAGTTTTGATAATTATTTTTAATAAGTAATTGATCCATTTCTCTAGAACAGTGGGTATTGTCAGTAAGCCAGACAAAAATAACTTTATAGTCCTCCCAGTTACTAAAACAAAATGTTGGCTACATTTCCTAGTGATTTACAAGTGAACACTAATCTGGGAAGGATTTGCTTATTCGTCTTGGGATATTTTGGGAAAGTGGTTCAATAACATTTCCAAATGCTACAGGATGGTGACATTTTCCCTGGTTTGGCCACAATAGATATGTTTGTTCAGGAAACCAAAGGATTTCTGGAAGAGAAACTGTTTAACTAAATGAGAAGAAAAGCTTGTTTATGTCCAATAGTCTTAAAGGCTCCTCCAATGTAATTCATACAAATGAGCAGGTTTTCTTCATTATTATTCTCCAACCAGACTTTCTGTAAACATAATCCCCATTCATAACAGACATTGTAAGCCAAATGCTTAAAAGAAAACAATTCTTGTAAATAAAGCATACAATGGGCACTGTTTAGATCACTCATGTCTCTTAAACCGACTTATCAAAAGAAATTTCCCTTTGAGTAGATGAGATTGTAACATTTACCAAATGGTATATAATGTGTCCAGGAGCTAAAGGATTTTTACTAATCATCCATTTTCCTCAATGATTTACTTACAGTAAATTCTTACAAAGGGTCATTGTTGTACCTGGCCCATTTCCAAACTTAGATTTTTACAGCCTAAGGAAAAATGTGTCTAATTGTTGTTTTATCCTTTTTTTCCTTTGCAGTCTTGAATCAAGAGGGCCAACCTCTGATTGAAGGGAGACTAAAGGAGAAGCAGGTCCGGTGGAAGTTTATCAAGAGATGGAAAACGCGCTATTTCACTCTGGCAGGAAATCAGCTTCTATTTCGCAAAGGAAAATGTGTAAGCATTCATGTACTGTACATTTCCCTTTCATTGATGTTTACATATGTTCCCCTGAAGGTTTTAATTATTCCTCATCCCTGATAGTATAACTTGTAGCTGCCAGCCAAAGACTCTGGACATGTTTGTTTTTTGATCAGTGGGGTCTGTATCTTTTCTTTGCAGAGACTGCGCACATGGCCCCAGTCTACATTGGTCTTTAGGGTGCTGATTTACCTTGAACAGTACTGTACATTTTGTTCAAATGAGATGAGTCGGAGATTAGATCTGACTAAGTGTTGGCTGTAAATAGAAATACTCTTCAGGCAACACATCTAGGAGAAGTGCTTAGAGGCTGTGAAAGAAAAGAACTGATCCATGAAGGATAACATTGTTTACTTGTCACATAGTGATATATTTTCTAAATTATAGTTATTCTTTCTTAGCTCATATGACTAGGTACATAGCCTTTCTTCTCTAGTAATGTAACTACAAATTGTAAACTGTATATTGTATAAAATAGTGATTATAATGATATAGCCTACATTAAACAGTCTAGTACAAAATGTGCTGATGCCCAATAGCTCACACTCCCCAGTCCATTTAACCCCTTAAGGAAGAGGCCAATTTGTTAACCCCCCCCCCCCTGCCCCCTTATTTTGTGCAGGACCAATTGTACTTTGCAATGTCTTCATTCCTTTTTCCTAAAACATATGCTCCAAAACAGAAAAAAAAGCTATTTTGCTAATTTTGGGGGGGGGGGGGAGTTCTTCATGACTCCATTCACTGTGTGGCCAAATTAACATGTTATCTTGATACTTTAGGTTGGGACGATTAAAACAATACCCAGTTTGTACTGTAGTTTTCATCATGTTTTACTTATTTTTATTTTTTTTATTCTAAACTTTTTATTAAAAAAAATGTAAATTTTTTTTACCAGGCTTTATAAGGGCTCATTTTTGCGCTGTGATTTGTAGTTTTTTCCAGTACCATTGTAGTTTTGATTGGACTTTTCGATAGCTTTTTACTTAATTTTTTTTTATGGGGTATGATGTGATTAAAAAAAACGCAATTCTGGGGTTTGGTATTCTTTTACATTTATAACATTCACCTTATGGGATAAATAATTTTGTATTATAATGGTTTGGACAATTATGCAATACCAATTACATTTAATTTTATTATGTTTACATATTTTGTTTATGAAATTTGGGAAAAAGGGGGTGATTTAAACTTTTAATATGGAAAGGCTTAAATGGGCACTGTCACCAACTTTTTTTTTTTTTTTATATGTTGTAGTACTTACAGGGTTGGCAATTTATGTGGATACACCTTAATAAAATGGGAATGGTTGGTGATATTAACTTCCTGTTTGGGGCACATTAGTATATGTGAGGGGGAAAATTTTCAAGATGGGTGGTGACCATGGCGGCCATTTTGAAGTTGGCCATTTTGAATCCAACTTTTGTTTTTTCAATAGGTCATGTGACAAATCAAACATATTGGGAATTTCACAAGAAAAACAATGATGTGCTTGGTTTTAACATAACTTTATTCTTTCATGAGTTATTTACAAGTTTCTGACCACTTATAAAATGTGTTCAATGTGCTGCCCATTTTTTTGGATTGTCAATGCAACCCTCTTCTCCCACTCTTCACACACTGATAGCAACACCGCAGGAGAAATGCTAGCACAGGCTTCCAGTATCCGTAGTTTCAGGTGCTGCAGAATGGGCAAAACAAAAATTTGAACAGGACCCTCAGTTTAAGCAGAAGTTTTTGTTCAGTGATGAGGCAAACTTTTATGTGAATGGTGAAGTTAACAAACAAAACCACCGCTATTGGTCTGACACTAACCCACATTGGATAGATCCCTCCAAGACTGTTGGAACACAAAAATTGATGGTATGGTGTGGTATATGGGGTACAAAGATAGTGGGGCCATTCTTCATCAATGGAAACCTCAAGGCCACCGGATATGCGAAATTGCTACATGATGATGTGTTTCCCTCTTTATGCACTGAAGCTGGCACGTTCCCTGAGTTTTTCCAGCAAGATGGTGCACCACCATATTATGGGTGTCAGGTCCTAGATGAACAGTTTCCTGGAAAGTGGATTGGTCATCATGGGCCAGTTGAATGGCTCCCAAAGTCTCCTGATCTGACCCCCTTAGACTTTAATCTTTGGGGTCATCTGAATGCAATTGTCTATGCTGTGAAGATACGAGATGTGCAGCACCTGAAACTACGGATACTGGAAGCCTGTGCTAGCATTTCTCCTGTGGTGTTGCTATCAGTGTGTGAAGAGTGGGAGAAGAGGGTTGCATTGACAATCCAACACAATGGGCAGCACATTGAACACATTTTATAAGTGGTCAGAAACTTGTAAATAACTCATGAAAGAATAAAGTTACGTTAAAACCAAGTACATCGTTGTTTTTCTTGTGAAATTCCCAATAAGTTTGATGTTTCACATGACCCTCTTCCTATTGAAAAAACAAAAGTTGGATTCAAAATGGCCGACTTCAAAATGGACACCATGGTCACCACCCATCTTGAAAAGCTTCCCCCCTCACATATACTAATGTGCCACAAACAGGAAGTTAATATCACCCTCCATTCCCATTTTATTAAGGTGTATCCAAATAAATGGCCCACCCTGTAGTTTCATTCTTTTTTTTTCTTTTTATTAAAGTAGTTTATTTTACATGTTAAAACCAGCCACTAGGGGTCTCCCTCCTAGTGGCCGGCTGAAGCCTGGCGTGACATCACGCCTGAATTCGGACCGATTCCAGCCAGGCAATCAGTCCAAATTCATTCAGGCTGTGCTCGCTCCCTGCCTGTCAGTCAGACAGGTGGGAGCGAGCACTGAAAATATAGAGGAGTGCATTGGCTCGCATGCTGGCCCCGCCTCCCTGCATAGACGTGCCGCCGCTGAAGTCCTGCACTCTACTCTACTACTTGGGTATATCTTTTTTGGGGTGGGGGAGTGCAGGGGGGGGTTGCGGGGAGCGGGTTGCGTGGAGCGGGGGAGCAGGTTGCGGGGTTCACGGCCGTAACTCAGATACTGTTTTCACCACAGGGTGCCTCCAGCTGTTTCACCACTACAACTCCCAGCATGCCCTGACAGCCAATAGATGTCAGGGCAAGCTGGGAGTTGTAGTGGTGAAACAGCTGGAGGCACCCTGTATAGTGAACTAAGGGCGGAAGTCGGCCCCCCCAGCAGGTATCAGTGATGTCGTGCCTGCTGGGGAAGTGACAAAAGGACATTTCTAAGATAATAAAAAAAAAATTTAAAGGCAGAAAAGGGGTTAGGAATAAATGGGCAATAGGAAGGGACAGAAAAAAAAGGATGGTGGGAGCTACCCTTTAGGCTAGGTTCAGACTACGGAATCTCCTGGCAGAAAATTTCCACCCAGAGATTCCGAGTGCGGTCAGAGTTGACTGAATCAGTCGGCACTTGGACCGTGCAGACACTGCAGTCTCCAATAGACTGCAATGTGTTCCGCGAGTATTTCCGCCTGAAGAAAGACCAATGCCATTCTTCAGGCGGAAATTTCAAAGCGGATTTCCCGTTCACAAATTCCGCTTCACAAATTCCGAAGTGTGAATTTGTGAAGGGAAACCCATTCACTACACTATACATTTTAGCAAGCGGAATTTCTGACTGCAATTTCAAAGCAGAATTGCAGACGGAAATTCTGTAGTCTGAACCTAGTCTTAATGTGTGTGGGTAAAACCTTTATTATAAACAAAAAAAATGATTACACTTTATTGGTCCCTTTGGGGGGAATCATTAGATTCCTCATACAGATCAGTGCAGTTCCACAGAGTCTCTGATGCTCACCACGGCTTCCTGGTTACAGTGACACAGTGACTTGCCTAAGCCAATGATTGGATGAGTGCACATTTCCTGCAGGATAGATGCATCATAGAAACCAGGACACAGCAGTGAGCATCGGAAGCTGAGATCCATCGGAACGGCAGCAGCGGGGGCTCAGAGCAGGTTTCACTTTTTAGCACTGACTTTGCTTTTAAATTTTTTTATCAGTTTGGAACACCCCTATAAAGCAAAATGAATAAAGTCCACATCACTTGCATCATGTAAATCATTCTCCTGATAGTTTAGGATCTTTTGGCATTAGTGCTGACTTAATAATGTCAGGGCCCTGTGTAATCTCCCTGTGTAATGACTGCAGCAATGGACTGCGCAAACAATCCAGTGATCATTTGTGTGGCTCTTCCTACAAGAAGTTGGAGCCTTGTAAAAGGCTTTACAAATGGGCACCAATCTATGAGATCAGCACTCGTTTACAGATGGCTTGGGCCCTAAGTCAGTGAGAACAAGATTATAAAGGCCTGGTTAGGTCTGCACATGTGCACATGTGAGTTACTAGAATATCAACATGGGCCTCGGACTTTTTCCACAAAATAATTAAATTAGCTGTTTTTATGAATGTTAAAGCTATAACTGTGATGGGTCACAAGTTAATGGTATAAATGTTTAGCTCTTGTTCATTGTTTTATTCTTAAAGGGGTTATCCAGGAAAAAACTTTTTTCATATATCAACTAGCTCCAGAAAGTTAAACAGATTTGTAAATTAAAAAATGCAGTGTAGCCCGGACCTTCTAGGTGAGTATAAAATGGATATACGTGGATCGTGCTTCAATAATAATTATCATTTATTTATAAAATATAGATAAGATTTCGACACTTCTCACAGGGCCCTTGTGAGAAGAACATACATATTAAAAGGCAACCTAACAATATATTAGGCAATAGTATTAAAATTATAAACTTGGCATAGAGTAATAGAATGAAATAGCAGAGTAAGATCTGTACCATGCAAATATATTAGAGAGTTGCTCTTCTAGATATTTAGGGTAGATATGTCCCTTTTAGATACAGTAGCAAACAGTCTGTGTTATTAGAAATTGTTACCGGTCTGTAAATTGTAACTCAGGCGATGGATATTGCTCCCGCAATGGCTGAGTGTCCGTGGTGTGCACAGTTCACTGTGCGGTGCTTCCAATTGTAAGCCTGGTCCAGTAGGGTCTGAGCGTGGTGGCAGTCGCTGTCGGCTAAGGCGCTGGCAGGCGCCGAAGATCGTAGTGATGTCCGGGGACTGCTGGCGCTGGCGTGCGCTGGAGTTGGTATTCCTCACCGCTTTGTTAGTTGGTAGACAGGACAATGTACTGGAGGGCTGGAAGTTCACCTCGTGGTGCCGGCGTCTGACGTCAGAGCCGGGATGGCTACACCAGGATAGTTGCACCGGGATGGATCTGAACTGCTGAACCGGGTAGGTAGCAGAGTGAGAGCGCTAGTGATGGTACAGTTCATGAAGGGTAACTGGCCATAAAATTTGGGCACAGTTCAAGTACTACTATGCCAGTAGATAACGACTAGACGCGTTTCAGGGTTGTATAATATAACCCTTTCCTCAGTACTCATCATGACTACTGAGGAAAGGGTTATATTATACAACCCTGAAACGCGTCTAGTCGTTATCTACTGGCATAGTAGTACTTGAACTGTGCCCAAATTTTATGGCCAGTTACCCTTCATGAACTGTACCATCACTAGCGCTCTCACTCTGCTACCTACCCGGTTCAGCAGTTCAGATCCATCCCGATGCAACTATCCTGGTGTAGCCATCCCGGCTCTGACGTCAGACGCCGGCACCACGAGGTGAACTTCTAGCCCTCCAGTACATTGTCCTGTCTACCAACTAACAAAGCGGTGAGGAATACCAACTCCAGCGCACGCCAGCGCCAGCAGTCCCCGGACATCACTACGATCTTCGGCGCCTGCCAGCGCCTTAGCCGACAGCGACTGCCACCACGCTCAGACCCTACTGGACCAGGCTTACAATTGGAAGCACCGCACAGTGAACTGTGCACACCACGGACACTCAGCCATTGCGGGAGCAATATCCATCGCCTGAGTTACAATTTACAGACCGGTAACAATTTCTAATAACACAGACTGTTTGCTACTGTATCTAAAAGGGACATATCTACCCTAAATATCTAGAAGAGCAACTCTCTAATATATTTGCATGGTACAGATCTTACTCTGCTATTTCATTCTATTACTCTATGCCAAGTTTATAATTTTAATACTATTGCCTAATATATTGTTAGGTTGCCTTTTAATATGTATGTTCTTCTCACAAGGGCCCTGTGAGAAGTGTCGAAATCTTATCTATATTTTATAAATAAATGATAATTATTATTGAAGCACGATCCACGTATATCCATTTTATACTCACCTAGAAGGTCCGGGCTACACTGCATTTTTTGGTTTTCCTTTTCTAGCAATTAAGGTATAGTTGCTTGCCCAGTTTGACCTCGGTGCGTAATAGTTGTGAGCTGCACACACCTACATAGTTTTTTCTTTTTAGATTTGTAAATTACTTCTATTAAAAATCTTAATCCTTTCAGTACTTATGAGCTTCTGAAGTTAAGGTTGTTCTTTTCTGTCTAAGTCCTCTCTGATGACACCTGTCTCGGGAAACGCCCAGTTTAGAAGCAAATCCCCATAGCAAACCTCTTCTAAACTGAGACATGAACATCTGTCCATGTCTCCTTCGCTCACCTATGTATTGCTCGCATGCACTGCTCACCATCATAAACCACCCAAATTCACCTCATTCCATGGTACAGCACAGAAGTCGCTCCATCACTTCACCCAGCCATCTGCTCTCCCTCTTCTTTCTTCTGCTTTTAGCTGCTGGGGACATTGCTCCTAACCCTGGCCCACCTTTCACTAATACTTGCTCTACACTACCTGCCTCTTGCGGAACCACTACAAACTTTAACTGCGCTCTCCTAAACTCTCGATCTGTGTGCAATAAGCTCACCCAGATTCATGACTTATTTCTCACTAATTCTCTTAATCTGCTGGCTCTCACAGAAACATGGATACAACCTTCTGACACTGCTTCTCTCGCTGCTTTATCTTATGGTGACCTTCACTTTTCCCATACCCCTAGATCTGACACCAGGCATGGTGGAGGAGTTGGGGTGCTTCTAGCCCCATGCACTTTTCAAGTCATCCCCCTATTACCTTCACTCACGTTTACCTCTTTTGAGGTCCACACCCTCAGGCTCTTCCGCCCATTGTCTCTCAGAGTGGCGGTCATCTATCGTCCTCCTGGTTCTCCCCAAATGTTCCTGGATCATTTTGCAACCTGGCTTCCCTCACTTTCTTTCCTCAGAAACACCTACACTCATCATGGGTGATTTTAATATCCCCATTGATACCCCAATCTCCTCTTCTGCCTCTCGGCTTCTGTCTCTAACCTCCTCCTTTGCCCTTTCACAGCTTACTGACTCTCTCACACACAAGGATGGGAATACACTGGACTTGATCTTCTCTAGACTTTGTTCTGTCTCTAAATTCACAAATTCTCCTTTTGAGCTCTTCCGGACACTCCAACCTTGTACACTTACAGAAACCTGCGTGCCATAAACACCAGTCAATTTATAGACATTCTACAATCTTTACTATCACCAATCTCTTATCTCTCCTGCCCTAATCTACAGCCAAACATTACCATGACACTCTAAAGTCTACCCTGGATCAAATGGCACCCTCTAAAACACGAACCTCCCGACACAGACGGCAGCAACCTGGCACACACTAACAACCCGCTTTCTCAGGTGATGCTCTAGGTGTGTTGAACGTCTGTGGAAGAAAACTAAGATTTCTTCAGACTATCTGCACTATAAATTCATGCTTAAATCCTATTACTCCGCTCTTCATCTCGCCAAACAAACATATTTTACCTCCCTCATCTCCTCTCTGTCTAGCAACCCAAAACGCCTTTTTGACATGTTCAACTCTCTCCTTCGGCCTAAAGTACCGACCCCAATCACTGATCTCTGTGCTTAAGACCTGGCCAAATACTTCAAAACTAAGATCGATGACATTCGTGATGAAATCCTCTCCCAGTCCCCTAAAAGTTCTGATCCAATTCCCAGCCACATCTCCTCTTCATCACTCTCAGTTTTTGAGCCTGTAACGGAGGATGAGGTTTCCAGGCTCCTCTCCTCCGCCCGCCCCACTACCTGCTCTAGTGACCCCATGCCTTCATACCTCATCCAGTCTCTCTCTCCTGCTATCAGCTGTCACCTAACTAACATTTTTAACCTCTCCCTCTCTTGTGGGGTCTTTCCCTCCTCCTTCAAACACTCTATCATAACCCCACTATTGAAAAAAACATGTCTGGACCCGTCCTGTGCAGCCAACTATCGACCCATCTCAAATCTCCCCTTTTTCTCCAAACTCCTGGAACGCTTGGACTACTCACGCCTTATCCGCTATCTCTCCGAGAACTCTCTTTGACCCCTTACAGTCTGGTTTCCGCTCCCTTCACTCCACAGAAACAGCCCTAACCAAAGTCACTAACGATCTTCTGACGGCCAAATCAAATGGCAATTTCTCTTTACTGATTCTCTTGGACCTCTCTGCGGCTTTTGACACTGTGGATCACCAACTCCTCCTCAGTAGTCTCCGCTCCATCGGTCTCAAGGACTCTGCTCTCGCCTGGTTTTCCTCCTATCTCTCTGGCCGCTCCTTTAGCGTCTCGTTTTCTGGCTCTACTTCTTCTCCTCTTCCCCTTGCTGTCGGGGTTCCCCAGGGATCGGTCCTGGGTCCTCCACTCTTTTCACTCTACACATTCCCCATTGGAAAAACAATCAGTAGATTTGGTTTCCAGTACCACCTCTATGCTGATGACACCCAACTCTATACCTCTTCCTCCAACATCACCCCTGCACTCCTACAGAATACCAGTGACTGTCTCTCTGCTGTCTCAGACATCATGTCCTCTTTATATCTGAAACTAATTCTTTCTAAATCAGAACTTCTTGTTTTTTTCTCCATCAACTGATACTGTACCTAACCCTGACATTTCCATCTCGGTATGTGGTACTACCATAACTCCCGGGCAGCAGGCTCGCTGTCTTGGAGTTATACTTAACTCTGATCTGTCTTTCACTCCCATATTCAGTCCCTTTCACGTTCTTGTCACCTGCATCTCAAAAACATTTCCAGAATCCGCCCATTTCTCACTACTGAAACTGCTTAAACTCTCATTATTGCTTTGATTCACTCCTGCCTCGACTACTGTAACTGTTTACTAATAGGCCTTCCTTTCTCCAAACTCTCTCCTCTCCAGTCCATCCTTAATGCCGCAGCCTGACTCATCTTCCTCTCCAGCCGCTACACCGACGCCTCCTCCCTGTGCCAGTCACTACACTGGTTACCAATTCAGTCCAGAATACAGTACAAAATCCTCAGTCTCACACACAAAGCCCTCCACAATGCTGCACCTCCCTACATCTCCTCTCTCATCTCTGTCTACCATCCTACACGTTCTCTACGATCTGCTAATGATCTCACACTAACATCTTCTATAATCCGAACTTCTCACTCCCGTCTCCAAGACTTCATTTGTGCTGCACCGGTTCTCTGGAATGCTATCCCTCAGACTCAACAACAACATCCACAGTTTCAAATGTGGCCTGAAAACACATCTCTTCAGACAGGCCTATAACATTCTTTAATTGGCCTCAACATATCCTCAACATATCCCCACACCTCTTATTTGAATAGTTATTGTGTAATATTATGTCTGATACTTGTCTTTGTGTGTACCCCATAATTGTAAGCGCTGCGGAATCTGTAGGCGCTATATAAATAAATAATTATTTATTTAGTAACATATAAAATGTATATGATTCTTACTGTACTTTCTATCTTCTGCAATCAACAATATGTATCATAGCTACAATATGTATCATAGCCGTCCTGCTTGGTTTGGGAGAGATCAGTCAGAGGGAAAGGAGTACTGCTAGCATTGAATTTAGATTAAAGAATGTGGATACCTTTTGCAGATACAAAAGGGGGCACATAAAGCAAAGGAGTTAAAGGAGCATATTAAGCAGTGGTACTTATGGTGGTCTGGATTAGTCTCTGATGGGGCCACTTGGGGCAGACTCTAAAGGCTCAACCTAAGACAGAGACTCTACAGATATATAGGCCATTGAAGGGGTACTCCACCCCTATACCTCTTATCCCCTATGCAAAGGATAGGGGATAAGAAGTCTTATTGCAGGGGTCCCGCCACTGGCAATCCCTGCGATCTCTCCTGCAACACCCACTATCATCTGCTGCACGGAGCAAGCTTCGCTCGGTACCTGACGACTGGTGATGCAGGGGCCAGAGGTTTATGATGTCATGGCCATGTCCCCTTGTTACATTACGCCCCTCCCCCTTAATGCAAGCCTATGGGAGTAGGCGTGGCGATCACTGGGAACCCCTGCGATCAGACATCTTATCCCCTATCCAAAGGAGTACCCCTTTAACGTATGATCGTGGAGGAGGTCTCAATCATGGAACATGGAAACCTTTTCATTTCAATACCATGCACCAGTGGCTCCCCTATGTATGTGGTTGGGTCCGGTACTAAAGCTCAGCCTATTTAAGTGAATAGTACAAGTTCCAATCCCCAACATAGCCAGAAGCATATGAACGTCAATGTTACTGCAGTAAGTCTGTTGCACCTTTTCACTGCAATTGTGATTGTAGAGCTAGGCCACCAAGTGGATCTTCTTTTAAATACAACTAATTATACAAATATAAATCATAGCACCAGGTTCAAACCAGAATAAATGTAAATGCGCTGATAAATAGATGTATTTCTCTTTAAAAGAAAAAAAGTAATCTATCTTCATAGTCTCTTCTTAGGTCCAATTTGTTTGGCTTTGTTAGGTAGGTAACATACCTTTCTGTATACAAGGTAATGAAAACTTAATTTTTCAAGCATATACACACTAAAAATAGCAATCTGAACAAAAATTTGAATACTGAGCTTTTAACCCATATTATGCCACGGCCCATTTGTTGGAATACAGAAATTTGATTACCTTCTTTTATGAACACTGGTAAGTTACAGTCTATAAAAGAATGTTTTGAAAACGATATAATCAGGGTACTTTGCATATTATAAAAATATATTAAGTATTTACTGATAGAATCCTCTAAAGATATGCAGCTGTCTATTAAAGTAACTTACACTTCAGAGGGAATAGAGTTTTGAACCCTATGCTGCTGATCGGGGATGTACAAGATGTGAAGCAGATGTGCTGAGATGTGTAGAGTAATATTTTTATTTGCATCATTAATTTAAATAGCACTTCACTTCAATGTTGACTACATACATGCATTTATGAAAACTGTGAAGGTCCATCTGGAATCTCTATTACTAGCCTACTGTGTTAAAAGAGATGGTAAATAATGAGAATTTAAATATGGACACTTTTTATTGCAAAAAGGCAATTTTTCAATACCTCCCTATCCAGATTTGTTCTGGTAAGTTAGTGCACATCAAAAACTGGATTACATTTTTGATTATTATTTACGTCTGCATGATTGAACATATAAATGACATCAGCAACATCAACTTACAATTCTGCTGACATGGGGTATTCAAACTGAGCTGCTACTCTGCTTTCTTTATTCTGTATAAAGAGGGGGTGGAGAGCTCTGCAGCAGAGATCAATAAAAGAACTGCCTATAAACAAGTTAAAGGGGTAGTCTGATGGAAAAAAAAAATTTTCACTGGTACCAGAAAGTTAAGCAGGTTTGTAAATTACTTCTATTTAAAAATCTTAATCCTTCCAGTACTTATCAGCTGCTGTATACTACAGAGGAAATTATATAGTTCTTTTTCTGTCTGACCACAGTGCTCTCTTGCTAATACCTCTGTCTATATCAGGAACTGTCCAGAGTACAAGCAAATCCCCATAGCAAACCACTCCTGCTCTGGACAGTTCCTGACATGGACAGAGGTGTCAGCAGAGAGCACTGAAAAGACTGAAAAGAACTATACAACTTCCTGTGGAGCATACATCAGGTGATAAGTACTGGAAGGATTAAGATTTTTAAATAGAAGTCATTTACAAATCAGTATAACTTTCTGACACCAGTTGATTTGAAAACATTTGTTTCCACCGGAGTACCCCTTTAAAGTAGTTTTCCAGTCAAAACGTATTTGTAGCCTAACACCAGAATAGGTGATCAATATCAGAATGGTGGAGTTCCAACACCTAGAACCCCCAACGAATCTGGCATACACAGAGAAACAACCAAACCTAAGAGACATCCATTACAAGTCATTGAAAGCCATAGAACATTGGCAGTAGGAAAAAAACAGATGAATGTGAAGTAGAGAGGATAATGCTGGCACTGCTCAAACTGGCTGACGGTTCCAAGAGGGCAAGGCAGCAAACAGGTGAGACAGCGGACACTGTATGCACTTAATGCCAGAAGGTGGTGCTCAGTCTATATTGAAATAGTAGCATAGAAGAAACCAAGTGAAGAAAGGAAAACAGACGGCACTCACCAAGAATCGCTGAGCGTTGGCTGAGGAAGTGCGTCACTGCACGAAACGTTCCAGATACACCCCCTTGCCCACCGTCGATCCCCTGACCTGCCGGTGACTCCATGTTGAAGTAAATAAAGCGTCCAGATTCTTGGTGAGTGCCGTCTGTTTTCCTTTCTTCACTTGGTTTTGAGTAGGAAAAAAACACCTAGTCCATCTAGTCTGCCCTAATATTATTTCCTTTTGATTGAATTTTTTTTTTTTATCTTAGGATAGATACAGATAGGCTTACTGTGGATTTACCAATCACATCTGCTGGAAGTTTGTTCCAAGCATTGACTACTCTTTCAGTAAAAGTATACTTTCTCACATTGCTTGTTATTTTCCCCACACATTACCTTAGATTGTGCCCCTTGTGCCCATTATACTGCCCACTTCCCTGGCTAATAACTCTTGGCCGCAGCTGATTTCAGAAGTGAGACCTGGTGCGATCTACAACTTTTGACATGTCCGTTTGGCATGCCAAAAGTTGTTTATAATGACAGTAAAGCTTTAACATATATAAAGTGTCCCTGTCATTATACAAAACTTTTGACATTGCAGAGAATAATCACTTGAACACTGAAACCTCCACCATTCTCTAGTTCACTTCCCAGCTATTCACGATCTCCATCCAGTTTAAGGAGATGACCGCAAGGACTTACAATGAAGAGGTCTTCTGCAACTGGATGGAGATCGCTGCAAGACAGGAAGTTAATCTCGCTGCTGCGTGCTTTCTTTGGCTATATCTAGGAAAACTTGATCCCTTAATGATCAAAACTTTTGGCATGTCCCTGAAAAAGATTTTTTTTTTTTGTTTATAATGACAGGGGCACTTTAACCCTTACAACCCTTAATGTACATGTATGTCTTGTATTGGGTAAGGGGAATATGACGTGGACTTGCAATATAACCAGCTGTCAGCAGCAGACATCTGCCCATAATGATGAACATCGAAGATCGCTCTAATGTCTGTCATTAAAATGGTTAAATGCCACAATCTATGTAGTTCACAGCACTTAAACATTAAATTCCAGTAATTCCTGGTATCGTGGGGGTGCTGATGGGTTACTGAGGAAGCCCGGGGCCTTACTTCGGCCTCCAGGTCTTCCATGGATCAGTGCTTGCTACAGCTTGCCTTTTGCAGGCTGTAGCAATTGAGCGCTGATGGCATAGGTCAATGTAATGCAATCACATTACATTAATCTAAGTAAGCCATCTACTTATGGCTAATAATCGGTTGGGGCAAAAAATGTGTAAAAAAAAAAAAGTAAAATGTTTTTTAAAATTCCCGACTCCCTACTTCCTCATCCTATGTTGAAATGGTGCCAAAACGCTAATGTGTTTCTAATACCTCCTCCTATAATAGCACCATTGCCAGGCTCACACATCTCAAGCAAACTTGGCAAATGTTAGCTGAACATCATTTAAGGCAAAGTTCTGACCGAAACCAGTTCTACGGTTTCATCTCGCTCATCTCTAGACATAATGTTGGAACAATTTGGACCAAAAAACTGTTTTACATTACTTTTGCCACATTTACTATGAGTCTCAAACGCTTTTTTAAGGCACTTATACAACTTTGAGACAAAAAGGATGACTATAAGTCAATGTATGCTACTGTACCTCATTAATTATTAAGTCATGGTCAGTGACTAATATGAAATGAGTTGTAATTGATGATTTACGTCAAACTATTTCCTAAATACTTGTATAGTTGCCAGAACAAGAGCTAATCAGTCCTCAAGAGACTTTGTGATATAATACATATAATGAGATTTAAAGGCTATGTAAACCATTTTTATTTTTATATATCCCAATGCATAAAGAATAAGGGGCTTTACAAAAATTCTTGATCAAAAACTTCCCTACCATTTTGTGTCTACAGCTCATATGTAGACCTTGTGTCTGAATAATAACAGACAACATACAAACTCTGTGTAATCTGATACTGCACTTACTCTCTCTTTCATATGTCAACTATTTTTTCTAACATACATTTGGTACTAAGACATACAGGACTGAAAGGAAGGGAGTATGATTCCAAGCTCAAACTAGACAGGCTTTGTAGTCTGTTACCTTGGTAACACATAAGTCTACATAGAATGGATAAGAGTGAGGGACATTTTAATCAGTTATATTACAAATAGAACAGAACAAAAGTTTTTACAGCTCCAATCTCCAACACCCACATCTGTACACAAGCATGTTGGCAGCACCACCAAGTGTCCAGGCAGAAGTAGTAAGAGGTTGTCCAGCATTAGAAAGTGGGATCAAATTGTGCTTCTTTATTCAATCCAAAAAACAAAGCACACATGCCAACATATTTCAGGTCCAGCTGACCCTCAATCATGATATAATCATGCCGTTACTAAAGGGGTACTCTGGCGCTAAGACATTTTATCCCCTATCCAAAGGATAGGGGATATGATGCCTGATCGCGGGGGTCCCCCAGCGGCAGGACCCCCGCGATCAGGCATCATATCCCCTATCTTTCACGTAGCACCCTGTTACCATCAGCCCCCGATCTCTGGGTATCCACTACTAGTCCCAGCAAGTCACCAAATTAACCCTTTGATAAACGTGTTTCACCAGAGCTTCCTTCAGAAAGGTGAGCTCCTATATTTAGAGATCAAAGACCAGAGCTGATTAAGTAAACATTTCATCTGAAAAGGTATCACAGTGCTATGCATAAAAATAAACAAATGACATACAGGTACAAAAATATGTAAAAGAGTTAGGCAAGACAAGTTCAGAAAACAAAAAGAAAAGTCCTGACAGCATAAAGGACATAGCAGTCCTTGTGAGTGAATCTCCAGCTGTTGCTTAGGGTCTTTGTCCAGCTTTTGGCCACAGGCTTGAACAAAGGTTTTGTCCGGTATTACAGTTTTATATTGGCTCTTTAGGAGGGGGGGAAAAATACATACCACCCCCCCCCCCCCTCTGATCCCACCAGGTGGGGGGCATCTCTCTTCCGGGTCCCTTATCTCATGATGGGACCAGAGACAGCTCTTATCCTGCTGCTACAAAGGCTTTTGACTTCAAAAGAAGTATAACACTGACAGACTGACCCCCCAATAAAACTGGAATACACAAAAACAATTACACAGTTTGAATGAACCCTCACTCATGCCTTAGATTATACATTAAACACAAATACAATTATAATACACATGTATGATTCCATAATCAGGCCTTGGGCATGACCCCCCCCCCCCCCTTTTTTTTCCCATAATCGACCAAGCTAAGCAGTAGCAGTCTGGTTTCAACATGGTGGCAAGGGGCTTTTATTTTGGACCTCTCTAGCCTGATACTACCAGCCTACTACTTCCTTAGTCTCAGACCATCATTTTTTATGGCCAAAGCCTGCTGGTACCCCGTTTTTCCCAGTGCTTGTGGTGCCAGTGTAATAATGGGATAAAATAGCCATTTTACAACTTAACACTAAGTTCTGATCTAGTCTGGGTTCTATGGTTTGGTTTGCTCAACACTAATTATGTGAGTAACACTATCTAATTATCCCCTTTGCACCAGTTAGTATTGAGTTGTCACTACTAGCACTGCACATTTGCCCCTAGTGAAAAACTGTATTAATATAGAAAAAGTGATCCTAGACTCAAATATCAGAAATCACGTTATATATGAATGAGTGGCCAATGTTTCTTAAGCAGACTTTGTGGCTTCCTGTTATGACAGTACCTAGTAGTTCCTTGACAGACAGAACTGTTTATCATGTTATCACTATTGGGCTGAGATTGTTCCATTACATTAGAGGCTAGAATAAGAATTGGCATGATGAGTGTTGAAGTTGGAGCAAATAGTATTTTCTATTGCACACTTCAGTTCCCAAATTCTTAATGAATAATAATATTAACTTTATTGTGATGAATAAACGAATTATTGCCCAAGAAGCATAGAATCTATAAAACATAGTGTAATGCTAGCAATGCTCTCAAGAGATTGTTTTTTGGTCACGTACAGCAGTTGGCTTTACACACATACATCACAGACAAGACAACTACTTTCATGAAACATTAATGTTCTTTCTTATTTTATTTATTTTGTATTAAATTGTGCTGGTTGTATGGCACTTATGATTTACCATTTTTCACATTCCATGATGTATTTCTGATTTGTGCAAAGAAAAAAAAATATTCATGCCTGATGGAAATTATACGGCGGCCCCTCTTCTGCCCACTAGGGGAAGATTCTGCCCGCAATCAATCATATTTTATGACTCAGTAGATGATTATGAAGCAGAATAAATAACAGATGTTTTTGTCCAGCAACTATCTTTAATGAAATCAGTCAGTGACAGCCATACAAGATGGTGACATGCAGTCTATACTGATTATTAAAGTGCTTACTTGTTTGCAAGGAAGCTGTTGGCTTATAGACTGCTTATTCTCACAGAAAATTGTAATGAATATATAATTTCTCTCACATTGACATGCACAATTCTCTTCCACATGGGCTTTGTCCTGGAATATCTGGTGTTGATTTAGAGTAAGATCATTGCAAGCTTTGTGCTGTCTTCAGGTTAACCTTTTCTTCTACTTTTTTAACCCATCTAGGACCCAGGGCGTACCTGTACGACCATGGGAATTCCGGTCCCCGGACCATCCCCTGACAATGCCTGGGGGGCATCCTGTGACAATGCCTGGGGGATCCTGAGATTAAGGTCAATTCAGATCGGCGGTTATTCCAGGTCATACGGGTATCTAGTGACCCAGAAAATAAGGGGGATCGGGGCTGTCCAAGACACCCCTGATCCCCCTGAAGGGATAGGAGTGAGGTGGCACTGAGATGGCAGGGCATGACTTAATGAGGGGGTGGGGCTATGACATCACAACTCCCGGCACCAGCTCCAGTGTTTGGAACAGTTTGTTCCAAATGCTGAGCAGTGGAGTACCCCTTTAAGACAGAAAATAAATAGGTTAATTTCCTTCGGTACCTGGAATGAAATGTAGAACAAGCTTTAAAGATAGAACATTTAAGATGGGATCACTAATAACATTTTGGTGAGTATTTTGTCTGACCAAAATACTGTGTGTACAGTGGGGATCAAAAGTTTGGGCACCCCAGGTAAACATTTGTATTAATGTGCATAAAGAAGCCAAAGAAAGTTGGAAAAATCTCAAAAGGCATCAAATTACAGATTAGACATTCTTATAATATGTCAACTAAAGTTAAATTCTATTTCCATCATTTACACTTTCAAAATAACAGAAAACAAAAAAATGGTGTCTGCAAAAGTTTGGGCTCCCTGCAGTATTTATAGCATGCACTGCCCCCTTTCCAGTGTCATGGATTGTTCTCAATCATCATCTGGGAAGACTAGGTGATGTCAATCTCAAAGGTTTTAAATGCCCAGACTCATCTGCCCTTGTCCCAACAAACAGCACCATGGGTTCTTCTAAGCAGTTGTCTAGAAATCTGAAAATAGTCGACGCTCACAAAGCTGGAGAAGGCTATAAGAAGATTTCAAAATGTTTTCAGATGTCAATATCCTCTGTTCGGAATTTAATTAAGAAATGTCAGTCATCAGGAACAGTGGGAGTTAAAGCAAGAAGTGGAAGACCAAGAAAAATATCAGACAGAACAGCTCGCAGGATTGAGAGAAAAACAATTCAAAACCCACGTTTGACTGCACAATCCCTCCAGAAATATCAGATGGCAGACACTGGAGTTGCGGTACGCTATTCCACTATAAAGAGATACTTGTACAAATATCACCACAAAAATCAGCGTTTGAACTTTGCAAATGAATATATAGACAAGCCTGATGCATTTTGGAAACAAGTTATGTGGACTGATGAGCTTAAAATACAAATTTTTGGCCGGAATGAGGAAAGTTATGTCTGGAGAAGAAGGGGAACAGAATTTAATTAAAAGAACCTTCTGTCCAACTGTTAAGCATGGGGGGTGGATCAATCATGCTTTGGGGTTGTATTGCAGCCAGTGAACAGGCACAGGGAACATCTCACAAGTAGAAGGAAAAATGGATTCAATAAAATGCCAGCAAATTTTGGATGCTAACTTGATGCCTTCTGTGAAAAAGCGAGGATGGCTTCTACAAATGGATAATGATCCTAAACACACCTCGAAATCCACGGGGGATTACATCAAGCGGCATAAACTGAAGGTTTTACCATAGCCTTCACAATCTCCTGACCTCAACATAATTGAAAATCTATGGATAGACCTCAAAAGAGCAGTGCGTGACAGACAGCCCAGAAATCTCAAAGAACTGGAAGACTTTTGTAAGGAAGAATGGGCAAAGATACCTCAAACAAGAATTGAAAGACTCTTGGCTGGTTACAAATAGTGTTTACAAGCTGTGATACTTGCCAAAGGGGGCAGTACAAGATATTAACTCTACAGGGTGCCCAAACTTTTGCCATTTTTTGTTTTCTTTTTTTGAAAGTGTAAATGATGGAAATAAAATCTAACTTTTGTTGACGTATTATAAGAATGTCTAATCTGTAATTTGATGCCTTTTGGAGATTTTTCCATCTTTCCTTGGTTTCTTTATGCACATTAATACAAATTTTTACCTGGGGTACCCAAACTTTTGATCCCCACTGTAAATCCACCCTAAACCAGATTTTATTGCCTGAATTCAGAATTATTTCTTGTACATTGCCTGCTTAGAACTATAAAAAATGATGTTCTTGACCCATAGAGTCATCTACCAAAGTCATATGCTCACTTAAGGGTTCTTTAAGGGTGGCAAGTTTATAAGGAATTACATAATAACCTACAATTAGGAACACATGTTGAATATCAAACAAAAGAGATTACCTTGTACACATGGTGCATACCACACCATCTTCTTTCCTAAACTTGAGACTACATTCCTATTTGTTACTAGGAAAGTATGTGGCATTGCCTGTTACTCATACTTAACCTTGTTTGAAAGGAAAAGCAACAGTGTTGCTCTTGTCCTCATTTCCCACTCTCATATTCCATCCAGGGGTCAAGTCCTGAGAAAAAAAAGTATGGGAACTAACCCAAGATTCCCTCTCAAGGGCTGGCCATGCATGACTCCTGCTAATGGGAACAGAGTTGCCACTGTGGAAAAAGTGCAGGAACTCTGTTCTCATGCATTCCTGCAGGACTTGAGCCCTGATCCCACCCTTATATCCCAACTTCATGTTCTGACCTTGTATCTTGTCCTTATATCCCGTCACTATATCCTGACCTTATATCCTGTTCTCAGGTGAGGCTGAGATTTAATGAAAATATTTTAGGGATGAAAATAGAAGGGGGTTTGGCTTGGGTGGGGCTGAGCTCTGATGAAGAGATTGTGGTTGAAGGACCTGTAATGTGGGTTTATTAAGTGAAAATGGTGTTTTAAAAAGAAACCAGTCCTGTGTAGAATTCTAGACAATGCTCAGGTGTGGGTATTCACGAATCCCACTATGCAAATCCATGTTATTCAAGACCATGAGCTATATAACATTTTACTTTTCATTCTAAGCAATTAGATACTCACTGTTAGATGCTTCGAGTTTGTTTTTTCCTTATTCAATCTTTTTTCCATAAAATTCAGAGCTGTAAAATTCAAAGCTTGCAGATGTTATATTCAGCATATATCCGTACTAGCAGAGATCTTTTTGCACTAGTTGGGAGCCATCAAGGTCTGACACGATGTTTCGGGGGAACGCCCCCTTACTCATGCGTACTAGAGCCTGGGATTCCAGGATATTTTAAGCAGGATGCACTCCTATAGTCAATTGAGAATTTTATCTTAAAGAGACATATATAGTTATTTCCTAAAAAAAACTGTAAATTCAAATATAGTGTGAATTCTCCTCAATATCCTGGATTACAATATTATTCATGAAAAATCTTTTAAACTACAGACTTCATTCAAGCCTGATGGGGAAATCGTTTCCAGGTACGTTATCCAATATGCTTCCCTTTAGAGGAGACGCATGCGGTTTATATTCTCATTCGCGTCCGTGTGAATTTGCTCCAAGATTTGCCACCTTAACTCATTCACATTATGCTGTTTTTCTAATAAATGTCTAGCGAAAGTAGTCTCACTGAATTTTGATGATTCACTAACTGATTTAGTATTCAAAGCTTTTCTGATATTATTTTTATGCTCCATTATCCTGACTTTTCTTTTTCTGCTAGTCTGCCCAACGTAGCATTTGCCACAAGGGCATTTTAGCATGTAAATAATATTTTCCGTATTACAAGTGATAAAGCCTTTACTAGGGATTTTAATACCACTTTTAGGGTGATGGACATTTTCACCCTTTATTATATTGTTGCAATGTGAACATGCTAGACAAGGATATGTCCCTTTCAGTCTAGAACTTAGGAACATTTGATGATCTTTTTTCTTTTTACTGATGTCTCCTCTTATAAGTATATTTGCTATGGTTTTGCCTCGATTCTATGCAAACATGGGGGGTTCTTTAAAAAGTTTGCCATATTTGGAGTCTGATCTAATTAACGTCCAGTATTGATTTACTTACTAATGTACATTGTTCTTTCCATTTTTTTCTTCTTAGTTCCTTCTTTTTTCTTCAATAATTCTGTTCTGTCTACATGTGCTACTTCTTGTTCTATTTTTATCATTCTCTTTTGGAATATCCTCTGTTTTTAAATTTTTCACTAATGATGATTAATTTTTTTTCATATTCATCTTCCTTATTAATAATTCATTTAGCTCTAATGTATTGACTTTTAGGTAAACCTTTGAAGATGTTTTGGTTGTGAAAGCTATTTTTATGTAGCATATTATATTATCTGTTTTTTTAACGAATAAATTATAATAATTTATTCGTTAAAAAAAACAGATAATATAATATAATATACTACATAAAAAAAAAAATTATGAATTTTTTTAATGGTATAAAAAGTTACCAAAAATATTTTGGACTTTGGATTTTTTTTTGCGCGTACGCCATTGACCGTGCAGTTTAATTAACAATATATTTTTATCGTTCGGACATTTATGCACGCGGCGATACCACATGTGTTTATTTTTATTTACACAGTTTTTTTTAAATGGGGAAAAGGGGGGTGATTCAAACTTTTATTAGGGAAGGGGTTAAATCACATATATTAACACTTTTTTTCACCCATAGAGGGCTATAACACTGCACACACTGATCTTTTACACTGATCACTGGCATATATTAACATGCCATTGATCAGTGTTATCGGCGCTTGACTGCTCCTGACTGGATCTCAGGCACGGAGCAGTCATTCACCGATTGGACACCGAGGAGGCCAGTAGAGATCCCCCGGTGTCCTGTAAGCTGTTTGGGAAATTGTGGCGGTCCCGAACAGCCCGACTGAGCTGCCGGGATACTTTCAGTTTCATTTCAGACGCGGTGGTCAACTTTTATTGCCGCATCTGAAGGGTTTATACAGGGCATCACCGCAATCGGTGATGTCCGGTATTAGCCGCGGGTCACCGGACATAAATATACATCCTGCATCGTTAATTTAACTCTCCTAAATTTTTGTAACATGTATACCAAGTTTCATTGAAATATCTCCAGCCATTTGGAAGTTATACTGGAACATACACACACACACACACAGAGATTTATATGTATTTATATAGATTAACATGCAAAATGTTGTCTCTTTCTTACAGAAGGATGATCCTGACGATTGTCCTATTGAGTTAAGCAAAGTTCAGAGTGTCAAAGCTGTAGCTAAGAAACGACGGGATCGGAGTCTACCTCGGGCTTTTGAGATCTTCACTGATAATAAAACTTATGTCTTCAAGGCAAAAGATGAGAAGAATGCAGAAGAGTGGCTGCAATGCATCAATGTGGCTGTTGCACAAGCAAAAGAGCGAGAGAGTAGAGAAGCTACCACATATTTGTAATTTTATACTCAGTAAGGAAACCAGTTCTCCATGTATTTTACCAAAATCTAGCATAATGTTGTAACAGATGAATGCTTTTACGTTCCAAGTTACTGATAATGTCAGATTATTTGATTACAGGGCATCAATGATTTCTGCACTAATTTATGTTGCACATTATCAAGTTAATTCTCATCAATTTAAGTGCACCAATATACAGGTTTCTAAATGTTATATTTAAGAATATGCATCATACTAATTCTCTATTGATCCCATCTTTGCCTTTGCCATTCTCTATGTATTGGTGCTATGTGGACTTTGTTGCATTTAACCAAAGTCTTAGGCAGCTAAATTTGCTCAGTCCAGTTTTCAAAATATAAAGTGTGGAAACTGTTTCTTCCTGTCCTGCATGGTAATTTGTTTTTTTAAGTCTATAGCCCTCCTCAAATGAACCTGCCACTTAAAGGAGTAGTCCAGTGGTGACTCAGTGGTTTACAACTTATCCCCTATCTTAAGGATAGGGGATAAGTTGCAGATCGCGGGGGGTCCAACCCCTGGGGCCCCCCGCGATCTCCTGTACGGAGCCCCGACAGCCCGCGGGAAGGGGGCGTGTCGACCTCCGCACGAAGCGGCGGCCGACACGCCCCCTCAATACAACTCTATGGCAGAGCCGAAGCGCTGCCTTCGGCAATCTCCGGCTCTGCCATTGAGATGTATTGAGGGGGCGTGTCGGCCGCCGCCTCGTGCGGGGGTCGACACCCGCTATCTCGGAAGAGAGAGGGGGCCCCGTACAGAGAGATCGCGGGGGGTCCCAGCGGTCGGACCCCCCGCGATCTCAAACTTATCCCCTATCCTTAGGATAGGGGATAAGTTTTTCACCACTGGAGTACCCCTTTAATAGATAAGTATACAGGATATCTGCATTCACTATATTCCTTCACTAGTCTGCGGGTTTAAAACCAGCACTCCATATATATTATACATGTGAACAAAGGTGCAGCTCCTCTTCCTTACCAGGTAGTAAGTAGCAATGGAAGGGGTAATGTGCAAAATAAAGGCTGGTAGGCCACTTGAGCTTGACTGCAAAGTTCCAGAATGATAGGTCAGAGGTTATTATTAGGTACACTTAGCACTAACTTCTATACATTAAGGGCATCTAAACTATAATTATACATATAGTAATTTAGGGGATATACATATATGGAACATCTTTCTAATGCTCTTCACATGGTCATTCCAGCTCATGGAGTATTTAAAATTTATAATTCATACTTTTTTAGCATTTTTTAAACTAACTAAATGCATGTGATAGAATGTTTAAACTCTCAACTTCTATAGTAAAGGTTGCATATTAATCACATTAAAGTATTAGGCAGCTCCATCATATGAAGCAGATGTAAGCAGATGAGAACTCCATGAAATTATTGTTTGTTGTTAAATCCATTATTGTATTTAGTTCTATAAATGAAAAGAATGCAAAAATAGATTGGTGTAGATTAACAAACCTTAAGATAATTGTTGGGTACATAAAATCCCAAAGAGAAAGGAATGTATATATTGTAATGTCTAAAAATGCATTACATAGACTATAAATCTAGAATTTATATTTTTGTCAAAAAGCCATTGGTTTCTATAATTATATTTAGTTATCTTGCTTTAATTAGTTAAAATGTTATTTATTATAGATTATCTACTGCCATTCGAATTTGTAGTTCATATAGACTACTTTTCAAGGGTTAAAGAGGAGGACCTGTCGCCAGTTTGAAAAAAAAAAACTCTAATTATTTCTACCAGTCTGTAGCCTCTAGTTTCCTCATAAATTTTTTCCCATTCCCATGATAAAGGGATTTTTCTAAATGGCACATTTCCCCCAGTAGCCAACTAAGTGGTAATTTTCAAAAGGGGGTGTGAATCTTATGCTTAGCTGCATGTGAATCTGAGTCTCAAGAGTCATGAACTTAAAGGGGTACTCCGCTGCTCAGTGTTTGGAACAAACTGTTCCGAATGCTGGAGCCGGCACCAGGAGCTAGTGACATCATAGCCCTGCCCCTTCATGACATCATACCCCACCCCCTCAATGCAAGTCTATGGAAGGGGGCATGGTGGCTATTGTGCCCCCTCCCACAGACTTGCATTGAGGGGGCAGGGCGTGACATCCCGGCTCAAGTGTTCTGAGTGGAGTACCCCTTTAATATTCCAGGTATATAAATATCACGTGATCAACCCCCTAGACCTAAGATGCACACACTCTTCTAAAATAAATTGCATAACAAAAATGATTAGCCTAAAACAGGCAAAAAAAAAATGTGTGCCTGCTACAAGCAAAAGTAAAGTTGCACTGTAGATTCTAGCTCACTTGGTTTAGTTAATAAAAGTGAACCAAAATATGTCTTTGTGGAGACCATGTCCACTTTTAAATTTAAAGCGTCAAATCTAAAGTGTCATTATACAAACCTTTTGACATGTCACAAGGACATGCCAAAAGATTTGATCTCTCTGAGTGTTTAAACACCCACCGATATCCCAAACTGGTCAGGACAAGTCTTAACCCCTAATTGGTTAAGGGTGGACATGTGACATCCTACCAGCTTTTCACAGTGAAGCTAAGGATTTTGGATAAAGACAGTTAACCCCTTACACTTACTTTAGGCTCAGTGCATGCTGAAAACATATAAAGATATAGTGAAACATTTTTACAGGGAAAGATATTTTAAGATACTGTTTAAACCTAAGATACAGCAGGAGAATTTAAAGGGGTACTCCAATGGAAAACATTTAATTTTAAATCATACTGGTGCCAGAAAGTTAAATGATAACATTTACTTAAAAAAAATGTTTCCCAGCAAAATACCCCTTTAACCCCTTAAAGACCAAGGGCGTACAGGTACGCCTTCTCTCCCTGATACTTAAGGACCAAGGGCTTACCTGTATGCCTGTGGAAATTTCGGTCCCCACCGCACGCCGGACGGGGACCGGAATGGGGAGACTGCTGATATCTATCAGCAGGCACCCTCTGCAAATGCCCAGGGGGGTCCTGAGACCCCCTATATCGGCGATCGCCGCAAATCGCTGGTCTATGACACCCACGATCCCCTTAAGGGATAGGAGTGAGGTAGCAGGGGTGCCACCCCTCCTATCCCTGCTATTGGTCGTCTACAAGCGACGACCAATAGCATATCGGGGGCGGGGGGTTAACATTCGGTTTCCCTGAGCAGAACGGGGACCGGCACCGAAGTCCACTCACCCATCGGCGGGGGCAGCGATCGGCAGCGGTGATTCGGCTCCCCGGATCCTACAGAAGCCAGTGAGTTGCCTAACAACATCTGGAGGGCTACAGTTTGAGACCATGTGGAGTTGTTACAGTGGAGTTGTTGCAGTTGATACAGTGTTCTCTATACTGTAGCCCTCCAGTTATTGCAAAACTAATACTCCCAGCATGCCCAGACAGCTACTTGGGCATGCTGGGATTTCTAGTTTTGCAACAGCTGGAGGGTCACAGTTTGGAGATCACTGTGCAGTGATCTCTAAACTGTGGCCCTCTAGATCTTGCAAAACTACAACTCCTAGCATGCCACAAAGCAGTTTGCTGTCTGGGCATGCTGGGATTTGTAGTTTTGCACCATCTGGAAGGCCACAGTTTGGAGATCACTGTGCAGTGGTATCTAAACTGTGGCACTCCAGATGTTGCAAAACTGCAAATCCCAGCATGCGCAAACAGCTGTCTCGGCATGCTGTGAGTTTTAGTTGCATACCTCCAGCTGTTGAATAACTACATCTCCCAGCATGCCCTTCGGCAATCAGTACATGCTGGGAGTTGTAGTTTTGCAACAGCTGGAGGCACACTGGTTAGAAAATACTGAGTTAGGTAAAAAAAACTAACTGAAGGTTTTCCAACCAGAGTGCCTCCAGCTGTTGCAAAAGTACAACTCCCAGCATGCATGGTCTGTCAGTACATGCTGGGAGTTGTAGTTTTGAAGCAGCTGGAGGTTTGCCCCCATGTATATGTACAGGGTACAGTCACACGGGTGGGTTTACAGTGAGTGTTCTGCTTCAAGTTTGAGCCGCAGCTCAAACTCCTAGCGGGAAATTCACTTTAAACGCCAGCCAGTGCGAATGTACCCTAAAAACACTACACTACACTAACACAGAAAAAAAGGGTAAAACACTATATATACACCCCCTTACACCCCCCCCCCCCCCAATAAAAATGAAAAACGTATCATACGGCAGTGTTTCCAAAACGGAGCCTCCAGCTGTTGCAAAACAACAACTTCCAGCATTTCCAGACAGCCATAGACTGTCCAGACATGCTGGGAGTTTAGCAACAGCTTGAGGCACCCTGTTTGGGAATCACTGGCGTAGAATACCCCTATGTCCACCCCTATGCAATCCCTAATTTAGTCCTCAAATGCACATGGCGCTCTCTAACTTGCGAGCCCAGTCGTATTTCAGGGAAACAGTTTAGGGCCACATATGGGGTATTTCTGTACTTGGGAGAAATTGCAATACAAATTTTGGGGGTCTTTTTCTCTTTTTACCCCTTATGAAAAGGAAAAGTTGGGGGCTACACCAGCCTGTTAGTGTAAAAAAAATAATAATTTTACACTAACATGCTGGTGTTGCCCCATACTTTTTATTTTCACAAGCGGTAAAAGGAAAAAAAGACCCCCAAAATTTCTCCTGAATATGGAATTACCCCATATGTGGGCGTAAAATGCTCTGTGGATGCACAACAAGGTTCTGACATAAACTCAAAAAAATTAAACACCCTCATGTGACCCCATTTTGGAAACTACACCCCTCATGGAATGTAACAAGGGGTATAGTGAGCCTTAACACCCCTCAGGTGTTTATAGAATTTTCCTTAAAGTTGGATGGGAAAATGAAAAAAAAAAATTCTAAAATGCTGGTGTTACCCTAAATTTTTCATTTTCACAAGGAGAAATAGGAAAAAAAGCCCCCCAAAATTTGTAACCCCATTTCTTCTGAGTAAGAACATACCCCATATGTGGATTTAAAGTTCTCTGCGGGCAAACTGCAATGCTCAGAAGAGAAGGAGCGCCATTCAGCTTTTGGCAAGAAAATTTGTCCGGAATTGAAGGCCACGTGTGTTTACAAAGCCCCCATAGTGCCAGAACAATGGATCCCCCCCCCCCAATTTAGCTTAAATGGCTTTTAGGGGGCATGTCGCATTTAGGAAGCCCCTATGGTGCCAGAATAGCAAAAAAAAACAAAAAAAAAACACATGGCATACTATTTTGGAAACTATACCCCTCAAGGAATGTAATAAGGGGTACCGTGAGCCTTAACACCCCACAGGTGTCTGACAGATCTTTGGAACAGTGGTCCGTGAAAATGAAAAATACAATTTTTCATTTGCACAGCCCACTGTTCCAAAGATCTGTCAAACGCTAGTGGGGTGTAAATACTCACTGCACCCCTTATTAAATTCTGTGAGGGGTGCAGTTTCCAAAATGGGCTCACATGTGGGGGGGGTTCACGGTTCTGGCACCACGGGGGACTTTGTAAATGCACATGGCCCCTGACTTCCATTTAAAAAAATTATCTTTCCAAAAGCTCAATGGCACTCCTCCTCTTCTGAGCATTGTAGTGCACCAGCAGAGCACTTTACATCCACATATGGGGTATTTTCCTACTCAGAAGAAATGGGGTTACAAATTTTGGGGGTCATTTTCTCCTTTTACCCCTTGTAAAATGCTAAATTTGGGGGGAAAACTGAATTTTAATGAAAATTTTTTTTTTCATTTACACATCCAACTTTAACAAAAAGTCATCAAACACCTGTGAGGTGTTAAGGCTCACTGTACCCCTTGTTACATTTCTTGAGGGGTGTAGTTTCCAAAATAGAATGCCATGTGTTTTTTGTTTTAAATTTTTTTTGCTGTTCTCGCACCATAGGGGCTTCCTAAATGCGACATGGCCCCCAAAAACCATTTTAACAAAATTTGCTTTCCAAAAGCCAAATGTGACTCCTTCTCTTCTGAGCATTGTAGTTCGCCCGCAGAGCATTTTACGTCCTAACATGGGGTATTTCCATACTCAGAAGAGATGGAGTTAAAAATTTGGGGGGGCATTTTCTCCCATTACCCTTTGTAAAAATTGTAAATTTGGGAAAAAAAATGCACTTCAATGAAAACATTTTTTTTTTCATTTACACATCCGACTTTAACGAAAAGCCATCAAACACCAGTGGGGTGTTAAGGCTCACTGGACCCCTTGTTATGTGCCTTGAGGGGTGTAGTTTCTAAAATGGTATGCAATGTGGGTTTTTTTTTTTTTTTTTTGCTGTCCTGGCACCATAGGGGCTTCCTAAATGTGACATGCCCCCCAAAAACCATTTCAGCAAAATTCACTCTCCAAAAACCCATTGTTGCTCCTTCCCTTCTGAGCACTCTACTGCGCCCGCCCAACACTTGACATGCACATGTGAGGTATTTCCTTACTCGAGAGAAATTGGGTTACAAATTTTGGGGGGCTATTTCTCCTATTACCCCTTGTAAAAATAAAAAAACTGGGTCTACAAGAAAATGAGAGTGTAAAAAACAAAGATTTTGAATTTTCTCCTTCACTTTGCTGCTATTCCTTTGAAATACCTAAAGGGTTAACACACTTACTGAATGTCATTTTGAATACTTTGAGGGGTGCAGTTTTCATAATGGGGTCATTTGTGAGGTATTTCTAATATGAAGGCCCTTCAAATCAACTTCAAAACTGAACTGGTCCTTGAAAAAGTTGAAAATTTTGTGAAAACTTGTAAAATTGCTGCTGAACTTTGAAGCCCTCTGATGTCTTCCAAAAGTAAAAACATGTCAACTTTATGATGCAAACATTGCATATGTGAATCAATATATAATTTATTTGGAATGTCTGTTTTCATTACAAGCAGAGAGCTTCAAAGTTCGAAAAAGGCAACATTTAAATTAAAATTTACCACTATCATAAAGAAGAATATGTCATGAAAAAACAATCTCGGAATGAGAATTAAAATTAAAAGCATCCCAGAGTTATTAATGCTTAGAGTGGCAGTGGTCAGATGTGCAAAAAAACGCTCTGGTCCTGCAGTAAAAATTGGCTTGGTCCCTAAGGGGTTAAGACACCACATAAACATTTGACTCCCAACCAATGAACACTTTTCACATGTCCCTGCAACATGTACAAAGTTTTAAATAATAACAAGCACGGGGAAAATTAGCAAATTTTGCCCAAACACCAATGGCCAATCACCAAACAATTTAAAAAGTAGCCTTTTATACCTATAACTGACATAATACTTTGACATATTTGGGCTATAATTTTATTTTCTAAATCCTGACAAGAAGGATTCTGAGGAAAATTAATCAATAGTTTTTTTTTTTTAAATGGTCACGATTTTTTTGAACAATGGATTATTTGTGCAAATAATTGTGACTTTTACCTTGTTTTGTGCAAAATGTGAGAACAGAGTCCTCTGTTTATAAATAATCAGGCAGACAAGCAATCATGGAAAGTTATTATATGCAGTGCTATAAAACTTTGCTGCAGAATTCTACTCAGTTATTGAGCAGTTACCCTGGGTCATCACCAGAAGAGTAGTTAGGATGTGGCGGGCAAGAGGACGAGACAAGATCATAGTCAGCAATGAGTGCAGAGAAAAGTTGGAAATTGCACAAATGTAGCACATGTCATAGGGCAACTTTTGTGATAACATTTGGAGGAAATTGGAAAATACATATTTTTTTTCTTTCAAATTTGAGCTAAAAGATTTCACTAGATTGTTCCATGCAGTGCTCTGCTCCTTTGTTTGACTATGGTATGGTATAAACAGCTACTTTGGATATTTCCAAACAGTGGAAATTAAGTAGCATGTTTGGAATAAAAACAGTGTCCTAACTTTCTTTTAAAAATAATTCAGTTTTTTTTAGAGAAATATTGTATCATGTTCTCCTAGAAGCACTAAATTGTAAATTAATAAAGAATTTTCAATACAGATCGTTCTTCTCTTTATTAGATTTTCTGAATAGTAATATTTCATATTCCCTGATTCATCTTCCTTAAAGTTTACTATGTGTTATTTTCTAAACCTGAGATGTATATTGGTAGATGTTATTCATTCCTTAAGCAGCATGAGACATTTCGAAATCAGAAACATAACTATTTTCTGGAATGTATAAAACTGCTCCTTACTTTGGATTAGGGGATTTCTTAAGCTCTGTGAACTATTCATCTAATGATGTGACTATATGAAAATCATTAAGGGGGAGATTTATTAAAACATGTGCAGAGAAAAGTTGACCAGTTGCCTATGGCAACCAATCAGATTGCTTCTTTCATTTTTCACAGGCCTCTTTAAAAATGAAAGAAGCGATATGATTGGTTGCTATCGGCAACTGGTCAACTTTTCCTCTACACAGGTTTTGATAAATCTCCCCTTAAATTCTTATGTAAATTAGTGTACACATGAAAAAGATTGTCTTGAGGCCTCTCATTCCTACTATCCTGTAAACAAGTATACTGCCAACTGCAGTCCCTTCAATCCATTCCATATGCTTGATGGTGAGTTTGCCCATCGTTTAAATGGGTTTTTCCACAACTAAAAATGAAAGGGGTTTTCTGGGATTGCAGATTGCATTGACATAAATGGAGTCAAGTTGTAATACCGCACACAACCTGAGGGCAATATGGTAGGTTTGTATATGTAGGTGAACTTATAAGGGGATGCACACCTGATCATGTTGTGTAGAATGACACAGATTGTAAGCATATAGAAATAGTGGTGCAACCTATGTATGTCTGCACCAGATCCACAAGCCATGCCACATATGTCACGCAGTAGAAGAGAAAAGTCCAGATTTTTTTGTGCAAAACCACCAGTAGTTGTAAACCAGCCAAACCCATAATTATTGAGAAATGCTGGTTTTATTTAAGGTAAAGATAAGTACGTGTGACACATTTTGAGGTAAACACCTCTCCCTTCTTTGCATTCACTATTCATTTCGGGCGGACATCGGCAGTAACACCAGACAGAAACTCTTGATGGATCGGTGAGTCTGATGCCCCCAGCAGTATATATACGTGTGATATGTAAATGCATAAAACTAACCATTTTTATGGGTTTTCCTTGACATATTGATGCTGTCATTTAATGCTACATGTTTATAATCCATGTATCTGTATTAATTGGTATTGTATGTAAATATGCATAGGTCAACATTTATGACCCCTAAAGTAATTGGACACAATTTGAGGACCAGGCCAATTTTATTTTTTTTTATAATTATTTTATATTTCCATCAAAAGACCCATGTGAGGGCTTATTTTTTGCGTGTCCAATTGTACTTTGCAATGACATCCCTTATTTTACCATAAAATGTATCACAAACCCCAAAAAATATTATTTGTGTGAGAAAATTGAAACGAAAACTAAAAACTTAGCACATTTTGGAGGGTTTTGTTTTCACATTGTACACTGTGGGGTAAAAATTACATGTTCTCTTTATTATGTGGATCAAGAAGATCAACCCCTTAACCCTTTAAGGATCCAGGGCGTACAGGTACGCCCTGACATCATAGGAGGAACAAAGAAGATAGAGAAAAACTGGAAGCTTGATATAGCGCTGCTGTAATAACTTGAAGGAAAGATTCAGGTAAGTTTAACCATTTATTGGTACACATACAACGCGTTTCAGGGAATGAATATCCCTTTCATCAGGCCTGATGAAAGGGATATTCCTTCCCTGAAACGCGTTGTGTGTGTACCAATAAATGGTTAAACTTACCTGAATCTTTCCTTCAAGTTATTACAGCAGCGCGATATCAAGCTTCCAGTTTTTCTCTATCTTCTTTGTTCCTGCTATGCACGCCGGTGATCCAGCGTGGGAAGCCACTGCAGCTGTCTGAGTCCTTCCTCATGTGAAGTGTCAGTCTTGTGCCTGTAGATTGCACAACTTTACCAGGTGAGCACGGTCCGCACTGGCTACTAGCATTGTACTTTTGCCTGAGATTCTTCACATGGAAGCGCTCCTGTTTTCTTCTATAGCCCTGACATCATGGGACTTAAGGAACCAGGGGGTACCTGTACGCCCATGGGAATTCCGCTCCCCACCGTGCGCTGGGTGGGGACCGGACCAGGAAATCATTCAGCAGGCACCCCATGCAAACCCCTGCGATCGCCACAAATCGCCAATAAATTCAGATTGGTGATTTTAAATTCAGATTGGCGATTCCGGTGACCCAGGAAAAAAGGGTGATAGTGCTGTCCAAGATGGCACCTATGACCTTTTAGCAGCAGTAGTGAGGTGGCACTGATATCACATCACGATCGTCCTGATTCGTCGGCCAGAATCAGGACTCCTGCTGTGGGGGTGTCCCTAACTTCACCAGCTCCACCCCTTACCTCAACCTGGGGCCCCTGATCTCTGGCATCGGCGGTGGGATCTGGGCCCCAGAAGCAGAGACAGCGGCTGTGTTAGGCAGGATCCAGCAGAACAGCAGCAGGATGTAAGGCCACACCTACTGCTGTTGCCTTGCAGCAACTCCCAGCATGCACAAAAGGGCATGTTGGGAGTTGTTGCTATGCAACAGCAGAAGGCACAACTACAACTCCCAGCATGCCTTTTGGTAGTTTGCGCATGCTGGGGGTTGTAGTTATGCAACAGCTGGAGTCACATTTTTTCTATGAAAAAGTGTGCCTCCAGCTGTTGCATAACTACAACCCCCAGCATGCACTGACAGCCAAAGGGCATGCTGGGAGTTGCAGTAGTGTGCATCCAGCTGTTGCATAACTAGTTCCAGCATGCCCTTCGGCTGTAATTGCATGCTGAGAGTTGTAGTTTTGCAACAGCTGAAGGCACACTGGTTGCAAACCAGTATGCCTCCAGCTGTTGCAAACTACAACTCCCAGCATGCACTGAAAGACCGTACATGCTGGGAGTTGTAGTTTTGCAACAGCTGGAAGCGCATTGGTTGTGAAACACAGGATTAAGTAACACTCTCACAGTTTTTTTAAACCAGTGGGCCCCCAGCTGTTGAATAACTACAACCCCCAGCATGCACGGACAGCCAAAGGGCATGCTGGAAGTTGTAGTAGTATGCCTCCATCTGTTGCATAACTACAAGTCCCAGCATGCACTTTGGCTGTCACTGCATGCTGAGAGTTGTAGTTTCTGCAACAGCTCTGTTTTTGCAACCAGTGTGCCTCCAACTGTTGAATTACTACAACCCCCAGCATGCATGGACAGCCAAAGGGCATGCTGGAAGTTGTAGTTTTGCAACAGCTGGAGGTTTGCCCCCCCCCCCCCATGTGAATGTACAGGGTACATTCACACAGGCGGGGGGTTTACAGTGAGTTTCTCACTGCAAGTTTGAGATGCAGCAAATTTTCCACTGCAGCTCAAAAGGGGAATTTGCTGTGAAGCCCCGCCTGTGTTAATGTACCCTAAAAACACTACACTACACCGAAACAAAATAAAAAGTAAAACACTACATATACATAAACCCCTACACAGTCCCAATAAAAATGAAAAACGTCTGGTATGACAATAAAAATGAAAAACGTCTGGTACAACACTGTTTCCAAAACGGAGCCTCCAGCTGTGGCAAAACAACAACTCCCAGTATTGCCAGAAAGCCATTGACTGTCCAGGCATGCTGGGAGTTTTACATCAGCTGGACGCACCCTGTTTTGGAAAAACTGCCATAGGGTTATTTTAGTTTCAGAGGCAAGTATCATACTTGCAACAGGGTCCGTCCCTATGCAAATCCCTAATTTAGGCCTCAAATGCGCATGGCGCTCTCTCACTTCAGAGCCCTGTCATATTTCAAGGCAACAGTTTAGGGCCGCATATGGGGTATTTCCGTACTCGAGAGAAATTGCCTAACAAATTTTGGTGGGCTTTTTCTCCTTTTACCCCTTATGAAAAGGTAAAGTTGGGGTCTACTCAGCATGTTATTGTAAAAAATTTTATTTTTACACTAATATGCTGGTGTTGCCCCGTACTTTTTATTTTCACAAGAGGTAAAAGGAAAAAAAGACCCCCCAAAATTTGTAATGTAATTTCTCCGGAGTACGAAAATACCCCATATGTGGACGTAAAATGCTCTGCGGGCGCACAACAAGGCTCAGGAGTGAGAGCGCACCATGCACATTTGAGGTGATTTTCACAGGGGTGGCTGATCTTAAAGCGGTTCTGACATAAACAGAAAAACAAACCAACCACATGTGACCCCATTTTGCAAACTACACCCCTCACGGAATGTAACAAGGGGTATAGTGAGTCTTTACTCCCCACAGGTGTTTGGAGGATTTTCGTTAAAGTTGGACGTGAATTTTTTTTTTCACAAAAATGCTGGTGTTATCCCAAATTTTTTATTTTCACAAGGGGTAATAGTAAAAACGCCACCCATAATTTGTAACCCCATTTCTTCTGTGTATATAAATACCCAATGTGCGGACGTAAAGTGCTCTGCTGGCGCACTACAGGGCTCAGAAGAGAAAGAGCACCATTGGGCTTTTGGAGAGAGAATGTGTCTGGAATTGAAGGCCATGTGCGTTTACAAAGCCCCCATGGTGCCAGAACAATGGACCCCCCCACATGTGACCCCATTTTGGAAACTACACCCTTCAAGGAATATAATAAGGGGTGCAGTGAGCATTTATGCCCCACTGGTGTCTGACAGATTTATTGAACAGTGGTCCATGAAAGTGAAAAATAAAATTTTTCATTTGCACAGCCGACTGTTCCAAAGATCTGTCAAATGCCAGTGGGGTGTAAATGCTCACTGCACCCCTTATTACATTCTGTGAAGGGTGTAGTTTCCAAAATAGGGTCACATGTGGGGGGGTCCACTGTTCTGGCACCATGGGGGCTTTGTAAATGCACATGGCCCCCGACTTCCATTCTAAACAAATTCTCTCTCCAAAAGCCAAGTGGCGCTCCTTCTCTTCTAAGCATTGTAGTGCTCCCACAGAGCACTTTACATCCACATATGGGGTTACAAATTTTTGTGGGCATTTTACCCCATTATCTATTGTAAAAATGGTAAATTTGGGGAAAAAACAGCATTTTAGTGAAAAAAAAGATTTCATTTACAAATCCTAGTTTAACGAAAAGTCGTCAAACACCTGTGGGGTGTTAAGGCTCACTGTACCCCTTGTTATGTGCAGTGAGTGGTATAGTTTCCAAAATAGTATGCCATGTGGGGGGGTCGCTGTTATGGCACCATAGGGGCTTCTTAAATGTGACATGCCCTCCAAAAACCATTTCAGCAAAATGTGCTTTCAAAAAGCCAAATGTGGCTCCTTCTCTTCTGAGAATTGTAGTGCACATGATCACCGAAAAAAGAGATAACTTACATAAAAGTAAAATGATAATATAGTTTAAAAATGTATAAACTTTATTAAACAAAGAAATATAACATTTATAATAAAAAATATATAAGATAGAAAATGGTGGCACCAGAGTACAACAAACAATGGGTGGGAAAAGGTACTGGAGATACTTAACATCATAAGGCTAACAATATAGAATGGAAATAATAATAATGGCTGAAAGATCAGGCATAAGCCCAAACCAAAAATGCAGCTAGAAATAACATTAGCCAAGAGCAAGTGCAATGCACTATTGGATGACAATAGGGCAGATAGAACATACAGGAGGTGCCAGACCTTACCCACCAGACCCAAATGATCGTTTCGCTTCCAATGCTTCCTCAGGGTGCGTGACTTATGCCACCTCACCATCCCATTAAATGATAGGGATCCACCAATCATGGGATTACCCTCCAGACTGACACAGAAATCCACCGATCAGTAATAACCTTCACAAACACTATGGCCCTCATTTACTATTCTAAACCCGACCTCTTTTGTCAGGTTTTTTTGTCGCATCTTTGTCTGCGCCATGTCGCAGACATCGTGCGCCAGTCTGCGACACTATGCGACATTTTTTCCCGACGGACCCGATGTGGATTCTCCCAAACCCGAAAAAGGGGCGTTACCCGACATTTCTGAACTTTTCCACGTATTTATTAAGGTTTCCAACCCGAATTTGTTGAATTGTTGTGGATTTTTTCCCGACAGTTCAGAGGAGTTGGAAACCAAAACCTACAAAACCCACGTGCGACAAACAGGATGCGACATAATAATAAATACCAGGGGAAAAAAGCAGTCGGGTAAGAAAGCAACATAGACTTACAACCTGATTTTCTTAGTAAATGAGGGCCTATGTTGGTATATCCTACCTTAGGTATAATTAAATAAAGTGGAGACAGGTGCCCTGAGCAGCGGCTGCCTGCGTACCGAAGTACGCAATGAGTACTTCCGGATAGTGACCGGCATCACATGACCGTGGTGGTCATGTGATTCTGCCGGAAACACTAATAAGAGGTTGCGCACGCGCACTCGTAGTGCACATGCAGAGCACTTTACGTCCACACATGGGGTATTTCCATACTCAGAAGAAATGGGTTTACAACTTTTGGGGGGCATTTTCTCCTATTACCTCTAGTAAAAGTGATAAATTGGGGGAAAACACACATTTTAGTGAACAATTTTTTTTATTTATACACCCAACTTTACCGAAAAGTTGTCAAACACCTGTGGGGTGTTAAGGCTCACTGTACCCCTTATTACGTGCCATGAGGGGTGTAGTTTCCAAAATAGTGTTCCATGTGTTTTTATTTTTATTTTTTTGCTGTTCTGGTACCATAGGAGCTTCCTAAATGCGACATGCCCCCCAAAAACTATTTCAGCAAAATTCACTCTCCAAAATCCCATTGTCGCTCCTTTGCTTCTGAGCCCACAGAGCACTTTACGTTCACATATGAGGTATTTCATTACTCGAGAGAAATTGGGTTACACATTTTGGGGGGCTTTTTCTCCTTTTACACCTTGTAGAAATTCAAAAACTGGGTCAGCAAGAACATGCGAGTGTAAAAATTTAGATTTTGAATTTTCTCAGTCACTTGGCTGCCATTCCTGTGAAACACCTAAAGGGTTAACAAGCTTTCTGAATGTCATTTTGAATACTTTGAGGGGTGCAGTTTTTATAACGGGGTCATTAATGGGGTATCTCTAATATGAAGGCCCTTCAAATCCACTTCAAAACTGAACTGGTCCCTGAAAAATTCTGATTTTGAAAATGTTGTGAAAAATTGGAAAATTGATGCTGAACTTTGAAGCCCCTTGATGTCTTCCAAAAGGAAAAACATGTCAACTTCATGTTTGCATCATTGTATATGTGAATCAATATATAATTTATTTGGTTTTGGAGTTTCAAAGTTAAAAAAAATGCAACATTTTCATCAAATTTTGGAATTATTTACAAAGAAATGATGCAAGTATCAACAAAAATGTACCACTAACATAAAGTAGAATATGTCACGAAAAACCAATCTCGGAATCAGAATGAAAAGTAAAAGCATCCCAGAGTTATTAAGTGACAGTGGTCAGATTTGCAAAAAAAATGCTCAGGTCCTTAAGGTGAAAATGGGATGGGTCCTTAAAAGGTTACAGATGCAGGGTTTTCCCATTTTCGCAATTTAGTTTTTCCTCATCACCTTCTAAAAGTCATAGCACTTTCAATTTTGCACATACGGACCCATATGAGGCCTTTTTCTACACCACCAATTGTACTTTATAATGAAATCAATTATTTCACCACAAAATTTACGGCGAAACCAGAAAAAAAATATTTGTGGGGAAAAGTTGGAAAAAAAGCACAATTAAAAAAACTTTTGGGGGGCTTCCGATTCTATGCAGTGCACTTTTCATAAAAATTACATCAGATCTTTTTTCTATAGGCCCATACGGTTATAAGGATACCTAATTTATATAGGTTTTATTTTATTTTACTACTTTAAAAAAATTACAGGCACCAAAATTAGTATGTTTAAAATTGTCATCTTCTGACCACTATAACTTTTTTATTTTTCCATATACAGGGATATATGAGGGCGAACTTTTTGCACCTTGATCTGAAGTTTTTATCGGTACCATTTTTGTTTTGATGGTACTTTTTGATCTCTTTTTATAAAAAAAAATTTAGGGTATAGAAAGTGACCAAAAATACGTAATTTTGGACTTTGGAATATTTTTTATGTGTATGCCATTGACTAAGCAGTTTAATTAACATTATATTTTTATAGTTCGGACATGTACGCACGCGGCGATACCACATATGTTCATTTTTATTACCGTATATACTCGAGTATAAGCCGACCCGAGTATAAGCCGAGACCCCTAATTTCAACCCAAAATCCCAGGAAAAGTTATTGACTCGAGTATAAGCCTAGGGTGGGAAATACCTCATCCCCCCCCTGTCATCATCCAGACCCGTCATTAACATCCTCATCATCCCCTTGTCATCATCCCACACATCCCCCCTTCATCATCCCCTTGTCATCATCCCACACATCCCCTTATCATCCCACACATCCCCCCTTCATCATCCCCTTGTCATCATCCCACACATCCCCCCTTCATCATCCCCTTGTCATCATCCCACACATCCCCTTATCATCCCCTTGTAATCATCCCACACCCCCCCCTTCATCATCCCCACCCCCCTTCATCATCCTCTTCTCATCATTCGCCCTCAGTGGTCTTCAACCTGCGGACCTCCAGAGGTTTCAAAACTACAACTCCCAGCAAGCCCGGGCAGCCATCGTCTGTCCGGGCTTGCTGGGAGTTGTAGTTTTGAAACCTCCGGAGGTCCGCAGGTTGAAGACCACTGCGGCCTTCAACCTGCGGACCTCCAGAGGTTTCAAAACTACAACTCCCAGCAAGCCCGGGCAGCCATCGTCTGTCCGGGCTTGCTGGGAGTTGTAGTTTTGAAACCTCCGGAGGTCCGCAGGTTGAAGACCACTGCGGCCTTCAACATGCGGACCTCCAGAGGTTTCAAAACTACAACTCCCAGCAAGCCCGGGCAGCCATCGGCTGTCCGGGCTTGCTGGGAGTTGTAGTTTTGAAACCTCCGGAGGTCCGCAGGTTGAAGACCACTGCGGCCTTCAACATCATCCAGCCCCCTCTCACCCCCTTTAGTTCTGAGTACTCACCTCCGCTCGGCGCTGGTCCGGTCCTGCAGGGCTGTCCGGTAAGGAGGTGGTCCGGTGAGGAGGTGGTCCGGGCTGCTATCTTCACCGGGGGCGCCTCTTCTCCGCGCTTCCGGCCCGGAATAGAGCCGTTGCCTTAACAACGACGTATCTGCGTCGTTGTCAAGGCAACGTGACTATTCTGAGGCCGGGCCCGAAGCGCTTAGAAGAGGCCTCCCCGGTGAAGATAGCAGCCCGGACCACCTCCTCACCGGACCACCTCCTTACCGGACAGCCCTGCAGGACCGGACCAGCGCCGAGCGGAGGTGAGTACTCAGAACTAAAGGGGGTGAGAGGGGGCTGGATGATGTTGAAGGCCGCAGTGGTCTTCAACCTGCGGACCTCCGGAGGTTTCAAAACTACAACTCCCAGCAAGCCCGGACAGCCGATGGCTGCCCGGGCTTGCTGGGAGTTGTAGTTTTGAAACCTCTGGAGGTCCGCAGGTTGAAGACCACTGCGGGTGGGGGAGTTCACTCGAGTATAAGCCGAGGGGGGTGTTTTCAGCACGAAAAATCGTGCTGAAAAACTCGGCCTATACTCGAGTATATACGGTATGTTTAAATATTTTTTATATGGAATTTGGGAAAAGGGGGGGTGATTCAAACTTTTAATATGGAAGGGGTTAATGGGTGTTTTTTTAAACTTTTTATTTAACTATTTTTTTTAAACTTTTAGTGCCTTTAGGGAACTTTTAGGAGGAATCAGTAGATTCCTCATTCAGATCGATGTGGTTCCATAGAACCAAATTGATCTGTGTGCTCTGCACCTGATTGATAAAGCCTGGTTCAGCCAGGCTCTATCAATCTCAGAGCCGGGACCTGGATGGAAGGAGAGGTAAGCCCTCTGGCTACCTCCACAGTGGATCGCCCCCCACTGGACTACCAGGGAAGGTTTAAATGTCCCTTTAGACGCCGCTGTCAACTTTGATAGCGGCAATCTAAAGGGTTAATAGCCAGCCGCGGCAATCGCCACATGTCGGCTATTAATGCCAGCCCCCAACTACAGGAATTAGCTGGCTTGTCCTTAGACGGCAACCGGTTAAAATGATACCCATGTTTACATACTTTTCTTTTATTGTACTGCTTTTAAAAAAAACAAGTATGTTTAAAATTGCCCTATTTTGACCACCTATAACTTTCTCATTTTTCCATATTGGGCTGTATGAGGACAAATTTTGTGTCGAGTTACATTTTTATTGAGGGAGTGGATTTTTCCCACTTTGTACTTTTAATGTCCCCATTGGGGACTATTTATACAGTAGCAGTTATTTGATTGCTAATACTGTTCAGTGCTATGAATACGCATAGCATTGATCAGTATCATCGATGATCTTCTTCTCTGGTTTGCTCGATGTCAGACCAGAGAAGAAGACCCAGAGAAAGCGGCAGAGGCAGGTGAGGGGACCTTCACCCACCATTATGGATGATTGTATCCCTGCTGCCTTGCTGTGGGTGATACGATTATCCATCAGAACGCCCGCACTGGCGCAGATGCTGTGATCTCTATTGATCACGGCATCTGAGGGGTTAATAGCGGACATCAGCACAATCCTTGATTTCCGCCATTACTGGCGAGTCCCTGGCTGCTGATATCAGCCGTGACCTGCCGTGCATGATGCGAGCACCGGTCTAGTGTAATGTAAATGTACGTCCTGGTGCATTTAGTCCCATTGCATCAGGACGCACATTTACGTCCATTGTCCTTAAAGGGGTACTCCGCCCCTAGACATCTTATCCCCTATCCAAAGGATAGGGGATAAGATGTCAGATCGACGCAGTCCCGCTGCTGGAGACCCCCGGGATTGCCACTGCGCACCCCGCTGTCATTACTGCACAGAGCGAGTTCGCTCTGCACGTAATGACGGGCCGCCCCCTCAATACGAATCTATGGGAGGGGGTGTGGCGTTCATCACGCACCTGCCATAGAGTTGCATTAAGGGGGCGGGCCGTGATGTCACGAGGGGCAGAGCCATGACGTCCCGCTGCTCTGTCCCCTGTATCGCCAGCATACAGGGGATAAGATGGATAGGGGATAAGATGGATAGGGGATAAGATGTCTAGGGGCGGAGTACCCCTTTAACCCCTTAAGGACGCAGGACGTAAATGTACGTCCTGGTGCGGTGGTACTTAATGCACCAGGACGTACATTTATATCCTGTGCATAACCGCGGGCATCGGAGCGATGCCCGTGTCATGCGCGGCTGATCCCGGCTGCTGACCGCAGCCAGGGACCCGGCAGTGCGCGATTTCAATGAATGATCGGATCGCCCGCAGCGCTGCTGCGGGGATCCGATCATTCAGAACGCCGCACGGAGGTCCCCTCTCCTTCCTCCGTCTGGCTCCCGGCGTCTCCTGCTCTGGTCTGTGATCGAGCAGACCAGAGCAGAAGATAGCCGATAACACTGATCTGTTCTATGTCCTATACATAGAACAGATCAGTATTAGCTATCATGGTATTGCTATGAATAGTCCCTTATGGGGACTATTCAAGTGTAAAAAAAAATGTAAAAAAATGTAAAAGTAAAAAAAAAAATCCCCTCCCCCAATAAAAAAGTAAAACGTCCGTTTTTTCCTATTTTACCCCCAAAAAGCGTAAAAATTTTTTTTATAGACATATTTGGTATCGCCGCGTGCATAAATGTCCGAACTATTAAAATAAAATTTTAATGATCCCGTACGGTGAACGGCGTGAACGAAAAAAACATTAAAAAGTCCAAAATTCCTACTTTTTTTTAATACATTTTATTAAAAAAAAATTATAAAAAATGTATTAAAAGTTTTTAATATGCAAATGTGGTATAAAAAAAAAGTACAGATCATGGCGCAAAAAATGAGCCCCCATACCGCCGCTTATACGGAAAAATAAAAAAGTTAGAGGTCATCAAAATAAAGGGATTATAAACGTACTAATTTGGTTAAAAAGTTTGTGATTTTTTTTAAGCACAACAATAATAGAAAAGTATGTAATAATGGGTATCATTTTAATCGTATTGACCCTCAGAATAAAGAACACACGTCATTTTTACCATAAATTGTACGGCGTGAAAACGAAACCTTCCAAAATTAGCAAAATTGCGTTTTCCGTTTTAATTTCCCCACAAAAATAGTGTTTTTTGGTTGCGCCATACATTTTATGATATAATGAGTTATGTCATTACAAAGGACAACTGGTCGTGCAAAAAACAAGCCCTCATACTAGTCTGTGGATGAAAATATAAAAGAGTTATGATTTTTAGAAGGCGAGGAGGAAAAAATGAAAACGTAAAAATTAAATTGTCTGAGTCCTTAAGGCCAAAATGGTCTGAGTCCTTAAGGGGTTAAGGTGTTAAAGTTTATTTAAGTTACCACATATGTTATTTTTATTCTAATATTGCCATTTGTCAGTGGAAGAGGTCTTTACCTGAAAATGCATTACATGTTCTTGGCTTAAATAAAACCTGAATTTCTAAATAATTACAGCTTTGAATGGTTTACAACTACTGGTGGTTTTGTTCCAAAGATCTGGACTTTTCTACTGCATGACATATGTCCAAAATGGAGACAAAGTGCAGAATTTTATGGCATATTGAGTGACAATGAAAGCCCCTTGTGTTTGGTGCAGCAGAGCAGAGGCTGTAGACGAGGTACAATGGGGGAGATTTATAAAAAACCTGTGCAAAGGAAAAGTTGCCCAGTTGCCCATAGCAACCAATCAGATTGCTTCTTTCATTTTGTAGAGGCCTTGTTAAAAATGAAAGAAGTGAACTGATTGGTTGCTATGGGCAACTGGGCAACTTTTCCTTTGCACAGGTTTTGATAAATCTCCCCCAATATGATTACTCAAAGTAGCCATAGTGAAGAATGGAACCCAGGGTCATCACCAGGAGACTGGTAAGGTTGCAGCAGGCAGTGAATGAAACAGGAACATGATCAGGAACAAGTAAGTGAAAAATGCCATTATGTAGTTTTCATGACATTGATAAGTTTTGCGGCCTGCACTTTACTTTGGACATTTCTTAGCACTCCAGGAGGCAGATAATAAATTAAGTTTAATTAAATTTAAAAAATGTATATAAATAGCAGTACTAGTGGCAGTTTTTAGTAAAATGTTGATAAGAATATGTTTTTCTACTAGTGAAATCATGTTTTAGCATGTTCTCCTAGCAGCTCTAAAATGGGGCAGGAAAAAACATGCTGTTCTTCTCCTTTATTAGATTTGAAGAACAGTAATATTTAATATTCTTTGATTCATTCTCATTTGCTGTTATTTCACCATACTGTGTTTTATTTTACTGTGTTGTCTATTAATATCTATGTATCTGGCTTAGAAACCTGAGATTTGTATTGGTAGATTGTTATTTGTTCCATGGGCGACATAAGATGCTTTAAAGGGGTACTCCGGTGGAAAACTTTTTTTTCTTCTTCAATTAACTGATTCCAGAAAGTTAAACAGATTTGTAAATTACTTCTATTAAAAAAATTATCCTTCCAGTACTTATTAGCTGCTGAATACTACAGAGGAAATTCTTTACTTTTTTGGAACACAGAGCTCTCTGCTGACATCATGACCACAGTGCTCTCTGCTGACACCTCTGACCATTTTAAGAACTGTCCAGAGTAGGAGAAAATCCCTACATCATGCAGCAAACACTGTCAGGAGCCGCCTGGTATGGAGGGGGGAGGCTGAATGTATGTTTTAATAATGTGATAAACCCCTATACAGACTGAATGCATGCTGCCAGCACATTATGGTCAGTAATTCCAATGATAGGGTGATAAAGCCAGTTGGCTCATAGTAACCCTTAGCATTTAGGATACAATAGTGGGTTATAGCAGAAAAGTTTTAACATAGGTAGTTTTTTTTTAATAAAGCCTATTAGGCTTTTAGTGTATGAGCAATGTAGGGTAACTTTTTAGACTGCCAAACAGATTTTCTATAGGAAAAACTCTCCATATACCGTTCAAACTCATAGAAATTACTAGTTTATCATTGAGCCAAAATAGGATAAAATAAGAAACAAATGCCTTTTTCTGGAATTTATAAAAATGCTCCTAACTTTAGGCATTTCTTGAGCTTTGTAAACTGTTCATCTAATAATATGATAACATAAAAAGCTCAGGATATTTGATAAATCTAGTACATTTTAACACTAAAAAACAAAACAAGGTGATAACAGGTGCTCAACCCCAAGTGCAATTGTGCACACATACAATGGGGTAGAGGACCCACACCTATGGACAAGAGTGGGGTTTCAATCCTGTGGTAAATATACAATGACATTAGCTAATCCTCAAAACTGATGTAAAAATGAGACATTAGCCAGTATATCCTTATATGAAGGACATACCTGAGCCCGCACACCACACCAAGGTTTCTCAAGTGATGCAGGACCTAACCACTAACCTTTTTTAACACTGTCTAGTCTAAGTTTAAAATTCTATTCTAAGTTTACTCAAATTTCCTTCAATTACTTTAAAGAGTCAGTGAGCTACAATGTTGGCACATTTGTTGAGCTCTCCTTAGGCCACAATACAAATATACAGTACAGACCAAAAGTTTGGACACACCTTCTGATTCAAAGAGTTTTCTTTATTTTCATGACTATGAAAATTGTAGATTCACACTGAAGGCATCAAAACTATGAATTAACACATGTGGAATTATATACATAACAAAAAAGTGTGAAACAACTGAAAATATATGTCATATTCTAGGTGGAAAGTGTCCACAAGTGCAGTCACAAAAACCATCAAGAGATCAAAGAAACTGGCTCACATGTGGACCGCCCCAGGAAAGGAAGACCTAGAGTCACCTCTGCTGTGGAGGATAGCCTCAGAAATCGCAGGTTAACAGCAGCTCAGATTAGAGACCAGGTCAATGCCACACAGAGTTCTAGCAGCAGACACATCTCTAGAACAACTGTTAAGAGGAGACTGTGTGAATCAGGCCTTCATGGTAGAATATCTGCTAGGAAACCACTGCTAAGGACAGGCAACAAGTAGAAGAGACTTGTTTGGGCTAAAGAACACAAGGAATGGACATTAGACCAGTGGAAATCTGTGCTTTGGTCTGATGAGTCCAAATTTGAGATCTTTGGTTCCAACCACCGTGTCTTTGTGCGATGCAGAAAAGGTGAACGGACGGACTCTACATGCCTGGTTCCCACCGTGAAGCATGAAGGAGGAGGTGTGATGGTGTGGGGCTGCTTTGCTGGTGACACTGTTGGGGATTTATTCAAAATTGAAGGCATACTGAACCAGCATGGCTACCACAGCATCTTGCAGCGGCATGCTATTCCATCCGGTTTGCGTTTAGTTGGACCATCATTTATTTTTTAACAGGACATTGACCCCAAACACACCTCCAGGCTGTGTAAGGGCTATTTGACCAAGAAGGAGAGTGATGTGGTGCTGCGCCAGATGACCTGGCCTCCACAGTCACCAGACCTGATCCCAATGAAGGAAAAAGGGCCAACAAGTGCTAAGCATCTCTGGGAACTCCTTCAAGACTGTTGGAAAACCATTTCAGGTGACTACTTCTTGAAGCTCATCAAGAGAATGGCAAGAGTGTGCAAAACAGTAATCAAAGCAAAAGGTGGCTACTTTTAAGAACCTAGAATGTGACATATTTTCAGTTGTTTCACACTTTTTTGTTACATCTATAATTCCACATGTGTTAAAGGAGATGTCCAGCGCAGACTTTTTCTATTCTGTCCTTCCCAGGCTGCAAAAAAAGACAAAACAAACTTTCACTTACCTCCATATGTTGCCCCGGAGCTCCGCAACATCTGATTGGTCGGCCGGGCTGTTTACTTCCTACTACCTTTAGCCAGGTATGTCACACAGCACTTCAGCCTATCACCGGCCGCAGCGATGTCCCGCCTCGGCCGGTGATAGGCTGAAGTGCAGTGTGACGTACCGAGCTAAAGGAAGTAGGGAGTAAACAGCCCGGCCGACCGATCAGCTGTTGCGGAGCTCCAGGGCAATATATGGAGGTAAGTGAAAGTTTGTTTTCTCTTTTTTTGTAGCCCGGGCAGGACAGAATAGAAAAAGTCTGCACTGGACATCTCCTTTAATTCATAGTTTTGATGCCTTCAGTGTGAATCTACAATTTTCATAGTCATACAAATAAAGAAAACTCTTTGAATGAGAAGGTGTGTCCAAACTTTTGGTCTGTACTGTACAGAAATACAATTCATAGAGTAAAGCAAAGTTGGCACTGCTACGTACCTTCTCAGAGTTAGTGTGTCCACAACAATTTACACACCTGTAATAATCCGCCTCACAGCTTCTTATGTGGTGCTCAATCCAAGAAATCCACAATCATAGAATATTTTTACTACATGCAGAGAGAGTGTCGTCCTACTATTCTTGTTATTATACAAATATATATAATTAATCTAAAGTTGTAGAAGTCTTTGTCATGGACCGTAGAGGCATTTCTGGATATGCTATACAACCTGTACCTTCACATCACGTTTGACCCGAGTTTATTTAAATGGACTCTCAAAGGCATAGATCACATATTCAGAAAAGCAGTATTTATTATTATTATTATTATTATTATTATTACTACTACTATTATAGTTTTTTCATGATTCTACTAAGAGTTGTATCATGCATATTTGATTCCATTGATTTAAAGCATTTACTTATTTAGGCTACTCTATATAGGTAACTTTAGTAGATACATAAATAGTGTGGCTCGTGGGGCTATGCTGTTTGTGTAACCTACATAAAAGTCAATGGGAATTATGCAAATTAAGTAACTTCCCTGCTTTGGCTGCTTTCAGCTTTCCTGCATACAGGCTGGAGGAAACGGAAAACATGAAAGTAGTGAGATGGGACAACCTCTTTAATTATGTCCATTATAAATAATGTCTCTTTATCATAATATTAATTTTATTACATGATTTTATGCTAATTTATAAGTTTGAAAGAATAGAAATTAAAGTATAATGAAACACTGACCTGGTGCAAACTATAAAGCTAAATGGCCTATACTACATCCATGGTACGGTAACCAGACACATATAGTAATAATGGGGGAGATTTATCAAAACTTGTGCTGAGGAAAAGTTGACCAGTAGCCCATAGTAACCAATCAGATCGCTTCTTTCATTTTTGAAAAGGCCTCTGAAAAAAAAAAAGAAGCAGTCTGATTGGTTGCTATGGGCAACTGGTCCACTTTTCCTCAGCACAGGTCTTGATGAATCTCCTATGCCCATTTTATATGCGCATGCACTGGTCAGCCAGGTAAGGAATTATGTGTCCTTGGTGCCCATAGTGACAGTTTATGACAATGGCTGGCATCAGCAATGGGCAACATCAGTAGAAGGCAGTAATGATAATCATTGTCCATAGGCAATAAACCTTATGTACACCTAATCCGAAAAAGTATAGGCACAGACTGACAATACCTACTTACCTATGTATTTAAACACTATTTAATTTCATTCAACTGCTGAAAACTGTATATCTTTTATGTGCTTATAAGTGATGTCTTATTAGGATTTTTATGATCTCACAATCTCTGTGTGGTCACACCCTCCTATGAGGTGTTGGCATTGTATTTAAAGCTCAGGTTGTGTGTATGTGTATTATGTCCTAATAATCTGTTGCAGGGAAATTTCGAAATGCATTATTGTTAGGCTATATGTCAATTCCAATTTTTTGCTATACACTTTCATTATGTCCGTTGACATAAGAGTAGATTTCAGCTTTAATATATGCAAATTATAGTAAATCTGCCAGGCCATGAAGGATATGTACCTCCCACTAAGCCCTGCCATTTGTAATATAAGTAAATAATTTAATTAAAAAAGTGACATAAAACCATCAAAAAGTTGGAATTTTTTGGCAATCAAGGTTTATGTAAAAAATTTTAATTTTTAAATGCAAAAGGTTTTGATAAATTCCTTTCTATGGCTATTGGATAAATGAAACTAGCCAATGGCAGAAAAGGAGACACTGAAAAAAGAATTATGCATATTACCTAGAGAGTATGAATGATAAAGCATGATGGTTTATTTTTAAGAGAAACAAGTAGGCTAGGATTCCACTTGGTTTTTTTCTAGCATTTTTTCACTGAAAAAAATGTCAGAAAAAACGCCAGTGCAATTTCCTGCATCTGACGTTTTTTCTGGCGTTTCTGCATTTGAGTTGAAATAGCATTTTTGGCCCCTTTGGTACCCGTTTTTTTTTTCAAAATGTGTTGGGTACCAAAAAAAAAAAAGGATGTAGTAGGGATGGGAAAAAAATTATTTAAGGACATTTTTGTTTTTTATAATGAACTTTTAATTCATTTTTTATAAAGTGTGTATGTGTGTTTCACTTTTTTTTCGAAATTTATTTTTTTATTTTTTAGGTAGTACTACTACTCCCAGCAAGGAACAGACTGTTCCATGATGGGAGTAGTAGTACCTGTACTAATAGAAATATCACCCCAGGTGTCAATCCTGACACCTGATGCGATCGTCCATAATATAGCAGAGATGCGGAGCAGCTCTATACAGTGCTCGCAACTCCAGCCAGTGATGTGAATAGAACATCACTCATTCACATTTTCTGTCCAGAGTGGGGATTGGCCGGATGGTGGCAGCCAATCACAGCTCTCAGCGGGAAATATAAACGAGTGATGTTCTATTCATATCACTGGCCGGCCGGAGTATAGTGCAGAGATGCGGAACGCAGGAGAAAGCAGCTCCGCATCTCTGCAATAGATAGGACGATTGCAGCAGGTGTCAGGTACTACAGATACCACTTCTCCCATCATGGAGCACACTCTGCTCTATGTTGGGAGCTGTAGTACCTGCAGTTAAGGAAAGATCACAGCGGATGTGACTCCTTACACCTGCTGTGATCCCCCTGTATAATGTATAGATGCGGCCGGCCACTCTTTTATGGTCCACTGCACTGCCGTATATATACACCTATTCATATTTCCCACAGAGAGTTGTGATTGGCTGGAACCATCACAGCTCTCTGCAGGAAATATGAATAGGTATGTATATATACAGCAGTGCAGGGGACCATAGAAAAGCAGCCGGCCGCATCTATACATTATACAGAAGGATCGCAACGGAACCCGGGGTGATCTGTCAATTAGTACAGGTACTACTACTCCCATCATGGAACAGTGTGTTCCATGCTGGGAGTAGTAGTACCACCTAAAACAAAAGTGAAAAACACACTATATTTTTATTATTGTCGGCTATATTTTTAGTACCCTGCCTGCACACATAAATTGATCCCTGTTTAAAAATTTGTAAAAAATTTGTTAAAAAAAAAGATACATATCGTTAAATACAATTTTTTCCACCACTACTGTATCTTTTTTATTTAATTATTTTTTTGGTACCATACGAAATTGTATTAAAAAAAGGTATCGCCATCACTTTTTTTGGATCACTAAAGTCCAAAAGGCAAAAACGCGAAAGTTAAAGCCCACATTACATTTTTCTTGCCGTTTTTTTTACTTGCTTAGACTTAGGGGGAAAAAACACCATAGGCTCAACATGCTACGGTTTTACAAAACCACCAAGGAGCAGAAAACCCCCAAAAAAGAGTGAAAAAATGCCAGAGTGAAAAAATGCCAAAAGGATTAAAAAGACACCAAACTGAAACACACCAAGTGGAAAAAGGATTTTGCGATTTCGCATTGATTTGCAGCTAACATCTGGCCGCAGCATTTTGTGGCCGAAAAAACATCATGCGGCAGAATTGGCGTTTTCCTTGGCGTTTAAAAAAAAAAAGAACAAGTGGAATTCCAGCCTTACAACACACTATTTCTGCTATAGCATAGCCCATATAATTGGAATCCATGGAACACATGATTACCGTATATACTCGAGTATAAGCCGACCCGAATATAAGCCGAGGCCCCTAATTTCACCCCAAAAACCCAGGAAAATGTATTGACTCGACTATAAGCCTAGGGTGGAAAATACATCATCCCCCCATGTCATCATCCAGACCCCCATCATCATCCCCCCATCATCACCGCCTGTCAATCCCTTCATCAGTGGTCTTCAACCTGCGGACCTCCAGATGTTGCAAAACTACAACTCCCAGCATGCCCAGACAGCCATCAGCTGTCCGGGCATGCTGGGAGTTGTAGTTTTGAAAACTCTGGAGGTCCACAGATTGAAGACCACTGTGGCCTTCGTCATCATCCAGACCACCATCATCATCCCCCCCCCCCTTCATCATCACCGCCTGTCAATCCCTTCATCAGTGGTTTTCAACCTGCGGACCTCCAGATGTTATAAAACTACAACTCCCAGCATGCCCGGACAGCCAACGGCTGTCCGGGCATGCTGGGAGTTGTAGTTTTGAAACCTCTGGAGGTCCGCAGGTTGAAGACCACTGCAGCCTTCGTCATCATCCAGACACCCCCTTTAGTTTTCTACTCACCTCCCCTTGGTGGGAAGGAAGGGTGAGCTAGTCCGGGCCATCTATGCTGCAGGGACCGTCCGTTTTATATATATATATATATATACATAAAAGCTCTAAAATGCAACACATGTAATGATTATTTTGAAAATAACTATTATGTATTGATATTATTTGAGTCTTGTCACATTAAAGTTTGATTCATCATTTTAAAGTGTTTAATATAGATAAGTCAATAAAGGAATTTTAATTTTTTTTACTACTAGCTGTTGAAACTCAACATAGGTTGGTGTTAAAAACAGATTCAATAACCCCCTTGATTTTATTGCTGACGATTACATTACATGGTCCTTGGAATATAATACTAACATGATAGATATATCAGTACATTTTCTGTCTATAGAGTAGACTCACACATAGCAGAGAGATGATTATTGACACAGGTTTCTTTTATAGCCAAAATAAGAAATGGATACAAAAAAAGAAGCATTTAGATTTAGTCTTGGCTTCGGTATAGCATGTAGAGTGCAGGCTTGACTCATCCTGTTGATTTTGGCTGAAATAAAACAAGGAATTTATAAGAAACAAAAACCTCTGTAACATTGGAAGAAAACAGGCAACTTAGTTAGTAGAGAGTAAAGGGCATATTTGCATTTGTACAGGGTGTCCACGCTGACTGACTAAAGAATCTAAAGAGGATTTTAAGGTCAATAAGATCACCAATGACTTCCTTCTTCCATGTAGTTTGTCATCTAAACGTTTGAACGGCATATCTGTCTAAAAAAAATCTAAAGGCTTCAGAATTTGATAAAATCACATCCTACTTAAAAATCATAAAGAATTCCTTAATTTCAAATTAAAGAGGTCTCCAGGAAACCTCTAACTTAGCCCCATGCTTCTCCGTGCCATAAAACAATTAAAGTCGGTATACTTACCTCCTATGCTCCCCCGATGCTGCAGCTGTCACATCTTCTGGTCTATGCTCCTGTGCTGTTCTTTCATCCTTCGGACTTCCTGCTCTGTGATCAGCTGAGCACAGATCTTGTCATCGAAAGAACAGCACAAGAGGCGGAGCACAAACTGGATGATGTGACAGCTTCAACTCCGGATGAGCATGGGAGGTAGGTATGCAGACTTTTATTGTTTTACAGTATAGGGAGGCATGGAGCTAAGTAAAAGGTTTTCTTGGAAAATATCTTTAACTATTAAATTCCACTTAATCTTTATGTGTCTCCTCCAACATGAGAAAGTTTCATTATTTCCTAATTGACTGGATAACTAGAGGAGGATCAAAGCCAGCTGGACCATATATCATAATGTAATCCTCTAAAAGGTCAAGAGTGACGAACAAACATAGACTTAGTCATAGGATAACATTTTAATATCTTGTCTTCAGATACAGTGGGGAAAAAAAGTATTTTTGTCAGCCACCAATTGTGCAAGTTCTCCCACTCAAAAAGATGAGAGAGGCCTGTAATTTTCCTCATAGGTATACCTCAACCATGAGAGACATAATGAGAGAAAAAATCCATAAAATCACATTGTCTGACTTTTAAAGATTTTCTTTGCAAATTATTGTGGAAAATAAGTATTTGGTCAATAACAAAAGTTCATCTCAATACTTTGTTATATACCCTTTGTTGGCAATGACAGAGGTCAAACGTTTTCTGTAAATCTTCACAAAGTTTTCACCCACTGTTACTGGTATTTTGGCCCATTCCTCCATGCATATCTCCTCTAGAGCAGTGATGTTTTGGGGCTGTTGCTGGGCAACACGGACTTTAAACTCCCTCCAAAGGTTTTCTATGGGGTTGAGATCTGGAGACTGGCTAGGCCACTCCAGGACCTTTAAATGCTTCTTACGAAGCCACTCCTTCATTGCCCGGGTGGTGTGTTTGGGATCATTGTCATGCTGAAAGACCCAGCCATGTTATGTCTCCAATGCCCTTGCTGATGGAAGGAGGTTTTCACTCAAAAATCTCACGATACATGGGCCCATTAATTCTTTCCTTTACATGGATCAGTCATCCCAGTCCCTTTGCTGAAAAACAGCCCCAAAGCATGATGTTTCCACCCTCATGCTTCACAGTAGGTATGGTGTTCTTTGGATGCAACTCAGCATTCTTTCTCCTCCAAACACGACGAGTTGAGTTTTTACCAAAAAGTTCTACTGTGGTTTCATCTGACCATATGACATTCTCCCAATCCTCTTCTGGATCATCCAAATGCTCTTTAACAAACTTCAGACGGGCCCGGACATGTACTGGCTGAAGCAGGGGGACACGTCTGGCACTGCATAAGTCCCTGGCGCTGTAGTGTGTTACTGATGGTAGCCTTTGTTACTTTGGTTCCAGCTCTCTGCAGGTCATTCACTAGGTCCCCCCGTGTTGGTTCTGGGATTTTTGATCACCGTTCTTGTGATTATTTTGAAACCACGGGGTGAGATCTTGCGTGGAACCCCAGATCGAGGGAGATTATCAGTGGTGTTGTATGTCTTCCATTTTGTAATATTTGCTCCCACAGTTGATTTCAAGCTGCTTGCCTATTGCAGATTCAGTCTTCCCAGCCTGGTGCAGGTCTACAATTTTGTTTCTGGTGTCCTTCGACAGCTCTTTGGTCTTGGCCATAGTAGAGTTTGGAGTGTGACTGTTTGAGGTTGTGGACAGGTATCTTCTATACTGATAACAAGTTCAAACAGGTGCCATTAATACTAGTAATGATTGGAGGACAGATGAGTCTCTTAAAGAAGAATTTACAGGTCTGTGAGAGCCAGGAATCTTTCTTGTTTGTAGGTGACCAAATGCTTATTTTACTGAGGAATTTACCAATTAATTCATTAGAAATCCTACAATGTGATTTCCTGTATTCTTTCCCCCATTCTGTCTGTCATAGTTGAAGTGTACCTATGATAAAAATTACAGGCCCCTCATCTTTTTAAATGGGAGAACTTGCACAATTGGTGGCTGACTAAATACTTTTTTTTTGCCACTGTAAGCAACAATAACGCAAATCTAAAGCCTATATTTTTATTACTGTAACAAGGTTTCAAAATATACATGTTTTAAAAGACAGGCTCAGGGTATGCATACCTTTAAGCTTCTTTACTGACGTGTTGTAAGATGAGTCCTTTACAAATTAGCTGAAAAGAAGGGGCTAAATCACTTTATATAGTGTAAACAGTCAATATGAACTGAGGCCAAGCACTCTGGAACACAAAATGTGAGAACTCAACAGGACAGAGATGGTTGACATAGAGCTCCAGGTTGTGTCCTGCAATTTTATGTAGAAAATTATGCCTATTAAATTGTGGAGGGTTAAAGGTTATATATATATGTGCATTTGTATTTTTCCCAATGCATCTACAATAAAACTAAATAAAGAAATGTTGCAGACAGTCTTGAAATTCAATAAATAATATATACAATTTTTCTACATATTTCTCCAGTAGATTAAAAAGTTTACAATACACTGCAATACAAATGCTGTGCCTAGAAATGTCTAAACTTAAAATATCACATTTTTATCCAGCAAAGTAAAGATTATTAAATGAAATAAAAACAAGGTCTCACACAGCTTTGTTAAAAAAAATAATTATTTTCCCATTATACCTGGGTTGCCGCAATTAAATTTCAACTTGTCCCTAACCTCTCCTAGGATGCTGCTGGAATTGCTGTTCCATCTTCCCTTGGGGGTCTTCTTCCTGATTTTGGGGCCTGACACATCACATTGCCACTCAGCTACTTGCCAGTCACAGTAATGTCCTGTCTTGGCCAGTGATAGGCTGAGCGGCAGCATGATGGATGCCCAGGCACCAGGAAAAACACAATACATACATCAATACATCACACTGCTGCTCAGCCTATCACCAGGATATCAATGTGGCCAGTGATTAGCTGAATGGTAGTGCGACATGTTGAGCCCGAAAAGAAGGTAGAAGACCACATTGAAGGTCTGGACAATGATACCATCGGCATCAGGGGAGTGGTGGGAGGTAAGTCAAGGTTTAATATTTTAATTGCAGCCCGGGCATAATCTATAAAACTCAATGGCCAACATTTATCATTTATCAAACAGTTTTTTGTGTCTAGAAAAGGCGCAAGCAGGGTTTATTTGCGCCTTTTTTGCGCCTTTTGGTTTACACATTTCTGCTGATTTTGAGTTGTAATCCACTGGCAATACAAATGATATGGAAGGGTTTTATCAACTGCGCCTTTTTGTGAAAAGGCGCAAAAAATGGGCAAAGCCACTGAAAAGTCTCTAAAACTACACCAGCCCAGACTTAGCTTAGCTTTTTGGTGTATGTCAAGAGAGAAATTTCAGAAAATGTTTACCTGCACAAAATGTATCAAATGCTCTGTGAACATTTAATAAATGTGGTGCTCCTACACATTCCCAACACACAAAAAAAAGTGTATAAAAATGCTTCTCTTAGGCTAAGTTTCCACTTGTTTTTTTTTTTTATGGCAGTTTTTGGAATACAGCCACTGTTGTTTTTGAGCCAAAGTCAGAAGTGGATCCATAAGGGAAGAGAAGAGTAAGCCCTTCCTTTATATGTCCTGTTCCTTTTTAGTACACTTCTAGCTTTGTCTCAAAAACTGCAGTGGCAGTATTCCAAAAACTGCCAGAAAAAAAACCAAGTGGAAACTTAGCCTTACACCTACTATCATAAATGCCGGCCAATGTGTGTGTGTATGTTCCAGCATCATTTTCTAACGGCTAAAGATATTACCATGAAACTTGGTACACATGTTACTTATATGTCAACAACAAACATAGGCTAGGTAAATTTACCCTTACCCACTCCTATTTGCGAGGGTCGGGGTTTTTGTTTAATGTCCCATACAAGTCTATGGAAAATATATATTACTGCATAACTTCCAAACAGCTGGAGATATTTAGATAATACTTGGTCACATGTTACTTATATGTCCACAAAAAATATAGGATAGTTAATTTAACCCTAACATACCCCATTTGCAAGGGTCGGGGTTTTTGTTTAAAGCCAAATGCAAATCTATGGGAAATGTATGTTCCTACATAACTTCCGTACGGCTAGAGAAATTTCGCTAATACTTGGTCACATGTTACTTATATGTCAAATAAAAATATATAATAGTTAAATTAACCCTAACCTACCCCCATATGTGAAGGATGGGGTTTTTGTTTCAAGTCCCATACAAGTATTTAGGACTTCTGGTACCTTACTCTGCATCTCCTGGTGAATGCGCCAGTACGGCTGGCAAGTCACACCCTCCCTGCAATCCATGGCCTATCTTGCAAAGACATGCCCACCCTTTAAGCCACACCCCTTTTATTTTCAGTTTATAATATCTTCATCACAACTCAGTCCCACCTGGGGACGCGATCTGAGGATTAGAAATGGGGATTAGATATGAGGATAGGAAATTGGGACAGAATATGAGGACAGGATATGAGGTTGAGATAGGAGGATGGGATATGAGGACGGGATATGAGGTCAGGATATGGGGACGGGATATGAGGTCGGATATGGGTACGGGATATGAGGTCAGGATATGAGGACAAGATAGGAGGTTGTGATATGGGTACAGGATATGAGGTCGGGATATGAGGTCAGGATATGAGGACGGGATAAGAGGTTGTGATATGAGGTCAGGATATGGAGACGGGATATGAAGATGGAATATGAGGTCAGGATATGGGGATGGGGTCGGGACATGAGGATGGGATATGAGGTCGGAATAAGAGGAGGGGATTTGGGGTCGGGATATGGGGAAGGGATATGGGGTCAGGATCTGAGGACAGCAAATGAGGACAAAAGCTTCTTCCTTTGTTGCTTTTCCTTCCCCACAAGGATTAGATAGGAAAAAACGGGCAACGCCGGGTACTCAGCTAGTTTATATATATATATGAAACTCAATGTATGTGTGTATGCTCCAGCATCACTTCCAAACGGCTAAAGATATTAACATTAAATTTGGTACATATGTTACTTATATGTCAACTACAAACATAGGATAGGTAATTTAACCATTACCCACCCCAATTTGCTAGGGTTGGGGTTTTCGTTTAAAGTCCAATACAAGTCTATGGGAAATATATGTTACTGCATAACTTCCAAACAGCTGTAGATATTTCAATAATACTTGGTCACATGTAGGATAGGTAATTTAACCCTTAACAACCTCCATTTGTGAGGGTCAGGGTTTTTGTTTAAAGTCAAATGCAAATCTATAGGAAATGTATGTTCCAGCATAACTTCCGTACGGCTGGAGATATTTCGATAATACTTAGTCACATGTTACTCATACAGTATGTCAAATAAAAATATATGATAGTTAAATTAACCCTAACCTACCCCCTTATGTGAAGGATGGGGTTTTTGTTTCAAGTTCCATACAAGTATATAGAACTTCCGGTAACTTACTCCACAAGCTCTGCTCTGCATCTCCTGGTGAACGCGTCAGCCAGGCTGGCAAGTCACACCCTCCGTGCATTTCAAGCCCCATCTTGCAAAGACACGCCTACACACACTCCTTTTATTTTCAATATCTTCATCACAACTCAGCCCCACCAGAGAACATGATATGAGGATTAGAAATGGGGATTAGATATGAAGACAGGATATTTGGATGGGATATGTGGACGGAATATGAGGTTGTTATATGAAGTTGGGATATGAGGATGGGATATGAGGATGGGATATGGGGACAGGATATGGGGACAGCATATGGGGACAGGATATGAGGTCAGGATATGGTCAGGATATGAGGTCGGATATGGGGATGGGACATGAGGTCAGGACTTAAGGACTAGACTTGAGGACCAGACATGAGGTCGAGATATGAGGACAGAATATGAGGACAAAAGCTTCCTCCTTTGTTGCTTTTCCTGCCCCACAAGGATTAGGTAGGAAAAACCGGGCAGCATCGGTAGTAAATAATACAACATGAAAACTATACACATTAAGTATCACTGCAATTGTACTAACCATTACAATAAAGTTAACATATAATTTTTACTGCACAGTAAACGCCATATAATTAAAACCAAACAGAATGGCAGAACTGAGTTTTTTTTTTCAAAATTCATGTTTTATTGTGATGCCTTCCATGGGCGATTCTTGTATTACTACTACTGATATTTTTGTCTTAAGGTACTAATCCATATATTGCCTTTAAAATATATTAAAATATATTTATAGCACAAACCCTTTGTGTGAAGGGAAATGTCATTATCACTAATGCCTGATTTCATTTAATCCAGGAATGTAAAGCTAAATCTCTTCTGATCCCTCTCATTAATGTGTACATGGTGATGGTCAGATGGAATTTGCATTGTTGGCTTTATCATAGTCATAAGACAGATGGAGAGAATATTTCACTGACAGTAGCCTATTTTTTTTATTTTTTTATTTTTTTTTGTTGTAAATGACCCTTTTGCAGTTAAAGGGGTATTCCAGGAATTTTTTTATTTGACTATGCTACAGGGGCTGTAAAGTTAGTGTAGTTCATAATATAGTGTCTGTACCTGTGTGTGATGGTTTTCCCATAATTCTTATGTGATTTTCACCCCACTATTTATTTTTACTAGCACACAAAATGACTGTTGTCTCAGATTTTTCCCAGCTTGCAATGCGGCCGAGACCTGACTCACTAGTCAGCTGATGACAGGGAGCCTGTCTGCTTCAATGGGTGGAGGGATATATCTGCAACCAATGCAACAGCTGTAGACACCCTGCTTGAAAACCACAGGTCTTTTGTTTCAATGGGTGGGGTGACTGATGTGTGAGAGGGAGGAAAATGGAATTGTGGGATCTGTAGTAAAATAAACAGGAAATACAAGTTCACAAAAAGCTAGCCACAGTATTATGGTAATCTCATGACATAGCCATTTAGCCCCAAGACAAGTGTTAATCCTTCCTAAGCCGGTCCATTATTGTCTGCCAGATACGTACTAAAATCCCCTTTTGGTGGATAACCCCTTTAAGGGCTTTTTCTGGGACTTTGGGATTGATGGCCTATTCTAGGGGTAGACCATAAATATCCTAATAAAGTAAGCTGAGCTGCAGGGACCAAGCATATGACCACTACATACTTCCAGCTCCATTCATTGTGCAAATCTGGACACAGCAACTCTGGCAAACAGCTGACAATCAGGGCTACTGGGTGTTAGCAGCCCAACAATGAAATATCCTCAGGATAGGCCATCAAACACAAAGTCCAAGAAAACCCTTTTAATAGTAAAGCTAAGGCTCCATGGCAACTTCTGGTTTACCATCATGTGATGGCAGTGTTTCCATATGAAACCATTCAATGGTTGAAATACTGTAATCTCACACTCACCTAACCTGCTCTGATGAAGGACAAGGTTCACCTGAAACAGTTGTAACCCATCTGAAATTGCTGTCTTCTGCACCCCCTGTTGTGTTTTATAGCTATGCTGCACTGAATTGAATGACAACCCTTTTGTGCATTGATAGGTGAGTGCCTTCCCTTATTTTCTGTTGGATGTGCTGTTTCTACGGTATACTGAATTATACAATTCCAAACCATGAATCCAAACTTTTAATGTTTTAGTTAGTTAAGCCCCTTAGTTGTCACTTTTGCCTTGTGACATGTATCATGCTGGAAAAAGCATTGTCCAATACAAAATTGCTCCTTGATCATTGGAAGAAGTTGCTCTTTGATTTAGATATCAATTTTTTTATGGCTGTGAGTAAGCCCACTTACTTAGTTAAAAAGAAACCCCACAAGTTTCAGGTAGTGCTCCCCTCTTCTACATCCGTGATCATTCTTCCTGATGTCCAAAACAGCCTGAAGGGGGCTTCATCTGAGAAAATAGCTGTACCCCAGTCCTCTGCAGTCCAATCCCTATACTTGTCAGTTTGTCCTTGATGTTCTTCTTGGAGAGAAATGCCTTTTTTGATGCCCTTCTTGACACCAGGCCAGCCTCCAAAAGCCTTCTCCTCACTGTGTGTGCAGAGGCACTGACACCTGCCTGCTGTTCTTCCTGAGCAACTCTGAACTGGTGTTGAACCGATTCCATAGTTGAACAGTCCTGGTATCTAAACATCCTCCAATGGCAACTTCTCTCAATGATCCAGGAGCAATTTGATGATGAATGGTTATTTTTTCCAGCATAATGGAGCACCATGTCACAAGGCTGATAACTATAGAAAACTAAGTGGCTCTTAAACAAAACATTAAAATTTTGGGTCCATGGGCAGGAAACTCCCCAGATCTCCACCCCATTGAGAACCTGGATAAATTCTCAAAAACTGGGTGAACAAACAAACACAGAAATCATGATAAAATGGATGGAACGGGTTGCCATCAGCCAGAATTTGGTCTAGGGAGCTGATATCCAGCATGTGTGGGCAAATTGCAGATGTATTGGAAAAGAAGGGTCAACACTGTAAATATTGAGTCTTTGCATAAATTGTACTTCAGTATACCATAAAAACATCTTACTAAAAGATCTAAAACACTACAGCAGCAAACTTTGTGAAAGTCAAAATTTGTGTCAGTCTCCAAACATTTGTCCACAACTGTACTTTGTTTCGTTTTTGTTTCCCAGATGGTTGGACCATTGTGCATAACAAGTACTTTTAGCTTGTGCTTCGTCCCTATTTCCTCATAGATTGTCAGCTCTAATAAGCATGTGATTGTGCTATGTAAATAAAGACACATTTTATTATTATTATGATTATTATTATGATTATTATAATTGTGTCTCTATGTGCAGTGTTTTTTACAGTGGTTTCCTAACACAGACAAAAATCTTGCATGTAACTGGAGCCATTTATCCAATGGACGTGTATGGTGGAACTGCATATAGTGCAATGTCACTAACCCATTGGTACATTGTCTAACAGAAGCTGTCTGACTTCATAACTAACTTTTCCCTGGTCCATTGTTAAACTGTGTCTGGACTTCTGTTTTTCATCAATAGCCAATGTTTTAGTATGCACAAATTACATGACTCACTCTTCAGCTATTCTATTCCATTGCTGCCTGGAACATTGATATAAGGTCAACATATGGGCAAAAGTATTGTTCTGTTTATGTGAATGATACCCTGAATTGTGCTTGTGGTAAATGTCTTAACCCGTGCATTAAGCAACAATTACTCTAGTGCTGCCTTGTTTACTGAAAAGGACTTAAGAAATGCTTTTTATCCATCATAATAATCCTTCTTAGAACCCATGAATGGTTGAAACAATGTGGATTTAATAAACATTTAGCAAGAAAGACTCCAACAACTTTGCCAGAAACAATTATATGCATTAGGAAGTTTTTAGCTCTGCATTTCATTAACGCTTGGAGAAGCATAAAAGCAACATAAGCATGAATCCAGTATTAAATGGTATCTATCATAGTGACATGTCAGAAGTTTTGATCAGTGGGAGGGTACCAGTCTAGGTGCTGAGACCCCCACCATAACTACAAAGAAACGCCAGAAGTGTTCAGATGTGAGCTGGGTCCATTTGTTTCTGCTTAGCACCACTCATCTTTTCTCAGAGAGAGGCATAAGCAATGTATAAGGGGACCAATTCATTCATATGAAGTTTTGGTTTTCTTACCTGCTGTTAATGTTATACGTGTTTAGGTTTTACACTGTATTGTGCTAATTCATGATACATGCAAATTTGGACATCTGCATTGTCTGCATCCTGTGTTAATGGGGGAGATTTATCAAAACCTGCACAGAGGAAAAGTTGTCCAGTTTCCTATAGCAACCAATGAGATTGCTTCTTTTATTTATAAAAGCCCTCTGGAAAAGGAAAGAAGCAATCTGATTGGTTGCTATGGGCCACTGGTCAATTTTTCCTCTGCACAGGTTTTGATGAATCTCCCCCATTGAATGTGTATGTTTATGCATACTGTGCTACATTATGCAAGATAATGCCATTACATACTAGAAAGTGTTATGTGTAACGAACATTGTACTTTAGTATACTGACAAGGTTAGTATATAATTTACACTTGTGTATATTATGTGTGATAGCATTTTTTGCGAAATCTGCCACTGCAGTTTTTGAGCCAAAGTCAGAAGTGGATCTAGCATGAAGGAGAAGTATAAGTCGTTTCTTTATATTTCCTATTCCTTTTGAATACACTTCTGGCTTTGGCGCAATCATTTCTGTGGAAGATTTCCAAAAAATTTCAGAAAAAAACTGCGTGAAAATCTAGCCTAAAAGGGACATTAGCCCAAGAGTTTCTTGCAGCACTAATTGTTTTTTGTAAAGACATCCTGTATGTTCCATAAAATATACTGCAAAGCAGAAATTTTTTTTTCTTAAAATGCAATTTTGCTAATTCGACAGGGTTTCTTTCTTACACCATTCACGGTGTTATCTGTATTCTTCAGACTGGTAGGATTATAACAATAACCAATTTAGTATAGTTTCCATCATGTTTTATTACTTTTAGAAATTTTGCAAAAAAAAAAACACTTATTTAAATGGACATTTTCTGCCATCTATAAATTTTGGGAGATTTGAGGTGATATCAAACATGCTGATCTCTGTTGTGAATGGAGGTGGATCCAGTGTTATCTATATTTTGGTGTCAGGAAACACAACCTTGCAGAGGCATCAGGCAACAGGTGAAGCAGGTTTATATAGGAAGTGCCAGGCAGGGATTGTAGGAGGATCCATTAGTGAGTGCACATTGTCTCTATATGACAGAGCAGGAACTGCAGCAGGAGACACTCCAGAGCAGCAAGACCAGGAAGCACAGCAGATACATGGCATAGGGGATGCAGATTGATGCTGGTAAGGACCAGGTCACATGGAATGCTGGTGGTTGCCGTCCAGCAGCATTACAATATTCCCCACCACACCCCCCCCCCCCCTCTTAGGCTCCCTATACTTGGGACCAGCACTAGAGAAGGACTTCTTTTGGAGGGCAGGGCCATGGGTATAGTGCTTTGGGCTAACATAAAGCAATAACGCAGAAGGAGTCTGAACAGGGCCCAGTATGGGTTCTTCTGGCGGACAAGCAGCATGAGTCTGCACAGGGCTCTGCATGGATTATCTGCAGATAGTATAAATCTGAACAGAGCATTGCATGAGTTTCCCAGACAAACATCCAGAGTCTAAACAGGGCTCTGGAACACAGATTGGAGTTTAGAACTCCAATTTTGCTCGAGAAGTCTGGGACTGGGAATACACATAGGCATCCAGACAAGCAGTAATCATGTTCAAGCACTGCAGCATGACATCTTGGTGGTCTCTCCGGTGCTGCAGCACCTGAAACAAATCTTGCAGGACGGGCTTGGGCAAGTCAGCGGGGTCCATGACCTCAGCAAACTGTAATGCCCCATGGGTGTGGATCAACTGTGCCACAAGTGGCAAATGGCCAGGCATGCAGAATGGGGCAACCTTTCACTAAAAATAGCGTCAGACTCGGCAGAACTGAACAGGTATAAATAGCTGAGCAGATACTGTGAGAACAGTGGCCCAAAATGGCTACAGGTGCCGGCTGGCTGGAATAAGCTGCAAGCAGACCGGAATCGTGGTAGACAGTCCAGTGTATGGGCAGAATCAGGAACACAGGTAGAGCATACAGACAGGATCCAGAACTCAGGTACAGAAGACAGGGTTTAGGGACTTTAGCAATACAGGAAAGACAACCTTGCTGAGGCTTCAGGCAACAGGTGGAGCAGGTTTATATAGGGAGTGCCAGGAAGGGATTGTAGTAGGATCCATTAGTGATTGCATACTGTCTTGATAAGATTAAGCCACTGCTCACACACAGACCCTAGAGGACAGAGCAGGAAGTGCAGCTGGAGACACTACAGAGCAGCGAGTTCAGGAAACACAGAAGATACATGGCACAGAGAATGTTCTCTGAAGCTGGTAAGGACAAGGACACTTGGAATGCTGGTGGTTGTCAACCTGCTATAACATATACAGTGGGGATCAAAAGTTTGGGCTCCCCAGGTAAAAATATTTATCATTGTGCATAAAGAAGCCAAGGAAAGATGGAAAAATCTCCAAAAGGCATCAAATTACAGATTAGACATTCTTATAATATGGCAACAAAAGTTAGATTTTATTTCCATCATTTACACTTTCAAAATAACAGAAAACAAAAAAATGGCGTCTACAAAAGTTTGGGCACCCTGCAGAGTTAATATCTTGAACTGCCCCCTTTGGCAAGTATCACAGCTTGTAAATGCTTTTTGTAGCCAGCCAAGAGTCTTTCAATTCTTGTTATAGCCTTCTCCAGCTTTGTGAGCGTCAACTATTTTCAGTTTCAGATTTCTAGACAACTGCTTAGAAGAACCCATGGTACTGATTGTTGGGGCAAGGTCAGATGAGTCTGGGCAGTTCCCAGCTTGGCAAAGGGGGCAATGCATGCTATAAATTCTGCAGGGTGCCCAAACTTTTGCAGACGCCATTTTTTTGTTTTCTGTTATTTTGAAAGTGTAAATGATGGAAATAAAATCTAACTTTTGTTGACATATTATAAGAATGTTTAATCTGTAATTTGATGCCTTTTGGAGATTTTTCCATCTTTCCTTGGCTTCTTTATGCACATTAATACAAATTCTTACATGGGGTACCCAAACTTTTGATCCCCACTGTAGATACAAAGATCACCAAAAATTCTTAGAAAGATATGGCTAACAGAAAAGCCTGATTTAAACAATAGGTCATCCCCTTTAAGAGGTTGAAATTAAGATTTCTTTGCAACTGTTCAAGAATTATGCCTACATACAATCAAAAAATGAACGGACCGCAGGTGTGAAGCACCAGAGGGTGGCTCCCTAGTGTCTAGCCAGAGGCTCTGTATACTCTAGCTCCATGGACCAATTCACATTTAGAAAAAAGACACTTCAATAGGGATTTAAATGTCCATTTTATCCACAAACTTGTTCACTTATTACAAAAAGTGCAATGTGCAGGATATGGAACATAATATTCACACGGTGTAAAGTATAGCAGATCATATGTACAAAGTGACATCTTTAGAACATATTCTTCCCATTCTGGGACCGTTTGTTCCTGGCCGCAGAGAGCTGCCTTCTGGTGGGCTGAAATGAAGCGCTTGCTTGCATACGAGCAGACAGTCGGTACATTTCAGGAGTTGCCTCCCTTTCTCAACCTAACTTCCGTGCACCCATCACCAAAATAAATACAGGTAAAGTCTTGCGAGATCTTCCTGTCTAAAACATTAAAATGGTATAAAAACGTATTTCAATTAGATGCGGTGCATAAAGTACAATATAACATTAACCTTTCACAATAATACATTGAAATTAAAACTTTCATTAATACCATTTGGTGCCAGCTTCCCCAACTTCTGAATCCAATATACTTGCTCAGCTCAGCCTCCTTTTAACATGTTCCTTATCATTTCCTTCTACTTCTTCTAAAACAAGCCACCTTACTTCACATATCTGATGTCTTTTTCCTACAAAATGTCTCTCTAAACTGGTTTCACCAAATTTCTCACTATGTTCGTCACATTTACCTTCTTCTAATTTTTTTTTAAAGTCCTGATGGAACTCCTATGTTCATTTAGCCTAATGCTCACCGATCGGGATGTCTGGCCGATATATGCCATACCACAAGGGCATTTTCACACATGGATAACCTGTTTGGACTCACATGTATAATAACCTTTTATCGGGAGTTTATTACCTTTCATGGGATGTGTAACCATATCCCCTTTTATTATCCCGTTACAGATCTGGCAAGCCCTACAGGGGAAAGTACCTTTTTTAGGTTTAAAAAAAAAACTCTGCTTTGATTCTCTCTTTCCCGAACACAATATTTAGCTATAGATTTATTTTTACGATAAATTAATCTAGGTCTCTCTTTAACTAAACTCCCATATTTTTCATCAGCCTTTAATACAGTACTTAGTAACCACTTTCTTTATTAATTTTGAATGCCTATCGTAGGTAGAGAGATTGGTAAACCCCCTATCTTTACCTTTTAGTTTTTTATTATCCCTTTTTCCTCTTAGTTGTTCTCTAGGTATCTCATCCACTATCTTACTTACTTCTAGCAGTTCACACCTTATATCCTCGCTGTACAAATTTCTCTATAATTTTCTCTCTATTCTTAATATACTCCTCTTCTGTACTGCATATTCTCTTTGCTATTATTAGTTGGCCTTTAGGGATCCCTTTAAATACTTGTGGGGCATGTCCACTCTTTTTATGCAATAAGTTATTTCTATCGCTTTCTTTAGTATATAGTGTAGTCTCAAATCTCCCTTCCTTTACACACACCTCCACATCCAGGTAATGCACAAGTTTAGTTCTAAATTCACATTAGAATTCTATTAATGGGTGGCAACTGTTTAAATATTTTACATACCTAGTTAGTTTTTCCTGAGTACCTGTCCAAAGGACAAAAATATCGTCCACATACCTTAACTATTTTTTCACATGGATCCCCAATGAGTGTGCTGGAACATATTTCACTTCAAACCTGTTCATAAAAATATTAGCTAGACTAGGGGCCACAGGGGACCCCATGGAAGTCCCCTGTTGCTGTAAATAAAACTGCCCCAATGAAAATAATTCTTAAACAATATTAATTTCAGCAGACTCATTAGAAAACTTATTTGTGCATTATCCAGAGTCACATCCTTAATTAGCTCATCTCTAATAGCAGACATACCTTCCAATGTGGGGATATTCATATCTAAGATTTTTATGTCAAGTGTACATAAAAGTACCTCCCCCTCTGCCGTTAATTCTGAAATATGAGTCAAGAAATCATTATTGTCCTGTAAGCAGTTTGGCAATTTCTTAACAATCTTTTAGAGAAAGGAATCGACATATACAGCCAATGGATAAAGGACGTCCCGGGGGCCGACTCATATCCTTATGAATTTTCAGCAAAAGGTATAACGCTGGAACATGAGGGTTCTCATTAGTGAGCCTTTATTTTACCTCCTTACTTATTACTCCATTATTAAATGCTTCACCTAATTCTCCGTCAACTTCATTTTTAATCTCAGAGCTAGGATCCTTTGTCAGTCTCTTATACACATCAATTTCACTCAGTTGTTTCTGTGCTTCAATTAAATATAATTCTCTATCCTGAACTACTGTAGCCCCCCTTTATCTGCCTTTTTTTTATAATCACTGTACGGTCTCCGTGTCATTCCTTAAGTGCTTCCTTTTCTTCCCTCGACAGATAAGGTTTTATTTTATCTATATCTTTTTCCCATTCCTCTCTTTTTAAATCATGACTCATGTCATCTTTCACATTTTCCTCATTCCTATTTTTATCAAAGAAGTACATCTTGAGTCAAATGGACCTAAAGAATTTATGAAAATCAATCAAAAAATCAAAATTATTTACACTTTCAGACATCACAAATCCCAGTCCTTTGTTAATAACATTCTGTTGGGCTACAGTCAGTTGCATAGATGATATATATTGTTTTGAGCTCTGGGATACACCCCTTCCGAGCTCCCGGTATCTCCCTTTCCTTTTCTTTTTGTTTTGGAGCGTGCTCCTAAAAATCTCTCTATGGTTCTTGTTCAGAAACATTTCCCCTGTCGTTTCTCTCACTATCAGTGGATCCATAGTCAAACGCATCAAATTCTCCTCCTTGTTCACTCTGTATTCTTCGTATCTTCCTTCTCTCATCTGCTCATGTATAAAGATGAATTATGCCAGAAAGTTAAACCAGCTAACCAAAAAAGAGGCCAGCCTCCCCTTACATGCCTTGACATTAACAGAATATCTTAAAGTCCAGAAAATACCCCGGGGACTTCGGAGTCCTATATCTCCAGTTCTGTTTCAAGATGATTGTATTTACCAGCAAAAATGGCTTGCATTGTGCAACCAGCACTCATTGGATTTAATGTACCAGGTAGTACAACATCTTCATCAGGCCATAAAGGAAGTTCAGAAAGAAATTGTGAATGTGAATGAGGAATATAAAAAACAGGAAACACAGGATGTGATTGAAAAAACACAGCAGGAGATTAAAGATAATGTAGAAAAATTTAAAACATCTATAATACAAGTGAAGTTGGCAAAATTTAAAAGGGATACCAAGGACTATATGATGGACAGAGTTTATACATGCGCAGATGAGAGAAGGAAGATATGAAGAATACAGAGAGAACAAAGAGGATAATTCGATGCGTTTGACTATGGATCCACTGAGAGCAAGAGAAACGACGGGGAAAATGTGTCTGAACAAGAACCAAAGGAGCAAAACAAAAACAAAAGGAAAGGGAGATACTAGGAGATTGGAAGGGGTGTATACCAGAGCTCAAAACAAGAGACAGGCTCAAAAAACGGTGAGCTCTTAGTCAATATATCATCTACGCAATTGACTGTAGCCCAACAGAATGTTATTAACAAAGGACTGGGATTTGTGCCATCTGAAAGTGTAAATAATTTCGATTTTTTTAATTCATTTTCATAAATTCTGTAGGTCCATTCGACTCAAGATGTATTACTTTGATAAAAAATAGGAACGAGGAAAATGTGAAAGATGAAATGAGTCACGATTTTAAAGGAAAATTGGAAAAAAGAGGTACATTTGTCCCGAATGTGAACAGTAGTTTATTATAGAGCTTTCAAAAGGTGGTTATTAGTGAAGTAACGGAGGAATGGGAAAAAGATATAGATAAAATGAAACCTAATCTGTCGAGGGAAGAAAAGGAAGCACTTAAGGAATTACAGGCAGATAAAGGGGGGCTACGATAGTTCAGGACAGAGAATTATATTTATTTAAAGCATAGAAACAACTGAATGAAAAAATGTGTATAAGAGACTGACAAAGGATCCTACATCTGAGATTACAAATGAAGTAGACGGTGTTTTAGATGATGGATTTAATGATGGGGTAATAAGTAAGGAGGTAAACGATATGCTCACTAATGAGAACCCTCTTGTTCCGATGTTATACCTTTTGCCGAAAATTCATAAGGAAATGAGTCGGCCTCCGGGATATCCTATAGTCTCGGGGATCGACTCAGTCCTTTATCCGTTGGCTGTATACGTCAATAACTTTCTCCAAAAGATTGTTAAGAAATTGCCAAACTGCTTACAGGACACTAATGATTTCTTGAATCATATTTCAGAATTGACTGCAGAGGGGGAGTTATGTCTGCTATTAGAGATGAGCTAATTCAGGATGTGACTCTGGATAATACACAAATAGGTTTCCTAATAAGCCTGCTGGAATTAATATTGTTAAAGAATTAATTTTGTTTTGGGGCAGAGCTTTATTTACAGCAACAGGGTACTTCAATTGGGTTTACTGTTGCCCTAGTCTAGCTAATATTTGTATGAAGTATATTAAGAATAGAGAGAAAATTATAGAGAAATTTGTACAGCGAGGATATAAGAGGTGTGAACTGCTAGAAGTAAGTAGGATAGTGGATGAGATACCTAGAGAACAACTAAGAGGAAAAAGGGATAATAAAAAACAAAAAGGTAAAGAGAGGGGTTTTACCTTTATCTCTACCTACAATTGGTATTCAAAATTAATAAAGAAAGTGGGTAATAAGTACTGGAATATATTAAAGGCTGATGAAAAATATGGGAGTTTATTTAAACAGAGACCTAGATTCATTTATCGTAAAAATAAATCTTAAGCTAATTATTTGGTTCATTCTGACATTTCTGGGAAGAGAGAATCGAAACAGAGCTTTTTAAAAACCAGAAAAAAAGGTACTTTCCCCTGTAGGGCTTGCCAGAACTATAAAGGGATAATAAAAGGGGATATGGTTACACATCCCATGAAAGGTAATAAACTCCCGATAAAAGGTTATTATACATGTGAGTCCAAACAGGTTTTCTATATGTTAAAAAGTCCTTGTGGTATGGCATATATCGGGCAGACATTCTGATCGGTGAGAATTAGGTTAAATGAACATAAGAGTTCCATCAGGACTTAAATGTGGTAATGTGGTAAATGTGACAAACATAGTGAGAAATTTGGTGAAACTAGTTTAGCGAGACATTTTGTAGAAAAAAGACATCAGATATGTGAAGTAAGGTGGCTTGTTTTAGAAGAAGTAGAAGGAAATGATAAGGAACAGGTTAAAAGGAGGCTGAGCCAGAGAGAAGTATGTTGGATTCAGAAGTTGGGGACGCTGGCACCAAATGGTAATAATGAAAGTTGTAATTTCAATGTATTTTTGTGAAAGGTTGGTGTTCTCGGTCAGCATGTTATACACCACATCTAATTGAAATATGTTTTTATACCATTTTAATGTTTTAGACAGGAAGATCTCGCAAGGCTTTAACTGTATGTATGTTGGTGATGGGTGCACGGAAGTTAGGTTGAGAAAGAAAGGCAACTCTTGAAACGTCCTGACTGTCTGCTCGCATGCAAGCGAGCGCTTCGATTCAGCCCACCAGAAGGCAGCTCTCAGCAGTCAGGAACGGACGGTCCCAGAATGGGATGAATATGTCCTGAAGACGTCGCTTTGTACATGTGATCTGCTATACTTTGCACCGTGTAAATATTTTGTTCCATATCCTGCACATTGCACTTTTAGTAATAAGTGAACAAGCTTGCGGATAAAATTGACTTTTAAATGCAATCCCTATTGAAGTGTATTTTTCTAAATGTAAACAAGAATTATGCCTCCCTGCCAGGACGATTTTCTGCTGTTATTTGCTTGTCTGGATTTTTTGCCAACTAAAAGCCTTAAGTTACTGCAAGTGACTGTGTGTCTGTGTGTGTCTCTCCAAGCACCAGTCTATCTTCTCTGAACTGGTGGTAATAGGGGGGCTGCGCAGATATTGGATGATGGAAGTTCCGTGTTTACTTTTAGGCACATTTAGATAAAGTACCCAGCTGGTGGTAAGATTGGGCGCCCTTGGTGTTAAGCATGTGCAGTACTAGCCGAGACACAGGAATAAGGAAAAACAGAACCAGAGAAGAATTCAATGCAACAGGTAACTACTTTTAACAATCATCCACATATGTGAAGGCTCAGTCTTTGAACTATTTTTTTGTTCCAGAAAGTATAAAACTGCAACAGTTGGTACAGGTGGTGGAAAGTTCACTCTTTGCAAGATCAGTAGGTATTTTGAGATATTCTGACATGACAGAATTCCTGCCAGATGGCTCCCAGCGACAGAAGTGGTCCACTAAGGTTTCAGATTGTTAAAAAGTTACCCTCTTAGACTAGTATAAGTGTTGGTCTTTTACTTTAAGGCTGCACAAGAAAGGTGTCTCTGGTACCCTGGATGGTTACTAAAGATCTTCGTAGGAACCAAACTTGGTCCCATGTTTTCCAGGGTAGGCCTGACAACTAAATTCTTACTGCTCATTCTCTGTGTTTCTTTCTTAACTACTTCTTACTCAATAGTCTATGCACCATACTGTGTAGTTAGTAACTCTGGTCTACTATCACTTGGTATAGCAGTACAACAATACATAATAAAACACATTCTTATCAATCGTTACAGGAATAGTTAAACGCATGTCACATAAAGTAACTATTCACATTTGGCCAACATGTGATTCTGGCAGATTGACTTTTAACTCAGCCAATCACAAAACACCACACGACAGTCTTAAGTAAACTCCCTGCTGCCATTTGTTTCAGCAGATTTACTAGGAGGTATCGGCCCATTAATAAATCTGTCACCATGCAGCACTGGCAATGTGTTGCCCAGTGAAATCTATGCCAGTTCTGAGCTGTTGTAGATTTCTGCTATTACCTAGGCCAGTTCTTTGGATATGCCCTTTTGTATGTCATGCTATGCCCACTTTTTTTTTTAAACCACCAAGAGTTATATATTTTTAAATGCCATAAGTGCATAATAAATTGTGTAATAGGATTCTACATATAACATTCAAAGACATTTTAAACAATTGAATGCTTCCAAGTTTGGCGTAAGACACTTGCCTGTTCCTTTCACTTTGTCCCTGTGCACAAAGTGAGTTCCATTTTAATATGCTTTACATGGACTTGCCAAGGGGACATACTTGGGTTGCCCTTGAGCCACTGGCCAGGCAGTAGAAAAAATGCAGCCTAGTGGTAAAACCATACACAACCCAAGGAAAGGTGATGCACTGTTTGTGAAAGAAAGTAACTAGTTTTTTTTATACTGGATAACCCCTTTTAAAAGAAGCATAAAAAATACATTTGGCTAAAGAACATTTATCATTTTCATAAGGAGGCAGGTCTCCCGCTTCCCTAACTTTACTCTGCACTCTTTATACGCTGTGTTTGCAGCTGGGCTCCATAAACATATTTTCAAGTTTGTAGACTTTTTGAGACAGACACCAAACCACAGGGTGCCTTTCTGTTTTTCTATATACAACTATATATATTTGGCACATATTTGGTATTAATGTCATACCAAAAGCACCTGTGTGCTTTTTTTTTTAATGGGCACTGTCACATCCAAAAACCTTTAATATGTTGTTACTGATGAAAATTAAAGACCTTTTGTAACATGGTTGTTTTAATATTTAATAAAGAAAACAGCCCCTGGAAATCCCACCACTAGTGGCATCTATATGTACTGGGGCACTAGCCAGTCCTGTAGCAGCATCAGCTTGTCCATGAGTAATGGGCAAGAGATGACTCAGACTGCATGAGCAGACCCACCAATCACCTCCCACCACCACAAGGGAGGGGCACGCCCCCTTCCCCTGAGTTCCTGAGTTAACATAAAATCATATTAACATAGTTAGTTTGTTTGTTTGTTTTTGTGGGATCAGACAGGTACGTTTTAATCCCTGTAAAATAAAAGTTCCAAAAATCCACAACAAAATATGTAACAATCTACATCTATATTTTAGAAACCATGTCAGAAATCTACACTGGCATGCCTCTACCGCGTGAACATAGCCTTTACTGTTAATATAGATATGATCAGAAACAAGCAATAGGCAAAAGAACACAAGCTTAAAAAAATGCTAACACAACAAGTGTTCCCACTTATCAATGTAGGTGAGGACAGAAATCTGGCAAGGAAGAGGAATCGTACACATTTTGTTACGTTTTTTCACAAATGACTTCAAAGTCTGAAAACTCGAATTACCGTATATCAAAAACAAGAAAAACTAAGCAAAAAGCTTGCTTGGCATTCAGATTATTTTTCATTCTTCTAAGTTAAAAGAACATGAAACTCTTCATTTACTTCAAGTTATTACATTAAGCCAAAACAAAAATGAGTTACAGGAATATATTATTATAATGAATCAAGATTTATTACACCCCAAGTCATTTTATCATGCACTTAAACTTTTTCCTTTTTTAAAGCACAGAATTGCAAAATCTTTGTAGGAACTAAATTCTCTATATGTCAACAAAAAAAAAGCCATATATTTTCTTCAGATGTGCAGGACAATATATTTCTACCAGATGTCATTTTATTGTATTTCATGCTTTAGGAGTACGTATGTTCAGTAGTGAAATCGCTCCATAATTTATAATATTTGCATCCTCTCTACCCAACTAATCCTATTTGTTCCAGATACATTTTGGATGTGGGTGGATAAGTTATAAATTGGTGTTCTGTGGCCAATGTATAATGTAAATGAACTGTAAGGTAGAGGAGTATAGGAGGGTCAATGTCAGTTCACTTGTGCCCCCCATGGAAGCTGTGGCCATCAATAATGTTTCATTGAGAACTGAGATAGTGCCTGCAGTGTAAAGATCCAACATTTCAGTAATGCTTCAAAGCATATTCATGAATTTTCCGCAAATTTGTAAGGTTCTAGACACTAATCCCCAACTTTCATTGAAACCACATGCAAAAAAGGGGACACACAGAATTGAGAATGATAATAGTAAGACTGCGGAACATCAATCTTTATTTTGAAAATGAGCTGACACAGGAAAGTTTATACACAAAGAATGTAAGGCCAAATAAAAGTCATTTAACACTTTAAAAACTCAAAATCATCAAATAAAGAAAGGGCTCACTCGTAACAAAAGGCTCGGAGTGGCCATTGGGCACAACAGGCATGATAATGCTGCACTTAAAGTACTTAAATATGGTGCATGGCTGTATAAAGCGGAGAATCATTGGCTCCTTGAGGAATAGGGGAGAGACCACGCTATGGTCTACAGAACGTCAGTATGGAGTTTTTTTTCTTTTTTGTTTTAATTTTGGCAAAGGGACCAGTGCCTACAGGGGAGAGGGATGCCACTACCTACAAGGGGGCTTCCACTAGGGGGGCTGAAGATACATACAGTGGACTACCACTACCTACAGGGGGCTGCAACTACCTACCAGTGGGCTACTATTACCTACAAGGAGGGACTTCTTCTACCCACAAAGGGAGGCTGCAACTACCTACAGGAAAGGTTACTACTACCTATATTTTTGGACCAGAAAGGGGCATTACGCAGAAAAACAAATGCAACAGAGTTAGGGTGCATTCACACCACGTTTTTGCAATACAGTTCCCGTATACGCTTTCAATGTGAAAACCATATGCATTGACTCTCCATTGAAAACCGTATGCCAAAAGATGCATCCAGTTGCATCCCTTTTGCGTCTTGTACAGTTTGGGTCTTGTCTGTTTTTTTTCCAGTACCCAAAAGCGTAGCATATCACGGTTTTTGGTCCAGGTGAAAAACCGTATTAAACAGTATATGTTTTTTTTTAACATGGGAGTCAATGAGAACCGTACAGAACTGTATGTGTATACCGTCCCATACGGTTTGCACCATACAGTTTTTGACTTTGCACAGTTTTTTTTCTTGGAATTTCAATCAAACTAGTAAAACTTTGTTCATAATGGAGTGAAAAGTTAAAAACAAATACATTTTTTTTCTTAAAAAACGGATAAAACTGGACATCATTTTTAAAAACTGTATACGTTTTTTAACCATACACGGGTTAAAATTTATACACACGTTTTGATACAGTTTAGTCTGGTTTTGAGGAATCCATTTTTAATCATAAACCTGATATGGGAACTGCATTGCAAAAATGAGGTGTGAATGCAGCCTTACATGGCCTATTGTATCTGCTACATTGGCTACATGCTACTCTGTCACTTAACATGGGCTTTAACTGATTGAGAATGCTCATCCTTAGCAGCAGAAAGATGTTGCATTACGAAAGGCATACTTATTACTCAAGGCTCATATCTATGAGAGGGACCACTGAGGGACCCCCAGGCCTGTCCAAACATATTTTTTGTTTATTTCCTATATGCTCCTGTGATTACTTTAATCTGTTATAGATTAGTGTTATCATAAATAGTACTGGAAAGCTCTTCCCTGACAGGAAGTTGTGTAGTGCTTCCATTTCCTCCCTCTCTGCTGAGATGATTCACCATCCTCTGCTGTCTCAGAAGACTTGGTTGGATCTTGTCTCTGAGCTCAAACCTCACCCCCTAAGTGATGTCCTCACCCTCTAAGTGATGTCCTCATCCCTAAACAGCCTCTACAACCTACCTTACCCTGTCAAATACATACATTTCTTTATTTGGGCATTTAAGGAAGAATGAGGTGTGTTTACAGTGTTACCTATTGCTGAACAATGTCGCAGGCATAGGAGTAGACAGGAAATGAATGCGGTGGGTTCTTTAGACAAACTGATTTCTGAGATTTGGCTGCTATGTACTAAAATGTTCTGCAAAAGATCAGGGCATGGAACTGGCAGTAAAGCTCTGAGAGGGGAGTAGGCAGGGTGGGAGGGCTGTAATGAAGAGATAAGGAAAAGCAGTACAATCTGGGAATTGAAGTACTAAGCAATTGCTCAACTAGTAGAAATTACCAATAAAATGCAGAGGAGAAAAATTTAAAAAATGTACTAGTCTTCAAGGCCTAACAGGCTTTAAAACCAAAATCATATTACCCAGAACCGACTTATAGACTAAAAATAGTATTTTGGTGTCTATGGGTACTGTATACTGTTAGTAAACATTTGTGACAAACTGGCATTTGAAAAGTAAATAACAAATGAAAATGCACTATTAACATTTAACCCCTTCATGACCGAGCTAGTTTTGGCCTTCATGACCCAGTCCGTTTTTTCAAATCTGACATGTCTCTTTAAGTGGTAATAACTTTGGACTGCTTTTACCTGGCAAAGTGATTCAGACATATTGTATTTTATTTGGAAAAAGGAAAGAAATGGTAACCATAACCTCAAGGCCAATATCTGATAGCCTGATACATGATGAAAAATTACATGAATTTATCATAAAGAACCATGCTTCAAGTGTATGATGAAAGCAATATATTTATTAAAAAATAACAAGACAATAATATTTATAAAATCTCCTTACACAGGGTTCTTGTGGGGAGGTAAATGTGCAAATAAATATTAAAATATAAAATATAAAAACGCACCACTGAATGCAATAATTGGAAGTAATTACGTTATTCCGGCATCTGGTAGTTTGGAATATGAGCTTTCCACAGTCCACAAATCAAATATTATCAGATATAGACTTTAGTCCATGTGTTTGGACAGAAAATAGGGTATAGTTACCAGTCAGATAGAGTACTCTGGTAAAGTTTGCCAGAGGATTGGTGCCGGCAAGCAACCGTCCAGAGTGGGGTCCGAGCGTGTTGTGTATGGGTGCTGGCGTGCGCTCCCGTGGCTGGTCTGCCTGCCACAGACCCGGTGGAAGCCGCTAATGTTAGTGGGATAAAACACTGCTTATGGACATCTGATGGATGAACCTCATGGAGAGAGCAACTTGGCGTCTGACGTCAGCTTGGTCAGTAGAGTGGAAGCTGCGGCCATTGTATGGAAAGCGATGCTGTGATTTCTGGAATGATGCTGTTTGCTGATAGATGTTCCGAATGTCAGTGGTGCGTTAATAGTGCGATAATTTAGCCTGCTAGACGCGTTTCAGGGTACTATTTTTATCAATATATATATATTGCTTTCATCATACACTTGAAGCGCGGTTCTTTATAATAAATTCTCATTAAATTTTTCATCATGTATCAGGCTATCTGATATTGGCCTTGAGGTTATGGTTACCATTTCTTTCCTTTTCCCAAATACTTATCACACCTAAGGTATAGGTGACCAACCATACTGTACCTCGGCTAATTTATTATGAGCTTCACTTAAAGGGGTTGTGCGCTGCCCTGCCTTTCGGAGCTCCGCTCACAGCGTCCAGAAGTTCATTACTCCGAACGCTGTGTGCGGGCTTCCGATTACGCAGCCGCCGGGCGTGACGTCTCGCCCGCCCCCTCAACGAAAGTCTATGGGAAGGGGGCGTGACCGCTGTCACGCCCCCTTCCCATAGACTTTGGTAGAGGGGGCGGGCGAGACGTCACGAGGGGGAGGGCGTGACGTCACGCCCGGCGGCCGCGAACACGGAAGCCCGCACACAGCGTTCGGAGTAATGAACTTCCGGACGCTGTGAGCGGAGCTCCGAAAGGCAGGGCAGCGCACAATCCCTTTAATCCCCTTTTTTCTATATTGTATTTTATATTAGTGGTAAATTTTTGTTCATACATGAAACGATTTTCGTGAAAAACTAAAATATTGGGAAAAATTTGAAAAACTTTATGCTGGCATCGTTTTTTAAACATTCTTTTACTTTTTTACTACATTAGAAGGCTTATAATATTATGAGCATGTTTTCAAATTTTCTACAAAAGTTCAAAATAAAAAATTTTAGGGACCACTTGAATTCTGAAGATATACAGTATATATATATATATATATATATATATATATATATATATATATATATACAGCAACAGAAGAATGCAGCAGCACACTGCCAGCACAAAGATATAGGTGAAACATGAGTATGCAGTTAAAACATGGAGGGCTATACAGCTATGGTGTAATAGATGCAAATGTGAAACTATGAAATAGTGAGGCACTTAGCTCGCAAATTTGTCTCCGCCGGCGGTCAAATAGCTTGGACCGTCCCACCGCGATAAGGTGGCCTACTTGGGACGGACCCTACACTGTGAATATGCCTCTGTGTGAACAGTTCAGTAAGCATGGCAGGGTCTGGAACATCCAAGACACCTTATACACACACCTGATAGAGGTGGGTGTGGTGCAAGACCCACATGGAGGTAGCCACTCCCCCGTATGTGCAATACAGACAAAGAATAAGTCAGCCAGCACTTTAGTTGATACCAAACTATTATATGGACCTGGCCTACAGGTGCACGCTACTAGGCTAGATATACAGCAACAGAAGAATGCAGCAGCACACTGCCAGCACAAAGATATAGGTGAAACATGAGTATGCAGTTAAAACATGGAGAGCTATACAGCTATGGTGTAATAGATGCAAATGTGAAACTATGAAATAGTGAGGCACTAAGCTCACAAATTTGTCTCCGCCGGCGGTCAAATAGCTTGGACCGTCCCACCACGATAAGGTGGCCTCCTTGGGACGGACCCTACACTGTGAATATGCCTCTGTGTGAACAGTTCAGTAAGCATGGCAGGGTCTGGAACATCCATGACACCTTATATACACACCTGATAGAGGTGGGTGGGGTGCAAGGCCAACATGGAGGTAGCCACTCCCCCGTATGTGCAATACAGACAAAGAATAAGTCAGCCAGCACTTTAGTTGATACCAAACTATTATATGGACCTGGCCTACAGGTGCACGCTACTAGGCTAGATATACAGCAACAAAAGAAGGCAGCAGCAGTGTGCTGCTGCCTTCTTCTGTTGCTGTATATCTAGCCTAGTAGCGTGCACCTGTAGGCCAGGTCCATATAATAGTTTGGTATCAACTAAAGTGCTGGCTGACTTATTCTTTGTCTGTATTGCACATACGGGGGAGTGGCTACCTCCATGTTGGCCTTGCACCCCACCCACCTCTATCAGGTGTGTATATAAGGTGTCTTGGATGTCCCAGACCCTGCCATGCTTACTGAACTGTTCACACAGAGGCATATTCACAGTGTAGGGTCCGTCCCAAGGAGGCCACCTTATCGCGGTGGGACGGTCCAAGCTATTTGACCGCCGGCGGAGACAAATTTGCGAGCTAAGTGCCTCACTATTTCATAGTTTCACATTTGCATCTATTACACCATAGCTGTATAGATCTCCATGTTTTAACTGCATACTCATGTTTCACCTATATCTTTGTGCTGGCAGTGTGCTGCTGCATTCTTCTGTTGCTGTATATCTAGCCTAGTAGCGTGCACCTGTAGGCCAGGTCCATATAATAGTTTGGTATCAACTAAAGTGCTGGCTGACTTATTCTTTGTCTATATATACATATATATATATATATATATATATATATATATATATATATTAGAGATGGACGAATTTTTGGAAAATTCGGTTTGATCCGAATTCTTTAATCCCTATTAAAAATGGCTATTTCCGGGCTACAGAGAGCCTCAATTGGGGTGTGGAACAGTTTTCCTTGTCATAACACGCATAGGGAGTGTGCTGTGTTAGTGAATACTGTTATTTAGTATGACATGCAGATCACAGGTGTCACTATTAGAATCACTGCCGCACAGAGGCACAATGACAGAGCCTGGTAATTGAAATGAGCAAACTTTAAATCCTTTTTTGAGGACCTATTGGAAGGCAAGTCTGGTGCCAGCAGCTGTGGTAATTCCAGCTCCGTAGTGTATAATTGTATAAACTATGGAAAAGCTCCTAGTCGTATCTTAAAATTGGGCTGGCAGTCTGTCGTGATGCCAGCTACCGCCTGTCCCAGCCCATGCCTCTCAGTACACCCCCATGCTCATGACTGAGTGTCCACTTGAAAAGGGAGGGACTGCTGTACCAGCAACTTGGACAGGAGCACATTGAGCTTCTGCGCCGTTGGATGAGGGGGCGCATACTGCTATAAGTTGCAGCAGAGAAAAAGCTTGTACTTGTATCTTAAAATTGAGCTGTCCCTGCCTTTAACCCCCCCCCCCCCCCCCCCAAGCTTATGACTGAGTGTCCCGGGTGCCCGAAGCATTTACTTTGAAAAAATACTGTCAAACTACAAGATCAATATAACAAAGAGATCACATGGCGGCACAATGACAGAGCCTAGAGGTGGCAGCAGCATGAGGAGACCATAGGGCGGCTCTGTAATATAACCTGGATTTGGCAGCAGCATAAGGAGACCATATGGTGGCACAATGACACAGTCTGGCGGTGGCATAAGCCTATGTAGGCCGCAGAGCGGCACAATGACAGAGTAGTGTTTCAGTTTGTACTCCTTCTCACTGGTGCAGGCCTGATCCAGGAGGGCTACTGGTAGATCCTGCCGGTATCAAATGTTTGTCGATAAATATCAAGCCATGCATGTGTAAGTAAGCATAAATGGTACTGTGAAACTGTGTATCAAACTTTGAAAGTTTCATTTAATAGTTATGGCTTAATTTTCTCGCTCCAACCTGTTTCTTTGGATACTTGTGGTAATTCCAGAGATAACAAATGAGGACTAGCAATGACTGAATTTTGTATAAAAATTTTATTTGTCCCATTAGCAGAATTTTCAGGAAAAAATGTGTTTGATATGAATTTATTTTGGTCCAAAAGCTATAATGACACAGCCTGGAGGTGGCAGCAGCATAAGGATACCATATAGTGGCTGAATGACAGCGTGGAGGTGGCGGCAGCATGAGGAGACCATATAGTGGCTGAATGACACAGCATGGAGGTGACAGAAGCATAATAAGACCATATAGTGGCTGAATGACGCAGCGTGGGTGTGGCAGCAGCATAAGGAGACCATATAGTGGCTGAATGACACAGCCTGGAGGTGGCGGAAGCATGAGGAGACCATATAGTGGCTGAAGGACAAAGCCTGGAGGTGGCATCAGCATGAGGAGAACATATGGCAGCAAAATGACACAGCCTGGAGGTGGCGGCAGCATGAGGAGTCCATATATTGGCTAAATGACACAGCATGGAGGTAGCGGCAGCATGAGGAGAACATATGGTGGCAGAATGACACGGACTGGAGGTGGCATGAGCATGAGGAGAACATATGGTTGCTGAATGACACAGCCTGGAGGTGGCATCAGCATGAGAACATATGGTGGCAGAATGACACAGCCTGGAGGTGGCATCAGCATGAGGAGAACATATGGTGCCAAAATGACACAGCCTGGAGGTGGCATCAGCATGAGGAGAACATATGGTGGCAGAATGACACAGCCTGGAGGTGGCATCAGCATTAGGAGAACATATGGTGGCAGAATGACACAGCCTGGAGGTGGCAGCATCAGGAGTCCTGAAAGTGACCCGGTGACATAGTGGGGCGGTGGTTGGCAATACCACTACCCGGTGACAAAGGTGGGCGAAAAAAGGAGAACTTAGCACCAGATGTGTGGCATCAGGTGGGTGGCAGGATCAGAATAGTAGCTGAGGCAGGTAAGCAGAAGAACATGGTCTCTTTTGTCAAAGTGTTGGTGTGCACAAGTAAGTATTGAGCATATGCATTACGTAAAACGTAACTTTTAATATTATTTTTAGGATAAAATATATGGACCCAAAATGTTTTTTTAAATCTCACAAAAGGAAAGGTGTGCAAAAAACACCATGTGACACCTACACCACCAGGTATTGATGTGATGCAAAGCCTTCTAAAAGGTGGAAGGGAACAACGTATGGTCTACTGTAACAGGTGGGGATAAAAACTTCACCTGTAAGGCCCTACTCTCGCACTATTAATTCCCTTCTTGGCAAGTGTTTCTCGCCCTGAAAATGATGGCCCCACACAGAAACCTCTCCCTATTTCCATGTAAAAACACTGTCATTTCCCAGGGTTTTTAGTTTCAAATAAGGAGAGGTTCCTGTGTGGGGCCGCCCTTTTAGGACGAGTAAGACTTGCCTCCAAAAGTTGGAAGGGAACAACGTATTGTCCATTGTAGCAAGTGGGGGTAAAAACTTCCCCTCTAAGGCCCTACTCTCGCCCTATTAATTCCCTTCTTGGCAAGTGTTACTTGCCCTACAAAGGGCGGCCCCACACATGAAACTCTCCATATTTCCACCTAAAAACCCTGGAAAATGTCAATGCTTTTAGGTGGAAATACGGAGAGGTTCCTGTGTGGGGCTGCCCTTTTTAGTAACACTTGCCAAGAAGGGAATTAATAGTGCGAGAGTGGGGCCTTACAGGGATAGTTTTTACCCCCACCTGTTACAATGGACCATACGTTGTTCCCTTCCACTTTTTAGAGGTCTTTGCAAAAATTTCCTTTTGTAAGATAAAAAAAAAAAAAAAAGAAAAGTTAAGGTTTAGCTAATGCATATCCTCAATACTTACTTGTGGTCTGATGTGGAGGAATTTCTGTAACTGGGGAGCAGCACCTTAAATATGTTTTGCACTATCCATATTTGTGAAGTGTCGGTTTAGCACCATGGTCAATCTACTCTGATGCATCAGGCATTGGTGGGTGAAAATCTTCACAAAGGTCAGTCTCTTCAAATTTTTGGTGGACAGACGAGTTCTCCTTGGGGTTACTATGGCCCCCGCTGCACTAAACATCCGCTCTGATGGCACACTACTGTCTGGGCAGGACAGTTTTCCAGGGCAAACTCTGCTAGTTGTGGCCACAAATCAAGTTTGGCTACCCAGAAGTCCAGCGGATCTTCAAAGTGTGTTGGCAAGGGCTTGTCAAGGTATGCCCCCACCTGCTGGTTCAGGTCCTGCTCCAGGTCTACCTGCTGCTGATGAGTTGCTTCACCATGTGGGTGAAGAAAGGTACTCATCAGCAACTGTAGACTCAGGCTGCTGCTGATGGAGCTGATACTGCTCCTGCCACCCCACCCCTCCCAAGCAGCCATGGCAGTGGAACGTGAGTAAAGAGGGCCCCCCCGAGTCAGACCTGAGAGAGGATGGACGATGGCACAGATAGGCATCGGCCAACTGACTACGTGGGATGTCTCTGTAGTAGGTCCGTTTGTCCTCCCTCTCAGTGGGTGTAAAAGAGGCCCCCATTGTGTGCCGGTAGCGAGGGTCCAACAAGGTGGAGAGCCAGAAGTCATCCCGCTGCCGAATGGTGACAATGCGGCTGCCACTACGCAAGCAAATGAGCATGCATCATGCTATTTGTGCAAGTCACTCGGAGGGACTACCTGCCTCCATCTCCACAGCATACTTCCACGGTGTGTCTGGGTCCTCTGTCTCATCTTCCCCATCACCCTGTAGCTCCACAGGCAGCTCCTGCTCCTCCTCTTCTGTCAGATGACTATAAAAACCACCCATTTTGCTAAACCTTGCCAGTGCTCCACTGTCCCCCTCCCCCACCTCTTCCAGTTCAACCCCCACAGGGCTCATGTTGCCGTCAGATGTAGGCGCCACATCTCCAGTTCCCTGACCAGCCATCGTTTCCTCTATCTGTTGTAGGAAATGAAGCAGTGGAATGATGTCATTCATCCCGAAATCCTGGCGACTGACTAATAATGTGGTTTCCTTAAAGGGCCTGAGCAAACAGCATGTGTGACGTATGAGCTGCCACTGGTTGACATCAAAGTTACACAAGGGAGTACCCCTATCCGCTTGGATCATCAAGAAATCGTTAATGGTTTTACTCTGTTCCTATAGTCGGCCCAACATATGGAGGGTGGAATTCCAACGGGTGGAAACATTGCATATCAGACTACTTTGTGGGATGTGGTTCCCATGCTGCAGTTCAAGCAGGGTGTGCTTTGTGGTGTACGAGCTGAAACGCATGAAAAGTTTCCTTTCCATTGTTAGGATATCTTGCAGATGAACACTTTAGGAACCCCTTGACAACCAGATTGAAGACGTTTGCCATGCAGGGCGCATGGCGCAGGCTTCCTTGACGCAGCGCAGACAAGATATTCTTCCCGTTGTCGGTCACCATGGTTCCCATTTCCAGTTTTCATGTAGTAAGCCATGATTTGATTTCTCTATGTGTGACTCCATTTGCCAAGGCAAACCATGTGAAGAACAGCGTGACACCGCCGGGCCCTGCACACATGGTATGCTGGACGGGCACTGAGATTTGTCTGTGCAGTGGAGGCTGAGGACACGCTCATCCCGTAATAATGAGGAGTCGGAGTCGCACACTGTCACAGGACCAACGTCCTGAGAGCGTGGAGGCGGAAGCCGCGTGACCTGTCCAAGTTGCTGTTGTGGCTGTGCAGGAACCACATTCACCCAGTGGGCTGTGAAGGACATGTATTGTCCCTGACTGTAGTTACAGCTCCACACGTCGGCACTGCCTTGCACTTTGGTACACACCGACAGGCTCAAGGACTAGCCCACTTTCTGTTCCACATAATTGTGCAGGGCTGGTAATGCCTTTTTCACAAAGAAATGATGGCTTGGGACTGTCCACCTCGGCTTGGCACAAGCCATCAGTTCTCCGAAAGGTGCAGAGTCCACCACTTGAAAATGGAGGGACTGCAGCACCAGCAACTTGGACAGGTGCACATTCAGCTTCTGCACCATTGGATGAGTGGGTGCATACTGCTGTCTCTTGGACATGGCTTCGCTGATGGATTGCTGGCAGAATGACTGACTCGAAGTAGGAGCATCTGGACAGACAGAAGATGGGTATGACAGACAGCTCCCTTCAGCTGAGGTGGTGGAGCCTTGGCTGGCTGAAACAGGGAGTGGCGTGCCACTGGGGGATGCAGCAGGCTGGACCACCGCATCGCAGCCACGGTTCTCCCAGGTGGCTTATGGTGGAAAAGCATGTGTTGATGCAGGGCAGTTGTGCCAACATTGGTACCCTGGCCGCGCTTCACCTTCTGCCGATACATCTTGCATGTGGCCATGTTAACATCCTCCAGATGCTTGATGAAAAACTGACACATCGCCGAGTAGCTGAATAGTGGAGCTGAACCCACAGCATCCGGGGAGGAAACAGCATAGGACAGAGGCAATTGGAGGACAGAGACTGGCTCCCGGGCCATGCCAACTGAGGGTTGTGTCTGAGGAACCCACCAACTGTTGACTGGGAGTGTCAGATGTCACTTGTGATTAAGTGGATGACCGAGTTAACCAATCAATGATGGCAGATGGGTTGCTGGTCGATACACGACCGCTAGCTGATACCGGGAACTCAGGCCTCTCACTTCGACTCCTGTTGCCACTCGCCCCTAGTCTGCTGCGACCTCTGCCTGCGCCTGATGAATTTAGGCCCCCTCTCTGTGCATGTCCTGGCACTTCTCTGCCTGACATACTTATACAGCTGAGTGCGTATATGTTACACTTATGAGAGAAGGACAATATGCTCCACTACGCGTAAAACTGTATTTGGCAACCAAAGCAGGTGTGCAGTTTTGGCTGGCCTTTCAGAGTAACTAGGCCCTTATGACTTTAACAGGAACAAAATTGACACCTCGTAGGTACGTACAGTTTACACTTATGAGGGGAGGGCGATGCGCTCCACTACACTGAAAACTGTATTAGACTAAAGAAGCAAGTGTGTAGCTTTGGCTGGCCTTTCACAGTAACTAGGCCCATATTAGTTTAACAGGAAAAAAAATGTACACCACGTAGGTGTATGTACAGTTTACACTTATGAGAGGAGGACAATACTCTCCACTACACAACCTGTAACAACTAAAACCAGGTGACTATGGCTTTTAATGCTCACCCTAACTAGCCCATATTAGCTTTAGAGTTGTTGTACACCTCAGTGCAGCAGGACAGAGTCGCTGTATAATACACCCAAAAGTGTACTTTCTCTCTCTCCCTTCCCTGTCAGTGCTTTTCTGCAGTGATTTGGGCTTTTGGTGAATCACTGATGTAAAGCTGTTTTTCTGTGCAACACATACACTGCTCTCTCTGCAATAAAACGCTCTCTCTGCAAAAAACGCTGAAATAGCTGGCTGCAGCAATGGCTGCTGGTTATATTGGGCTGTGACATCACAGGGCTGGCTGGCTGCTGATAGGCTGCTTGCTGCATGTGATTCAGGTTGATCCCGCCTACCAGCATTCCCAGAGTTCCTAGCCCCATGTCCTCACATGTGGAGCCGCCATTTTAGATCCCTGGAGCCTGGACCGCACTAAATGGAGTTTAATGAAGAGATTAGTTTTATCGAATCTACAAATAAAATAAAAAAATGAAGCATGCAGGAGGGCACAGCGTCAGTACCTCGGGAAGGGTAAGGGACACTGGGGGAAGGGGGAGAGGTAAGGCACACTGGATACTTTTAGCAGAGCAGTATGTGTGCCCCGATTGCCGGGATCAGGACACACACACCGCTCTGCTCAAGATTTTCATGTGCGAAACGCTGCTATCGCCTAGTCAGATTTTACTAGTTGATAGGAGCGATTTCGGTGAGGGTGGGGGGGAGAGCGAAACCCCCCCTAGGTCCCAAGGCAAGATGGTTGGCTATTAGTGATAGCTACCATCATACCAGGCATGTCAGGATGCCGCCAGTAGCGGCCAGTATCTGCATGACATACATGTATTTCATAGGTCGGAAAGGGGTTAAACAACCTTCCTAATATTAAAAAGGTCTTCCTGTGCCATGTAAACAGCTCTAACCCATCAAGGCATAAACTCCACAAGACCTCTCAAGGTGTCCTGGCAATAAGATATTTTGAAGCAGGTCCCATTGGTTGTAAGATGAGGCCTTCTTCATTCTGACTTTTTTTTTTTCAGAACATTCCAATTGTATTGACATATATAGAGTTGAGATAGGGAGTCATGTTCACACAACCCAAACCATTCCTGAACAAATTCTTTGCAGTGTAGCAGGGTACATTACTCTACTGAAAGTGGCCGCTGCCATTAGCAAATACTGCTGGCATAAGGGTTGTACTTGGTCTAAAGCAATGTTTACATGGGTGTTACTGTATGTGTAAATTAACATCTACTTGAATGCCTATATCCAAAGTTTCCCATAACATTGCCCAGAGCATCACATCTCCTTCATCTGCTTGCCTTCTTCCGATAGTAGAAGACTACCAGTAATCAGGCCATCACTTCTCCAGTAAGTGACAGGGGCGAGTTGATGCTGGAGGTGATAGTAGCGCAGCACACAGAGTACAAAGTAGCAGTGCTGAATAGGTGGTTTAGCTGAGCTAAGTCTAAAGAATAGCAGAGTTGAGAAACTCAGATGCAGCCAGGTGGAGCTGGCTTGATGAGAGCAAAGATTATGTCAACAATCAGGGTCATACGCTAAAAGAACAGCAAAGTAATCACACAGAGGCGGGATCAGGATAACAGGCTCAGGTCAGGAAGACAGATCAGCAAGACAGAGAACCACACAACTGCTCAGACACCACAGGAAGGGAGGAGTGCTCTTATTTAGGTGGTGCCTGGCAGGAATTGAAGGAAGACAGGGATCAGGAACATGCACAGGCCCTTAAAGCAACAGGCCATGCATGCGAGCAGCCTCTACAAGGTGCACCAGAAACTGTTGCAGCCTGTGACAGAACAGAGTAGGATGTCCGGATTCTGCACTGGAGAGCTGAGCGTGTAGCACAGCCAAGGACGCACCGCGCGTCAGCTGCTGCAAACCGCCACTGGAATACTTTGTAGGTACTTTGAATAGTGGACAGGAGCAACATGAACAATCTGACTAGTCTTTAGGTATTCACCCCCATCAACCACAAGCTGTAATTTAATGTATGCAATTCATTTTATATCCAGTATTAACTTTCTAAACAATTTGTGCTACAGTAAATAGAACCAAATGGGCTAGCTTTTACTCAGCACATGCATCATTAAGTTACCATGACCTAGTTGCTAGTTCACAGGTTATCCTTTTTTTTTTTTTGCACCATTTTTGGTAGGTACTGACCTCTGTATGCCAGCAGAATCTGACAGGTCGTATTCTTTTGGAAATACTCTAACCAAGTCATCCGACTATCAAAATTTGGCCTTGTTTTGTACACAGATCCTTACATCTGGTAATTTTTCTTGCTTATACCACAAATTAAAGACCAGACTGTTCACAGCTGCCTTATGTAGGAGCCATTGCTATGAAGTAATTAATATTTTTAATTTCACCTGTCAGTGTTCATGTTAATACTGGTGTATAATGGTATATTATCAATCATACCAAAATAATACTACCTCTGCATTGTCAGGATACGGGCTAGCGGCTGGTGATGACACTGGAGGTGGATCCCCTGTACCAGAGAGGCGATGACGTGGGCCGTACTGGGGAATCGGTTCTAAGCAGTTACTGGTGTTCACCAGAGCCCGCCGCAAAGCAGGATGGACTTGCTGCGGCAGTAACTACCAGGTCGTGTTCCCCAGTAGCTACTCGACCTCTCTGGCAGCTGAGACTGGCGCGGTACACAAGGACTAAACAGAGGCGAGGTCAGACGTAGCAGAAGGTCAGGGCAGGCAGCGAGGTTTGTAGTCAGGGGCAACAGCAGAAGGTCTAGGTACACAGGCTTGGGACACAGTATAACGCTTTCTCAGGGCACAAGGCAACAAGATCCGGCGAGGAGAGGAAGGGGGTTTTATACATTAGGGCGTGATTGGGCCAGGCACCAATTAGTGGTGCACTGGCCCTTTAAATTTAAGCAAGTCGGCGCGTGCGCGCCCTAGGGAGCGGGACCGCATGCGCCGGGAGGAAGCAGACGGGAGCGAGAGGTGAGAGAGACGGGGCGCAATCCGAGGGAGGACATGAGCCGTGCCTCGGATCGCGTCCCCTCTGGGGACCAGAGAGCAGCGCTCGCGGTCAGCAATGCCGACTGGAGCGCTGCAGCCAGAGGAACGCCGTGAGCGCTCCGGGAAGGCAACGGCACCCGGAGCGCTCGGCGTGACAGTACCCCCCCCCCTTGGGTCTCCCCCTCTTCTTGGAGCCGAGGAATCTGTAGATGAGTTCTTTGTCTAGAATATTGTCCTCAGGCTCCCAAGACCTCTCCTCGGGCCACAATTTTCCCAATCAACAAGAAATTTTTTTTTACCTCTGACAAACTTTGAAGCGAGAATCTCTTTAACCGAGAAGACATCAGAGGAGCCCGAGACAGGATCAGGAACGGTGACCTTGGGAGAAAAGCGGTTAAGAATGAGAGGCTTGAGGAGGGAAACATGAAAGGAGTTAGGAATACGAAGAGAAGGAGGAAGATGAAGCTTGTAAGAGACCGGGTTGATTTGACTTTTGACCCTGAATGGCCCGAGGTAACGTGGACCCAGCTTGTAGCTAGGGACACGGAACCAAATATATTTGGCAGAGAGACACACTTTGTCACCAGGGGCAAAGACAGGAGGAATTCTTCTCTTCTTGTCCGCGTGTTTCTTCATACGAGAGGAGGCCAGCAAGAGCGACCTCTGAGTCTCCTTCCAGATAGAGGAAAAGTCCCGGGTCAAATCATCTACGACAGGGACTTGGCGGATGACTCAGAGTCTTTGAAATTGTACGAAAATTCGGCCCAGGGTAACAGGTCAACCCAATCATCTTGGTGGGAGGAGACAAAATGTCGCAGGTAGTCACCAAGAATTTGGTTTACTCTCTCCACTTGTCCATTAGATTGCGGGTGGTAGGCGGAGGAAAAATTCAATTTAATCTTTAATTGGTTGCAGAGTGCTCTCCAGAATTTCGAGACGAATTGAACGCCTCTATCGGAGACGATATGTGTAGGCAGTCCGTGGAGACGGAAAATGTGCAAAAAAAAATGCTTCGCCAATTGTGGTGCAGAAGGAAGGCCAGGGAGAGGAACGAAATGGGCCATTTTGGAGAATCGATCAACGACCACCAGATGACAGTGTTGCCATGGGATACAGGAAGGTCAGTGACCTAAGTCCATCGCTATGTGTGACCAAGGCTGTTCGGGAACTGGCAGAGGAAGAAGAAGACCCGCAGGTCTTTTGCGAGGAATATTATCACGTGCGCAGACAGTACAGGAGTGTACGAAGTCAGTTACATCTTTTTCAAGGGAAGGCCACCAATAGTGTCTGGCAATCAACTGAGTGGATTTTTTGACTCCAGCGTGACCTGCCAGGTGGGAGGAGTGACCCCATTTGAGAATCCGGAGGCAAAGACGTGGAGGGACAAAGGTTTTTCCTGGAGGAACTGGTGCCAGGGAAGCCGGAGCAGCAGGGATCAGACACTCAGGGGAAACGATGTGTTGAGGAGCGGTTTCTGCCTCCGTGGCATCAGTGGAACGAGAAAGGGCATCCGCCCTGACATTCTTGTCTGCAGGACGAAAATGTATCTGGAAATTAAAGCGAGCGAAGAACAATGACCACCTGGCCTGGCGAGGATTTAAACGCTGGGCGGACTGCAGGTATGACAGATTTTTGTGGTCAGTGTAGATGGTGATCGGGTAGAGTGACCCTTCCAGGTGCCTCCACTCCTCGAGTGCCATTTTAATGGCCAGCAATTCTCGGTCACCAATAGCGTAATTTTTTTCAGGAGGGGAAAATGTTTTAGAGAAAAAAACGCAGGTGACGTTTTTCCCTTTAGCATTTTTCTGAAGAACCGCTCTGGCTCCAACTGAAGAGGCATCCACCTCGAGGAAGAATGGCTTCAGAGGATCAGGCCTGGTCAAGACTGGTGCGCAGGTGAAGGCGGCCTTAAGGCGAGTAAAAGCTTCTTCTGCTTGGGAAGGCCAGGTGGTAGGACCTCTGCCTGTTTTTTGCAAAAGACATCAGAAAAGTCTTGATAGGCCTTTGGAAGACCGAGCAAAGGAGAAGCAACAGAGACTTGGCTGGTGGGAAGCGACTGAAGGCAGCGAGAGTGGCAGGAAGTACCCCAGGATTTTATGTCCCCCATGGTCCAGTCGAGGGTAGGAGAATGCCGCTGGAGCCAGGGTAAGCCAAGGAGGATGTCTGAGGTGCAATTAGGCAGGACAAAGAACTCAATCCTTTCTTGATGGAGAACCCCCACGGACATGCGTACGGGGGCCGTGCGGTAACGCACGGTAGAATTCAGGTGTTCTCCGTTAACTGAGGAAATGTAGAAGGGCTTGACTAGATGGATAACAGGGATGTTAAACCGGTTAATGCATGCTTTATCAAAGTATTACTACTCTATACTGTGTGTTTAATAGTCTACGGAAATAGTATTGTTTTGTGTGTTCTTATCCCAGTAATACACCCCTCAACATTAAAGTTGCAACAAGAAGGACAAGCCATAAGGTAATATACATTAAGGAAGTATACCAGGGAAGAAGATCTACAAATTATCAAATTTTCAAGCACCTAGCTCCAATGTGTGGCATATACTGTAGAAGGTGCTTCAGTGGTATAAAAGATCGAAAGCAAATTTTTTCAGCCACATGCAACTTCAGAAATCAGATCAAGTCAGTACAATATGATTGTGTGATGCCTCTTATTCGTTGACACGCCAGTTTTCACCACTTTTCATTAACTGAGAGGGACAGGATTCTTTAACTGACAGAACTTTATCACTCCGGCAGATCACATTGCGTAGGTCTTAGGGTGCCCTTAGGCAGACCACTGCATAGACAGATTGTCATAAGAAATGTCATAAACGTTAGTGGTAGCAAAGAGCCCCATGTCAGCTCTTACTGCTGCCATACAACCTGTAAATTTAAACATAAAAATATTACATGTTTATGAAGTGAAGCTATATTACAGAGTTATATCAATGTATTAAAAAATCTCTGGAATACTTCTTCATACCATACCAAGAATGCCAATACAAACAACAGTGAATTTATATTTATATGCACAGTTACATATACATATGTACCCAGCAGTAACAAATATATTACCGCTGAGCTGTCCATAGGTTGCATAGAGGAAAATCTTGATCATCCCTTCACATATGGCAGTGAGGCCCAGAAATTTCACGTTACACGTCTGAGTATAAGTAAAAATGCATTTACAAATTCCAACAACTAGTTTCCTGTTTAGTTTCAGCAGAAGTGTGAACTAAAAATGGGGGCCAGGCAAAGAAAACAGAATGATATTCTTATCTGGAGACAACTATACAGAAAAAGGTTTAGATCTTCAGGCGTGGTTGTATGGGATACAGCAGTAGGCATGGCTTAATGTAATGCTAATATAATCTGAGCTCATCTGTGAGAGACAGAAAGTCCACAAGTGTTAGACATAAGCAGACAGACCTGCCCAATGTCATGGTACATGACACACAAGACTCCAGGGCTTTTATATAGTTATTATTGGTGTATTATATCAAAGTCGTATGTCAGTCACAGACATAACTCCCAAGTGTTATTCATTTGGACCTCAATATATTTTCCTTTGCTTTTTGATATTATATTTAAATGGCTTATTTTCAATGGATTTCCATTTCCCCCACTGTGAATTTGATTAAATATTCTGCCCCGTGTTCTCTTCTATTTATCAAAAGTTGTCTTTGTACCAGTTTCTCAATCCACCCATGGGTGTCTGCTTTCCCTTTCACCGCTATGCTACATACAATGCTAATGTAGAAAACCTGTCTCAGTTTTCTCCACATTAGAGCTTTTGGTCTCCAGATACCAATCTGATATAACTTGGAGGTGTGAGAGCAACAAATGGAACTTTCACCTTTGGGGAGGTAGTACTTTAGCCTTGCAGATCTGAGGTATGTATCCCACCAGGGCCAACATTTGCTATATACATAGTTTGTATTTTCATCTTCATCAAGTTTTTCCCATACAAAGTAGTCTACTGGAATTCCACAAAACTAGCCCTGGTAAACATGCCTGAGACTTGGTTGTGAGCCTCTTACAGGGCAGAGACAGATGTGAGAACTTTCAATCTATACAACACTGCAGAGTATGTTAGTGCTATATTAGCAAAGGTAAATAAATAGCACAACTGCATTTGCATGTTTACACTGACAGTTTTAGCTGATAAAGAGTGCTGTATAAAAACAAAAACACTTTAAAAGTGTGAAATTATAATAACTCCTAATAAACATGTTTCAGTGTTCAGTTATCACAAGTATCGGTCCCAATACACTTTAGTTTAAAGTTGGCTGAAACCACTGTCTAGTGTACAGCAGCCTTCCAACTCTCCCCCTCAACAGATGATATTGGGGGAGAGAAGGGCTTAACTTTTAATATATTGTTCCATATGTAATTATAAGACACCTTGCTATTTACTTGCTGTTAAAATTCTACACCTTTATTTTTTTTTATGTGATTCAAAAAACGCCCAATAGGTGGCTTGTTCTGTTCCCTGCGCAAGTCAAACAGTTAGTTTGGTCTCCTCCCGGCCTGGCAGGAGACCAAATTTAGGAAGTGTGTGCGGGGCATGGTGAGGCACAGCTCTCACAGGCTTCAGTGAACGCCCACTTTCTCCTTCCGGGAGCTCACACAATGTGAGCAAGGAGAAAGGTATGATACAGAGTTTTTTAAAGTTTGAAAAAAATGTTTAAGGACATGAGGTGTGTTAGGAGTAGTTAGGGAATATAATCTGAGTTAGTTTAGAAAATATGTTTTTATGACAGGTACTTTTTAACTACCGATACCTCATTGTATCACTTTATCTCACACTGGACATGTCTATTTACATGTAAAAAAAAAAATAATAATATAAAAAAGATACATAATTAAAGATTGCCTCATATTATATGAAGAAACTACTCTAGCATTTCATCACTTATTAAGCCAAGCTATCAGAATATTAAGGTGAAAAAAGAGTAATTTAGACCAACAGTCCATTCAGAAAAGTCCAACCTAGTACATAGTAGAGAAAGTCAATAATAATAAGGTTTCACATAAAAGATTCCTTTACATGCTGCACAAGAAAATTATAATGCAGCACAAACATGTCAGCCTTTGATGACTTCATGACCAATGTCAATTTAAGGTGTAGATGTTAAAGGGATTTTAGTAGTGACGATACAGATCACTGAATTAGTCTGAGGCCACAAAACAGGAATCAACAAATGTTACGAATGACATAAATCTTCCGGCTATTCTGTCTTCCACTGTCTAGTAGTCTATTTGGCTCAACTGCTATGGAACTGTCTACAGTTTATTCTTTCATTACTCTGAATCACTGGGTCATGAGTGCTCTGCTCTGGGCTTGTGTAGACTACAGTTTCTGAATAGTTCGCTTATATTACAATGTCCCAGGCTTTTACAGTATAATGCGGATTATAACTTTTGCTGTTTATTTGTTTTCAGTGTTCCGGGAGATGAGCAGCAGTTACTGGGTGCCACCACTATACAATAAACAGAACAGGGCTTCTGGTCCCATTCACTGTATAGTCCAAGGTGCCAAAAACCTGATAAGTGGGGTTCTATTTGTTGGCACCCTGCCGATCACCAACAGATGATGACCTATCCTATAGATAGGCCATTATTTCCCGGAAAACTTGTCTAAAGAGGTCGTCTTTGACTATGAAAACCTTTCTTAATACTGTAGCCAGTCTGGTGACCTGGTGACTAGCTAAGTTTTGCGGGTTCATCTTTTGAAACCTGTTGGCCGCATACATAAAAAAAAGATGAAACTTGAAGCAGGTGACTTCTAAAGCTGCTGAGCTCGGGATCATAGAGAGGGTTTTTAGCTGCAGACCCTCTCTGGGAAATCCAAATGCCATAACCCTTTCAATTATGTAAAATCTGTCATAAAAAAGCAATGATTTTCCCTTAAAGCTCATTTTGCATCTCTCTGCACAATAAGTTCTGCTTCATTAGTAACAACTGAGCTGGCTGGAATTTATTAGCTCCTAAGTAAAATAAGTTTGAAAGTGCACTGTTTTGAAGACATAGCTGAAGTAAAGCCATGCACATATTTAGGGAAAACTGTAAAAAGAAAGGGGCATTGTATTTTCCTTAAAACAGTGAATCTCAGGACAGTAATATCCGCAGCAACAGACTGAATGGAAGCACATATGAAGAATATTGGGAAGATCTGTTTTCTTTTCATATGGATTTCCTTCAAAAGGTCATGGCAAAAGAAACGACAAATGCTTTAGGAGTGAGGACAAAACCTATTAGTAAGTTAATATTCATTTCATATAGATCTGAGCCTAGACTCTAAAAAAATATGGAACGGATTTTCAAATAGGAAACGTGCAGACAAAGTAGTAACTGAATAGGATGCAATAGAAAAACTATAATATTTATATAGATAAATGTAGGTTATTACGCTTGGGTCAAATTAGGTCATTGTTGAAAGCAGTGCCATGCTACATACAAATATAGCATATATAACAATTAAGGCCTGGTTTTAATAAAATGTACTAATGCTCAATAATGAAAGACAAAATTCAGTTTATATAATTTAACCCCTTAAGGATGCAGGCCATACCTGTACGTCCTGAGTCCTGCTAACAGGGTTTAAACCTTTCTCATGAGCAGAGAACTAGTTAAATACCATGGGGCCTGTTTGCTACGTGCAGCCAGGACCCAGGGCTAATGCCGGGCACTGCCGATCGGGCCGATGCCCGGCATTAACCCTTTAGAAGCCTCGATCACAGTTGATTGCGGTGTCTAAAATGAAAGGAGCTGATCGGGACCATCGGGACAGAATCAGCATGTCCCGATCAGCTTACTGGGTGACAGGAGGGTCATCACCTGCCTCCTGGTAATCCGATCAGTGATCTACTGCTCCATGCCTGCTCAGCAAGCTGGAGCAGCAGGGCACCGATAACACTGATCAGCGATATGCTATGCAGTGATTGCATGGTATTGCCCCCACCCCCTAATAAAAGTTTAAATCACCCCCCTTTTCCTATTTTTTAAATAAAATAATGTAATAAAAAAAACAAATACTGCTGCATGCATAAACTCTGTCCAAACTATTAAAATATAAGGTTAGCTAAACCGCACATTGATGGCGTACACGTAAAAAAATACCAAAGTCCAAAATAGTTAATTTTTGGTCACTTCAATATGAAAATATTAATAAAAAGCGATCAAAAAGTTCCATCAAAACAAAAATGGTACAAATAAAAACTACAGCGCAAAAATGAGCCCTCATACAGCCCTATACGCAGAAAAATAAAAAAGTTATAGCGGTCAGAAGATGACAATTTTAAACATACTGTTACACCTCCTCATGGAAGAACTTATCCGTTATCAGTTCCTGAGACACAAGCCATGGCAAAATATATCCAGGAGAATCTCCAAAAGGGAGTTATCCGAAAGTCCTCCTCTCCTGCCGGAGCAGGTTTCTTCTTTGTTGGGAAAAAGGATGGTTCTCTCCGTCCATATATTGATTACGGGGAGCCAAGATCTTCTCTAAGTTGGATTTGCGAATGGAAATTGGCCTTCAATACCCTTGATGGACATTTTGAGTATCTAGTGATGCCTTTTCGACCTCTGCAATGCTCCAGCTGTTTTTCATGAATTTGACAATGATATCTTTCGAGATCTTCTCTACACCTGTGTTTTCATGTACCTAGATGACATCTTGATCTTCTCTACTAATTAAGAGGAATATCGTATCCATGTACAACACAAAGAGAGAAACACAGCCGCATATCCACCATTTGTAATTTGATCTACTTGCTTCTCAGCATAATTTCAAAAACTAACAGGTTGTTAGTATACATTTTGATCAAAAAGTACATGCCCACTCGCCACATGAAGGCCACCTCGTTAGAGTGGGTCCCTAACCTGACACTGGCGAAGCCCCCAGCGGCGACCCACTGCCTCCGAGACCCCATGCCCAATGGGGGGAGTGACCCAGTGGCCAGGCAGCCCCACTACTGCCTGACCAAGCCCCTGGCTCTGGGCCACTCCACCCCACAGACAAAGCATCACAGAAACAATGGCCGCCACTGAGAACCACACCAGTATGAAACCTACCATGTGCTCACTGCCAGAGGGCTGGGAGAATGGTAGGAGGAAACCCTTATGCAGTTTCCTGCTAATTAAAAACACCTGGGCCAAATGAGTGGAGTGGATTGCAGGCTATGGAAGAAGGGAGAGACTACAAATGTACAACACAAAGAGAGAAACACAGCCGCACATCCACCATTTGTAATTTGATCTACTTGCTTCTCAGCATAATTTCAAAAACTAACAGGTTGTTAGTATACATTTTGATAAAAAAGTACATGCCCACTCGCCACGTCAAGGCCACCTCGTTAGAGTGGGTCTCTAACCTGACACTGGCGTAGCCCCCGGCGGTGACCACTGCCTCCGAGACCCCATGCCCAATGGGGGGAGCGACCCAGTGGCCTGGCAGCCCCACTACTGCCCGACCAAGCCCCTGGCTCTGGGCCACTCCACCCCACAGACAAAGCATCACAGAAACAATGGCCGCCACTGAGAACCACACCAGTATGAAACCTACCATGTGCTCACTGCCAGAGGGCTGGGAGAATGGTAGGAGGAAACCCTTATGCAGTTTCCTGCTAATTAAAAACGCCTTTTATGTCAGCGATTTCACCGCGGCGGTCCCGAACAGCCCGACTGACTAGCCGGGATACTTTCACTTTCGCTTTAGAAGCGGTGGTCAGCTTTGACCGCCGCTTCTAAAGGGTTAATACCGCACATCGCCACGATCGGCGATGTGTGCTATTAGCCGCGGGTCCCGGCCATTGATGAGCGCCGGGACCGACGCAATGTGATGCGGGGTCGCAGCGCGACCCCGCTTCATATCGCGGGAGCCGGCGCAGGACGGAAATATACGTCCTGCGTCGTTAAAGGGTTAAGGGCAGGTCAGGTGTTACTAATATTAGAGCAGGTTTGGCTGCTCTAGATACTGATAGGGGAACAGCCTCTTCAAGTCCGCTCACAAGCATCCTCTCTATAGATGCCGAAAAGGCTTTCAATGACATTGGATGGGGTTGGCTGGGAGTTATACTTCACTTCAAGCTGTACTTAGGCTTTAAGGACATTTTTGTACATTTCTAAACTCTTTATACTCTCACCCACATGCTAGAATATCTACCCCAGGTTTTCTTTCTTTTCATTCATTTATTAATGTACAAAAACATACATGACAGGGATGTCCTTTATCTCCCCTTCTTTTTGACATGGCTTTAGAGACTCTAGCTTTACAACTAATAAATTCACAAACATTTAAAGGTATTAAAAAAGGGTCTAAATAAATCCGTCTAACATGCTTGAGGATAACCTACTACTCTTTATGGAAAATCCCATGGAACACATGAATGCAGTGCTAGATACTCTAAAACATTTTGTCACCTTTTGAGGGTTTACAATAAACTTTGTGTGAAGTGTCAATTATTTTTTAGGATCACATCCAGTCCCCCTATATCCTTCATCTCAAAAAAACTGTTAGTTTTTGAAATTATGCTGAGAAGCAATTAGATCATTATACAAGATTGTAGATGTGCGACCATGTCTGTTTCTTCTACCTGAATTCACATTTTCTATCCCCTCCTTTTTTTTTGTTTGAACATGTGTCTGCACTCTTCCCCACCCCCTCAGCCCAACCCTATATAAGTAGTAGTTAGCTACACAAGGGCCATTTCTTTCCTAGCAGCCTCCCAGTCTGACTGGGAGAGCATGGTAAGTGAGCTGTTGCACCCTGTTTACACTGGCGGGGTGCTGTGCGGCGTCCGTTACTGCCGTGGCGCCGTGTCTGTGGGGAGGTGCGACCCATAGACTGGTTTGAGTGGCATTGGGGCCGCTCTGCCAGTGGGTTGTTCCCCCTGTGGGCACTGGTGTCGCGGCGATGGTGGTCGCCGCCCAGTGCCACGCCATTTTATGCTAGGGACGTTAGGGACCCACTCTAAATAGGTGGCCTTGACGTGGCGAGTGGGCTTTGTACTTTTTGATCAAAACGTATACTAACAACCTGTTAGTTTTTGAAATTATGCTGAGAAGCAATTAGATCATTATACAAGATTGTAGATGTGCGACCATGTCTGTTTCTTCTACCTGAATTCTTCATCTCAAAAACATACCACTTATCTAGGTTTCAAAATCGGCAGATTACCAGACTCTCTATACACCTTAAATTTGTCACCTCTCTTTCACAAGATTTACAGTGATCTACATAGATGGCATTCCTAACCCATATCCCCTTAAAATGTCAGGCTTTGGACACCCTTTTCAAAATATACCATTGCTACTAAAACATATAGATATTCAAAAATAAAACTCTGCATTCGTGCACTTCATATGGTCGGGTAAAGACCCACGTATAGCTCTTAAAAAATTATACCTGCCCAAACACCTAGAAGGTTTATCTATACCAAATATTTGGTTATACAATTTAGCATCAATATCTAGACACATTCGAGATTGGATTCTAGGTTCTGATGGTTTCTCAAATCTCACATTAGAAGAGCAGTTAGCAGTTAGCACTTCGATTCGGTATCCCACCTTTTCTAACATTCTTGAATTCACCTTCATGGTAGAGAAAATTAATTTTTATTTAAACTCTGGCAAACAGGGGGCATTAAGACATTGTCTGACCTCAATTCGCCTTATACGAAATCCTTCCTGACAAAGTCAAATTTATGATCACAATATAATATCCCTCACACCCATTTCTTGGTTTATCAACAATTAAAACATTTTTGCTTCTCTAGAGCCAATGATTTTTACAAATTACCCCATGAACCCTCTTTTTTTGAAAGTCTTTGGTTTTTCTGATGTCTTAAACACCTGTTCCCTCTTGCAATCATATTGCACCCACATAAAGCACACCACTTTTAATAAATCACAAACAATCTTTGATCATTGGAAAAAAAGATTTCCAACTTTTATAGTAAATTATTAATTGCATTCTGACATGTTAGAAGTTCCATCCTCTATGAAAAATAGAGAGAAATGCAGCTAAACATATTTCACAAACCTACATAAGCATTAAATTTCTCTGATTCTGAAGCCCCATCTCACTATATTCGCCAATGCCCCAAATGTTCTCTCCCAAAAGTTGACTTAATACATTGTTTATGGCATTGTCCTCTCATTATGACATTTTGGAAAGAGATCCAATCCTAAATCGACACAACCTGGGATAGAAAAATACCTTTATCTAGCCTACATTACATTTTCCACTATATTCTCTCACAATCTATAACTAACCAAAGTAGGGAAACCACAATAGCTAATAAGAGGATCCATTTGACATTACTTGATAGTGTCAAATGTCAGATACGTCAATGGTTACAAGCATCCCCCCATCCCAAGATGATGTAATTCTCACACTAAACAAATGACTATATACTGAAAGTTATTATTCTTTACAGGAAGGGGGAGGGGGGGGGGAAGTTAAACTCTTTTTCAGAACTTGGCATCCTTTTATAGAAAGAATGTTCTTTACTGATGAAAGAATACACCTAATGAATAGGTTTATATCCACAACATGGTACATCATTTGGCACTTTTGGTAATTTGGAAATACTGTGAATTCTTTCTAATCACAAATGGAATATAACTTTATACTATTAGGGCTATTAAAACATTTTCACACCTTTATATATTATCATCCTTTTGTAAAAAATGTTTTGTATGTAATGCTGTAATGTTTTCTTTAAATGTTATTAATGTATGTCTTAGTAAAAGAAGATTGCTTTTTTTTTTTTTACTGACAATATTATATTAATTCCCAGTAAGCGTTATCTTTGTCATGACTGCTTATTAACCCGTTTACGCAAAATCAGGTCCATGTACCTGATGATTAGCGGTGACTTCCCACAACATCAGGTACATGTACCTGATGGAAATAAACTGTCAAAGCGCTGCCAGGCGCTGTGACAGTTTATTGAGCTCGGCTGTGCTGCACAGTCGAGCCTCCCTGAAGCCGGCCAGGGACCAATAGCAGCGGTCCCCGGCCAGTGATCGCTCCTATTGGTCCGTCAGTAGAGACAGAACAGTAGCAGGGATCTGGCGGGGGTCTCCTCCTTCCCCCTCTCCTCCGTTGCTTGACACAGTGAAGCGATCGGTGTTGAGGGGGGCCCCGTCAGAGGAGGCCACCAGTAGGACTCAGGATCAGAACTGCGCTCTGAACCTAAAAAAAAATTTGAAAAGTAAATAAAAAAAAGTGTGAAAAAAAAGTGAAAAATTAAATAAAAAAATTTGAAAAAAATTATAAAATAAATGTTATATCTACACAAGGGCAGAGCCATTGTGGTTATGGATCGTAGTAAGTATATTGAAGAGGCAAATCGACAATTAAGTGACCAAGATACATACCGCACTCTGTCCCGTGATCCTACTAAGGAAATCTCCACAAGAGTCATGGATTTGCTTGATACCGCTTTGGAGAAGGGCTTAATAGATAGGACATTGTATAATTTTTTGCATGTTGAACATCCTGTAACTCCTGTTTTATACCTGTTACCAAAAATACACAAGTCTCTGCAGAACCCCCCTGGAAGACCTATAGTCTCCGGGAGGGGTTCTATCACAAGTGGCTTGTCTATTTTTACAGATCAGATCTTGCGCCCATATGCCATGCGCGCAAGATCTTACCTGAGAGACACATCGGATTTTCTTAAAAAAATATCGGCTAATGTGGCTACTCTGGACGTGACTAGCCTGTACACCTCCATCCCACACGATGGGGGTGTGCAGGCTGTCAGGTCCATGATTGAACGTGATTACTCACCAGAACAAACCGAATTTGTGATTAATTTATTGTACACAATTTTACACAACAATTATTTTCTCTTTAATTATGTTTTTTACCTCCAGACCACCGGCACCGCCATGGGCTTGAACGTGGCGCCTACGTATGCCAACGTGTACATGGCGGTGCTGGAGGAGACATCTATCTATGTGTCCCACCACTCTGACAATCTGTTGGGGTGGTGGAGATACATAGACGATGTCTTCTTGGTCTGGAAGGGCACGTTAGATTCACTTTATGATTTCCATCACTTCTTGAATTCTATTAATACACACATTAAATTTACTTTAACAGCATCACATAATTCGGTTAATTTTCTGGATACTATTGTTTCTATTAATGAACATCATTTAGTTACAAGTCTGTATACAAAACCTACAGACTGTAACTCTATGTTACATTATAGAAGTAACCATCCTCGCCCGATGGTCCGGTCTTTGCCCACAAGTCAAATGATGAGGGCAAGACGGATCATCGAGAGAGAGGATGAATTGGAACCAGCCCTGGACAAAATGATTAGAAATTTTTCTCAACGTGGCTACCCCTCCAAACTTTTGGAGGAGAGCAAACAGCATGTCATGCAGATGGACAGAACAAAACTGATTCATGAATCTAGAACTAAGTCTTCTGTGCCCCGTGTCCCTTTTGTATCCACATTTGGTGATCACTCGGGATTAATTTCCAGAGTGGTCAACAAACATTGGAGATTACTGGGTGAATCTTTTCCGCAGATCCCTGAGTTTGCGAGTCCGCCCCTTATGTCTTATCGGCGACCTCGCAACCTCAAGGATAGATTGATCAAAGCTGATGTGTCTCGCCAGACCTCTATTCAGCGTTACCTTACAGTACAAAACAAGGGTTCATACCCTTGCTGCCGATGCGTTAACTGTTCCCAGATGGTCAAGAGTCCACAGTTTACGCACCCTACTAGCGGCAAGGTGTATGACCTCAAGTACTACTTGACCTGTACTTCCACATTTGTTGTGTATGCCTTGGTTTGCCCATGTGGTCTCATCTATGTAGGTGAGACCACATGGGATTTTAAAACTCGGTTTAATCACAACCGGTATACGGTTAGGAAAAAACGGCTAGACCTGCCAGTGGCAAAACATTGCACTGAACATGGTCATACCGAACGGGATTTGCATTTCACTCTGATCGACCATGTACCCCAACAAAAGAGGGGAGGTGATCGGATCAGCAAATTGGATCAGCAAATTGAAAAAATTAGAACTGAAATGGATCTTTGAACTACAGTCACTTCGCCCAAAGGGCCTCAATGTGGATTTTACTTTAACACCCCAAATATATAGTGCATAAACCCCACTTCACTGAGGACCTAAGCATCACGAACGTATAAGAAATGTGATCACTTACCAAACATTACAATACTTTGTATTGATCTTATTTTTTTGTTATGTTTTTCAGGTTGGCGAGAGGAGAATGTGTGACCTATATTTAACTCTACTATGCTATTATTATGGTGACTCTTTCTTTCAATAAATGATTCATTCTTCCTCTCTGACTCATTTTCTTATCCCCTTTTTTTATTACCTCTATTATTTTTATTATTATCTTTTATTCTTTATTTTTTTCATATTTTTTCATTTTTTCCATTTTTTCAAAAAAAATTTTCATTTTTTTCATTTTTTTCATTTATTCTTTTTCATTTTATTTCATTTTATTTTATTTTATTCATTTTCTTTTGGACACATTGAGCACTAGTCTGACAAAGTACGGATGTCTTTATGGATGCAGTGGCCACTAAAGGGGGTGACCCAACCTCATGATTTGGCCTTCCATAGTTGGCGAGATGACGTTTAATTACGCCTTCACGTCTCCTGCAGTAGGGCTCACCTGGGTGAGGATACACCACCTTCCTGGGTGGCCCTATAATAGGCACAGAGGTACTACTATATATATAAAAAAAAATTTGGCCCTGAGTGATTGATATACATGCCTACAGACAGCAATGTGCATCTTTGTCCATTTCTATTTATTTCATAATATTTTTATTTTATTTAATTTTTATTTCATTTATTTATATTATTATTTTCATTTATTATTATTTTCTATACTTTATATATATTTTTTTATATATATCTTTTTATATATATTTTTCAATTCTTATTCTTATAAATTTTTATTTTTTTTATATTTATTTAGCTTTATTTTCTTTTATTCTACCTTTATATTTAATTTTCCTTATTCTACTTGTATTATTTATTCATCTAGCTTATTTTTATTTTCATTTTATTTTACTTATACTTTTTTATTTTTCTCTATTTCACTTATACTTTACCTTATTACTCCACACATTTTTTCTGTTGTATTTATCTTATTCCAATTTTTCTTATACTTGTTACTTCTCAGACTCTATTCTGACCTTTTTTGCGGCCGTTGCGAACCGCACTTAGAGTCACATTGTTGGACATGCGCACACGCGCATTTGTTCCAATGTAGCCGTTCATTGTTTACATGTCGGTGCGCATGACCGGAAGTGCGCGCGGACACGTGACGCGGTGGAGGATGATCATGTGACTTGGCGTGTCACGTGGCCGCGCGCGCGGACGCCCATGCTGCATCGCTGGTTACACTGGATGCATGATCCGAATATAATATATAGGGTGAGTGCAACTGAACCATCCCGCCTCCCGTATTGTCATTAATTATGTAACACATGTTTGAACTTAATGATGCAATTACTGTATTATGACATTTTTTGTCTGTAAACTGTGGCCTTTGTAAAGTTTCATTGTGTTTTTAACATACATGGTCCACTATGCACTTTATCATTATAGTGGTAGTTTTTACCCTATATCTTATTGCACTTTACATGGTATATACCTCTTAATTTTTTGATTAGTTTCTTTATTGATTTGTTTGTGCATTTACATATATATAGCACCCATGTGATCACTGTTTGTTGCTTGAAAAAGGCTGCATTGGCAGCAGAAACGTTGCACTTTTTGTATTGATATGGAATAAACACCTTTTTTACACTCATAACCTTGAGTGCTGCAGCCTCTTCTTGGATACATATATGTATATATATAATACACCCCAAACACATCCAAAAATAGTCCACCCAAAAATGGCAACATGTCCCGCAAAAAAAAGAGTCACACAATGGCATCAGTGAAAAAATAAAAAAGTTCTGGCTCACATAATACCGCGACTTACACATGATTTTTTTGACAGAAATAGTTTTTATGCTATAAATGAACTAAAATATTTAAAAAAGTATTGAAATTTGGTATCATCGTAATCGTATGAACCTGCATAGTAAGGTTAACATGTTAAATTATACCTCATGACGTACGACCTAAAAATGTTTATAAAAAACAACCACAGAATGGATTTTTTTAATGTATACTGCCTCATAAAAAATAAAATAGGATCAGTGTCACATGTAGCCTAGAATGGTACCAACAAAAGCATCAACTTGTCTCCCAAAAATATTATTGCACCTCAAGGCCTCTGCGACTTTATATGATGTCAACAAAATATTCTAAACTAAAAGGACACCCCAAAATCCGCACAGCACGCCTTCATGTCTGAGGTCTGTGTGTGAGTCACGTAGCGCACAAAGGCCACATATGGGATATTTCTAAATACGTCAGAATTTAGGGAATAAATCTTGATTTGTATTTATTTGTCAACACCTACTGTATTTCAGAAAAAAATTTATTAAAATGAAAAATCTGCAAAAAAAATGACATTTTAAAATTCAGCCTCCACTTTGTTTTTATTTCTGTGAAACGCCTAAAAGGTTAATAAACCTTTTAATGTAATTCTGATTACTTTAAGGGGTGCAGTTTATAAAATGGGGGGATTTATGGGGGATACAGGCCCCGTAATTTCACTTCAGAGCTGAACTGGTCCCTGAGAAATCAGATTTTGAAATTTTCTTAAAAATCTGGAAAATGGCTGCTAAACTTATAAACCCTCTAACATTCAAAAAAATTGTTAAAAATTAAAGAAAAAATATGATTGGTTACTATGGGCAACTGGGCAACTTCTTCTCTTCACAGGTTTTGCTAAATCTCCCCCAATGTTTCTAATAAAAATATTTAAATATTAATAAAATATTATATAAAAAGGAAAAAAGAAAGGGCTCCCCACACCTGACCACAAACGCTAAAGGTAGCCTGGTTTACAAAACAGTTAAGTGTTTGGATTGTGTTGTTTCCTATAGCTATGATAGGGAGTTACACTGTTTCTTTGACTCCTTAGTTAGGGGGAGTCTTTTATCATTACATACACATATATATTATTCTCCCAACGACCCCGGATCAGCAGAACATATCCAATATTGAGGTTACGTACTGCCATCCCCGGAACTGCCCTCACATGTCAAACTTGTGGCAAACGCTGCCTGAAAAGAATGTAAATACCAGCGCTTCCCAGCCCAACAATTTGACTCTTCCTCTTGACTTCCAAAGTGGCCCCAACCTGCCTCCTGGACAGGAGAATAGCTTGACATTGGTTGTGTGTGGGGAAGAAGCAATTAAGACAATTTTATGCAAGATTAATAAGGTATGGTTAAAGGGGTATTCTGGGATCTTTTTTTATTTGACTATGCTACACGGCTGCAAAGTTAGTGTAGTTCATAATATAGTGTCTGTGTTTAATGACTGGTCTCGCAATCTAATGTGATCTTTGCCTGGGATATTCGTTTGTACATCATAAATGAGTGTTGTCTCAGATTTTCTCAGGTTGCAGTGTGGCCTGAGACATTACATCACTAGTCAGGTGTTGAAAGGGAGCCTGGCTGAGCTTCAATGGATGGAGTGATTGCTGGGTGGGAGGGAGATGGTTCTCCACAGGACTGCAGGGAATTGTAGTTTAAAACAAAGCAGACATGCAAGGGAGCCCAGGTTTACTGCAATGGTTGGGGTGCCCGATGTGTGGGAAAGAAAAAAGGGACCTTATACTTACAAACAAGAGATACTGGGACTTGTAGTTGGAGGGAAGGAACTCCAACAGAAAATAGCTATTTCACAAAAAGAAAGCAGCATTATGGTGGACTCACAACAGAGCCATTTAGCTCCAAGACAAGCATGGATCCTTCCAAAGCATGTCCATTACTGTCTGGCAGGTAAGTACTAATGTCACCTTATGTTGGATAACCCTTTTAATACATTATACAGTGATGTTCCTTAACCTGTGGCTCTCCCTCTATTAACAAACTACAACTCCCATCACATTGTGATTTTTGAACAACTGGAAAATCACAGGTTTGGGAGCACTGTTATATGGGTTCATAGGATACTGTGTTATATTCTTTCATTCTGTGGTCTTTGAACAGTTTTGCTACTATAACACTCAAAATGCAGCAGTTAGGGCATTCTGAGAGTTGTAGTTATGCAGCTTTCTGGTCATTCTGGGAGTTGAACTATTGCAGCTGTCAGCATTTTGTTAGTGGTAGTTTAGCAGTTGCCGGGGCATTATGGGAGTGGTAGTTTAGCAGCTGTCAGGGCATTCTGGGAGTTGCAGTTCCGCACTCATACCTGCAACTGTCCAAGATCTCTCCAGGGACGGCCCCCACATGTCCCCCATTTAACTGTAAACATGTTCTAATGAAGAGCTAAAAGTTAAATCTTGCACTCTGCCTGCTGGCTTCATTATGTCGGAAATCCCAAGAGGCCAAACATCTCTTCCACTGTTCTTCAGTACACGTGACATCACTGTGCACTGGATTGCAGAGTGGAGAAAGAAAAGGAGAGGCCATGCTGTGGACTGTGCAGGAGCCAGCAGGGGAAGGTAAGTATTGGTGTTTTTGTTTTCTTCTTCTCTAGTTTTTTTTCTTCTCACACCCAATGGGAAGTTTGTCAGGGCCCAGAAAAATTGTCCTAGTAAGGGGGCCCTTGGGGCTCAAGTTAAAATAGTTAGAGATAGACTGAAACAGATGGGTTAGGCTCCTTTCAAACTTCTGTTGTGACACAGCAGTGCGACGGACGTCAGGGAACATGGGGAGAATAGCTAGAGAAAAATAACTGCACGTGCTGTCTTTTTCTCCCGATACTGCCGCTAAAAAACAACAGCGCCCGACGGACCCCATTGACTATAATGGGATCCATCGGGACCCATTGTTGCCCTTTGTGCCCCATCCAGATAACGACTGTAAAAGGCAAAAAAAAAAAAGAAAGAGAGAGTTTAACGGTCGTTCTCTAAGGGGCGGAACGGCATTGTGAAAGGGGCCTTACTCATGTGGCTTTGTGGACAGGCTGCAGCGAGGGTGCAAGATAGAGACCTTAAACTATAAACCAGCAAAACTATACACAGTGGTCAGGAAGTCACTCAATCTGCCTCTCCTACACGATTTCCATGCTGCAGCAGATCTTCCCCCTATTTCATGAATATGTTCCCTATAGTGGAATAGAATATGAAGATTCCAGAGCCTTGTCCTCACTATGAATAAGATCATTTCCACACTGGACCCACTTTAAAGAAGAAGCCCAGTGCTAAGAAATGTATCCCATATCAGCAGGATAGGGGATAAATGTCTGATCGCGCGGGGGGGTCGGGGGACTTGTCTCGGCCCTGGCCCTGCGCTGCTAGAACGCATTTTGTACCCAGCGGATGCTGTGTCTCTGGCTCTTCCATAGAGATGAATGGTGGGGGTCGTGGCCGAGTCGGGGGCCCTGCACTGAAGGTTGCGGGGGTCTTAGCGCTGGACTTCTTCTTTAACTTCAAGCATTTGTATGTAGAAAGATTCCTTACTCCTCAAATAGCATTGTAGCCAAAGGAGACAGATTTAGGAATATCCAAATACTCACAAAACAGGAAGGCTGGAGATTCATTGATGTTAAGGGAGTAATTTCCTTCTTGAATCCTTTACCATCTGTAATTTATAGAAGGATTTTTTTCCTATGTTACTATACTAGAAACTTAACTTAAACCCACAGGGGTTTAATTTTAATTCCAGGAAGAGACATATATAAAGGCTATATCATGGAAATATAAATGTCTAACATCATATAAAAGGAAGATATGTGTAAAATAACACAGAATCAAGCTACATAGAACATTTAACAGATAGAATAATTGGCTAGTGAAATTGAAATTAAGAACCCAGTGAATGGGCCACAAATAAGTAAAGAGTATGACTCTTATCAGACTAATATTATGTGAAAGAATCTTGGACCGATATCCAATTAATTAAGTAAAAGGAATACAAGGTTTGTCCGGAAAGTATATAGCACTGGGAAAATAGGGGCATCAATGATGTCATCCCCCTGTACATTACATTGAAGCAGAGTTTCATTTCTTCAGTGTTGTCACATGAAAAGATAGAATAAAATATTTACAAAAAATGTGAGCAGTGGACTCACTTATTGGAGATACTGTATGCTGTGGTAACTTATACTGTCCTGGCATTAAGGAGCTTGCCAGGAGATGGATACAATTTTCGGAAACCTCAAATTGTTATACACAACTTGTCTACGCAATATGTGCAAATTCCACATCTATTGATTCAACAGAATCTGATATGAAACAATGTATATGTGTATGTATGTATCTGTGTATGATGTGTGTATCTATGCATGTATGTCTGTATGTATGTATGTACTGTATGTATGTATGATGTGTGTATGCATGTGTGTATGTATGCACGTGTGTATGTATGTATGTATGATGTGTGTATGTATGCCTGTATGTGTGTATGTATGTGTGTATGTATGTATGATGTGTTTATGTATGCATGTATGTGTGTATGTATGTGTGTGTGTATGTATGTATGTGTGTATGCATGTGTGTGTATGTATGCATGTGTGTATGTATGTATGTATGTATGATGTGTGTATGTATGCCTGTATGTGTGTATGTATGTGTGTATGTATGTATGATGTGTTTATGTATGCATGTATGTGTGTATGTATGTGTGTGTATGTATGTGTGTATGCATGTGTGTGTATGTATGTATATGTATGTATGTATGTGTGATGTGTGTATGTATGCATGTATGTGTGTATGTATGTGTGTGTATGTATGTGTGTATGCATGTGTGTGTATGTATGTATATGTGTATGTATGTCTGTATGTGTGATGTGTGTATGTATGCCTGTATGTGTGTATGTATGTATGATGTGTTTATGTATGCATGTATGTGTGTATGTATGTATGTATGTGTTTGTATGTATGTATATGTGTATGTATAATGTGTGTATGTATGCCTGTATGTGTGTATGTATGTATATATGATGTGTGTATGTATGCATGTATGTGTGTATGTATGTGTTTGTATGTATATTTGTATGTATGATGTGTTTATGTATGTATGTTTGTATGTATGTGTGTATGTATGTATGTGTATAAAATAGCTTCTATTTTGTGCACCAGCTAAATCAAAAAAAAAAAATTCCATATAAAACAGCTTTGGGTGCTTTACCCAGTGAATCTGCTATTCGGCAAAAATATTATGTTGGGATGATTTCTTCAAAATATATAAGAAAAAAAAAAGTTAACCCTAGAGGACATACAACGTACATGATGATTAGCCAAAAAGACCGCTGTTTTCTAACAGCAGCCATCTTGGCACTTTGCCTATGTGGGTCCTAAGATCACCCTGTAATGTGGATACCACAATCTGGCCTCCAGTGACCTGGTGGTCTGTAAGATAAGGTTGATTGGTGCTGTCTGAGTTCTACAACGAAGGTGGAACTGGTGACACCTCCCTGTCATTGTGATCGGTAGGTCAATCCATAGTCCAGATGCCATGCAGAGTGGGTGCACGTTACTGCGGTGCAGTAGCAGCAGCTTTGGTGACAGGAGATCTTGGCATGTGCAGGCCAGGCAGGTGAGAGGGACAGAGGAGAGACTTAGGTTAGTGAATAAAAACAACACAACAACAGCATCAGTCTGCACCAGTAGCAGATGTTCTGCATGGCACAGACTGAGTCTGCTACCTGCCCCCTGTACCTGATGATCAGTAATTTTTCCTGTCAAACACCTGTGGGATCTAAATGTTCACTGCACCTCTTGTTACATTCTTTGAAGGATGTAATTTTCAAAATGGGGTCACCTTTGGGGGGTGATTTCTAATGGTTAAGCACACCAAAGCATCTGAAAATATGAAATGAGACTTGAAAAAATACCCAAATAAAAAAAAAGACCACTATGAGGCCTATGGTTTATTATAGTTGTAGCATGCTGCGCTCTGGCCGCTGACTCAGGCCGTGAGCGCAGCGTCCCCGTGTCCCGACTCCCGGCAGTGGCCAGGATTCTGATCGTGGAATGTGCCCGGATGCGAGTCCCGGCCCGTCCATTACCTCGCTCCTCTCCTGCGGCTTCCTCTCAGCCTCGGTGCACGCATCCCCGTCCATTAGGGTGCGCACACCGGTGCTTTGAAATTTAAAGGGCCAGTGCGCCCATAATTAGTAATGCACCTGAACAGCACATTATAAGTTGTTGCACCTCCCACCCCCCCTGCCAGATCTTCAGTGCTCATTGCCTAAGAGAAAGCGTTCCCATAGCCTATTTTTGCCATACCTGTGTTCCAGACCTTCCTGCTACGTTTACTGACTCCGAACCTTTGCCGTCTGCCTTGACCTTCTGCTACATTGACTATGCCTCTGCCTCATCCTCTGGTATCTCGCCTTGCCCAGTTACCTGTGTGGTCGTGCCGTGTCGGGGGTAGCGACCTGGGTGTCGCCTGCCACTGCAAATCCATCCTGCTTTGCGGTGGGCTCTGGTGAAGACCAGCGGCACCTTAGACTCTGCTCCCCGATACGGTACGGTCCGATTCATCAGCCCCACAGGTAGAGGATCCACATCCAGTTCGTGACAGCCCGCATTCAGGTGCGTGACTATAGTAGTGCACAAGCGCCACATATGGGATATTTCTAGAAACTGCAGAATAAGGGCAATAAATAATGAGTTGCATTCTTGTATTAACAGATGCCGTGTTACAGAGAAAATATGATAAAACTGGAAGATCAGCAAAGAAAAATGAGATTTTGACTTTTCTCCTCCACTTTGCAGCTATTCCTGCAAAACACCTAAAGGATATATAATATAACCTACACTCTTCCTCTGAAATGTGACACCAATAGAAATGGCAACAAAAACCACCTATGGTAACACTCCTACAATTGTCACCATGAAATAATCACCAATAATGCAAGATTCATGCAAAGAATAATATAAACTTTATTAGGTAAACAATTACAAATGAAAGGACAGACAACCCCACCCCTAAAAAACATATACCCCAGAATAGCACTAGTGCCCTGGTCCTGATTATCAAGGTGGTAAATAAAAGGAACACTGCATAAAATATTATATACCTCTTACATATCAGTACGGTAGTGTATACATCAATACAAGATCAACGCAAAATCAATCAAAAAAAATATATAGTATATATCCATTAAACACTACCTGTAGTAGGCATGTTCCCACAGGCCATCCAGGGACACAGTGCACCCTCAACGGACGTCGTTTCGTGGGTCTCCCCACTTCGTCAGGAGGTGCTGTCATCTCACCCCTTTGCTCCTTATATATGCCTCCATCGCCGGCGCACGGATCGCGTCCTGGAAGCGGAATCCGGAACCCGCCGCGTCACAGGGTGTCCACCGTCATGTGACCATGACAGTTTCCGCCCAAACATGACACATAGGGATCCGAACTTCCGCCCGGGATCGCGATGCGCGCGCACACAGAGGACTCAGACTGGGAAACCCAAATAGTTAATTAAAATACAATTCCCTGGATGGCCAATAGATGTCACCACATATTAGTAAGTAATATAAGGAAACCTATAACGAGTGAACATATTAATATTACCAATTACCGTTGGTTCAGAGAGAAATAGCCATATGCATATAAAATATATATACATTTCATATATGTATAACCGATATACTAATTATTCACAACAATAGAACCGGTTTGTACCATTCCCCATAGGGGTCATACATAGAACAATTATTAATATTAATCTTACATCTGGGGGCATACCCAGTTTATATAAAGTACTCTGAAATCATATTTATCAGTTCGGGGGCAAATATTAATATTCAAATCATACATATAATAATCAAAACTCTTATTCACGATATATAATAATTCATAATAACTAATAAATTATAACAATTAGTGATTAACAATTCATAATACTCAATACCTATTAAATATCACATAATAAATAATCCATAATTCAACAATAATAAATAATAAAATAAAATTATAAAATAAAATAATCATATGCATATACTTATAAATACATGCATCACCAAAACATAATAAATCCATATTATAGTGACCATATCGTCCCAAACCATCCATAAACCAAACTGTGACAACACCCAATCAAATATATATATATATATATATATATATATAAAATACTAATAAATTATTACCATAAACCCCCTATAGTTGGATCAATAATACCCCCTCATACATTACCTGATCTATCCACCCCTATCCATTGATTCAATTCACAATATGTACACAATACCCTTATTCTATTAATAAAACAAACCTAGTATCCCATACCGTATACCCCCAAAAAATATATAAATACAACATCTAAAAAGTGATCAATATCAATACATATATATACAGGTGCTCAGAAAAAAATCCATAACCAAGTGTACCCATCACATCAATTAAAGTGCCCTAAGAGGACCAAGTCCATAACAATGAAATTATTATGTGATAACCATCCCTACCCGCCCCCCCCCCCCCCCCCCCCACGCACATATACACACAAAAAATCCCCTCCACTTACTCAACCCAAAAAAACAAACCAAAAGTGACCCCCACCCCCCCTTCCACACACACAACAAAAAAACACACTCACTCCCATCACATACCCTCCCATACACACTCCAGCACCAACCATTCACCTACTACCACATTCATACTCCATACTCACAATAGGGGGTACCAAATTATAACCATATATTCAAAATAATGGCAGTGTACATATCGAAGAAGCAATTCACAAGGGTGATCAATATAGACCAATATTGTAATCCATCATTATAGCAACCATAATCCACATCAATATAGTTGTATGTCTCTCCTTAATTCCACATATTTATGTATTTATATATTTATGTCTTCCTCTCTTCTCATTTTCTCTTTTTTTTTTTTTTTTTTTCTTCTTTTTCCTTTTCTTTTCTTACTAGGTCATCCGGAATCCTCATTCAATATCAACTCCACAAGGGGCAAAAAAGGTAAGGAATCACTAGGGTCATAACTGGAATGAAAAAATTATAATTAAAATCATAATAAAATAACATCTATAAAAATGCACTGAAGCTCAGGTTCTCGTTTAGTCCTCTAGGGTTTAATGTGTTAAGTTTGATAATCCATTTGGTTTCTTTCTGTTGTAATATCCTTGTCATATTACCACCCCGGTTACCACTATACACCCTGTCAATGCCTTTGAACTTAAGTAATCTCCAGTTGTTCTGATGGCAATCTCTAAAGTGTTTTGCAACTGGTTTCCATTTTAATTTCTCAGGGTCCAGGCGGGTACTGTTTTTGATGTCCCGAATATGTTCCAGTATCCTGACCCTGAACTCCCTGGTAGTCATGCCAATATAAATCTTCTGGCAAGGACATTGTGCATAGTAAATAACATTAGATGTTTTGCAGTTGAAAAAATTAACAATTTTAAATTTCTCCCCATCAGTTCCCTCAAATGTATTGGATCTTTCCATCGAGGTACAGGCAGTACAATTTCCACAACACACATTGCCCCATTTTGGTTCTTTACTATTAAGGAAGCTGGGGTTGCTCGGAGGAATGTAGTGGCTAGTCACCAATAGATCACGTAAATTAGGTGATCTCTTGGGTGTCAGAGATGGGATCTCCGGTAGGAATTCACCCATTTTCTTATCAGTCAACAGTATCGGCCAATATTTCTTAAAGATGTTCTTCATTGTGCCCCATTGTTTATTGTATCTTGATATGAATCGCACTACCTCATTCTCATTCTGATTATTCTTTCTCTTAACCAATAGTGTTTGTCGATCAACCCTGCTCACTTCATTCCTAGTTCATCTTAATGCATTCCCCTCATAATCGCTGTTCAATATCCTTAGGTCGTCTTTCAAAGATATCCTGGTTCGAGCACACCCTCCTAGCTCTTATGAACTGTCCTTTGGGGATAGCCTTAATTACATGAGGGGGATGAGAGGATACTGCTTTCAAATAAGAGTTAACGGCTGTATCCTTTCTATGAATATCAGTACTAATCCTACCTTCATCATCCACCATGATGTTAATATCAAGAAAATCAATATTTGTCCTACTAGATTTGGTAATTAGTCTGATATTCATATCGTTCTGTTGCAGTGTTCTAAAGAACGAGTGGAGGGATTCATCGGTGCCCTGCCAAATACATAGAATGTCCTCGATGAATTGCCTCCACAAGATGACCGTTCCCCCCATCTCCTAATCATCACTATGGATCGCTGCTCTCTCCCAATAGCCCATGAAGAGGTTGGCGTATGAGAGGGCACAAGCCACCCCCATAGCCACCCCCCTTATTTGTAAATAGAACTTGTCCCGGAAGACAAAATAATTATGCGCCAGGACAAATTCCAATAATTCCAGGACTAGTTCTGTCATCGCACGGTCGAGGTTACTACTTTCAAGAAAGAATCTACATGCTTGTAAGCCATGCACATTGTGAATGGATGTATACAGAGATTCAACATCACTGGTGACTAGTATCGTATTCTTTTCTAGTCTCATCCCCTCTAAAGCCACCAGGATGTCCGTGGAATCTCGAACATGCGATGGCAGAGTCTCCACACAGGGTTTGAGATAATGCTCTATAAATAGGCATACAGGTCCGCATAGGTTGCCCACCCCCGACACAATGGGATGGCCGGGTGGGCACTCAACACTTTTGTGAACCTTGGGTAGAAAGTACAGGGTAGCTATACGTGGATATTCAACTCGTAATCCCTCCAAGATTTGTTTGGTAATAATACCCTCATTGTGTGCTCTCACCAGGATATTCTCCAGCTCACGACCAAATATCGCTGTGGGGTTGTGTGGTAATTTACGATATGTGGTTCCATCACTCAAATGTTTCTGTTCCTCTATCTCATACATCGTACATGGCCATACCACTACATTACCCCCCTTGTCCGCAGGTATAAATGTTACATATTTCATCTGTCTCAGTTGTTTTAAAGCTAGTCTCTGTCCTTTAGATAAATTATCACCATAATGGTCAATAATCTTATGGAAATCATCCGTCACAAGTTTAACAAACATCTCCACCTGCGGACAAAGGGATAGGGGTAAAAATGTCCTAGATTTAGGTACCACATTCTTGGGGAATTGCTGAGGGCCCAAGCCTTGAGCTTCCTCCCATAATTCCTCAAGTGTACTCAAGACCTCAATATCATCAGGGATCTGTTCACCCTTACCTTGGAAGAAATATCTTTTCAACATTAATTTCCTGGCAAATAAATAAACATCTTTGGTCGCTTCAAAATAATCAAAATTTGCAGATGGTGCAAACGTCAAACCTTTCTCTAACACATCTAACTGATCTTTAGAAAATACTCTCTCTGATAAATTAATTACCTTTAATGTCTCCGGCCTCGTCTGGTCTGGGAGCCATTGGGATACTGTCTCCTCCCTCGATTTGAATTCGGTTTGGTGGATGACCCTTCCTGTATAGGGTCCACTCCGACCCCCTCGGGGGTACGTGCGTCTAAAAAACGGTCCCCCTGCGAACTCTGTACAGAGGAGAAAGAAGAACGAGACCGAGGGTAATCCCCCACATTTTGTTGACGCCATTTATATACCGATTCCCTCAGATAGTCAGTTTAGTCCCTTCTAAATTTCTTTACTTTTTGGTTCTGTATCTCCGTCTCCCATTTAATAAAGTCAATCTCCAATTCACTCTCAAATTTACTCAAATTCTCGGGGGTAAGGTCCTTTTTAATCCGTTCTTTAAGACTATCAATTTCCACCTCCAATTTTTCCAGTGTCTCTTTATTGTTACCAATCAATAATTCAATGTATGTTACTGAGAACTTATTACTCGCCTCCTCCCAGCGGGCCTTAAAGGTAACATCATCAATCACAAATGAAGGAGTTAACTGTATCCTTAAACCTCTAGATAAAATAGACTTCTGCAAGTAATTTTCCAGGGTGGCTTTGTTCCACCAGATTCATGTTCTTTTTTTCAATAGCCTTTTCAGAGCAGCCTGAGACTCCTTAACATCACTAAAATCACCACCACTAGGGTTTCCATCCTCCTCAAAAAGCCTGGATGCACGATTCACCCAGGTCAGATCACGGGACCTATAGTCCATATATTCAGTATTTCCAGCTGGAAGATACAAAAAAGCAACAATATAACCTACACTCTTCCTCTGAAATGTGACACCAATAGAAATGGCAACAAAAACCACCTATGGTAATACTCCTACAATTGTCACCATGAAATAATCACCAATAATGCAAGATTCATGCAAAAAATAATATAAACTTTATTAGGTAAACAATTACAAACGAAAGGACAGACAACCCTACCCCTATAAAACATATACCCCAGAATAGCACTAGTGCCCTGGTCCTGATTATCAAGGTGGTAAATAAAAGGAACACTGCATAAAATATTATATCCCTCTTACATATCAGTACGGTAGTGTATACATCAATACAAGATCAACGCAAAATCAATCAAAAAAATATATAGTATATATCCATTAAACACTACCTGTAGTAGGCATGTTCCCACCGGCCATCCAGGGACACAGTGCACCCTCAACGGACATCGTTTCATGGGTCTCCCCACTTCGTCAGGAGGTGCTGTCATCTCACCCCTTTGCTCCTTATATATGCCTCCATCGCCAGCGCACGGATCGCGTCCTGGTAGCGGAATCCGGAACCCGCCGCGTCACAGGGTGTCCACCGTCATGTGATCATGACAGTTTCCGCCCAAACGTGACACAAAGGGATCCGAACTTCCGCCCGGGATCGCGATGCGCGCGCACACAGAGGACCTAAAGGGTTAACAAACTTTCTGAATGTAATTTTGCATACTTTGAGGGTTGCAGTTTTTATAATGGGGTAATTTATGGGACATTTTGAAAATACAGGCCCCTATAATGCACTGAAAAACTGAACTGGTCCCTAAAAATTTCAGATTTTGAAATTTTCTTTAAAATTTGAAAAATTGCTGATAAACTTTTAAGGCTTCTAATGTTTTCAAAAAATAAATACATGTCTGTTTTATGACGCCAACATAAAGTATACATATTGTATATGTGAGTCAATTTATGTAAGCAGACGCGTAACTTTTAGCTTCTAGGCCCCGATGCAAAATCTGCAACAGGGCCCCATGTACCAATTATAATGCTGGTCTCTTATGGGGCAGATGTGCATTGGTGCCCCCTTAGGCAACTGCTACCTCTTGTAACACTCACGTTTCAGAAGACAGGAACTCCGGTGGATGTGGATCCACTGCACCTGTGTGGCAGATGACTCAGACCGTACCAGGGAGCAGAGTCTAAGGTGCCGCTGGTTTTCACCAGACCCCGCCGCTAAGCGGGATGGACTTGCTGCGGCAGGCGGCACCCAGGTCGCTACCTCTAGCACGGCTCGACCACACAGGCGGCTGAGGAGATACGAGGCACAGGAGGGATAAGGCAGCTCTTAGTCAGGATAGCAGAAGGTCAAGGCAGGCGGCACAGTAGCATAGTCAGGACATAGCAGGAGGTCAATAGGCAGGTGGCAGAGGAGCAAGGTCAAGTCACAGAGCAAAGAATCAGATACATGGCAAGGCAACTCTCAGGAATGCTTTCTCTCAGGCACAAGGCAACAAAGATCCGGCAGGGAAGTGAGGAGGGTGGAGAAATTTATCAATGACCCACAGGGAATTACATTAATGAGCGCACGGGTCCTTTAAATCTTAAAGAGAGGCAGAGGCGGGGGCAGGAGAAGCACCAGGTGAATGACGGACTGGGGCTCGCATGCGGGCACGTCCCGCAATGCGAGTCCCAGCCCCGCTGGCAACAGCAAGTAACGGGACCATGCGCTCATGACCAGCGTGTGAGGCTGGAGTGCATAATGTAACACCTCTGCTGCCTCTATAGCTATGCCCCTGTATGTAAGCACTGCAAGTATCGACAAATATCAAACAAACAAAAAAACTGTCTCAGAATCAATACGATAGGTAAAAGCATCCCAAAACTATTAATACATAAAGTGACACATGTCATATTAAAAAAAAATGTCTGTGTCCTTAAAGGAGTACCAACTGGTGCCATAAAGTTAAACAGATTTGTAATTTACTTCTATAATTTTTTTTTAAAGGAGTAGTCTACTGCAGACTATTCCCACTCCGTTGTGCCCGGGCTGAAAAATAGAAAACAAACATTAACTCACCCTTCTGCATTTCCCTGGAGCGCCGCTACAGCTGATCGGGCCTCCGATTCCGTATTTATCCTTCTTCCTGTGCATGGATCGTCAAATGGCGGTCAGCCTATCACCAACCGAGGCGGGATATCCCTGCAGGCGGTGATAGACTGAGCGTTGTGTGAACATCTGTGCACAGGAAGAAGGATGAAGACCGGACCGGAGGACCGATCAGCTGTAGCGGCGCTCCTAGGAAACACAGGAAGGTGAGTGAAAGTGAAAGTTTGTTTTCTATTTTTTTTCAGCCGGGGCACAACGGAGTGGGCATAGTCTGCAGTAGACTACTCCTTTAATCCTTCCAGTACTTATCAGCTGCTGTATGCTCCAGAGAAAGTTAAGTAGTTCTTCTCAGTCTGACCACAGTGCTCTCTGCGGACACTTCTGTCCATGTAAGGAACTGTCCAGAGCAGGAGAGGTTTGCTATGGGGATTTTCTCCTACTCTGGACAGTTCCTGACACAAACAGAGGTGTCAGCAGAGAGCACTGTGGTCTGACAGACCTTCCTGCATTTCCCCGGAGCGCCGCTACAACTGATCGGTCCTCCGGTGCATGGATGTCACACGGCGGTAAGCCTATCACCGACCGAGGCGGGACATCGCTGCAGCCGGTGACAGACTGAACGTCATGTGATGATCCATGCACAGGAAGAAGAATGAAGACCGGACTGGAGTACCAATCAGCTGTAGCGATGCTCCTAGGAAACGCAGGAAGGTGAGTGAAAGTTTGTTTTCAGGTTTTTTTTCAGCTGGGGCACAACGGAGTGGGCATAGTCTGCAGTAGACTACTCATTTAATCCTTCCAGTACTTATCAGCTGCTGTATGCTCCAGAGAAAGTTAAAGGGGTACTCCGGTGGAAAACTTATTTTTTTTATCAACTGGTGCCAGACAGGTAAATAGATTTGTAAATTACTTCTATAAAAAAATCTTAATCCTTCCAGTACTTATTAGCTGCTGAATACTACAGAGGAAATTCTTTTCTTTTTGGAACACAGTGCTCTCTGCTGAATCACGAGCACAGTGCTCTCTGCTGACATCTCTGTCCATTTTAGGAACTGACCAGAGCAGCATATGTTTGCTATGGGGATTTTCTCCTACTCTGGACAGTTCTTAAAATGGACAAAGATGTCAGCAGAGAGCACTGTGTCCGTGGTGTCAGCAGAGAGCTCTGTGTTCCAAAAAGAAAATAATTTCTTCTGCAGTATTCAGCAGCTAATAAGTACTGAAAGGATTAAGATTTTTTAGTAGAAGTCATTTACAAATCTGTTTAACTTTCTGGCACCAGTTGATTTACAAAAAAAAAGTTTTCCACCGTAGTACCCCTTTAACCCCTTCCCGACCTATGACATACCTGTACGTCATGGGTGGCAAGGTGTTCCCGACCCATGACATACAGGTACGTCATGAACATTTTTGCCGCTACTCGCGGCATCCCGCAGCGCCCGGTAAGATGGTGGCTATCACTGATAGCCAGCCATCTTACCATGCGACCACGGGGGGTTTCATCCCCCACCCCCCCAGCGATCGCTGCTATCAGCTGGTCAAATCTGACTAGCTGATAGCAGCGTTTCGCTATCAGAATACTTAGCAGCGCGGTGTGTGAGTATCGATCACAGGGATCGGGACACACACCGCTCTGCTAAGTGTCCCTTACCCGTCCCCCGGTGTCACTTACCCATCCATGCGGCATCCCGAGCGGTCCCGGCACGACCGACATCCTCCATGCGGTCCCGGCGGCGCTGCGTCCCGGAGGTGAGGTGTAAATGCTCACTGCACCCCTTATTACATTCCATGAGGGGTATAGTTTCCAAAATTGGGTCACATGTGGGGGGGTCCACTGTTCTGGCACCATAGGGGCTTCCTAAATGGGACATGCCCCCCAAAAACCCTTTCTGAAAAAACTCACTCTCCAAAATCCCATTGTCGCTCCTTCCCTTCTGAGCCCTCTACTGCGCCCGCCGAACACTTTACATACACATATGAGGTATTTCCTTACTCAAGAGAAATTGGGTTACAAATTTTATGGTGATTTCTCTCCTTTTACCCCTTGTAAAAATTCAAAAATTGGGTCTACAAGAAAATGCGAGTGTAAAAAATGAAGATTTAGAATTTTCTCCTTCACTTTGCTGCTATTCCTGTGAAACACCTAAAGGGTTAAAACACTTACTGAATGTCATTTTGAATACTTTGGGGGGTGCAGTTTTTATAATGGGGTCATTTATGGGGTATTTCTAATATGAAGACCCTTAAAATCCACTTCCAACCTGAACTGGGCCCTGACAAATTACGATTTTGAAAATCTTGAGAAAAATTGGAAAATTGCTGCGGAACTTTGAAGCCCTCTGGTGTCTTCCAAAAGTAAAAACTTGTCAATTTTTTTATGCAAACACAAAGTAGACATATTGTATATGTGAATCAATATGTAATTTATTTGGAATATCCATTTTCTTTTCAAGCAGAGACTTTCAAAGTTAGAAAAATGCTAAATGTTCAAAATTTTCATGAAATTTTTAGATTTTTTACCAAGAAAGGATGCAAATATCAGTGAAATTTTACCAATAACATAAAGTAGAATATGTCACAAAAAAACAATCTCGGAATCAGAATGATAAGTAAAAGCATTCCAGAGTTATTAATGTTTAAAGTGACAGTGGTCAGATTTTCAAAAAATGCCCAGGTCCTGAAGGTGAAAATGGGCTGGGTCATGAAGGGGTTAAGTAGTTCTTCTCAGTCTGATCACAGTGCTCTCTGCTGACACTTCTGGCCATGCCAGGAACTGTCCAGAGCAGGAGAGGTTTGCTATGGGGATTTGCTCCTACTCTGGACAGTTCCTGACACAAACATAGGTGTCAACAGAGTGCACTGTGGTCTGACAGAAAATAACAACAACAAAGAATTGTACTTTATATGGACCATACAGCAGCTGATAAGTACTGGAAGAATTAAGATTTGTTTAACATAAGTAATGTACAAATCTGTTTAACTGAAACTAATTGATTTGCAGACATACATGACAGTAATTACATCTTTGGAATTATAGCACAAAAGGAAAACAAAAAGCCATAATGATTTTCATTGTTCTAAAGTATCATGTCCAAGGGACATCAGTAAGCACAGGCCTAGATGGAATCCACAATGCCAACAACACATAACTTAAGATGGAGAACATTAATGGTATAATAATTTTGTAGTATCCACAGATTCTTTTTTTACATTATGATGGGGCAGCCCAGGGCTATGTCCACACACAGAAAGTTTTTTTGAGCTAAAAAAAAACAAAAAACATTTTACAGTTATATAAAAAAGAGGTAAAAAGACAGACTTCCATTAAACTCAACAGAAAATGGCAGGCAAAAAAACAATTCAGACCAAAAAACTTCTGCTCTGCTAGCATACAAACTACTATATACCACAGTAAGTGAAAGGTGCATTCACTTTTTATTACAATATGTGGCTAATAATAATACATCTTCATTGATTTGGATTTCACTCATTGACAGCTCTGACGCAGCCTGGCTGTAACCCTATACCTCCTGGCACACACTGATCTGGAATAAAGTAAATGGGATTTGTAATTTCCTTATACGCAATGAAATCATTGGTATAAAATTACAATGTTAGTAATAATAACAACAACCTTTAACACTATGTTTATTTTAATGGTTATGTGTGCGCTATTGAAAATCGCTGCCGGTATTGTATTTACCTCTCTATAAACAAAGCAGGTATATGTGCGAACATGTACACATAGCATGCAAAAGTTTTTACTTCAAAATGCAGGTAGTCCCTCAACTATAGACGGGGAGGTCATTTTTAAAGTCTGTAACTGTGACTTTTGGTTGATCAGCGCTGCCCTCGCCATTGGCCCATCCATCTGGACCATCAAGACTTATTCTCATTTCTCAAGACCATAAAATCTTTGAAAAATCTGTCTTCAGATATTTCTTGGACCAATCTTGATGTTTTGACTTATGAGTCTTGTTCAGTGGTGGTCGGGTTTCTGCTTTCCATGTATCAGAGCACTGAACAACTTGTACTTCTGGCCACTCCGGGTAGTGTGCAGTTCTGGAATATGACAGCATGGTAGAATAATGGGTTCCTCATAGCTTCTTGTTTGATTCTTCTCAAATCTTTTGCAGTTTCTTTGCATAGTTTTGTTCTCAACACTATTCTTGTGACACTGTTAACTGTGTGCAACAACACATTTGATGGTTCTGTGATCGCACTGCAATTTCAACTGTGTGGTTTTCTCATAGCAACAAGCGCTAAATAAGATATTAAACATGAGCTGTGATTCGTTGCTATGGTCAAATTAGTCCATAGATCGATTGGTAAATCCAGGCCTACTATATGTGTGCTGAGCTTAGTACTTATACTGCATTTACGTAGTAGTCTTGGCTCTAGTAGTGTATTATGTACTCTACTTGGTCGTGGGAATTATGTTTATTTAGTAAGTTTGGTTCTGGTACTGTATAAATATATATATATCTATATATCTATTAGTCTTGAGCGGCATAGGCCATATTCGAATTCGGGATATTTCGTGAATATATGGGCGAATATTCGTCATATATTCGCTAAATTCGCATATTCGCATATGCAAAAATTAGCATATTTAAAAATTAGCCTAAGCAAAAATTAGCATATGCAAAAATTAGCATATGCTAATTATCACATATGCGAAAATTCGTACGCCAGTCTCACATAGTAGTATTAGAGCCTTCTTTACACCACACAAGCTGGAAGCAGAGAGGGATGATCACTGTGATGTGTACTGTGAAAAAAAATATATAAAAAAAAAAAAAAACAAATATTCGTAATTGCGAATATATTGTGCTATATTCGCGAATATTTGCGAATATTCGCGAATATGTGATATTCACGAATAAAATTTGCATTGCGAATATTCGCGAGCAACACTAATATCTATATATATATATATATATATATATATATATACACTATATATATATATATGTGTGTGTGTGTGTGTGTATGTGTTAAGTCTCTCATGATGTATTTGTGCGAGGGGCGTGAGTACTTTCCGCCCCCGCACTTCTAGGCGGGGTGTTAAGTAGTTGTGTGTAGGGGGCGGGGGTATATATCGCCCCTGCACCTACTGGCGGGGCATACGTGACGTTTTGCGGAACAGGTAGACATGCTGCATCCAGCATTAGATTCTCCCACCACATGTTGAAGTTCTACTGCTGCTCACCTCTATTGAGCCTCACTGTTCCTGAGGGTTGCGTCGTTGGCGCGGCCGCAACATCTACCATAGTCTGCTACCTGCCTGCGGACGGGATGCCTGGCCGATCGCTTGGTAAAATCATGGCTTACCTCCAGTAAGGAGGTCGCCGCAAAAGGTATTGTTCATATATAGATTGGGTAGACAGCGAGCTGCGTTCGGAGTGCTGGGGCGCAGCACAGTATTAAGTGAGTAGGCGGGGAGGGGGTTGTGTGGGGCCGTTGCTTCAGATGCGGTGTTCACGTGATCAGGCTTCAGCTCCGGGTCTCGGGGGCATCTGGTGGAGCCGCGGCGTCCTGCTGGAGTCCAGGCAGTCGCTGCGGTGCAGGACCAGCTGGCTCTTACTCTGGGTCATGGGAACGTCTGACGGAGCCACCGCTCATTGTTTCAAGCATAGTGCTATATCATTTCGTTCAGGGAATGAGTCAATGTTATATTGGCAGTGTGGATCTCATGCCTAGTTAGCGGACGTCAGGTCGTCGTGTTACCCTGATGTATAAAGGGGGCCCTGGTTAATCCTTTGCAGGTGTAATTCGCTGGTACAGCTACTCTATATCATTATAATAGCACCAGATACACGGAGCATCAGCGGATGCACAATGCTTTCTGACCTATTACTGCTGCAATTTAGCGTTATGCTTGTGTTTTTTCATGAGCATGTCCTGATGATAATCATTTCATATACGGCTTTATAATAGTGACTTCAGGTATATATCCTCATACTAGTGATAGTAGTCATTTCATGCATTTATGTTGTGCATTAAAAAAAAAAAACGCTTGTAGAACTTACACTGTGCATACGTCCGTTGCATTTCTACTTTACATACGCATGTGGTTCCACTGTACATACGGTCGTAGCGTTACTTGCTTATAGCTTCATACTGTACATATGTCAGTTGTCATACCGTACATATGCTTGTACCTTTTATATCGTATGAACACTTGTAATTGTAACTGCACATGTGCTTGTACCATTTATACCATGCATACGCTAGTGGTTGTTATACTGTAGTAGTTGTTATACGGTATATACTCTTGTACTATGTGTATTGTACATACGCTAGTAGTTATATGGTATACACACTTGTGCCATTTATACTGTGCATACACTTGTGTCATTCATACGGAACATACGCTCATAGCTGTTACTGTATAGGCTCATAGCTTTATACTGTTTACCGTACATATGCTCATAGCTTATACTGTTCACATGCTCATAGCTTTATATTGTGTTTACTGTACATACACTCGTAGCTTTCAAACTGGAAACAAGCTTGTAGCTTTCATACTGTACAGATGTTTTGTAGCCATACTATACATTCACTAATAGTTTTACTGTGCATAGGCTTGTACCATTATACTGTAAATACGCTATATACTGTACATCATTACACATAAGCAGTTGCATACCCTTCATACCTGCCATGTCTGATGGCACGATGGTTAGCAAGTCTTGTCACATCTACAGGCACGATGGTTATGCAAAGACCTGTTACGTCTACAGGTACGATGGTGAACCAAAGACCTGTCATGTCTACATTACCAGAAACCCTTTGGGAGGATAACCTCCCTCAGGGTAGTGAGGCCCTATAGGTAAGGCTCCACTAAAATAAATTTTATTGGTATGCTCTAAAAACTGATAATATTTAATGGTGAAAGAAACAAATAGTGCGTTAAAATTATCAGAGATCCTTATGTGGTTAATTGTTAGATGTTAGCTATGTTCCCACGTCATTCATCACATGTTCCTGGTCACATGATCAAATATCACATGATCCGCTTGCCGTGCATGTGACTCTTCCTCCTATACGCATGCGTCAGCGCGATCTCGTGCGAACATGCGTATTCCACATATACCAGAGCGATCTTGCATGGGGATGTGCATTCTCTAGTGCAGGTTCGTGCCGGTGTACGCACTCTCTTATGTAACAGGCTTCAGTTTATCTCTATAATCTGCACATGCCCATGGATTTAGTCCCATTCTGCTGATACTTGTTTCATGTGACATACTTATTCAACTAAAAGATGTACTTATTATCACATGTCTGCACTGAGGATCATCTATATCAGTGGTTCTCAACCTTTTTGGTAACTGTACTCCCAAAGGCTGAAAGTATGTCTGCGGGGACCCCTTGCACGTAAATTCACACAGAATTTACGCGTGAGGGGTACCCACAGACAAAAGGCGTGTGCTTACCTTTATACTAATGCGATATTTAATCCCCTTGTGCCATTATTCCCCCCTCTATCTTTATCCCCTTGTGCCATTATTCCCCCCTCCCTCTGAACCCCTTTTGCCATTATTCCCCCCCTCCATCTTAATCCCCTTGTGCCATTATTATCTGATATGGCAAAAGGGAATCAGAGGGAGGGGGGAATGATAGCACTAGGGGATTAAGATGGAGGTGGAATAATAGCACAAAGGGATTAACATGGAGGGGGCAGTTATGGCACAAGGGGATTAAGATGGAGGGGGCGATAATCAAGCCCCCCCCCAATCCAATCCCCTAGTGCCATTATTCCCCCCTCCATTTTAATCCATTTTTGCCATTATTCCCCCCTCTATATTAATCCCCTTGTGCTATTAAACTTTGTGCTATGTGCTAAAAAAAACTTTAGCGTAGCCAAACATGCTAACCAATCAGCATGTAGGTAACATAACATAAGACAGTGTAACTGAAACTCCGTCTCTTTTTTGTGGAAATAATAGTAATAAGGATAAAGTCTCTCAAGAAAAGTATGAAAGAATCCGATGAAACTGTAAACTTGTATAAAGAATCAAAGAACGGATTAACCTCTAAACAAACAACAGGAACATCATGGGCGGAGATGGGATCCTAATATGGTAGGTAGAAGATCCATGTCAGAGAAGTCATCCAACAAAGTTCAATAGGCTAAAAAAAAAAAAAAAAAATATAAATACAACTATTATAATATGGGTATGGGTAATAAAGGGAGGGATAATGTTCGCCTCCTGTCTTTAATAAAATCAATATATTAATCTTTAAAGGGTAGCTCCCACCATCATGTTTTTTTTTCTGTCCCTGCCTATTGCCCTTCTATCCCTAACACCCTCTCTGCCTTTATTTATTTTTTTACTATTTAAAAAAAATGGCATTTAGTCTGCCTGGTAGTGTGCTCATTACCAGGCAGACTTCCCCAGCAGACACCACGTCATTGATGCCTGCTGGGGGGGCCAACTTCCGCCCTTAGTTCTCCTAACAGGGTGCCTCCAGCTGTTTCACCACTACAACTCCCAGCATGCCCTGACATCTATTGGCTGTCAGGGCATGCTGAGAGTTGTAGTGGTAAAACAACTGGAGGCACCCAGGACAGGAGCTTCATGGGGGAAGGAGTCGGTAGCCGATGCGGGAGGGGCGGGTGCGGGGGAGCCTCTTCCTGCTGCTCGGTGGGTAACACCCAAACACCCCCAACCCCCCCCTGCACCTTGCAGAGGCAGCGCCCCCCGTACCTTGCATCAGCAGCGCCCCCCCCCCCCCCCCCCGCCCCCCGTACCTTGCAGCAGCGCCCCCCATGCCCCCCGTACCTTGCAGCAGCAGCGCCCGCCGCCCCCCGTACCTTGCAGCAGGGCTGTCGGCGAGTGCTGGGAGCCGATGTGCAGCCCTGGATGTTCCTGCGCCTGCGCAAAATTTCGACTGATGTCCTGCCGGAATCAGTCGGAATTTTGCAGTGACGTCACTCCGCACTGCATTCGGCCACTAGGAGGGTGACCCCTAGTGGCCGAATTTCAAATTGCTTTTAAAATGTTTTAAAAGCATTTTTTTAAATAAAAGTATATTAGAGATATGTTGTAGTACTTAAGTACTACAGCACATCAAAAAGAAAATTTCATGACAGTGCCCATTTAATTCTATTTCAAGACAGGAGGGCTTCAAATTATGCATGTTTAAAGCTAAATATATAAAAGTCATACAAGATATATATAAAATATATATAATATGTAAATCTAAATAAGAAACATTAAACAAACTGACTTATTATATAAGAGACATAGAGACATGAGATTCGGGACGGAAATTAAAGGTTTTAAAAGTCGATTCAGACGACCAATTGGCAGCTTTGAGAATTTTAGAAAGAGAGCCTCCTGATTGTACTAATTTAGTTGAAACTGCACTCCTAGTAGAGTGAGCACCAAAAGTGGAAATATCAATACCAGCTAGAGACATGGAAGTTCTGATCCATCTAGCTAGATTGGAAGAAGAAACAGGTAAATGGGGTTTACAATAGGAGATAATGAGTTAAGAAAAAGAAGAATGACGAAGAGAAGTTTTTAATTCATAATATTTAAGGCATCTGACTACACAAAGTTTAGGTTCATGGATAAAACAAGGATAAAATATTTGATGAAGATTAGTTTTAGGTTGTCTATGGAAAGAGAAAACAACTCCTTGAGGAGTATATATTGTCTATGAGAAATATCCAAGGCTCTAACATCAGAGACACGTTTGATGGAAATAAGGCATAAGAGAGTGGTAAGTTATAGGGATATATGTTTTAAAGACAAACAGTCATTGTCTTCCCATGATGAGAATAAAGAAATAAGAGTATTGACATCCCATGTTGATAAATATTTGGGACGAGGAGGACGTTTAAGACGAATTACTTTGAGAAGTTTTCAAACTAATGGATGTTTCCCCACTGGGATAGAATCAATATGAAAAGGAAAAAAGGAAATTTCAGAAGGATATAAATTTAAAGTTCTTTAGGCTTTACCATCATCAAAAGATGCAGATAGGAAATTCAAGATATGGACAATAGATTTGTGAACGGGATCCAAATCCTGTTGTGATCACCAATGAAGCTAAAGTTTCCACGCTGATCTGCAAGCAGATCTGGTACCTGGAGCCCAGGCTTCATTAAGGATGTCTCTAGTAGAGCTAGAAATTTCTGAGTTAAAGGGCTACTCCGGTGGTTAATTTTTTTTTGACTATATGGCATCTTCTTTGTAAGTTTAGTTTTTTTGCAATATACATGTGTTATATGTTTTGGCAGCATGTGTGTGTTTTTCTTACCTGTTTGTTGGGCAGGAAGTTCTGTAGTTCAGAGGGTTTTCTTTTACTGTTGTCCACAGTTCTGAGTCTGTTGTGGACAAGATGTCACAGCTTTTTTTTTTCTTTCTCTGTCTGCATGAGAGGAATAAGCCACGCCCCCTCAGCTCATCCAGCTGAGTACACAGCTCCTCACCTCCCCTCCCCTCTGCTCTGTATTCTAAGGACGCAGGTCTGCACAGGAGAAGGACCTCACAGAGAAGATAAGTGTTATCTGAAGGGGAGGATGAGAAGGTGCACGGGCTGCGGATGTATGGACTGCAGGGGAATAAATCTCATACTGAGAATGATCTCTATGGGGGAGATTTATCAAAAACCTGTGCAGAGGAAAAGTTGCCCAGTTTCCCATAGCAACCAATCAGATTGCTTCTTTCATTTTTCACAGGCCTTCATATAAATGAAAGAAGCAAGCTGATTGGTTGCTATGGGCAACTGGGCAAGTTTTCCTCTGCACAGGTTTTGATAAATCTCTCCCTATATGTGAAGGGGGAGGGGGGACTCCTGAATGACACATGCTGAGAGTTGCAGTCTCTGTTGTGTGTGTGTGTGTGCTAGTGTTTACAAACCAGTGTGCCTCCAGCTGTTGCAAAAGTACAACTCCCAGAATGCCTTGACAGACTTTGGGCATGCTGGGAGTTATAGATTTGCAACAGCTGGATGCACACTGATTGGAAAACACTGTTCTAGCCTATTCAGCATACACATCATGTTACACCAGTATTTCCCAACCAGTGTGCCTCCAGCTGTTGCAAAACTACAACTCCTAGCATGCCCAAAGGCAGTCAGGGCATGCTGGGAGTTGTAGTTTTGCAACACCTGGAGGCACCCTAGTTGGGAAACACTGGTGTATGCCCTACAGAGGTGTGGTGAACTACAACCCCCAGGAGACTACAGAGGCAGCATGCTGGTGTTATACCAGAGACTGAAGACTCCTGAATGACACATGCTGGGAGTTGTAGTCCCTTTTGTGTGTGTGTATGACAGTGTATCCCAACCAAGGCTTATTATAATAGTGTGCTGTTGATAAGGGGGCGGACCCGGGAAAATAGTAGGGTGGGTAAAGGGCGGAACAAACAAACAAAAAAAAAGGAGCCGCCCCAAACCAGCAAGGCATGTGGCATGCTGAGATTTGTAGTTTTCAGCACAGCAAGAAACAGGTAATAGAAGCAAAGATGGGAAAACAAAGTGGGATATAAAAAGACAACAAAGAACGGAAATAGAGTAGGCTAAACAACAAGAATAGAAATGAAACAAAACAAATAAGGTAAGTCAAAAACGGAAAAACACGTTGATCACCGGAGTACCCCTTAAAGGATAGATGGCCTGAAACTAGCCAAGCAGCCAGAGGAAGTTGGTTGGATAGAAATAGAGGATGTGTATTCCCGGAGGGATCTAGAAGAAGAGAAGGGGACGATGGAAGTAACCTCGGAAGATCTATCAACATGCCTAGGATTTGAGGAAACCAGGGTTGAGCTGGCCAAAAGGGGGTGATCAGGACTATGGTTGATTTCTGAATGGAAACTGGGAGAAGGACTCTCGATGTCAGAGAAAAGGGGGGAAAGGCGTAGAGTCTATTTTGAGGCCAAAGATGGAGTAGAGCATCCACTCCTAGGGCGTCTTGATCGGGACGCCAACTGTAAAATTGATGAATTTGGCGATTTCAATGAGAGGCAAAAAGATCTAAATGAAGAGGGCCCCAGAGATAATTGATGTGAAAGAAAATCCCATTTTCTGTAATCGACTATGTAACGAGAATTACAATCCACTACTGAATTGGATAAACCTGGAAGATATTCCGCTTTTAAAAGAATATCTTTGTCCAGAAAGAAGTGCCAAATTTCTTTGGTGATGTTGGCCAAAATTTCTGATTTAGTTCCTCCTAAACGATTGATATATTGGACAGCTGAGATGTTGTCCATGCGGAGAAGAACGCAACAATGCGAAAAGTCTCTTGTGAAACTTTTCAGAGTGAAGAAACCCGCTAAAATTTCCAGACAGCTGATGTGGAGAGAAGATTCTGATCGGGACCATTTTCCTGCCGTGGTAAGGGAGCCATGACGAGCGATTCCAGAATGATATCCGGATTGGAATTTAAGATGGTTTTGCCGTTCCAATCCTGGATGTGATTCAACCACCAGTGAAGTTTTTCGCTGGCGTCTGAAGAAAGACGGATCTCATCGGAGTAACCCAGATCTTCTCTTAAATGTTGGATTTTCAATCTTTGAAGGGCTCTGTAATGTAAAGGAGCTGGTAGAATAGCTTGAATCGAGGCTGAAAGAAGAACAATGATTCTTGCTATAGTTTTCAAGCAAAGCAGATCTTTGCTGAGGATAGAACGGATTTCTTTCCGAATCATTTTTAGTTTCCTTGATGGAAGACTCAAAAGAGCCATTTGAGTGTTTATCATGAAGCCTAAAAATTCTACTTCTTGAGAAGGAATTAATACGGATTTCTCATGATTGATTATAAATCCGAGGTTGGAAAGCAGGGATGAAGTCCAATCCATGTGAAGATGAGCTAAAGGAAGAGAGTGAGCCATTATTAGAATATCGTCTAGATAGATTATAAGACGAACACCTCACGAGCAGAGAAATGCTACCACTGGTTTCAGAAGTTTCGTCAAACACCATGGTGCTGATGAAAGGCTGAATGGAGAAATGGACAAATGAATTGGAGAAATGTTTGGGAAGAAGGGTGGATAGGTACTGTTTAAGGGGTTCTCCCTTGTTTATACTGTTTTTTGTTATTATGTTTGTGTGTTATGTGTGTATAAGTATGTGTTTTTTTATGTGTGTTGTGATTATGTATATATGTATTTTCTTACCTTTTGTGAAGATCCGGAAGCTGGCCCCTTTTCTTCCAGCGGCTTGCTGTGTACCTCGGCCTCCGCCATGTTGTGTTCGGTAAGTGGGATGTCGAGGGGCGTGTTCTTGCTTCTGTCCTTCCTATCTTCTGACGTCCGAGGCAAATCTTTTCTTCCTGTTTCTTCCGTGGCTCAGCGACGAATCTGCAGCCTCTTCCGGTGCATGCGCAGGTAGTTTGTTTGTTTTTTTACCAATAAAGTTTTTTTGTCTAATTGACAAACTGTCTGCGCTTGCGCGAAGCTACGCTATTAGCGTAGACCTAACGTACGCTACGCTGTTAGCGTAGCACTTACGCACTCGCGCATGCGCAGACAGTTTGTAAATTAGACAAAAAAAACGTTATTGGTAAAAAAAAAATCTACCTGTGCATGCGCCGGAAGAGGCCGCAGATTCATCGCTGAGCCACGGGAGAAACAGGAAGTAAAGATTTGCCTCGGACGTCAGAAGATAGGAAGGACAGAAGCAAGAACAAACACCCCCGACATCCCACTTACCGAACACAACATGGCGGAGGCCGAGGTATACAGCAAGCCGCTGGAAGAAAAAGGGGCCAGCTTCCGGATCTTCACAAAAGGTAAGAAAATACATATATACATAATCACAACACACATAAAAATAACATACACACAAAACACATAACACACAAACATAATAACAAAAAACTGTATAAACAAGGGAGAACCCCTTTAAGTAAGCATCCTTGAGATCTATTTTTATTAACATGTTGTTTTGTTGAAGGAGATCCCTTAACAAATGAACACCTTCCATTTTGAAATGGTGATATAGTACAAGATTGTTCAATATTCTTAGATTTATGACTGGGCGATAGCCTCCGTCTTTCTTTGATACTAGAAATAGGTTGCTTAAAAAGCCCAGATTGTGGAGAGGAACGGGACTAATGGCATTTTTGACCTGTAATTCCTCTATTTCTTTGTCTATCAGATATTGATCTTCCAGAGAAAAAAAATATTGGATGAGGAAGATGTGGTTGGAAAGGAGTAGTTACAAACTCTATGTGATAACCCAGAATTGTATTTAGAATCCATTGTTCGGAAGAAATCATAGTCCAATTTTAGAAATAAAAGTCTTCTGTCCACTGGAGGTTGGGAAGAAAATGGGAAGGGTTCCTTACCTGCAGATGGTCTGAAGCAGGCTGGAGTAGTTCCTCTCTGTCCTCCAAGGATGTCCCCGATAAGGGAAGAATGGGGTAGGTTGGGGGGGGGTAGAAAGGGGTATGATGGTCTAATTGGTTGGAAACAAGCAACAAATCCCCTGAGGATTCCAGGGCAAAAGTGCAGGCAACAACTTTTAGGGGTTCATACCCAAAGGGGTTAGCCCTAAAACTAGAAATTCTCTCTATTAAAACTACAATGTTTTATTAGGTCACTTAAAAGATAAATGAATGAACAAAGTGAATGTTTGGTGCTCGTTTTAAAAACACGACCTATGCTCTGTAATTGAAAATGTGCGTCCAATAGTTCATCTGGCTTCCGCCCTCATTCTATAGCTATTAGCTGTGGACTAGCACTTGTTAATACATAGGCATTATGGTCGCTATTAAAAATTTGTTGCTAGCCAACCGCCCCCCGACGTTTCGTCAGATTACTCTGACTTTATCAAGGGAGTCCGGCTAATGGCCGCAATCCCGGGAACCCAGCCTTATATGTGCACTGTTTGTGACTTTTTAGTGAGCGCAAAATGAGCGCATCACTCTGGTCCAATCACGTCTCATTACGTGAAAGCCGGCTGTTCTTTAACCAATGGCAGCCGCTCACGTGTATTGTTTACCTGTTCACGTCATAAGACGTTTATCTTATGCACTGCGCATGCGCGAGAAACTTATGGATTGTCACTCCGTCTCTCCACCGCGCATGTGCTGCGCGTGCGCCCGGACTTTTGTTATTGTTTTGACAGGTTGGTCGGCTGCGCATGTACCGTCTGGTTCGCGCATGGCACTGGACTTTGTATTTGCCTATTCATGCCTGATACTCTCGCGCTTGCGCGTGGAGTCAACGCATGACTCCGGACTTAGTATATTTCTCTTTATGCCGGATACTACCACGCTTGCGTAAAGATGCAGTACACTACTCCAGACTTACTCTTCCCATTCTGCCCAAATTGCTTTATACCTGATTAAACCTATCATGGAATTGCCATACGCCATTACTCAGATTTCTTATCCTTAAGGACTAACCTGTTCCATTCTATTATATTTGGACCCGTGCTCTCAAAAAGTCCTCTCACGATAACAACCTTAGCCAATGTAAGAATACGATTTACTAAGTCTCGACTTTTCCCAACATTACACAGATTACCTAAAATAACCTCTGTGCCCAGCCATTCTTTCTTAAGATTAATTTTATTCCCAATAGTCTGAAATATCTTCGCCCAAAATTCTCTCACTATTGGGCATGTCCACAATAAATGAATCAAATCTGTATCTGATGTACCACACCTAAGGCAGTCTGACTTGTCCCAACATCCTCTTTTTTGATTGTACCGGTGAGTAATACAAATGGTGAATTATTCTTAATTGCATAATCTGGTGCCTTTTATTAATCAAGCATTTTTTGACGTTCCTGAGAATGTCATCCCATGCTTCCTTTGTAATTGGACCAAGGACGGTCTCCCATCTCCTCTTTTTATTTTCTTGGAACTTGACAGGCACAGTTTTCAAGAGTAATCTATATACAAAATGTAACCTCCTACCCCCCTCTAAATTCATATAATCTATAACCTCATGTGTAAATATCTTAAATTTTTCTCTCTTTTTAGTGCACCTATATGCTTCACACAACTGTATATACCAAAACTTGTGTTCATTTTTGAGACCATACTCACTCTGTAGTGTATCAAATTTTTTAATCTCTCCATTTTGGAAAATCTGTGCTACATATTTAATCCCCTTGCCTTTCCAAAAATCACTCCCCAACCCTTTCTTTAATTGTTCCAATTCTATATTATCCCAAATAACAGTATTCCTTATACTACCTTCAATCTTACATCTCTTCTTAACTAACTGCCACGTTCTCCTAAATAACCCTATTAATGAAATGTGGGCCACTTCTTTCTTCACTGGAAGCCCCCCTTCCACAAATTCAGAAAAATTCTCATATTGACCTCTATATTCCTTAAATAATTCCGCCCAAATTGCTTCCCTCCATGCTTGTCTTATATTCTGAAGGTTCCCAGCCAAAAAATACAACATAAAATCCGGTAATCCCACTCCACCTTCTACTTCCAACTGTGCCCACCTTACATTTTTCATTCATACCCTACCTCTCCCCTAAATCAAACTACCCATCAGAGCCTCCAATCCTCGAAACCATTTCCCCGGGATCCAACATGGGGATGCTCCCAAAACATGATGCTCCCAACAAGTTTTACCCAAGCATCAACTTTTTTCCTCAGCTTACTCATCAGCCTAGTTAGATTACACTGTATAAAGGAACCTACTGAGGGTGACAATATAAGCCCTAAATAATCCAAATTCTCCCCTTCTGACAAAATCTTCACCCCCATGTCTCCCTTAACGTTACCCGGAACCAGTGGCATTAAAGACGATTTACTCCAATTGATTTTAAGACCAGATACCTTCCCAAATTCCTCCACAACTTTGATTGCTTCTGGAACCCCCTCAAATGCATTATCTAGGAACAAGAGAATATCGTCTGCATATGTAAGCAATTTTTCTTCTGCTCCTTTAATCCCAAACCCCCTAATACCTCCTGCTTTCTTAAACTTCCCTGTCAAAGGTTCCAAAAATAACGCGAATAACATGGGGGAAAGTGGGCAGCCTTGTCTTGTACCTCTTCCAATCGACAATTGTGGAGATAGAGACCCATTAACTGCCACCCTGGCCCTAGGATTCTTATATAATAATTTAATCCACTCTACAAACTCCCCCTCGATCCCAAACTTTTTAAGAACTCTCCAAAGGAAACTCCACGCCCCCCTGTCAAACGCCTTCATTGCGTCGAGTGAGGGTGGAGCAGAAGGGACCCAAACCCAACTGAATATTTGCCATTGCTCTAAGCAAATTATTATCAATTAAGTGCCCCGGGACAAACCCAGTGTTACGCCTAGCGCTCCGGGTCCCCGCTCCTCCCCGGAGCGCTCACGGCGTCTTTTTCCCTGCAGCGCCCTGGTCAGTCCCGCTGACCGGGAGCGCTGCACTGTCATGGCCGTTGGGGATGCGGTTCGCACAGCGGGACGCGCCCGCTCGCGAATCGCATCCCAGGTCACTTACCCGTCCCGGTCCCCTGCTGTCATGTGCTGGCGCGCGCGGCTCCGCTCTCTAGGGCGCGCGCGCGCCAGCTCTCTGAGACTTAAAGGGCCAGTGCACCATTGATTGGTGCCTGGCCCAATTAGCTTAATTGGCTTCCACCTGCTCCAGACTATATCTGACCTCCTCCCATGCACTCCCTTGCCGGATCTTGTTGCCTTGTGCCAGTGAAAGCGTTTAGTGTGTCCAAAGCCTGTGTACCTGAACTTCTGCTATCCATCCTGACTACGAACCTTGCCGCCTGCCCCCGACCTTCTGCTACGTCTGACCTTGCCTCTGCCTAGTCCTTCTGTCCCACGCCTTCTCAGCAGTCAGTGAGGTTCAGCCGTTGCTAGTGGATACGACCTGGTTGCTACTGCCGCAGCAAGACCATCCCGCTTTGCGGCGGGCTCTGGTGAAAACCAGTAGCCTCTTAGAACCGGTCCACTAGCACGGTCCACGCCAATCCCTCGCTGACACAGCGGATCCACTACCCGTAAGCCGAATCGTGACACCCAGTTTGCTCAGCTCCTATTATGCCAAGCAAAAGCGGGGATAATCTCCTATCCTGGAGTTTCGCCAAAATCTTGGCGTCTGAATTTATCAAGGAGATAGGGCGATAAGATTCTTTGTATTATCCCTGTCTTTTTTAGGAATTAACACTATTTTAGTTTCAAGCATGGAGGGAGGCAGTTCCCTTCCCTTCCAAGCTTCCTTCAGTACCATACAGAGGATAGGCATTAACACTTCCCCATACTCTCTATAGATTGCATAAGGAAGACCATCCATCCCTGGAACTGATGTACCAGAACAGGACCTCAATGCCTCTCCTAACTCCTGTACTTTAATTTCTTTATTAGGGCTTTCCAGGTCTTCCTTCTTGATCTTTAATAATTTAAGATATTCATCTATCTCCCCATCCCCTGCCAATCCCTCTGTACTATATAGCTGTTGATAATATAATTGAGCTATCTTTTGTAACTCCTCCCGTGATGTCTGCATAACTCCAGTACTATCCCGTAGGGCTAGGATTTCATTACTTTCCCTCTAAGCTCTGACCAAGTTTGCCAATAATTTCCCTGGGCGGGCCCCTTCCACAAAATATTTCTGACCTGAAAAAAAACCTTATGTTGGGCTTTTCCTAAATAGTGATGTCGCAAACTTAAAATTTTCGGTTTGCGAACCGAGAACGCGAACTTCCGCAAAAGTTTGCGAACCGGGCGAACCGCCATTGACTTCAATGGGCAGGCGAATTTTAAAACCCACAGGGACCCTTTCTGGGCACAATAGTGATTTAAAAGATGTTTCAAGGGGACTAACACCTGGACTGTGGCGTGCCGGAGGGGGATCCATGGCAAAACTCCCATGGAAAATTACATAGTTGATGCAGAGTCTGGTTTTAATCCATAAAGGGCATAAATCACCTAACATTCCTAAATGGTTTGGAATAACATGCTTTAGCCCCCTTTAGGCAGCACATAGTTAGATTCCCCCCTTAGGCAGCACATAGATTCCCCCATATTAGGCAGCACATGGTTAGAAGCCCCCCTTTAGGCAGCACATAGAGCCTCCCTTTAGGCAGCACATAGAGCCCCCTTTAGGCAGCACATAAGATTCCCCCATATTAGGCAGCACATAGTTAGATCCCCCCTTTAGGCAGCACATAGATTCCCCCAAGTTAGGCAGCACATAGTTAGAGCTCCCCTTTAGGCAGCACATAAGATTCCCCCAAATTAGGCATTACATAGTTAGATCTCCCCTTTAGGCAGCACATAGACTCCCCCATGTTAGGCAGCACATAGTTAGAGCGCCCCTTTAGGCAGCACATAAGATTCCCCCAAATTAGGCAGCACATAGTTAGAGCCCCCCTTTAGGCAGCACATAGATTCCCCCATGTTAGGCCGCACATACTTAGAGCTCCCCTTTAGGCAGCACATAAGATTCCCCCATATTAGGCAGCACATAGTTAGAGCCCCCCTTGAGGCAGCACATAGTGGGATTTTTGGGATAGTGGGAAAGTGCAGTACCATAACAAGTGCAGCAGAGGCCAGAAAAATTAGGCATGTACACATGGATGAAAAATTGGGTATTGTCGCAGCCGCATCTGTAGCAGCGGCCAGAAAAATTGCAGCACCAGAAAAAGTGCAGCAGCAGAGGCCAGAAAAATTAGGCATGTACACCTGGCTGGAAAATTTGGTATTGTCGCAGCTGTAGCAGCGACCAGAAAAATTGCAGCACCAGAAAAAGTGCAGCAGCAGAGGCCAGAAAAATTAGGCATGTACACATGGATGAAAAATTGGGTATAGTCGCAGCTGCAGCTGTAGCAGCGGCCAGAAAAATTGCAGCACCATAACAAGTGCAGCAGCAGAGGCCAGAAAAATTAGGCATGTACACATGGATGAAAATTTGGTATTGTCGCAGCTGCTGCTGTAGCAGCGGCCAGAAAAATTTCTGTTTGTTTCGCCATGCAGAAAGTGCCCTAAAACATTGCGGCTTGAACCCTACTTGGTGGCGGATAAGTCACGCAAGTCATCCGGCATTCAGAGTTAAAATACAGCAGCGTATGGACCATTTTTAGCCCAAGGCAGCTCATCTGATCAGGCCTTGTTCAGTCAAATGTATTGCCCAGTGTCAGTCCCTTCGGGATCCATCCCTCATTCATCTTAATAAAGGTGAGGTAATCCAGACTTTTTTGACCAAGGCGACTCCTCTTCTCAGTGACAATACCTCCTGCTGCACTGAAGGTCCTTTCTGACAGGACACTTGAAGCGGGACAGGCCAGAAGTTCGAGCGCAAATTGGGATAGCTCAGGACACAGGTCAAGCCGGCAAACCCAGTAGTCAAGGGGTTCATCGCTCCTCAGAGTGTCGATATCTGCGGTTAAGGCCAGGTAGTCTGCTACCTGTCGGTCAAGTCGTTCTCTGATAGTGGACCCCGAAGGGCTGTGGCGATGCGTAGGACTTTAAAAGCTCTGCATGTCCTCCCTCAACAGCATGTCTGTAAAGCATCCTGTTCTTGCCGGTGTGTTCGTGGGAGGAGGAGGAGGATTACTTTCACCTCTTCCCCTGTTAGATCCCTGTTGTGCTGTGACATGACCCTTATACGCTGTGTACAGCATACTTCTTAATTTATTTTGGACCTGCTGAATCCTTTCCCCCTTGCTGTAATGCGGTAACATGTCAGGTACTTTACTGTTTATACCGGGGGTCTAGTAGCGTGGACACACAGTACAGGTCATTCTCCTTCATCCTTTTATACGAAGGTCCCTCAACAGGCACGACAGCATGAAAGACCCCATTTGCACAAGGACAGATGCCGAGCTACTCATGTCCCCTTCCTCGTCCTCACTGCCACGTACAACACCATGGGAACCAGATAGGTGACAAGGAGCACCCTGGGATGCCTGCTGTGGTTGGTCTTCCTCCTCCTCTTGAAAGCCACATTCCTCCTCTGACTTCTCTTCCTCACAATCCTCTTCCAGCGTTGCCGCAGGTCCAGATGCTGATAAGGCTGTTTCTGGTGGTGATAGTGTCCACAACTCTTCCTTTTCACGCTCATCTACTGCCTGATCCAGCACTCTTCGCAGGGCAGGAAGAAAACAAACGGTATGATGTCGCTGATGGTGCCTTCGGTGCGACTGACCAGGTTTGTCACCTCCTCAAAAGGACACATGAGCCTACAAGCATTGTGCATGAGCCTCCAGTAATGTGGCAAAAAAATTCCCAGCTCCGCAGATGATGTCCTAGCACCCCGGTCATATAAATATTCGTTGATGACTTTTTCTTGTTGGAGCAGGCGGTCGAACATTAGGAGTGTTGAATTCCAACGTGTCAGGCTGTCGCAAATCAAGCGCCTGGCATGTTGTTTCGCCCCTGGATATCTGACAAGTGCGCCATGGCCGTGTAGGAACGCCTGAAATGGCCACACACCTTCCTGGACTGCTTCAGGACATCCTGTAAGCCTAGGTACTTGAGAACAAAGCGTTGTACAATCAGATTACACACATGTGCCATGCACGGCACATGTGTCAACTTGCCCAACCTCAATGCTGCCAACAAATTTGTTCCGTTGTCACAAACCACCTTGCCGATCTTCAGTTGGTGTGGAGTCAGCCACTGGTCCACCTGTGCATTCAGGGCCGACAGGAGCGCTGGTGCGGTGTGAGTCTCCGCTTTGAGGCAAGTCAACCCCAAGATGGCGTGACACTGCCGTATCCGGGATGTGGAATAGCACCTGAGGAGCTGGGGGGTGCCGGTGATGTGGAGCATGATGCAGCAGTGGAAGAGGACTTGACCGAGGATGTTATGGAAGAGGATGGAGTAGGAGGAGTAGAGGAGGTGGCAGCAGGCCTGCCTGCAAGTCGTGGCGGTGTCATCAACTCCTCTGCAGAGCCACGCATTACATGCTTGGTAGCCGTCACCAGGTTTACCCAATGCGCAGTGTAGGTGATATACCTGTCCTGACCATGCTTTGCAGACCAGGTATCAGTGGTCAGTTGGACCCTTGCCCCTACACTGTGTGCCAGACATGCTATAATTTCCTTTTGCACAATGGAGTAAAGGTTGGGGATTGCCTTTTGTGCAAAAACATTTTGTCCGGGTGCCTTCCACTGCGGTGTCCCAATGGCTACAAATTTTTTAAAGGCCTCAGACTCCACCAGCTTGTATGGTAAAAGCTGGTGGGCTAGCAGTTCCGACAAGCCAGCTGTCAGACGCCGGGCTAGGGGGAGACATTGGCTTCTTGTGCTCAAACATCTCCTTGACAGACACCTGACTGTGGGCAGATGAGCAGGAACTGCTCAAGGCGAGAGACGGAGAGGTGGATGGTTGAGAGGGGGCAAGGAGGGCAGCAGTGGTTGACCTGGCTGAAGATGCTGGACCAGGAGGAGGATGGCGGCATTGACTGTGTGCTGCTTGTACTGATGTGTTGATCGCATAGGCATTTGTGATGTGACATCATGTGCCTTCGCAAAGCAGTTGTGCCTAGGTGGGTGTTGGACTTCCTACGACTCAGTTTCTTCTGGCACAGGTTGCAAATTGCCTCGCTGTTGTCAGAGGCAGACACACAAAAAAAAATGCCACACTGCTGAGCTCAGCGATGACGGCATTCTGGTGGTGGCAACAGCATGCGTTGATTGGTGTCCCGTCTGGCTGACCTCGGGTGCCGATGCATGCTGTCTGACTGTGCCACTAGCTACTTGCGACGACCTCCCCCTGCTTCCAACTCGTCTCCTCTTCCTCCTCTCTGTCTCCCCATCTGAACTTTCCCCCTCTTCTTCTCTTCTAGCGGGCACCCACGTGGCATTCACGGACACATCGTCATCATCAACACCTTCACCGCTATCTAACACCTCAAGAAAGGAAGCAGTAGTGGGTACAACATCATCATCACACCGTACGTCCATGTGTGTAATGCTGCCTGACTGAGACATATCCCTGTTAACTACATCCTCTGGCAATAATGGTTGCGCATCACTCATGTCTTCAAACTGATGTGTAAATAACTCCTCTGACGGATCTAGTAAAGCTGCTGTGGTGCTAGTGTTGGTGGTGGCGGCAGGCGGGCAAGTGGTAGTATGAGAGGTGCCCGAAGCTAAGCTAGAGGAGGAGAAGGATGATGCGTCAAGGTTCCGAGCGGAAGCTGTAGTAGATTGGGTGTCTTGTGATAGCCAGTCAACTAAGTCCTCAGAACTTTGGGGGTTCAGGGTTTGTGGGCTCTGAACACTGGCCATTCTAGGGCCAAAGGGAATCCCAGCACCACGACAGCCCCTGTGGGGTGGCCTTCCTCTGCCTGTCATTTTTTTGGTTAAATTTGCACAAGTGTCACACCAAATGTGATTTGCACTAGGATGACACAATTTGCCCTGCAGGCAAAAAAAAACTGGCAACTGTGATGTGAACTGACAGTGACTGGTTTTATTTAACAGCCAAAAAAGTTTATTTTTATTTTTATTTGCACAACTGTCACACCAAATGTGATTTGCACTAGGGTGACACAATTTGCCCTGCAGGCAAAAAAAACTGGCAACTGTGACGTGAACTGACAGTGACTGGTTTTATTTAACAGCCAAAAAAGGTATTTTTTTTCACAATTGTCACACCAAATGTGATTTGCATTAGGGTGACACAATTTGCCCTGCAGGCAAAAAAATTGGCAACTGTGACGTGAACTGACAGTGACTGGTTTTATTTAACAGCCGAAAAAGGTATTTTTTTTTATTTGCACAACTGTCACACCAAATATGATTTGCACTATTGTGACAATGAGCAAAAAAGCTTGCCAGCGGAGTTCCCCTTTTAAGCAGTGGTCCCCAACCAGGGTGCCTCCAGCTGTTGCAAAACACACGGACTGAGATATTTCAGCCCTTTGAATACTGTAGTTGCTTTAAAGAAAAAAAGCTTGCCAACGGAGTTCCCCTTTTAAGCAGTGGTCCCCAACCAGGCTGCCTCAAGCTGTTGCAAAACACACGGACTGATATATTTCAGCCCTTTCCTCCCAACAAGGCTGCCTCCAGCTGTTGCAAGACACGGACTGATATTTGAGCCCTAAAAAGGGCTTTTTTGGGTGCTGTCCTTAAAGCAGATGTTACACTAGTGCTTTAGGAGTAAACTGGACCCTGAATACACCACCTAGCAGCAACCTAGCTATCGCTTTCCCTATACAGCAGGAGCAGCTTCTCTAACCTCCACTTCCTAAGCCTGCAGCATGCCGAATGAGGGTAAAATGGCGTCCGTGCAAGAGGTTGGAGGGTCTGGAAGGGAGAGACTGCTGCTGATTGGCTGTCATGTGTCTGCTGACTCTGACTCAAAGGATCAAAGTTTACCGCAATGTTAAAGTATAGGGGGCGGATCGAACTTCACATATGTTCCCCCGGCGAGGCGAACATGCTAAATTCGCCGGGAACTGTTCGCCGGCGAACAATTCGCTACATCTCTATTCCTAAATAGTATTCTGCCAATTTGTTTTCTGCTGATTCTAACACCTTAAAATTTTCTCACGAGTGCGCTTCTTCATATCTTTCCTCTGCAAATTTAACCTCCTTCAGGTCCTGTTCCATCTTTTTAAATTCCCTTTTTTTCCTTTGTATTTCCCTATACAGAATCCCCTGTAATACCGCCTTAATAGTATCCCACACCATTGGGTGTGCTGCCGTGTGTTTATTGATTTCCCAACATTCCCATATTTCTTTCACAATTTCTTTCTTCTTTCCTATCAAATTAAGCCAATGCGGATTCAAACAAAAAACCCTCTCACTGTTTTTTCCCCTGGGCCCAACTCTCAATTCCATTACTACTGGAGAATGGTCTGAAATAGTCCTTCATTCATACCTAATATCTTGAATAAGACGCAACCCCTTATCGTTTGAAAGAACTATGTCTATACGTGATGCTACTTTATGGGAGGCTGAAAAACATGAAAACACCCTCCTATCAGGATTCATAATAAGCCACCGGTCTCTCCAACCCATTTCTACACATAACTTATAAAGGGGGGTTTCCGACTCTCTACCCATCCCAGTTGACGATCTGTCCAAGGCGGAATTCAATACACAATTATAGTCCCCTAACAGATATAAGGGGAGGTGTCCTTCCCCTCTAACAAAATCTAATAACTCCAGAAGAGGACGATTGGAGAATGGGGGAGGGACATAGGAAAAGGCCCCTACTCCCTCCCAATCGTAAAATTTAGCATATAAAAAAAACATACTGCCCCCTTTCATCAATTTTCTTACCAAGAATTTTTAATTGTATGGCCTTATGTATATAGACTGAAACCCCCGCTGAATGACTAGATGTCGAAGAGTGGTGCTCCAATTGTGCCCATCTCCTAGCAATCTTCCCGACGGTTTCTTAAGTAACATGTCATTCAACCAAACATACTATTGCTGGCAAATAATTTTGTACCCTATCAAATATGGCCACTCTCTTGCGTCGCTCACCCATTCCCCTCACATTCCAAAAAAACACCTTTAATTTATCCGACATTATCCTTGACATCTAAAAAGGAGGAGAAAGGAAAGAAAGAAAAAAAAAGAAACCCAAACCCCCTTCTGACAGTTCCACCCCTCCCCCCCCCCTCCTTATCATGACCCGGGAGGGGGACTCCTAGCCGGGACTTGGTGTACCCGCTCCAGACCAAACATAGGGGACAAATCCAGCTGGCCCACTAATTCCTGTAACCATGTGAGACAAAAAGATCTAATGTCACCACCTTCTGCATCCTCTGGGAATCCCACCATCCTGATGTTGGATCTTCTAGATGTATCCTCTTGGTCAGTGACCTTCATTTTCAACTCCTCCACCTCTTTCCTTAAGGCTTTAGAATCTTCTGAGAGAGTCAAGTCTTCTTTTTCAACTAGCGGGAGTGCCCTCTCCATTGCTTTAGTGCGATCTCTAATTTTATTAGTCTCATCCTTTATTATGTAGAGATCAGAAACAAGAGACCCAACCTGGGTATGATGATCCGCCAAGGAGTGACTACACCTCTGAACTTCCTCCAAGATCTTCTCAATTTTAGATTTATTCACTCCTGACGCCTCCTCCTCCCCATCATCAGATATATCCTGTAATACAGTATAACGAGAGCCTGTGTTCTCTACTCCAGCCTTGGGGGGGGGGGGGGGGAGATTTATTACTTCTCGTTTTTGTCCACCCTGGTGAAGCCTTCACAAATTTATCCATCTTGCCAATCCCAGTAGCCCCCTTAGGAGAAACAGATCTTCTGACATTATGCTTGGGAGGCATGATCTCTCCTTCACCCCACTAAGTATGTGTTACCAGTGTCCTGATAGTATAAGGGTGCAACAGAGAAAAAGAGAGGGCTTTGTTGACACAGTATTTTCTTGGGTGTCTTACCCCCAACTCCATCCTCCTCCATCCTCCCCCATCCTCCCTGTTGTGCTGAAATGTTCACAGGATGGCCGATCCTTCCAGCAGCGGTCTCTTGAAAGAGTCTGTTATAAGAAGTGGGGGAGTATCATATCAGCAATGGTTCGACTTATGGTTCAAGATACTGGGGTGCCCAGGGGCATCATTAGTCATTATTGTCCATAGGGACCCCTCAAGAGTCCCCCCCCACTGACACCCCCGCCCCCCCCCCCCCCCCCCGCAAATGGTCTGGGCCCATCCCCTCGGCTGCGACCAAATGGGTCAAATGCCAGCTTTGGTCACTTACATATCCAGCGCTGCTGAATTCCATCCCTCCCAGACTAAACAGAGAGTGTGAACGCCACGACTCGCCTCCAGCACACGTCTCCCTGCTTCCGCCCACGTGTCTTAATCAGCTCACCGGCCCGTCCACCCGTCATAGAGCGCAGGTCGAGTCCACACACCGAAGCAGGGAGGGGGGAAGACAGAAAGAGAAAACCCAGCAGGGGAGCCGGAGAAGCCAGACAGCGGCCCCCCATCCAGACTCCCCCACATACCTCCAGAGAGATGGACTCCACCGATCGGAGGGCGGCTCCACCGCCCAGCTGCCTCACCCCATCCGGATCCATTTCGAGACCCCACCGGGTCACCGGAGGCATCCACGCCGGGCCCGCAGCTCCACGAGGGGACCAGGTACAGGGATTTCAGGGAGGAGGAGGGAGGAAGGAGGAGGAGGATTTCGTGCAGCTGCACTACGCCATGACGAGTTATTAATGTTTAAAGTGACAGTGGTCAGATGTGCAAAAAATGGCCGGGGTTAAGGGAAGGTATATATATATATATATATATATATATATGTTATTATTGTCATGACTGACAGGATGGACAGGGAGAGGGAGCCCTGAGCTGTCCATAGAAACAGTCTCCATGCCTACTGGTCCATCAGCCCTAAACGGCAGACAGACAATCACGGTGCCGGTCCCTTCCTGTGCTAAAGTGCATTGGGCGTAAAGGTACACAAATAATACTGTACATAGATGGGCACAGGTAAAAAATGTAACAGGAATAATCAACAACAAGATAAACCAGGCAAGATATATATATATATATATATATATATATATATATATATATATATATACAAACAGAGCAGGATATAGCATTCTAACATACAGTTCATAAACTAGAATCAGGATAAACAGCAAATATGGATAAATGAATTTATATAGAATAAATATACAGCAGAACCAGGAGATGGAGGGGATAAACAGATGAACTGAATGTCAAACACTAAACAAGTCAGGAAACATAGAACACTGTGAACACTGGACACAGAACACTAAACATAAACAGATACTTGTTCAGAGGACACAGATCAGTGATAAAGTACAAAGGTCACTATAGACCAATGGTAATGTACAGAAGACACTAGATAAGTAATCTTGTACACTATGATCAGTGCATGTACCAAAAAACACTTAAGATCAGCAATCATGAACTCTATAAAAACGGATACAAGAAAAAGCCAAACTCCATAGCATGGAGGAATACGGATCAGGATACCAAACAGGAATAATACAAAACCAAACTCCATAACATGGAGGAATACGGATAAGGATACCAAACAGGAAGAATACAAAACCAAACTCCATAACATGGAGGAATACGGGTTAGGACTCTAAACAAGAATACTAAATACAGAGCACGGTACATGTAAGACTCACAGTGTGAACACAGACTAAGATAACAAGATTAAAGCAGAACGGACATACATAATCCTAGAAACCGACAAATGTACTTAAAACTAAGCAGACTAAAATCTATAATGAACAGGCATAATAACCATGGTTAAAACTCAGATATAAACAGATAGACTAAAAGAGTAATAGTCAGAATAAGAACTAATCCACCAGCTCAGAGTTCAAACAGAGCTTGGGTTTTAAAGCCCCACCCAAGCTGTCATAGGCTGATACCATCAACTCTTCCAACCCAAGGAAGAATTAGTACAGAAAACAGTTCATACGCATCCTAGTGTCTGAACAGACACCAGATCAAAAAATGGACATTACAACTATATCTATAGAACGTTCATAAGACAGCTTTATAATGTTTATGGTCAGCTACTGTACAGATTTTGGAATGAGGTTTACAAAAAAGGATTAGGATTATCAGTAGAAGTAGATAAATAAATGTTTAGTGGTTTACCCAAGAGGTCTTACACTCAGCAAAGAAATATGTTGAGTTGTAGAAGTGACATATGCTTCTAGTTTTACTTCCAGGAAAAACAGTTGATATGATTAGATGAAAGGTAGTAAGGGAAGATGAAGCAGCGATTTACGAAATTAAACATTCTGGGGGGTGCTGCTCCCATTACAACCCCACTGCTTGACTTTTATGGTGCTGCTCTCAGAACAGCTTGTATCCTATATTATTGCATTTTTTTTTTTTTTTTTATAAAGGAGACAATGTGCATAAATAATCCATTATTTCCAATGGTGTTATTTGTCGTCAGTTTTATTTGTAACATATGCTTTCAGTTCAAGCCTTTGCCACCATGATAATTCTTACAATACCTCACATCAGAAATATATTATGAGTCACAACAACATATCACATACAGCTCAGCATTAGGCTGCATTCACACTACTTTTAGGCTGGGTTCACATCACGTTTTGTCCCATACGGAACCGCATGTGGCAGGGGGAGCTGAAAACTTGCGCTCCTGTATGCGGTCCCCTATGTAATTCATTTCAATGAGCTGACCAGAGTGAAACGCTGACTCCGGTCGGCTCATTTTTGCCCCGTATGCAGTTTTCCACCGGACCTAAAATCGTAGTCGACCACGATTTTAGGTGCAGTGGGAAAACCGCATACGGGGCAAAAATGAGCCGATCAGAGTCAGCGTTTCACTCCGGTCAGCTCATTGAAATGAATTACATACGGGACCGCATACGAAGGCATACGGGAGCACAAGTTTTCAGCTGCCCCTGCCATATGCGGTCCCGTATGGGACAAAACATGATGTGAACCCAGCCTTACAGCCTATGGCCGCCAGATCCGGCTGGAAAATTTCAAAACCGGGAGCTCCCGTATCCCAGCCAGACCAGCACCAAAACCCATTCAGACAGTGACTCCACTCATTTTTGCCCCGTATCCGGTTTTGTGACTGGACCTAAAACCGTAGTATACCACGTAGTATAAAGTGAATGAGAAACTGCGCGGCTGGGATGTGGGGGTGCCCAGTTTTGAAATACCCCAGCCGGACCCAGCAGCCGTAGGCTGCAAACATGGTGTGAATGCAGCCTTAGGCACTTCAATCCTTAACTATATATCGCCCCATTCTTTTTCTTATTTTACCCATAGAAAACTATAAGATAACTTTAAGAAAATACAAAAATATGTTCATAAAATAGTACAAGAAACAAGTACAAGATATGTGGATTTGTCTTTTTCCAAATACAATCTGATTGGTTGTTTACAGCCACTTTTTAACTCTTTTCTTCCTATGTATATGTTGGAAGTGGATAAAAAAAAGAGAAAAAAGGAAAGGTAAAAGTCTAGTTTTGTGGGTATATACTGGTAAATTAATGTAATACGGATTAGAAGTGTGGATCCCATTGCATTGTTATATCATCAGTATAACATTACCTTTTATAACTTATCCCTGGTGATCAGCTACTGCGGAGGGATAGCACTCTTGGCCAGGCATTTTTAGCTGTCTCTGCAAGGGAAATTTAGTACTACATGGACGAAAGGTCTTTAATGAGCAAGAAATGAAAGCTCATATATAACTCCTTCACAAACATACTAACTTTTTAATTTTTTTAATTTTAATATAATCCCACAAATTTCACGATTTTTTAGTCTTTAATTTTATATTGAGTGTGTTTTATTCTGGTGTTCTTCAAGTCCTATAGAGAAAACTATAAGAATAGTAATGCTGTGCTAAAAAAAAAAAAAGGAAGAAGAAAGTAGCCACAGATCACAAAAATGCCACAAGAATGCCGAAAACCAGAACGTTATATGTCTTGTTTTCTACATTTTAATTTATTGTAACATCCGGCTGCCACATCTTTGGCCTTAAGACCAAAAAAACAATAACATGCTATGTGTGAACCAAACTTTGGATCGACTCCTGCTCCAGCAGACCAGAACCATGCATGGGGTTTATAAAAGCTGGATCCAAAATCAAAGGCAATGTTCTTTTTAAAGTGTTCTCTGATAAAAACAGTAATTTGGTATTTGGTGTGAGAACTAGTTTTTGGGGCATGCTCACTAAAGCCTAAAATAAACTCAACAAATAAATAAACTACACAATATTGCTAATAATAAACACATTGGGAATTTTTGCTGTCCATGATTTCAATGCACAGTACTACCTAAATTCATAGACTGCAGTCTTCCATAAAACACTTGTGGAATCTCGGCCATGATATTAAATAACAATTGAGAATATAGTTTGTTTATAAATTAATTATTTTGTGGTTTGAGAAATTGATATAAAATGCTAATTCACAAATCTTTCTGTTTAAAATAAAATCCAGATTTAATGCAAAAGGTCAAATATTTTTATTGTTGCATGTGGATATAAATGAGTTGAAGTGCAGGGGCACACATAGATATTCTCCTATATTCTGCTTTAGAACTGGCCAGTTGATGTTTTTTGAGTGGAATTAAAAATGTTCATAGAAAAATGCTGCCTCCTAGTGCTACCAAGAGTGAACTGCAGTAAAAAAAATTTAAAGTATTCATTTATAGTATTGAAAAGAACTAAACATTTATCATTGCTTTTACCCTGTTTATGTGGTGTAAATGTGTCTCACAGTTTGTCTCAGATGCTGTTTGGAGACTTTCATTGTGACTTTTGCTTTAGAAGCTTTTTCAAAAATTGCAGAGCTATGGCTAAGCCCTCAATTTGTCACAAATGTACACCATCCAAGCCTTGGCTTAGAAAACTGACTGTGGACAGCATGTCTAAAAAGTAGCACATTTGTCATACGGGTTAAAAAGTCACACAAAAGGCACCATACAAAGCGAAGTACTGAAGTAAAGAAAATGAGTAAAAACCATGCCATATTTATCACATGCCCTGCAATATTTAATAAATTAGGCACATGTACACAGTTTCCACCACACAAATTAAAGGGATAAAAAAGACATTCACCTACACTACTCTTGATAAATCCCCCCCCCCCCCCCCTTTATCCCCATTGTGCATTATAAATAGCATAGTTAGGGATATGTCTTCCCATAGTTACCACTACACGCTACGGGCAGATGGTGAAGAAACATGGTGGATGGGTTATTAAGCCCAAACATGGCTTAGCTTTTTGGTATGTATAGAAAAGTCACTAAATTTAGCGCAATGGGATAAAAATTGTGAAAATGTGGCACAGGTTCACATTAGCACCACACAAAATAGAGGTGTATAAAATTATTCACTTCCACAAACAATGATAAATTCACCTTTCCTACTAGAGATGTTGCCATCTCAGTTTGTTATCCTAAAGATAGGGAATAACAAGTTAATTGGTTAAAGTGCTGGAACCCCAATCGTTTCTGAGAATATGGACAAAATTTGTTCCCAGATTGAACAGAGCACACCACGCATGCACTGTCAGTGCTTTATTTATTCTCTAGGAGGCCACAGAACATTTAGGAGCTTGGCAGCCCCATAGAGAATGAATAGAGCGATGGCTGCGTAGGTGCAGTTGCTCCATTCATTTCAGGGGACAATTTTGTTCCAGTTCTTGGGATTAAGGAGGATCCCAGCAATTGAACTTCTACTGATCAGCTTGTTATTCCCTATCCTGTGTATGGGTAGGTGGATTGTGGTTAATCTTTGTACCTTAGAGGAGGATAATAAAATTTATAATGTGTGTGGCTCCAATAAGAACAACAGTCTGTTCTTAAAATAGTTATCTGACCAGCTAGTGTCAAGCTCTGTAACTCATAAGATTGTTGCTGGTTATTTTCATTAAGTTATGCACCAGAAGGAGGAATGTAGGGGTGCTACCAGTTTTTAGATTCGGATGCCCAACTCCCCCGCTTTGTTGACTCTCTTGCTTTAATTGGTTCCTGGATATATCCTTATCCCACTGGAAGGGAGTATTGTCACTACATTTCTCCCTGGTTAGTTCTTTGAATTTTATCTCATATGATAGCAAATATGGTGATAGCAGATCATACTCCACATACCATAATGACTGATTTTATGTGGCAATTCCCAATTGGTCTAACGAAAGGCAATGGATTTCAGGCCTTGTTACGTGGATGGTGGTTGAAGTATGCCTCTGATTAATTCCTTCCATAGTGTTAACCTCCAACTGTATTTGATTAATTTTTAAGAGGTTGCATTATAGCCTATAAGGATTCTTTCCAAAACTTATGGCCCAAAAGCAAAAGAGCATGGTGATGTTTTAAGGCTGACTTTCACCTCCTTTTTAGTACCCTTCTCAGATTAAATAAAAAACAAAAAAAACAAAGCACACTTGCTGCCAAGATAAAACATGACTATGAGCCGTGGCTGGAAAGCCCGTTCCTTTATATTTCACTATGGTAACAAGGCGTGTAAAGTCCCTGTGCGATTAGCTAAGGGTACATGATCTGAATTTCAAAGTTAATGAATGAAATCCTTGCTGAATTTTACCATTCTGGGTACTGTGTACTGACAATACTGACCTTTTTGAAGGAAGACAGGCCATTTTTGAATTCTCCAGTCACTCTAGAAAAACTAAAAAACAGGCACTGCTCACCTGAAACTTATGAAAGCTCTGTATCCCGTTGGGTTGCTGGGCCAGTTTAAGCTACAGATTATACTGATCCTTTGAATCAAAGGAATATTAAACAGCTCAAATCTGCATTTGTTAAGTTTTCATGGCCCTCTAGGAGGGAATGAAAAGCCAAGAAAAACCTGAGTGTGGCCTTAAAGGGGTATTCCAGGAAAAAGCTTTTTTTTATATCAACTGACAAGTTAAACAGAGTTGTAAATCACCTTAACTGGAGAGAAAGAGGGCGTTGTCTTTTAAAGGAAAAAGGCCTGTTTTTTTATTCCTTGAATACCCCTTTAAGTACATTTGTACATGATAAAGAGAGAGGGTTGTTTAAGCCTTTGAGGGCCAAATCTATTCTGAAGTTGTGCGCCCTGTAGCATGCCTCGGAGCCGAGGTATATGATGTTTCAGGAACTACAAAAACCTTTGAGAGTGTTCTAGGCATGCTAGGTGCAGAGGTTATTGTACAGGGAAGGGGTAGGCTGAGCTTGGACCTTCACCTATTATGAATTGCTTGATTCTGTGTTATCTATATACTGGTGTCACATTTCATTGTAGTCCAGCCTGTGATGTAGAGTAAAAGTTTTCTCTACAGTGCAGGAAGTGTCAGCTTATTATTAGGCTTAGAGGCCAGATTGAACACTGCAAGATTTTAGGATAATTTCAAAATATAGATAGTAAAATGCAAAATTACAATCAACAAAAAATCTTAAAATGTTTTTTTTTAAATAGGTCATGATTTGATAAAACATTCACTTTTATTGTGTTGAGATCCTTGAGAATATTACAAGGTAAAGTAGAGTAAATTGTACATTGGCTTACCATAAGATTATGTCCATATTGTGTATGTTTCCTAAGAGACAAAATACAATGCAGCAACCATGGATTTCTGCAGTGTATTTTGAGACTGTGCAGATTAGTCCTGTTCCAATGAAGCTAATCTTTGTCCTGCATCTCCAAAGCACATTACGAAGTAACACCCCCAGAATAAGTGACACGTCACTTACTCTGGTGCTTTTAAAATTACGCATAATTGAAAATATTGGGGCATAATACACACCAAAACACATGCCAAAAAAACTGTGTGAGCCCTGTCTCATGCCTCATTCAAGCAAAGACATGTACACAGAAACAATAAATTAGGATGAGCCCATGGGTAATCAGTGTGCTGCAATAAGGTTATTCCTTATAGCCCCATAATGGAAGGATACCTTTGTAATACATGCCAAACATGCCATGGTTATTTTCTCCTAGTTTCCCTATAAATACTTTAGAAACAACAAACCATATGCCTTTTTATAAAACTGGAGGTACACAGATGAACATTATGGGTCCATAGATTTTTATAAGTGCTTTAATATACATCTGTATATAAGTCACATAAGTCAGGCAGTACCACTTATACAGGATTCTAATTGTAATTTGTTTTGTACAAAATCAAGTATGGCACTATGCTCACTTATCCACAAAATAATATCACTTATGGGAAAAATGACAGCACTTTTTATGATATATTTCCAGTGATTTTTGTACAAAAAGTCTGCAGATGTTATCTGAAAGTCAAAAGAGAAATAGTAAACACGTTACAAACCCGGCATTTTTCTTTGTGGCATCTCCCTTTACTTTGGGTTCATTTTTGCATGACCAATTGTACTTTGTAATGACACCTTTCATTTTACCATAAAATCATGTGGACTATTGGGTCAATGGGGAGATTTATCAAAACCTGTGTAGAGGAAGAGTGGTGCAGTTGCCTATGGCAACCAATCAGATCGCTTCTCTCATTTTTCACATGTCTCTTTAACCCCTTAATGACCAAGGACGTATATTTATGTCCTTGGCCGGCGTCCCCGCGTCATATCGGGTCGGTCCCGACATGTAACTGAAGCCGGGATCCAGGACTGCCGCACACTATTAACCCTTTAAAGTGGCATTCAAAGTTGAACGCCGCGTCTAAAACGAAAGTAAAAGCTTCCCGGCTGCTCAGTGGGGCTGATCGGGACCACCGCAGTGAAAATGCGGTGACCCGATCAGCTAGGATGCGAGCGGAGGTCCTCTTACCTTCCTCCGGCGTGTCCCTTCGGCAATTGATTGCCTGAGATGCAGGCTTGAGCAATCGACCGCCAATAACACTGATCAATGCAAAGATTTGGCTTTGCAGTGAACAGTGTAAAAGATCAGTGAGTGCAGTGTTATAGCCCCCTATGGAAGCTATAACACTGCAAAAAAAGTGTAAAAAAAAGTTAATAAATGTAATTTAACCCTTTCCCTAATAAAAGTCCAAATCACCCCCCTTTTCCCATAAAAAAAAAACATGTAAATAAAAATAAATATAAACATATGTGGTAGCGCTGCGTGCGTAATTGTACAAACTCTAAAAATATATAATTAATTAATACGCACGGTCAACGGCGTACGCGCAAAAAAAATCCAAAATCCAAAATAAAAATTTTGGTAACTTTTTAGATCATGAAAAAATGAATAAAAAGCTATCAAAAAGTTAGATCAATACAAAAATGGTAACGCTAAAAATCTCAGATCACGGCGCAAAAAATGAGCCCTCATACCGCCCCATACGCAGTAAAATAAAAAAAAGTTATAGTGGTCAGAAGATTTTAAACGTATACATTTTCCTGCATGTAGTTATGATTTTTTCCAGAAGTACGACAAAATCAAACCTATATAAATAGGGTATCATTTTAACCGTATGGACCTACAGAATAAAGATAAGGTGTCAACTTTCTTGAAAAACTTACTGCGTACATTTCGTCGCACAATGATATTTTTTCCATTTCGCCGTAGATTTTTGGGTAAAATTACTGATGTCACTGCAAAGTAGAATTGGTGGCAGAAAAAATAAGCGATCATATGGATTTTTAGGTGCAAAATTGAAAGGGTTATGATTTTTAAAAGGTGATGAGGAAAAAATGAAAGTGCAAAAACGGAAAACCCGTGGTCCTTAAAGGGGTATTCCAGGCAAAAATATTTTATCCCCTATCCAAAGGATAGGGGATAAGGTTTCTGATCACGAGGGGCCTGCTGCTGAGACGCCCCGCGATCTCCCTGCAGCCCCCGCATTCTATGCGGGTGCTGAATCTCCAGTTTCGAAAACCTCCAGGTTTACGGGACTGGGGACGTGACGTCACGCCACACCCCCTCCATTCATGTCTATGGGAGGGGGCGTGATTGCCGTCATGCCCCTTCCCATAGACATGAATGGAGGGGGCATGGCGTGACGTCACGCCCCCAGTCCCGGAAACCCGGAGGTTTCCGAAACTAGAAACGCAGTCCCCCCATAAAATGTAAGTGCTGCAGGGAGATCGCAGGAGGTCTCAGCAGCGGGCCCCCCGCAGTCAGACATCTTATCCCCTATCCTTTGGATAGAGGATAAAATGTTTTTGCCCGGAATAGCCCTTTAAGGGGTTAATAATAAAATAAGTGATCTGATTGGTTGCCATGGGCAACTGCACCACTCTTCCTCTGCACAGTTTTTGATAAATCTCCCCAATATGATTAAAATGATGCCCATATTTACACAGATTTTCTATCATTGTACCACTCTTATACAGAGTAAAACTTTATTTAATAAAATAAAAATGCTTAAAATGTCCCTATTCTTATCCCCTATAACTCTTTGATTTTTCTGTATACAGGGCTGTATGAGGGCTAATTTTTGTGTTGTGATCTGTAGTTTTGATATCATTTTTGTTTTGTTGACCATTTTTTTTTTTTTTCTGACCTGTGATGTGACCAAAAAATCAGCAAATCTGGGGTTTGGTATATTTTTATGTTTACACCATTTACCATGCAGAATCATAAACAGTATATTCTGATGGCTTGGACAAGTCCACCCACACAGTAATACTTATTTTATTTATTTGTAAAATGGTTATGGGGATTAAAATTTTATTAGGAGAGGGGAATTTATATATTTAAGTATTTTGTATTATGTATTTTACACCTTTTTAGTCACCTTAGGGGACTATTATAAGCAATCTTTTAATTGATTTTATGTCTCAATGCTATGCCATAGTATAGCATTAATCTGATGAATACCCCAAACAAAACGGCACCTTCATTTCATGCCTTCAGATGCTATTGCCATTGATCATGACATCTAAAGGTGGACATAATTGTTATCGTGTCAAATGTGCAACCTAGTAGCCGGGGCATACATTTACGTTTATTGTTTTCGAAGGGTTAAGGCAGTTTATGGCATTCTTCTTCCATAGATTTCCCCTGCTTACAAAAGCATATGTAAACGTGTGTTGCAATTTTTGGTGAGGTGTTCCCTCACCATGCCCCGCACCCACTTCCTGAGTTTGGTCTTCTCCAAGTCCAGGTGGAGTCCAAACTAATTGTTTAACTTGTGCAGGAAACAGAACAGAGCCACCTAGTGGCCGTCTTTTTCAATCACATTAATAACATTTAAAGGTTTAGAATTTTAGCAGCATGTAAATAGCAAAGTGTCTTATAAATACATAAGGAAAAATATATTAGAAGTTTAGTTTGGTGACAGATACTCTTTAACTAGTATCATCAATGACTCACATGATTTGTAATTAGAAAACTATTGCATAAGGACACACACAAAAAGAGAAACAGTACTTTAATACTATTCAGGAAACAAAATCCACAAAGCACTGAAAATTGTATTTGAAAAAAAAATGCACAAAAAAGTGTTTGGGCAGGAGCCTTCAAGGTCATAAATAGTTCCCAGTAGCTTCCCATGGCAGTCAATTGGTCTTCATTGCCGCCAGTCTTGCACACTCTTCTTAGTAGTTTATTTTCTTGTGCACAAGCTAAATAAAATGTTCCCAATTGTTTCCAAATTCAGACCACTCATCTGTACAAAAGTGATAACATAGACATGATAATAATAAATGTATATGTTCTGCCCCTGGTATCTTATGTCCCCTCTCAAGATACATATTGCTGATTTAGAGGTCACAGACAAGGCCATAAAATCTAAACACCCTTCTATTGAACATCTGCTAATAATTTAGTGTAGTTTTATTTATGATTCATCAAAATGAAAGTAATAAATCCCTAGTTTGTACAACCATGTAGTAATACAATAACATATGGGAAACATTAGTGTCCACGTGTTGCCGTCTGATGTGGCGATACACAAGTTCCTTATCTAAGTATCTATATTGCTTAGTTACATCATCTGATGTGACTGCTGAGGGATAGGACAGGCCTCATCGCTACCATGTATATGCAGATTGCATCTAATGGAAGAGACAACATTGCTTAGCTAGCATTTTTAGGGACAGGACAACAAAGCCTAAAATCAGGTTTTTGTATTAATCTTTTATCTACACCTGGGTCATTCCTTTATAATGCAAACAATGCATATCTAAATTATTTGATGTATTTAGGTAAAGTTAAGGCCAAATTTTTCAAGATAAATACTATATATACAAGAATTAGCCATTAGACAAGATTTCTGAGATTACTGGTATCAGGTTTAGTCGTTGAAGAATTTTTTGGCTTCGTTTATTTTGTACAGAAATAGAACAAAGTGACTTTCCACTTTTTAAAACTTTTGCCCCCTGCAGGTTCTTGGAAACCTCCCTGGCTTGTGCATGAGCTCAACTATCCCCCTCCCCCTCAATCCTCCACCAAATATTGTACAAGAGACCACTTAATAAAGCTACCATGTTGTAGAAAACACGAAATAGCATATATGGTTGTGCTAAAAAGTTTGCATACCTTTTGAGAATTGGTAATGTACAGCATGTACCATGTTTTAAGAAAACTTGAGCAAGCAAACAAAACCCATTTCTTTTATTTCTAATGGGATTCATATTCCACTGTAGGTTAAAACAAGACATGACAACAGATAAGAAAAGTAAAATGATGCGTGTTCAAAAGCCTGCATATCCTTGGTTGATGATACTGTGTAATACACCTTTATAATTAACACAGCATGCAGTCAATTGTAACAGTTGTCTATGAGGCCCAAATTCTGACAACTAGAATAGCTCCCCATTTGTTTTGCCAAAATTCCTCCAGGTCATGCAAAGTTTTTGGTCATTTTACATGGCATTTTCAAGACTTGGCATTTTCAAGACTTTTGATATCTTTTCTATATCCTTTTCCATCTATATAGTTACGGTACCTTGTTATGCAGGACCATACATAGTAACATAGTTCATAAGGTTGAAAAGAGACCAAAGTCCATCAAGTTCAACCTATATCCCTAATGAGTCCCTACTGAGTGTATCCAGAGGAAGGAAAAAAAAAACCTCATACTAGAGGTAAAAATTCCTTCCCGACTCCAATATGGCAGTCAGAATAAATCCCTGGATCAACGTTCTATCCCTATAGATCTAAAATCCATAGCCTGTAATTACTCTCCAAAAATGCATCCAGACCCCTTTTGAACTCTTTCACAGAGTTCCCCATGACCACCTCCTCAGGCAGAGAATTCCACAGTCTCACTGCTCTCACAGAAAAGAACCCCCTTCTGTGCTGGTGTAGAAACCTTCTTTCCTCTAGACTTAGAGGATGCCCCCTTGTTATAGATACCTTGACGGTTCTATTTTGCTCCCCATCCCAAACAAATGAATTGACTTTTGCCATTTATAAAGCTGCATGTGTAGAACATTAACCTTTAAAGAGGACATCCAAGATTAGAAAAACAGCTGATTAAAAATAAATAAATACATATACAGGATAGCAGCAGGGAGACGACAAACACAAAGGTGTAGAAGAGATCATAGGTGACGGACCGCAGCGCTTGGTCAAACCCTCATAGTAAATGTGGCTAAAGGTTTTTGGCGTAGGTTTTGCTAAAAGTGCACCAACATTCTGGCACATTTGCTATAGTAAATCTAGGCCAATGTATCTTCCACTAATTTGCTAAACGGGAAAACAGGACAACACCTTCAAATAATGTAAATTCAATAATTTTCAAAATACAAAATAGTCGATAAGAATAGCACAGCAACAGGAGTGAACCATAACTCAGGTCCTGACAACCTGGTACTTAAGGACCCAGGACGTACCTGTACGCCCGTGGGAATTTCGGTCCCTGCCGCGTGCCGGGTGGGGACCGGACCGGGGTAACTGCTGATATCAATCAGCAAGCACCCCGCGCAAATGTCATCAGACCCCCCTCATGTCGGCGATCGCGGCAAATCGCCGGTGAATTCACACCGGTGATTTGTGCAATTCCGGGTCATATGGGTCTATGGTGGCCTGGTGACCCGGAAAATAAGGGGGATCGGGGTTGTCCAAGACACCCACGATCCCCCTGAAGGTATAGGAGTGAGGTGGCAGGGGTGCCACCCCTCCTATCCCTGCTATTGGTTCGTATAGACGCGACGACCGATAGCAGATCAGGGGCGGGGGTGTTAACTTTCGTTTTCCCTGTTCTGCCCACCCACATTAGGCGTGGCAGAATGGGGAAACCGACAGGGACCGGAGCCGAAGGTCATTTACCCATCTGCGGAGGTTGCGGGCGTCGATCGGCTGCGGTGATCGGCGGGCAGCGATGTCGTGCAGCTGGCTCCCTGGATGCTACGGAAGCAGGTGAGTTGCCTGGCAACATCTGGAGGGCTACAGTTTGAGACCACTATACAGTAGTCTCTAAACTGTAGCCCTCCAGATGTTGCAAAACTACAACTCCCAGCATGCCCAGACAGCTGTTTGGGCATGCTGGGATTTGTAGTTTTGCAATGGCTGGAGGTCTACAGTTTACAGACCACTGCAAAGTGATCTCCAAACTGTAGCCCTCTAGAATTTGCAAAACTGCAACTTCTAGCATGTCCACACGGCAGTTTGCTCTCGGGGCATGCTGGGATTTGTAGTTTTGCAACATCTGGAGGGCCACAGTTTGGAGATCACTGTGCAGTGGTCTCTAAACTGTAGACCTCCAGGTGTTGCAAAACTGCAAATCCCAGCATGCCCAAACAGCAAACAGCTGTCTCGGGATGCTAGGAGTTGTAGTTACGTACCTCCAGCTGTTGCATAACTACATCTCCCAGCATGCCCTTCGGCGATCATTACATGCTGGGAGTTGAAGTTTTGCAACAGCTGGAGGCACACTGGTTGGAAAATACTGAGCTAGATAACAGAACCTAACTGAAGGTTTTCCAACCAGTGTGCCTCCAGCTGTTGCAAAAGTACAACTCCCAGCATGCACGGTCTGTCAGCGCATGCTGGGAGTTGTAGTTTTGAAACAGCTGGAGGTTTGCCCCCCCCCCCCCCCATGTGAATGTACAGGGTACATTCACACTGGCAAGTTTACAGTAAGTTTCCTGCTTGAAGTTTGAGCTGCGGCAAATTTTTCGCCGCAGCGCAAACTCCTAGCGGGAACCTCACCGTAACCCGCCAGTGCGAATACACCTTAAAAACACTACACTACACCTCACTAACACATAATAAAGGGTAAAACACTACATATACACCCCCCTTACACTGCCCCCCCCCCCATATAAAAATGAAAAATGTATTGTATGGCAGTGTTTCCAAAACGGAGCCTCCAGCTGTTGCAAAACAACAACTCCCAGCATTTCCGGACAGCCACTGATTGTCCAGGCATGCTGGGAGTTTAGCAACAGCTGGAGGCACCCTGTTTGGGAAGCACTGGCGTAGAATACCCCTATGTCCACCCCTATGCAATCCCTAATTTAGTCCTCAAATGCGCATGACGCATGAGGGTATTTCAAGGAAACAGCTTAGGGCCACATATGGGGTATTTCCGTATTCGGGAGAAATTTCACTACAAATATTGGGGGTCTTTTTCTCCTTTTACCCTTAGGAAAAGGAAAAGTTGGGGGCTACACCAGCCTGTTAGTGTAAAAAAAAAAAATGACACTATCATGCTGGTGTTGCCCCATACTTTTTATTTTCACAAGCATTAAAAGGAAAAAAAGACCCCCAAACTTTATAACGCAATTTCTCCTGAGTACGTAAATACCCCATATGTGGGCGTAAAATGCTCTGCGGGCGCACAACAAGGCTCAGGAGTGAGAGCGCACTATGTACATTTGAGGCCTAAATTGGTGATTTGCACAGGGGTAGCTGATTTTACAGCGGTTCTGACATAAACGCAAAAAAAGAAATACCCACATGTGACCCCATTTTGGAAACTAAACCCCTTAGGGAACGTAACAAGGGGTATAGTGAGTCTTAACAGCCCACAGGTGTTTAATGAAAATGCTTCAAAGTTGGATGGAAAAATGAAATAAAAAATTTTTTTCACTAAAATGCTGGTGTTACCCTAAAAAAATTTTTTCACAAGGGGAAATAGGAAAAAAGCCCCCAAAATTTTTAACCCCATTTCTAGTATGAACATACCCCATATGTGGATGTAAAGTGCTCTGCGGGTGAACTACAATGCTCAGAAGAGAGGGAGCGCCATTGGGCTTTTGAAGAGAAAATTTGTCCGGAATTGAAGGCCACGTGTGTTTACAAAGCCCCCATAGTGCCAGAACAATGGACCCCCCCCCCTTCCCCCACACACATGTGACCCCATTTTGGAAACTACACCCCTCACGTAATGGGCCGGAGGAAGTACAATTCTTGTACGAAACGGAGCTTTGTCGCCTTGAATCCCCCCACTGTATGTCTTCCTTCCTTTTTATGTAAGTATTTTACCTGCAATAAAGCATGAAGAAATGAAATGAAGTCCTGGTGAGTGCCATTTTTTCCTCTGTCTTCTATAAACTGTATATTTGGAAATGCTTTGAAAACTGAGCACCACCCATACTTCACCACAGCTAGTATCCAGCAGAACCCTGTTTCACTGATCCTACATACCCACAGTGCCGCTCGCAACTCTTCACACTCAGTAATAAGGGGTGCAGTGAGCATTTACGCCCCACAGGTGTCTGACAGATTTTTGGAACAGTGGTCGATGAAAATGAAAAATGTAATTTTTCATTTGCACAGCCCACTGTTCCAAGGATCTGTCAAACACCAGTGGGGTGTAAATACTCACTGCACCCTTTATTAAATTCTGGGAGGGGTGTAGTTTCCAAAATGGGGTCACATGTGGCGGGGTTCACAGTTCTGGCAGCACGGGGGACTTTGTAAACGCATACGGCCCCTGACTTCCATTCCAAATTTTTTTTTCCAAAAGCTCAATGGCTCTCCCCCTCTACCGAGCATTGTAGTGCGCCAGCAGAGCACTTGACGTCCACACATGGGATATTTCCATACTCAGAAGAGATGGGGTGACTAGCATTTTAGTGAAAAAAAAATAACTTACACATCCAAATTTAACGAAAAGTCGTCAAACATCTGTGGGGTGTTAAGGCTCACTGTACCCCTTGTTACGTTCCTTGAGGGGTGTCGTTTCCAAAATAGTATGGCATGTGGGTTTTTCTTGCTGTTCTAGCACCATAGGGGCTTCTTAAATGTGACATGCCCCCAAAAACCATTTCAGAAAAACTCACTCTCCAAAATCCCACTGTCGCTCCTTCCCTTCTGAGCCCTCTAGTGCACCCGGCGAACACTTGACATACACATATGAGGTATTTCCTTACTCGAGAAAATTGGGTTACACATTTTAGGAAGATTTCTCTCCTTTTACCCCTTGTAAAAATTCAAAAATTGGGTCTACAAGAACATGCCAGTGTAAAAAATTAAGATTTTGAATTTTCTCCTTCAATTTGCTGCTATTCCTGTGTAACACCTAAAGGGTTGTCAAACCTTTTGAATGTAATTTTGAATACTTTGAGGGGTGCAGTTTTCATAATGGGGTCATTAATGGGGTATTTCTAATATAAAGGCCCTTCAAATCCACTTCAAAACTGAACTGGTCCCTGGAAAATTTTGATTTTGAAAATTTTGTGAAAAATTTGAAAATTGCTGCTATACGTTGAAGCCCTCTGATGTCTTCCAAAAGTAAAAACATGTCAACTTTATGATGCAAACATAAAGTAGACATATTGTCTATGTGATTCAATATATAATTTATTTGGAATATTCATTTTCCTTATAAGCAGAGAGCTTCAAAGGTAAAAAAAAAAATGCAATGTTTTCAATTTTTTCATCAAATTTTGGAATTTTTCACCAAGAAATGATGCAAGTATTGACAAAATGTTACCACTAACATAAAGTAGAATATGTCACGAAAAAACATTCTTGGAATCAGAATGAAAGGTAACAGCATCCCAGAGTTATTAATGCTTAAAGTGACATTGGTCAGATGTGCAAAAATGGCCGGGTCGTACACTGAAAATTGGCTGGGTTCTTAAGGAATTAATATCTGTTAATAGATTCCATAAAGGATCTGTGTTGATTGTTCTTTATCTATATCCTCATTTGCATTTAGGAATATGTACATCTGTTTTTGGACTACTGGACACAGAAAAAACTAATGAAAAGGATAATATAGCTGTGTTTGCAATTCACCAGTAATATAAAGGCATATTATTTTGTAAAATGTGAATAAAAACAAAGATTAAAAATTTTTAAAAATAAATTAAAGAATAGCAGACATTCATTCTTCAAAGTCACTTCAAGTGACAGAATGCTGTTCTCTTTCCAGGACAAAGCATCTTAATTATAGTTTGAGCTTGCTCGTTGACTTTCATGCAGCCCATAATTATAGAAAACAATAGAAAACAGAGGTGAAAGTAGAGGTAACAGTATCTAATCCATGTGAATTCATGTAGAGAAGCTGTTGCTAGGTTTTTCAGACAAAGAAAGAAATAATTGTGTAAACAGAAAAAGCACCAAGAAGAGCATTACTTCTGATATAAAATACAATTTTTTAATGACTTTGTAAAATTGTACACAATTATACACAAAATAATTAGAGATGAGCGAATTTTTGAAAAAATTTGATTCGATCCGAATTTATTTTTGACGAGTCACTATTAAAAATAGGGGTGTAAAACACTTTGCGTTGCCATAACACGCATATGGAGTGTGCTGGGTTAGTGAAATAATGCTGTTATTCAATATGACATGCAGATTACAGGCGTTGCTATTAGAATCACTGCCACAGAGCATCTGGATGTGGAAAAAGGGTCGGGAGACCATATGGCATCACAATTGGGGACGGAGCCCATTATAACCCTAAGGACGGGAGCATTTTTTGCAATTCTGACCACTGTCCCTTTAAGCATTAATAACTCTGGGATGCTTTTACTTTTCATTCTGATTCTGAGACTGTTTTTTCATGGCATATTCTACTTTACGTTAGTGGTAAATATTTGTCAATACTTGCATAATTTCTTGGTGAAAAATTCCAAAATTTTATGAAAAAATTGAATATTTTGCATTTTTCTAACTTTGAAGCTCTCTGCTTGTAAGGAAAATAGACATTCCAAATAAATTATATTTTGATTCACATATACAATATGTCTACTTTATGTTTGCGTCATAAAGTTAACTGTTTTTACTTTTGAAAGACATCAGAGGGCTTCGAAGTTCAGCAGCAATTTTCAAATTTTTCTAAAAATTTTCAAAATCTGAATTTTTCAGCGGCCAGTTCAAGTGGATTTGAAGGGCCTTCATATTAGAAATACCCCACAAATGACCCCATTATAAAAACTGCACCCCTCAAAGTATTCACAGGAATAGCAGCAAAGTGAAGGAGAGAATTCAAAATCTTCATTTTTACACTCGCATGTTCTTATAGACCCAGTTTTTGAATTTTTACAAGGGGTAATAGGAGGAAAAGCCCCCCAAAATTTGTAACCCAATTTCTCTCGAGTTAGGAAATAGCTCATATGTGTATGTGAAGTGCTCGGCAAGTGCAGTAGAGGGCTCAGAAGGGAAGGAGCAGCAATGGGATTTTGGAGAGTGAGTTTTTCTGAAATGGTTTTTGAATGGCATGTCACATTTAGGAAGCCCTTATGGTGCCAGAACAGCAAAGAAAAAACACGTGGCATACTATTTTGGAAACTACAAGTAACAAGGGGTTCAGTGAGCCATAACACCCCACAGGTGCTTGATGACTTTTCGTTAAAATCGGATGTGTAAATGAAAAAAAAACTATTTTTCACTAAAGTGCAATTTTTTGCCCCAAATTTACCATTTTTAGAAAGGGTAATGGGGGAAAATGCCCCCAAAATTTGTAACCCCATCTCTTCTGAGTATGGAAATAGCCCATGTTAGGACTTAAAATGCTCTGCGGGCGAAATACAATGCTCAGAAGAGGAGTAACATTTGGATTTTGGAAAGAAAATTTAGCTGAAATGGTTTTTGGGGGGCATGTTGCATTTAGGAAGCCCCTATGGTGCCAGAACAGCAAAAAAAAAACACATGGCATACTATTTTGGAAACTACACCCCTCAAAGACCGTAACAAGGGGTACAGTGAGCCTTAACACCCCACAGGTGATTTACGAACTTTCGTTAAAGTGGGACATGAAAATGAAAAACTTGATTTTTAACACTAAAATGCTGGTGTTAACCTAAACTTTTCATTTTCACAAGGAGTAATAGGAGAAAATGCCCCACAAAATTTGTAACCCCATTTCTCTCAAGTAAGGAAATACCTCATATGTGGATGTAAAGTGCTCTGTGGGTGCACTAGAGGGCTCAGAAGGGAAAGAGCGACATTGGGTTTTTGGAGAGTGAATTTTGCTGAAATGGTTTTTGGGGCATGTCGCATTTAGGAAGCCCCTATGATGCCAGAACAGTAAAAAAAAAAAAAAAACACGGCATACTATTTTGGAAACTACACCCCTCACAGAATTTAATAAGGGGTGCAGTGAACATTTACACCCCACTGGCATTTGACAGATCTTTGGAACAGTGGGCTGTGCAAATGAAAAATTAAATTCTTAATTTTTACAGACGACTTTTCAAAAAATCTGTCAGACACCTGTGGGGTGTGAATGCTCACTGCACCCCTTGTTACATTCCGTGAGGGGTGTAGTTTACAAAATGGGGTCACATGTGGAGGGGGCCCACTGTTCTGGCACCATGGGGGCTTTGTAAACACACATAGCCTTCAATTCCAGCCTAATTCTCTATCAAAATGCCCAATGGCACCCCTTCTCTTCTGAGCATTGTAGTTTGCCCGCAGAGCACTTTACATCCATATATGGGGTATTTATATACTCAGAAGAAATGGGGTTACCAATTTTGGGGGGCATTTTTCCTATTACCCCTTGGGAAAATGAAAAATTGGGGTAACACCAGCATTTCAGGGGAAAATGTTATTTTTTTATTTTCATGTCCAACTTTAACAAAAAGACCTGTGGGGTGTAGTTTCCAAAATGGGGTCACATGTGGGTGTTTTTTTTTTTGCGTTCATGTCAGAACCGCTGTAACGATCAGCCACCCCTGTGCCACTGCCTATCTGTTGGCATCCCACCAAAAAAACGATGCCGATATATACTGTGGCGTACTGCCTAGTCATCTTGACCCAGATGTAGTCCCCTAGGGGGATATTTATCAAACCCTGTGCAGAGGAAAAGCGGAGCAGTTGCCCATAGCAACCAATTTGATAACTTCTTTTATTTTTCAAAGGCTCTTTCAAATACTAAAGATGCAATCTGATTGGTTGCTCTGGACAACTGTTGCACTTTTTTTTTCCGATAAATCTCCCCCCCAGTGACTAAGTTTAGGCTGCTTCCAGCTCCTTTATGCTAATTAACTAAGACACAACGTTATTGTGCTCCATTAAATTAGTGTAAAGCAGCTGGAAGCAGCCCAAACGTAGTTACCAGGTGCTATAAGTTGCCAACACTCGCACACATCCAAAGTTTCAGACGTGCACGTTTTTCAGCACCACTGTGGGGAGACGTAGACCATGCTGGGTTATACGGTTGCCAAGGCAACCATACCACACTCAGCAAAGTTCCGTGTACGATCCATTTTCTAATTAGTAGAGCTCATGCACAGAATTTTGCTGAGCTTTGTTCGGTTTCCTCAGCAACGGCAACAGTGCCGCCCAAAATGATCTGTGTCTTCCCACACTGGAGCTGAAGATCTCATGGGTTTGATGTACGCTTTAATGATCAACCTCCGTCATCCCACTGATGCCAGTTATTTAACCCTTCAAATTTTGTAATCAATAAAGATTGTGACATTTAAATGACTAAATAACACGGAGGTGTCCTAGCAGAGAGCTAATGGAACTGATAGATCAGTATAAGTTATCTGCTTGCTAATAAAAGTCACTTATGAGGACTTGAAAAGTTTGGGGGGGGGGAAAGTATTCTTAATTAACCCCTTGAGGACACAGGTTTTTTTCCATTTTTGCACTTCACATTTTTCCACATCACCTTCTAAAAATCATAACGCTTTAAATTTTTCACCTACAGACCCATATGAGGGATTGCCTTTTGCGCCACCAATTGTACTTTGTACTGACATCAATCACATTATTTGTGAAGCAAAATTGAAGAAAAAGAAAATAATGTTTTGTAACTTTTGGGGGCTTCTGATTCTACGCAGTGCAATTTTCAGGTAAAATGACACATTGGCCCTCATTTACTATTGCAAACCTGACATGTTTTGTCGGGTTGTGCGCCAGATTCTGTCGCATTGCACCAGAAATTCTGTCTGCGCCAGATAATGCGCCAGAATTTGCACCAAAATTGAAAAAAACCCAACTAACTCTCCATTTTGCTAAGAAAACCCGAGGAGTGGGCGTGGCTGCCAGGAAAAGGGGGTGTGGTCTCCGAAAAGGGGCATGTTTTCGACATTTTCACAAAAAACAAGCATATTTACTAAGGTTCCCACATAAAATGTGGTGGATTTGAGCTGAGGAAAACCCGACAGATTAGGGCATGTGTAAAAAGAGCAAAATGTAGGGAAAGTGGAAAATGTAGGGAAACCTTTGTAAATACTGTGGAAAATAAATTGTAGGGAATTAAAACCCACAAAGAAACCTACACTCCACTCTTAGTAAATGAGGGCCATTATCTTTATTCTGTAGGTCCATATGTTTACAACGATATCCAAATTATATAGGTCTTACTTCTTTTTTTAAAAAATTCTATAACTTTTTATTTTTCTGTATACGGGGATGTGTGGGGGCTCATTTTTTGCACCGTGATTGCTTTTTATACATTTTTTTAGGGTATACAAAGTGACAAAAAATACTCAAATCTGGAATTTGGTATTTTTTTTATATGCCATTCACTATGTGGTTTAATTTACATGATATTTTTATAGTTCGAACATTTATGCACACAGCGATACCACGTTTTTTTTTATGGGAAAAGCAGGGTAATTCAAACTTTTATTAGGAAAGGGGAAACATCACTTTCATTAACTTTCTTTTTTTTTAACTTTTATTTTAACATAATTTTATAGTCCCCATAGGGGAAAATAACATGCAATCATTAGATTGCATTCACTGAACAATGCTATGCCATAACATAGCATTGATCAGTGTTATCAGTGCCCCATTGCTCCAGCCTGCCATGGCTGACTGGAGCCTTGGAGTATTAATCAGACGGCGAGGAGGCAGGTAAGAACCCCCACCACCACCACCACCATTCACTCAGCTCCTATTGAGCTGCCAGGAGTATTTGTTATTATTATTTTTTTTTATATTTTAGAACGCCACGATCAGCGTTAAAGGGGTACTCCGGTGGAAAACTATATTTTTTATTTTAATCAACTGGTGCCAGGAAGTTAAACAGATTTGTAAATTACTTCTATTAAAAAATCTTAATCCTTCCAGTACTTATTAGCTGCTGAATACTAAAGAGGTCATTCTTTTCTTTTTGGAACGTAGAGCTCTCTGCTGACATCATGACCACAGTGCTCTCTGCTGACATCTCTGTCCATTTTAGGAACTCTCTAGAGTAGGAGAAAATCCTCATAGCATATGCTGCTCTGGACAGTTCCTAAAATGGACAGAGATGTCAGCAGAGAGCACTGTGCTCATGATGTCAGCAGAGAGCACTGTGCTCGTGATGTCAGCAGAGAGAACTGTGTTCCAAAAAGAAAATTATTTCCTCTGTAGTATTCAGCAGCTAATAAGTACTGGAAGGATTAAGATTTTTTAATAGAAGTAATTTACAAATGTGTTTAACTTTCTGGCACCACTTGACTTAAAAAAATGTAAAAAAAAGTTTTCCACTGGAGTTCCCCTTAATGTCAGGCATCACCATGATTGGTGATGTTTGGCATTAGACACAGGGCAGCTATGACACGTGCTCAGCTCCTGAGTGTGCGTTATAGAAGGGGAGTGGGCGCAGGGCATACATAAACACCTTGTGTCCTCAACAGGTTAACTAACACTTCAGGGCACCACTTTGTATGGTCCCTCAGACTTTTATGACTTTTTAACCCTGTGTACTAAAATATGTGATTTTTTAACCCCTTAAGGACTCAGGGTTTTTCAGTTTTTGCACTTTCGTTTTTTCCTCCTTACCTTTTCAAAATCATAACCCTTTCAATTTTCCACCTAAAAATCCATATTATGGCTTTTTTTGCGTCACCAATTCTACTTTGCAGTGACATTAGTCATTTTACCCAAAAATTCACGGCGAAACGGAAAAAAAAATCATTGTGCGACAAAATCGAAGAAAAAACGTAATTTTGTAACTTTTGGGGGCTTCCGTTTCTACGCAGTGCATATTTCGGTAAAAATGACACCTTATCATTATTCTGTAGGTCCATACGGTTAAAATGATACCCTACTTATATAGGTTTGATTTTGTCGTACTTCTGGAAAAAATCAAAACTACATGCAGGAAAATTTATACTTTAAAAATGTAATCTTCTGACCCCTATAACTTTTTTATTTTTCCACGTACAGGGCGGTATGAGGACTCTTTTTTTGCGCCATGATCTGAAGTTTTTAAGGGTATGATTTTTGTTTTGATCGGACTTTTTGATCACTTTTTATTCATTTATTAATGGAATAAAAAGTGACCAAAAATAAGCTTTTTTGGACTTTGTAATTTGTTTGCGCGTACGCCATTGACCGTGCGGTTTAATTAATGATATATTTTTATAGTTCGGACATTTATGCACGCGGCGATACCACATATGTTTATTTATTTTTTTTATTTACACTGTTTTATTTTTTTATGAAAAAGGGGGGTGATTCAAACTTTTATTAGGGAAGGGGTTAAATGACCTTTATTAACACTTTTTTTTAACTTTTTTTTTTGCAGTGTTATAGGTCCCATAGGGACCTATAACACTGCACACACTGATCTCTCATGCTGATCACTGGCATGTATTAACACGCCTGTGATCAGTGTTATTGGCGCTTGACTGCTCCTGCCTGAATCTCAGGCACGGAGCAGTCATTCGTCGATCGGACACCGAGGAGGCAGGTAAGGGCCCTCCCGGTGTCCTGTAAGCTGTTCAGGATGCCGCGGTGAAACGCTGTGAACAGCCCGACTGAGCAGCCGGGATACTTTCACTTTCACTTCAGACACGGCGGTCAGCTCGCCGTGTCTGAAGGGTTAATACAGGGCATCACCGCGATCGGTGATGTCCTGTATTAGCCGCGGGTCCCGGCCGTTGATAGCCGCCGGGACCGACCCGATATGACGCGGGGACACCGCGTGACCCCGCGGCATATCGCGGGAGTCGGCAGAGGACGTAAATATACGTCCTGCGTCGTTAAGGAGTTAACAAATGCTGTCCACAGCCAGTTTTGTTAGCCAGGTCAGGGCTTGTGTAGACTTGCAACATATTTAGGGCTTTATAACAAAATGGGAAGATAACACCAGCGCTGAATAGATCCTGTACAAGCTGCCTAGATACAACAGGTGGATCTCGGCTAAATGTGTATCGGCGCTCTAATAATAAAAACTATAAATAGTAATAGAGGCTCACTTACTAAAATCCTGATGGGGAGTGTACTCAGAATCTCTGTCCAGAGGGAAGTTATTGTCTCCACTTAAAAATCCTGCAAAGCTGTAAGTCCGCGTCCTTGATAGTATGGAGCTTGTCCCATTGTACTTGCTTTTTCTGCTTGGAGTAGTTTACAGAAGTTCGTGGTTCCAGTCAGCCTATTAGCCGGGAGATCTGCCCCGGCTGGTGGCTTCTCACTGGCTTGCTGTACTGTTAGTGGATTACAGAGTGCTTTAACCCCCTTTGTTCCTAATTTCAAAGGGCTGGTGAAGCCGAAAAAATGCCAGTTTTCCCACTAATAAGCAATACTTCTGTATGTAAATAGTTAGACAATGTTTGAGAAAAGTTTACAAGACTACATGTCATTTACACTAGAACTGGTTAACTAAAGTTTATAAGACAACATTTACCGCTTGTGTTCAGCTCGGACCCTCACCTGTAAACAGACTCCGGTAAGTCTGACAGTGGCCATTTAAATTCGCTATTTACATTTACATTACATTTATTATTTACAAATAATGGCTAGCATTACTAATACACTGACACAACAGCTAACTTAAATTAAGTAATCCCAACGTCCATCTGTTATAAACACCCATTTCAGGATTAGTATCACACACAACCTGAACTCTTCTGTTATTCAGACTGTGAAGGCAAAAGACTCTTAATACTTTAATTTGAAAATGAAACAAGAACTGTAGATTGTCATGGTCAATTGAAGCTACTTTTTTTTAAAAAACTTAGACAACAAATGGAAAGCAAAGGGACTAGCTTCATCTTACAAACATTAATTTAAAACTTCTAAATACTGAAAGCCTATTACTGGTGATAGGTTACCATTTTTTCGACATGTTATGGTGATATGGACAATATGTCTCATGGTCTATGACTAACGCCTAAGGTAGGCATACACCTTGGCCGTATGAAGTGTCGGAACATGACGCAAAACTATTTGCCGCCTGTGGTGTGCCCCAAACTTTTCAAATTTTCAAAGGGGCAAAATAAGAATAAGCACCACAAAATTTGGAACTCAATTTCTCCTGAGCACGTAAATATCCCACATGTGGACATTAAGTGCTCTGCAGGCGCACAGCATGGCTCAGAAGTGAAGGTGCATCTTTGGGCTTTCGGAACATGCATTTGGCTGGAATAGATGTTGAGGGCCCAGCCACGTTTCTAAATCCCCCATGGTGCAAAAAAAAAACTCAAGGAATGAAGTGAACATTTTCACCCCACAAGGGTTTCACAGAATTTTGAAACAGTGGTATGTGAATATGAAATATTTTTTTTCCACAAACCAAATGTTTGTCAGAAAGTCGTTTGGTTTAAATGCTCACTGTACCCCTTATTACATTCCTTAAGGGGTGTAGTTTCCATAATGGAAAGTGAGAGAGCTCCATGCGTATTTGAGGCCTAAATTAGGGATTTGGCGGCTAACAGTTGCAGAGATTGTGAGGGTCATGCATGGAGGGACGTATAGGGGGTGCATCCTCCTCACATGTGACTTTAGAGCAGACCTGCAACACGTAAAGTTGCAGAATCTCCTCTATAGGTGGTGTACATTTCTGTGACCGGCACAAGGGCTGCTACAAAGCTGCTGGACTTACTAACAGGTGAGCCCTTTTCATGGCCATACGGTAAAGTGAGGTGTTGTGCAGATCATCCCAATTGTAGTATTGCCTAATCTTTGTTTTGACTAGGCCCATATGCAGGACGAGCCCCCAATATGTTCTCATCTTAGCTGCATTGATGGGGGTCCATCTATCAGGCCTAGCCCAAAAAAAGCATCAGGGTGCTGGGTCACAAACTGTTGGGTGTAAAAGTTTGTGTCCAGGCAGGGTCATCTATAAAGCAGACAGGGAAACTTGTACAGGCAAGGTCGATAATATCGGGGACTGGGTCCCTAGTATGGGGGGGCCTCTACTGGCATTGCCCTGTGTCACCACCTTCTAGGGGGCTCATCATCACTGGATAATGAGAACAGTGAAGATGAAGAAAGATCGTTAGATAAATAAAAGAAAAAAACAAAGGTGCGCTCCTAGTGCAGGCGTTAAAATTGAGATAAGTTGCACATATGAGATTGAAGGCTTACCAGATGGTGTTTTGCTCAGGGCACAACACCTCAGCAGGCATGTAGAATCGCCGTTGAAACGGTGGTCAGCAGAAACAGTGTCCTTTCCAGATGGCCAAGGTCAGCTGGATAGTGCAAGTAAAATCATGGATGAATACAATAAAAAGGAGGACTTCCAAACTGGCACTTCTCCTCCCAGAAGAAATGTGGAAACAGCAGCCCACAGTTGAAATTGATGATTTATTAATGCAACATAAAAGTTTCAAGCCCGCACCGAACTCTTCATCAGGCATAATGCAGGGGTACACAAACATGGTTTAAAAGGCCCGGGAGACAGACTTCTACCGGGTCATAGGTCACAGTACAAAAGATAAAAATAAAATTGTTCTTAAAATTAAAATAGTATTAGATATATTGCCGTTAAAAACTTAAAATGTGATAAGACAACATTTAAGATCATGCAATTGAAAGGAGGGCATCAGCGCTGCATAATAATTTTAATACATAGTATTATTGCCCTTCTTTCAATTGTATGATCTTAAATGTTGTCTTATCACATTTTAAGTTTTTAACGGCAATATATCCCATACTATTTTAATTTTATGAACAATTTTTTTAAAATCTTTTGTACTGTGACCTATCACCCAGTAGAAGTTTGTCTCCCGTACTTATAGGTACTGTCCTCTTCCTCTTCTCTCTTACTGGTGGGTTCTGTGTCAAAAGCAAGTATGGTGTATGCCTCCCCCACCAGGTAGGGAAACATTGAGTTTGGTAATCAGACCCTAACTCAGTGTTTTCCAACCAGTGTGCCTCTAGCTGTTGCAACACTACAACTCCCAGTTTTCACGGTCTGTCCATGGAGGCACATTGGTGGGAAAACACAGAGTTAGGGTCAGTATTTCCCAAACTCTATTGTGCTGCACCCTCCTCTGCAAACACACGTGCACCCACTATCGCCCTCTAAGCCTAAGGGCAGAGTAGGTACTGTCAGTCAAACTCCAGCAAGAGCCGTGATTGGTCAGTCAGTCCCAACTGACCAATCACGGTGATCATGAGGTGGCATCAGTGCCCCCTCACTCCTGATGGTCAGGGATGATGGGTGCTGTCTCGCACAGCACCCATCACCCTAATCTTCTTTGCAACCAGGTCACCAGAGACCGTATTGGCACGGAATTGCCGTCAGTCGCCAGTCAGAATTGACCGGTCAATCGCAGTGATTGCCATTATGGGGGGGGGGGAGCACTGGGAGACGTGGGCGGATGGCAGATGTTCGATAACATCAGTAATCCCAGCCCAATCACCGCACAGCTACTGGTGGTGATTGGTAAATATCAGGACACACATATACGTCCTGGTGCATGAAATCCCAGGTGCCCAAGGCATGCCTGTACACCAAGTGTAAAAATATAAAGTCAGGAATAGATCGTAAATGGAAGACAGGTATAAATGAAACACTGAGACACCTCTTATTTTCAAACCCATTTCTTGCTTTTTATTCAATAATTGCAATTAAAAACCTAAATGTTCAAACAGTAAATATTATCCAAGGGTTGAATATTCCCCATGTATTATGGGTCTAATACATTGAAGGTATACATTCATTTAAACTTGAACAAAGAGAAAGTGAACAAGAATAAACATGAACAAGGAGGCACAATAAGGGGGGCAATAAATAAAGACTAATGAAAATAAACACTGTCTGGTTTTGCCCATTGCAACAAATGATATCTCAGCTTTTATATCTTTACAAGCTCTTTTCAAGTAAAATATAAGATGACTTATATTTTATTTTTTATGGGTACACCAGTTTTTATTTACTTCCCACTTCTATGTCACCAAGCAGCCCATAGAACAGTATGAATGTAGAGCTACAAGGACTAGTGTAGTGGCACTGCAAGGCCTGAAAGGTCCCACAGTTTCCATTTTGAACTAAATGTGAGGACTACCTTTTGTTGTGAGCTGGATACATTTATAAATATATGTGTGATTATTAAATCTCTTTCTCTCTCTCTTCCTCGCTCTCTATATAGTTAAGGGTGATTTATCAGCCTGTGTTTGTGGGAAGGGGCGGAGGCTCACCAAATACGGCCTGCTGCTCTTTAGATAGTTAAGGCTGATTATCAGCCTGTGTTTGTGGGAGGGGCGAGTGCTCACCATAAATACGGCCTGTTGCTCTCGACTATAGTCGCAGGTCTCGTTCTTGTGATGTCACGTGGCCGCGTCTCTCTGACATTCTCCGTGTCAGCATGGTAGTGTGGGATGCCGGCTCTGCTTCTAAGTGTTCTGGTAGGCTTGTTGAGGAGGCATGCGGTGTAACTAAGGTTCGGCTACCGCTCAGCACTACCTGCCTCCTCGCATTCTTTTATGCCAGTCTCATTTTGTATTAGTTGCAGGAGGAGGTGGCTCATGTACAGAGCTCTGCTTCCTCCAGCCACTGCATGGTGCGCATGATTTCCTCAGATTTTCCGTCTGCTAGCCCTGCTCTGCAACATGCTGTCACAGATTGGGCTGTATTCTGTGTGTTTGTGTTGCTCATCTCATCCAGCTGGGACAGGCTGCCTGCTGATTATGATATGGGGGAACATTTATAAAAGCTTGCTTATGTATGTATGTTTTTTAGTTGTTTTATTTTGCTTAATGTTTTGCTTACGTTCAACAAGTCCACAAGGCCTTTTTAAATTTGTCTCATGCAAATCAGCTTTTTTCCTCCATTCTGTTTTCCATTTTGAGATTTTGCTCATGGTAAGCAAAATCTGTAAGCCAGGGTTGAGCTGGAGTAAATGTATGGCATTTTTTGATGGTGTGCGACTTTGTTGCAACAGTCGCACGTTATAAATCTCTGACTTGCATAAAGTCGCACAAAAAACCGTGTCGTCCCACAGGAGACATTTGAAAGACAATTATAAGAAAAAGGGAGTAAATCCTTTTATAAATGTCCCCCATGCTGTGTGTGGGTGTTCTGCTCAGCTCCTCCGGCAGGGTCATGCTATCTGCAGGTTGTTCTACATTGCACATATTATCTGCTTAGCTCTTCTTACTGTTTCATGCTATGTGCAGGTGATGATTTACTGTATATATGATCTTCCCAGGGTACATGTCATCTGCTGGGCTTCTCCTGTTCCATACCAAGATGCCTGCAGATTGTACTATATTGTATTTTCCATCTGCTCAGCTCCTCCTGCTATGTGGCATGTTGCCTACAGATTGCACTGTGTTGTATATATCATCTGCTCAGCACCTCCTGCTCAATAACATGAGAAACAAAGGAAAATGAGGTAAGGCACAGTGAAGGACTTATAGTCCAGAGTGGGTGCACAGGCTCCAAGGGTCCGACTCAAGATCCCAGGTAATTGAAGAATACAAGGAAGAAGCGGCACTCCAGGGATTATAATCCAAGAAAATGATTTATTCACCCATCAGTGAGATGCAACATTTCGATCCACAATCCGGATCTTTACCAAGCATAATGATCAAGTGTAACAAAACAGTATTTATATGGTATCACATGATGACATCATATCCTTCAGGGGGTGTGGCCACCCATGTAAACACAAACTAATTAATAATATAGTGCATATGTTGATTATGCACTATATTATTAATTAGTTTGTGTTTACATGGGTGGCCACACCCCCTGAAGGATATGATGTCATCATGTGATACCATATAAATACTGTTTTGTTACACTTGATCATTATGCTTGATAAAGATCAGGATTGTGGATCGAAACGTTGCTCAATAACATGATACCTGTAGATTGTACTGTATCTATATATATATATATATATATATATATATATATATATATATAAAAAACTCAATGTGTGTATGTATGTATGTTCCACAAAAACGTCCAAACAGCTAAAGATATTAATATGAAACTTGGCACACATGTTACTTATATGTCAACAACAAACATAGGATAGGCCATTTAACCCTTACTTACCCCCATTTGCCAGGGGTGGGGTTTATGTTTAAAGTCCCATACAACTCTATGGGAAATATATGTTACTGCATAACTTCCAAACGGCTGGAGATATTTCGATAATACTTGGTCACATGTTACTTATATGTCCACTTAAAATATAGGACAGTTAATTTAACCCTTAACCACCCCCATTTGTGAGGGTCGGGATTTTTGTTTAAAGTCCCATGAAAATCAATAGGAAATGTATGTTCCCACATAACTTCTGTACGGCTGCAGATATTTCAATACCTGGTACACATACTATGGGTCGGGATATGAGGTCGGGATAGGAGGTCGAGTTAGGAGGTTGGGATATGAGGATGGGATTTGAGGACGGGATGGGAGGTCGGGATAGGAGGACGGGATAGGAGGTCGGGATAAGAGGTCGGGATAGGAGGACGGGATAGGAGGTCGGGATAGGAGGTCGGGATAGGAGGTCGGGATAGGAGGACGGGATAGGAGGACGGGATAGGAGGACGGGATAGGAGGTCGGGATAGGAGGACAGGATAGGAGGTCGAGTTAGGAGTTCGGGATATGAGGACGGATAGAAGGTCGAGATAGGAGGTGGAGATAGGAGGACGGGATAGGAGGTCGGGATAGGAGGGTGGGATAGGAGGTCGGGATAGGAGGGTGGGATAGGAGGTCGAGTTAGGAGGTCGGGATATGAGGACGGGATAGGAGGTGGAGATAGGAGGACAGAATAGGAGGATGGGATAGGAGGACTGGATAGGAGGTCGAGATAGGAGGACGAGTTAGGAGTTCGGGATATGAGGACGGGATAGAAGGTCGAGATAGGAGGTGGAGATAGGAGGATGGGATAGGAGGTCGAGATAGGAGGACGGGATAGAAGGTCGAGATAGGAGGTGGAGATAGGAGGACGGGATAGGAGGTCGGGAAAGGAGGACAGGATAGGAGGTCGGGATAGGAGGGTGGGATAGGAGGTCGGGATAGGAGGGTGGGATAGGAGGTCGAGTTAGGAGGTCGGGATAGGAGGACGGGATAGGAGGTGGAGATAGGAGGACAGAATAGGAGGATGGGATAGGAGGACAGGATAGGATGTCGAGATAGGAGGACGAGTTAGGAGTTCGGGATATGAGGACGGGATAGAAGGTCGAGATAAGAGGTGGAGATAGGAGGTGGAGATAGGAGGACGGGATAGGAGGTCAAGATAGGAGGACGGGATAGGAGGTCGGGATAGGAGGGTGGGATAGGAGGTTGAGTTAGGAGGTCGGGATAGGAGGTAGGGATAGGAGGTCGGGATATGAGGATGGGATAGGAGGACAGAATAGGAGGATGGGATAGGAGGACAGGATAGGAGGTCGAGATAGGAGGACGAGTTAGGAGTTCGGTATATGAGGACGGGATAGAAGGTCGAGATAGGAGGTGGAGATAGGAGGATGGGATAGGAGGACAGGATAGGAGGTCGAGATAGGAGGACGGGATAGGAGGTCGAGATAGGAGGACGGGATAGGAGGTCGAGATAGGAGGACGGGATAGGAGATCGGGATAGGAGGGTGGGATAGGAGGTCGAGTTAGGAGGTCAGGATATGAGGACGGGATAGGAGGTGGAGATAGGAGGATGGGATAGGAGGTCGGGATAGGAGGATGGGATAGGAGGTCGAGATAGGAGGACGAGTTAGGAGGTTGGGATATGAGGGCGGGATAAGAGGACGGGATAGGAGGTGGAGATAGGAGGTCAGGATAGGAGGAGGGGATAGCAGGTTGGGATAGGAGGGTGGGATAGGAGGTCAAGTTACAAGGTCAGAATATGAGGTGGAGATAGGAGGTCGAGATAGGAGGTCAGGATAGGAGGAGGGGATAGCAGGTTGGGATAGGAGGGTGGGATAGGAGGTCAAGTTACGAGTTCAGGATATGAGGTGGAGATAGGAGGACGGGATAGGAGGACAGGATAGGAGGTCGAGATAGGAGGACGGGATAGGAGGTCGGGACAGGAGGACGGGATATGAGGACGGGATATGGAGTTGGTATATGACAACAATATATGGGGATGGGATATGAAGTCAAAAGCTTCCTCCTCAACAAGGATGAGGAAGGAAAAACCGGGCAACGTCGGGTACTCAGCTAGTTGTATACAAAATCTACTCAGCCCCTCCTGCTCTATAACATGTTACCGCAGAGTGTACTGTATTCTGTGTGTGTGTGTGTGTGTGTGTGTGTGTGTATATATATATATATATATATATATATATATATATATATATACACACAGTACAGAAGTTTGGACACACCTCATTCAGAGTTTTCTTTTTTTTCATGACTATGAAAATTGTAGATTCACACTGAAGGCATCAAAACTATGAATTAACACATGTGGAATTATAGACATAACAAAAAAGTGTGAAACAACTGAAAATTTGTCATATTCTAGGTTCTAGCCACCTTTAGCTTTGATTACTCCTTTGCACATTCTTGGCATTCTCTTGATGAGCTTCAAGAGGTAGTTACCTGAAATGGTCTTCCAACAGTCTTGAAGGAGTTCCCAGAGATGCTTAGCAGTGTTATAGTGCTTCCTTAAAGGTGCTGTCCCAGCTCCTCTGGGAGTAACAAGAAAAGCCACCCTTCACTAGCGCCTAATAAGATATCAAGACTGACTTCACATATGTTCATAAAATTCAGTGTACACATTAAGTTCAGTACATACAAATCCAAGTAGTGCACATCCCTAGAGTCTAGTACATATATCTCACAACAAAATTCATATACCTACCACACAAGCACACAAGAAAACAAGTCTTAGGGACTGTAACCTGTTCTATACCAGTCCATACAACTGTTATGCACAAATGTCATGTACTAATATGTTCTTTCTTATCTGTACGTGTTCAGGATGCTTTTGTGGCCAGAAGGTATTCTTGTAGCTAACAAAAAAATACACATATACAAAAAGGTAACAGTAAGTGTAATTGTTATCTAGATACAGAGTTCTAGGGGTTAGTGTGTAGTACCGATAGACCCTAGCAGCTAAGGCATTGGGCAGAAAGCCTCAGGCAACCCAATCTTCAACCAGTGTATAACAAAGGAAATAATGAGTGCTATAATATTAACTGCATATCAATGAAATTAAAAATAAGTAACAGTGAGATAATGTCAAGTATGTAGTAGCATTGTAGTCATTATACATACTTTAAACAAATGTCAAATGTCAGTCATAGTCAAATGTCAGTTATAGTACAATGTGACAAATGCTCATCACAGGACCCCTCTAACCTTAACCCTAGGGAGAGGACAGCTATTAAATCCCTCTCCGGGAATGTTTCCATCACTATCCGATCAGCGGATAAGGGAGGGGCCATAGTCATCCTTAATAAACATGACTATATCTCAGAATCACATAGGCTGCTATCCGGCCTGAAATATTACAGACTTATTCATCACAACCCTACTAAGGAATTTCAGGCTATATTCATGGATTTCATAAACCACGGTTATACCCAGGGTGTTCTCTCCGAAGCAGAAAAAGATGATATTATTATAAAGGAACCTGCCACACCACTGTTCTACTATCTGCCCAAAATTCATAAAAATTCCACACATCCTCCTGGTCGCCCCATCATTTCCGGTATCTCTTCCAACCTTTCTCACTATATTGACCTTCATTTGCAGACACATGTTACCAGCTTAGCATCCCACCTCAAAGACACCACAAATTTCATCAACACTATCCTGGAGGTTGAATGGTCCCCCGATTATTTATTTGTCACCATGGACGTCACCTCCCTGTACACGGTCATAGAACATGACCTGGAGATCATGGCCGTTGCACATTTCCTACAGAAATACTCAAATATGCCATCTGCTCAAATCGATTTCATTCTTAAGGGTATTCAGTACATATTACAGCACAACTACTTTGAATTCTTGGGCAAGATATACCTGAAACACACCAGGACCGCCATGGGGTCTAGAGTGGCCCCGAGCTTTGCGAACCTTTTTGTTGGATTATTTGAAATTAAATTTATCTACCCTCATCCACTCTTCTCCAACTGTATATACTACTGTCGATTTATTGATGACATTTTCCTTGTATGGAAAGGTAACAAGGAAGATTTAAATACTTTTCTCACTGACATCAATACCAATTTACCCAGTCCAAATCATTGCAATTTACCCAGTCCATCTATAATAACCATGCAGAATTCCTTGATGTTACTGTCTCCCATGACGAGGGCAAAAAGTTAGACACCAAAACATACTTCAAACCGGTTGACAGCAACAGTATTCTTAATTTTGGTAGTTCGCACTACAAAAAATGGCTTTGTAATATCCCCTATGGCCAAATTAAGAGGATGCGCAGAAATTGTACCAGTGAGGAGGATTACAAAGCCCAGAGTGCTATCTTGAAAGCCCGGTTTGAGGGGAAGGGTTTTCCTGCCCCCCTGATACATTCCTCTTACAAGAGAGCTTCAGCCCTCACACAAAAAGACTGCTTGGCCCCAAAAAGTGACACCAATATACCCACCCAGGATCGATCAACTAATTTTATCACCACCTACACTCGGGAACATGGAAGCATTAAGAAAGTGCTGACGAAACATTGGGCTATTTTACTTAAAGACCTCTACCTGAGCACTCTCCTCCCTCCCAAACCTCCCCTTACTTTCCGTAGAAGCCGCACTTTTCAGAGTCTGGTGGCCCCAGTAAACTCAAGACTAAACGTATAAATGATGCATCAATCAACTTTCTGACCACCACAGGTAACTACAGGTGGGGTCTCCCGAGGTGTAAATGCTGCTCCCATATTACACACAAAAGTAAAGACTTCAGTTCCAATATGACCAAAACCGTGTTTCCCATCAAAACCCGACTGGATTGTGGATCCCAGTATGTCATCTATTTACTCCAGTGTCCATGTGGCCTACAGTACGTAGGGAGGACTATCCCATGCTTCCGCGAGAGACTTAATAAACATCGCAGCAACACAGTGCATGGTTTTGCTCTACATAGTGTGTCTCGACACATGAACGAGCACCATTCTGGCAATTTTAATTGGATACAGGCCACCCTTATCAAGCAGATAGCCAAGGATATCTCCCAACGATTCGAGAAACTCAGAAGGCGAGAGAATTTTTGGATACATACCCTTAACACTCTCGCCCCGCATGGTCTTAATGAGATGATCGAATGTAATTTTTAATCTTCATGTATTTATCTATCAGTGTATCCTCTTGTGTTTTGTATACATTTTAATATCTTTATATATATATATATATATATATATATATATATATATATATATATATATATATAGGGGTCAGTACTTTCCTCAGGGAGAGGACACCTCTTCAGGTGTAACGGAGATTCAGGTTAGGCCATTTAGCACTCCGCAGGCATTCTGGGTAGGGGAATATGTAAAGCAGCTCATTACACAACCTTTTCAGGTAGTGTTCCCTGGTATCAGCTTAGCTCCTGTTAAGGAATATAAAAAGCTGAACGGGATATATGCCAAGCCAGACTACTCCCCAAAAGGGAAGTTTCGACCCATCTGCAGACAGCTTTTTGATTGAAAGAGCTTTATTTTCCGTTCAGTCATTACAAGTCGTACAATAAATTACAGTCACACAAAGCATGATAGTACAATACACAGCAAAGGTTCCCTAAGCTATACATCGCACACCATGCTACTCTAACATTCAGCTCAATCCTGCAATATAAAGGCACAAGAGATCAAACAAAAACCAAATAATACAATCTGTGATCGGGGTAGGGGTGTGGGCGACTATGTGGGGGTAGGGAGGGGGGCGGATCACAGGGCCAAACTGTTGGGCTGTATCTTCAGGGAGACATGGGAGAAGGAGAGGGGTCTTCACTCCTCTTCTTCCTCATCAACGGCCGAGCTGTCCAAGATGGAATAGTCTCTAAGCAGGTTCTTGATGAACCTGCGGCAGTCCCGGACGGACATGTTTTCCCTGTTGATCACGAGGCGGTTCCTGGCAAGCCACACTGCGTCCTTAAAACAGTTCATAAGGCGCCAGGCCTCCTGGATGGCCTCCACGTCGTGGGTCCCAGGGAACAGGCCGTAAAGCACCGAATGGTACGATAGGCAGCTCCTGGGCACTGAGTCTCTGAGTTCCTGTTCTAGGGCGTCCAATAGACCCTGTGCAAAGGGGCACTGCCAAAACACGTGGAAAGATGTTTCCTCCACGTAGGGGCAACGGGGGCAGTACCGGGTCTTGCACAGGTTGCGGGCATGCATGAATGACCTGAGAGAGAGACCTCCCATGACGGCCATCCACGACAAGTCCTTGTGTCCATTGGTAAGCCGCTTTGAGGCCACATTGTTCCAAACTGTCTCTGCAGTGGCTGCGGGGAGTCCCGGAACCAGCTCGGTCGAGTCCTTAGCTCGGATGAGCTTGTGGATTGTCTTTGGCTTCCATAGGTCTGGTTTCAGTCCTTCCAGCTGGTGCTCCCTCACAAACCGGACAACATCCCCATAGAACCAGGGAGTGTTCCAGTTGTAAGGGATGGAGCTGTCCCACTTGTCCCAGCCCAGCTGTCTCCAGAGGGGCATGAGAAGCAAGCGAGACATGGACCTGCCCGCTGAGCCAGTCTTTTCTACAAGAGTCCGCTGCACCGTGACACATGCAAAGGAGGCCCTCAGCAGAGCGGGGATGTCGGGTATTCCCTTCCCACCCTTGCGGGGTTCCTTGTACATCACGGTCCTCTTGACTCTGTCCATTTTGCCCCAGACGAAGCCAAACACTGTCCGGGTGATGGCCTTGCAAACGGTGGTATGGGGAGGCCAGGCCTGTGCGGTATATTGGAGCACAGGCAAAACTTCACTCCGCAGGACAAGTGCCTTGCCTTCCATCGTGAGCTTTCTGGAGCTCCACAGTCCGATCTTTGAGTTTATCCTTCCTAGTCGGTCTTGCCAAGACTTAAGGGCCGCTCCTTCCTTCCCGAACCAGACTCCAAGAATTTGAATGAAGTCCGGCTTAATAGTAAAGGGGAAGGGGGCGGAAGAAGCCAGGTGCCACTCCCCGAAGAGCATGGCCTCCGACTTCCCGCAGTTGACTTTTGCCCCCGAAGCTCTGCCGAAGTCCTCGCAGGTCTGGACGAGTGCAGTCACCGAACGCTGGTCAGCGCAGAAGACGGTCACGTCGTCCATGTAGAGCGAGCACTTGACCTCGTGGCGATCTGGTCCTGGTGCGGTGATCCCTCTGATCTCTCCATTCTGCCGGATAGTCTCAGCGAAGAGCTCTATAACACAAACAAAAAGGAGAGGTGAAAGAGGGCAGCCTTGTCTAACCCCTGAAAGAATAGGAAAGGGGTCAGTCTTCCAGCCGTTCACCAACACCGTGCTGTAAATGTCAAAATACATAACGTTAACAAAAGAGCAAAACATCTTCCCCAGACCCAGCCTGCGCAAAACCCTGTCCATGAATGCGTGGGAGACACGGTCGAACGCCTTCTCCTGATCTAAGCTGACCAGGGCGGCGCGGCCCCCGCGGTCCTGGATGTAATGGACCGTGTCTCTCACAAGGGCAAGGCTGTCAGCAATCCTGCGGCCAGGAATGCTGCAGGTCTGGTCCGGATGGACGATCTGCCCCATGACAGGTTTCAGCCTGTTGGCCAGCACCTTGGCGAGGATCTTGTAGTCCACGTTCAGGAGAGAGATGGGACGCCAGTTTTTCAGGTCACATCTCTCCCCCTTCCGCTTATACAAGATCGTGATCATCCCTTCCCTCAACGACGGAGGCATTCCGCCCCCCACCACCATCTCCTCGTACACCTCCAACAGGTCCGGACAGATCAGGTCACCCAGCGCTACGTAGAGCTCGGCCGGGAGACCGTCACTGCCCGGGGTCCTGCCGGGCTTAAAGGATTTAGCGGCAGAGAGCAGCTCCCCCACCGTCAAGGGATCGTCCATAGCCGCCGCACCTGCGGGATCAACAACGTTAGTGACACCTGACAGGAACCTCTCGGCGGCTTCGGGGTCGGATGACTTGGGGGCGTAGAGGTTGCTGTAGAAGTCGTGGACGACCCCCATCACTTCCTCCTTGCCGCTCCTCATGTGTCCGGTCTCATCTCGTAGCTCAGTCAGGGGCGTGTGGCCGGCATGGAGCTTCCTGAAAAAGAAAGAGTTACATTTCTCACCCTTCTCCAGGTTCTCCACCTTGGAACGAAAGACGATTCGCTTGGATTCCTCCTCAAAGTGCCTTTTCAAGCTCTTTTTGGTCTCCTCCAGCTCCTCCCTGACGTCCCAGCCACACTGGAGCAGGTCCTGCAGGGACCGCAGCTCGCGCTGCAGTTTCCTCAAGTCCCACTTCTTCGCACACGCCTGTTGTCTGCCTTTTGCCTGAAAGAAACAACGGAATTCGACTTTAACATATTCCCACCAATCGCTGATGCACTTGAACAGACATTTGTCATTTCGCCATACAAGGTAAGCATCCCTAAGTTCCTCCATGACCTCCCTCTGCTCCAACAGGGCACAATTCAACTTCCAGGAGCCCGGGCCAGGTGGGAATCCATGGCCCAGAGTCCCCCGGAATCGAATGGCCCTGTGGTCAGAGAAGAAGCAGGGGACCATAGAGTACGACACCTTTCTGACTGCTCTCGAAGTGAAGATGAAGTCTATCCGAGAACGGAGCGAGCCATCGGGGCGGCTCCACGTATAGTTTACGGAGCCGTTCCCGACGGACCCGACAACGTCCTGCAAGGATGCCTCCGTCACCATCTCAATCAGCAGTTTAGACGTCACGTCCAGGTTGGCGGATGTGCCAGAACTGCGCCCGTCCACCTCAATGGGGCAGTTGAAGTCACCACCCAACACTACTGCTCTAGTGGTGGCGAGTTCAGCCCGCAGGGCCTGGAGAACCTCCAGTCGGACATCCCTCTCAGGGGAGGCATACACGTTGATGAGCCGCACGGGCTCACCCGCCCAGGAACCGTCTGCGACAAGAAGTCTGCCACAGACGAGCTCCCGGACGGAATCAAGTGCAAAGTTACCTCCCCTGATCAGGATGGCCACCCCCGCAGACCTATTGTCGCCCCCACCAGACCAGTAGGAAGGGCCGTGAGGCCACTGCCTGGCCAGATGGTTGTAAGACCTAGAAGCAGACAAAGCACATTCCTGCAACATGTAAACATCACACCTCTGGGAATCTAAGAACGTAAGAACAGTCTGGAATCTAAACCAAGCTCTAATACTCCTCACATTAATGCAGAAGATGTTGAGATCAGCCATGGGAATAAAAAGAGAGGTTAGTTCTGATACTAGTTACCAGTCTGGTCGGACGGGTCCTCTTCTCTGGCGCCTGTCGGCTCCTGTGGCTTCTCGTAGCGCCCTTCCAAGAACTCGTCGTAGACCGTGTTGGACGGAGTGTCCAGGATTTTCTTAACCTCTGGGTCCTGCAGCAGCTCCTCCATAGATTGAGCTTGGACTGGCTCTGCTTGGACCTGCTCCACTTGGGCCTGCTCCATCACCTCCTCTCCTTCTGAAGCCTCAAGGCTCTCGCAGACCTGCTCCATCTCCTCCTCCTCATCTGAAGCTTGAGGGGTCTCGCAGGTCTCGATTATCTTTCTTTTGTGGGACTCTTCTGATACGTTGTCCCTTCCTTTCCTCTTCCTCTGTATGGTACCTGGGGGAGGAATCACAGGAAAGTCCTCCGAAGGGCGGGCACCAGCAGCTGGAGGGGGGTTAGGTGCTGCTGGGCCAGGAGAGAAAGGAGGCTGGGTGGGGCGGGGGGCGGGAGAGAGTGCCCGGGCAGGGGAGGACGGGGCAGGGGTGGGCCGGGCAGGGGAGGACGGGGCAGGGGGGGGCGGGCAGGGGAGGACGGGGCAGGGGTGGGCCGGGGTGGGGTACGGGGGGCAGGGGTGGGGCGGGATGGGGCAGGAGGGGCAGGGGTGGGACGGGATGGGGCAGGGGTGGGACGGGATGGGGCAGGGGTGGGGCGGGATGGGGCAGGAGATGGGGCGGGAGGGGCAGGGGATGGGGCGGGAGGGGCAGGGGAGGGGCGGGACGGGGCAGGGGTGGTGGCTTTCGCCTTCTTACCCTCCTTGGTCGGCTTGGCCATCCGTGGTGTTGGCTCCGGAGCTGGGGCTGGCTTCGGTGCTCTCGCTGCCACAGATGCCCATGTTCTCTCCCTCTGGGGGCAGTCCTTGTAGCTGTGGGCTGCCAGTCCGCAGAGGTTGCAGGTCTTGCTCTTGGGGCAGTCCTTGGTCGTGTGACCTGTCACACGGCAATACCTGCAGGCATCCTCCGTACAGTCCTTGCCCTCGTGGCCCATCTTGCCACATCTCCTGCAGGTCTGCGGCATGTCCGGGTAGAAGATAAGTCCTGTGGAGTTGCCCAAGGAAAATGTCGTTGGCAGGTGCTGTAGTCCGTCTGGAGAAGCAGGGTTCTTGTTGAGTCTGACGACCACAGACCACTTGCAGGTCCAGTATCCGAGTGAGTTCAGGATGCGGGTGGGCTCCCTCACCACGGTGCAGAAGCGCTTCAGGAAGGTCGAGATGTCCGTGCCTGGGGTGTGTGGGTTCCGCATTGAGACCGTCACCCGCCTCTCCTCTCTTTGAATAAGGCAGTTGCCCACAAAGCGAGAGAAAGGGGATTCGGGACTCGCCGCTTTCACCACCTCCCAGTATCTTCTACAGGTCCCAATGGTGGCAAAGGTGATGTAGAAGATTCCCGAAAAGAAGGTTGCTATTCCCAGGGTGTCAGCCGTGGGGAAGCCTTGATCCGCCAGCATCTTCTTGCAGAACACGTCGTGGGACATGTCCGGCACCCTTCCGTCCACGGGCTTGAGCTTCAAGGCAACAGTCTGCCTCATCCAGGGCTCCAGGGTTGGAGCTTCCAGGTTAGGAATTCTGCCGCCCTTCTGCCTTGCCGTGGTGGAGGTTGAAGCTTGCTGTGGTTGGGGCTGGACCTCCAGGCCTTGCCCTGCAGCCTCCTGGGTGGACTTGCTGGTTGAGGCCATGGCTTCTTCCAGCAGGCTCTTTTCCGCTTCCTTGCTTGCTTGTGGAGAGAGGATTCGCAAAGTCTTCTTTCCCGGGTGGGAGGAGCTATGCAGATCCGGTCCCGGTGGGAGGAGCTATGCAAATCCTTCTCCAGAGGCAGCGAATTTCTTCGAAAAGATTCTGCGCCGCCTTCCTCTTCGCCGCTGTTCCGGAATTCACCGCCGATTCCCTTCTTCCAGGTTCTTCGTCGGCTTCTTCCGGAGCTGCAGTCTTCAAGATCTTCTCCTTCTTCAGATGTTCCGAGGCAGGCAGGAGACGATCTTCAGGCGGTATGCTCTAGAGAAATGCGGTTCTAATAAGAACGAAAAGTACTGCAATCGTACTACGCAAAATCTCTACCACAATGCTTGGAGTTCTTCAGACCGTAGCGATCATGGTATCTCCCCTGCCAGGTAAGTAGTCAGTACTTTCCTCAGGGAGAGGACACCCTCCGTTACACCTGAAGAGGTGTCCTCTCCCTGAGGAAAGTACTGACCCCTTTTAAAGCCTCAGGCCTCTCACCACAGCCAAGCCAGATCACCCTGCTCTGTACTGACGAGGGGCAAAAACCCCGAAACAGCTGTCTGCAGATGGGTCGAAACTTCCCTTTTGGGGAGTAGTCTGGCTTGGCATATATCCCGTTCAGCTTTTCATATTCCTTAACAGGAGATAAGCTGATACCAGGGAACACTACCTGAAAAGGTTGTGTAATGAGCTGCTTTACATATTCCCCTACCCAGAATGCCTGCGGAGTGCTAAATGGCCTAACCTGAATCTCTGTTACACCTGAAGAGGTGTCCTCTCCCTGAGGAAAGTACTGACCCCTTTTAAAGCCTCAGGCCTCTCACCACAGCCAAGCCAGATCACCCTGCTCTGTACTGACGAGGGGCAAAAACCCCGAAACAGCTGTCTGCAGATGGGTTGAAACTTCCCTTTTGGGGAGTAGTCTGGCTTGGCATATATCCCGTTCAGCTTTTTATATTCCTTAACAGGAGCTAAGCTGATACCAGGGAACACTACCTGAAAAGGTTGTGTAATGAGCTGCTTTACATATTCCCCTACCCAGAATGCCTGCGGAGTGCTAAATGGCCTAACCTGAATCTCCGTTACACCTGAAGAGGTGTCCTCTCCCTGAGGAAAGTACTGACCCCTTTTAAAGCCTCAGGCCTCTCACCACAGCCAAGCCAGATCACCCTGCTCTGTACTGACGAGGGGCAAAAACCCCGAAACAGCTGTCTGCAGATGGGTCGAAACTTCCCTTTTGGGGAGTAGTCTGGCTTGGCATATATCCCGTTCAGCTTTTTATATTCCTTAACAGGAGCTAAGCTGATACCAGGGAACACTACCTGAAAAGGTTGTGTAATGAGCTGCTTTACATATTCCCCTACCCAGAATGCCTGCGGAGTGCTAAATGGCCTAACCTGAATCTCCGTTACACCTGAAGAGGTGTCCTCTCCCTGAGGAAAGTACTGACCCCTTTTAAAGCCTCAGGCCTCTCACCACAGCCAAGCCAGATCACCCTGCTCTGTACTGACGAGGGGCAAAAACCCCGAAACAGCTGTCTGCAGATGGGTCGAAACTTCCCTTCCAGACCTGCGAGGACTTCGGCAGAGCTTCGGGGGCAAAAGTCAACTGCGGGAAGTCGGAGGCCATGCTCTTCGGGGAGTGGCACCTGGCTTCTTCCGCCCCCTTCCCCTTTACTATTAAGCCGGACTTCATTCAAATTCTTGGAGTCTGGTTCGGGAAGGAAGGAGCGGCCCTTAAGTCTTGGCAAGACCGACTAGGAAGGATAAACTCAAAGATCGGACTGTGGAGCTCCAGAAAGCTCACGATGGAAGGCAAGGCACTTGTCCTGCGGAGTGAAGTTTTGCCTGTGCTCCGGAGCCAACACCACGGATGGCCAAGCCGACCAAGGAGGGTAAGAAGGCGAAAGCCACCACCCCTGCCCCGTCCCGCCCCTCCCCTGCCCCTCCCGCCCCATCCCCTGCCCCTCCCGCCCCATCTCCTGCCCCATCCCGCCCCACCCCTGCCCCATCCCGTCCCACCCCTGCCCCATCCCGTCCCACCCCTGCCCCATCCCGTCCCACCCCTGCCCCTCCTGCCCCATCCCGCCCCACCCCTGCCCCCCGTACCCCACCCCGGCCCACCCCTGCCCCGTCCTCCCCTGCCCGCCCCCCCCCTGCCCCGTCCTCCCCTGCCCGGCCCACCCCTGCCCCGTCCTCCCCTGCCCGGGCACTCTCTCCCGCCCCCCGCCCCACCCAGCCTCCTTTCTCTCCTGGCCCAGCAGCACCTAACCCCCCTCCAGCTGCTGGTGCCCGCCCTTCGGAGGACTTTCCTGTGATTCCTCCCCCAGGTACCATACAGAGGAAGAGGAAAGGAAGGGACAACGTATCAGAAGAGTCCCACAAAAGAAAGATAATCGAGACCTGCGAGACCCCTCAAGCTTCAGATGAGGAGGAGGAGATGGAGCAGGTCTGCGAGAGCCTTGAGGCTTCAGAAGGAGAGGAGGTGATGGAGCAGGCCCAAGTGGAGCAGGTCCAAGCAGAGCCAGTCCAAGCTCAATCTATGGAGGAGCTGCTGCAGGACCCAGAGGTTAAGAAAATCCTGGACACTCCGTCCAACACGGTCTACGACGAGTTCTTGGAAGGGCGCTACGAGAAGCCACAGGAGCCGACAGGCGCCAGAGAAGAGGACCCGTCCGACCAGACTGGTAACTAGTATCAGAACTAACCTCTCTTTTTATTCCCATGGCTGATCTCAACATCTTCTGCATTAATGTGAGGAGTATTAGAGCTTGGTTTAGATTCCAGACTGTTCTTACGTTCTTAGATTCCCAGAGGTGTGATGTTTACATGTTGCAGGAATGTGCTTTGTCTGCTTCTAGGTCTTACAACCATCTGGCCAGGCAGTGGCCTCACGGCCCTTCCTACTGGTCTGGTGGGGGCGACAATAGGTCTGCGGGGGTGGCCATCCTGATCAGGGGAGGTAACTTTGCACTTGATTCCGTCCGGGAGCTCGTCTGTGGCAGACTTCTTGTCGCAGACGGTTCCTGGGCGGGTGAGCCCGTGCGGCTCATCAACGTGTATGCCTCCCCTGAGAGGGATGTCCGACTGGAGGTTCTCCAGGCCCTGCGGGCTGAACTCGCCACCACTAGAGCAGTAGTGTTGGGTGGTGACTTCAACTGCCCCATTGAGGTGGACGGGCGCAGTTCTGGCACATCCGCCAACCTGGACGTGACGTCTAAACTGCTGATTGAGATGGTGACGGAGGCATCCTTGCAGGACGTTGTCGGGTCCGTCGGGAACGGCTCCGTAAACTATACGTGGAGCCGCCCCGATGGCTCGCTCCGTTCTCGGATAGACTTCATCTTCACTTCGAGAGCAGTCAGAAAGGTGTCGTACTCTATGGTCCCCTGCTTCTTCTCTGACCACAGGGCCATTCGATTCCGGGGGACTCTGGGCCATGGATTCCCACCTGGCCCGGGCTCCTGGAAGTTGAATTGTGCCCTGTTGGAGCAGAGGGAGGTCATGGAGGAACTTAGGGATGCTTACCTTGTATGGCGAAATGACAAATGTCTGTTCAAGTGCATCAGCGATTGGTGGGAATATGTTAAAGTCGAATTCCGTTGTTTCTTTCAGGCAAAAGGCAGACAACAGGCGTGTGCGAAGAAGTGGGACTTGAGGAAACTGCAGCGCGAGCTGCGGTCCCTGCAGGACCTGCTCCAGTGTGGCTGGGACGTCAGGGAGGAGCTGGAGGAGACCAAAAAGAGCTTGAAAAGGCACTTTGAGGAGGAATCCAAGCGAATCGTCTTTCGTTCCAAGGTGGAGAACCTGGAGAAGGGTGAGAAATGTAACTCTTTCTTTTTCAGGAAGCTCCATGCCGGCCACACGCCCCTGACTGAGCTACGAGATGAGACCGGACACATGAGGAGCGGCAAGGAGGAAGTGATGGGGGTCGTCCACGACTTCTACAGCAACCTCTACGCCCCCAAGTCATCCGACCCCGAAGCCGCCGAGAGGTTCCTGTCAGGTGTCACTAACGTTGTTGATCCCGCAGGTGCGGCGGCTATGGACGATCCCTTGACGGTGGGGGAGCTGCTCTCTGCCGCTAAATCCTTTAAGCCCGGCAGGACCCCGGGCAGTGACGGTCTCCCGGCCGAGCTCTACGTAGCGCTGGGTGACCTGATCTGTCCGGACCTGTTGGAGGTGTACGAGGAGATGGTGGTGGGGGGCAGAATGCCTCCGTCGTTGAGGGAAGGGATGATCACGATCTTGTATAAGCGGAAGGGGGAGAGATGTGACCTGAAAAACTGGCGTCCCATCTCTCTCCTGAACGTGGACTACAAGATCCTCGCCAAGGTGCTGGCCAACAGGCTGAAACCTGTCATGGGGCAGATCGTCCATCCGGACCAGACCTGCAGCATTCCTGGCCGCAGGATTGCCGACAACCTTGCCCTTGTGAGAGACACGGTCCATTACATCCAGGACCGCGGGGGCCGCGCCGCCCTGGTCAGCTTAGATCAGGAGAAGGCGTTCGACCGTGTCTCCCACGCATTCATGGACAGGGTTTTGCGCAGGCTGGGTCTGGGGAAGATGTTTTGCTCTTTTGTTAACGTTATGTATTTTGACATTTACAGCACGGTGTTGGTGAACGGCTGGAAGACTGACCCCTTTTCCATTCTTTCAGGGGTTAGACAAGGCTGCCCTCTTTCACCTCTCCTTTTTGTTTGTGTTATAGAGCTCTTCGCTGAGACTATCCGGCAGAATGGAGAGATCAGAGGGATCACCGCACCAGGACCAGATCGCCACGAGGTCAAGTGCTCGCTCTACATGGACGACGTGACCGTCTTCTGCGCTGACCAGCGTTCGGTGACTGCACTCGTCCAGACCTGCGAGGACTTCGGCAGAGCTTCGGGGGCAAAAGTCAACTGCGGGAAGTCGGAGGCCATGCTCTTCGGGGAATGGCACCTGGCTTCTCCCGCCCCCTTCCCCTTTGCCGTTAAGCCGGACTTCATTCAAATTCTTGGAGTCTGGTTCGGGAAGGAAGGAGCGGCCCTTAAGTCTTGGCAAGACCGACTAGGAAGGATAAACTCGAAGATCGGACTGTGGAGCTCCAGAAAGCTCACGATGGAAGGCAAGGCACTTGTCCTGCGGAGTGAAGTTTTGCCTGTGCTCCAATATACCGCACAGGCCTGGCCTCCCCATACCACCGTTTGCAAGGCCATCACCCGGACAGTGTTTGGCTTCGTCTGGGGCAAAATGGACAGAGTCAAGAGGACCGTGATGTACAAGGAACCCCGCAAGGGTGGGAAGGGAATACCCGACATCCCCGCTCTGCTGAGGGCCTCCTTTGCATGTGTCACGGTGCAGCGGACTCTTGTAGAAAAGACTGGCTCAGCGGGCAGGTCCATGTCTCGCTTGCTTCTCATGCCCCTCTGGAGACAGCTGGGCTGGGACAAGTGGGACAGCTCCATCCCTTACAACTGGAACACTCCCTGGTTCTATGGGGATGTTGTCCGGTTTGTGAGGGAGCACCAGCTGGAAGGACTGAAACCAGACCTATGGAAGCCGAAGACAATCCACAAGCTCATCCGAGCTAAGGACTCGACCGAGCTGGTTCCGGGACTCCCCGCAGCCACTGCAGAGACAGTTTGGAACAATGTGGCCTCAAAGCGGCTTACCAATGGACACAAGGACTTGTCGTGGATGGCCGTCATGGGAGGTCTCTCTCTCAGGTCATTCATGCATGCCCGCAACCTGTGCAAGACCCGGTACTGCCCCCGTTGCCCCTACGTGGAGGAAACATCTTTCCACGTGTTTTGGCAGTGCCCCTTTGCACAGGGTCTGTTGGACGCCCTAGAACAGGAACTCAGAGACTCAGTGCCCAGGAGCTGCCTATCGTACCATTCGGTGCTTTACGGCCTGTTCCCTGGGACCCACGACGTGGAGGCCATCCAGGAGGCCTGGCGCCTTATGAACTGTTTTAAGGACGCAGTGTGGCTTGCCAGGAACCGCCTCGTGATCAACAGGGAAAACATGTCCGTCCGGGACTGCCGCAGGTTCATCAAGAACCTGCTTAGAGACTATTCCATCTTGGACAGCTCGGCTGTTGATGAGGAAGAAGAGGAGTGAAGACCCCTCTCCTTCTCCCATGTCCCCCTGAAGATACAGCCCAACAGTTTGGCCCTGTGATCTGCCCCCTCCCTACCCCCACATAGTCGCCCACACCCCTACCCCGATCACAGATTGTATTATTTGGTTTTTGTTTGATCTCTTGTGCCTTTATATTGCAGGATTGAGCTGAATGTTAGAGTAGCATGGTGTGCGATGTATAGCTTAGGGAACCTTTGCTGTGTATCGTACTATCATGCTTTGTGTGACTGTAATTTATTGTACGACTTGTAATGACTGAACGGAAAATAAAGCTCTTTCAATCAAAAAGCTGTCTGCAGATGGGTCGAAACTTCCCTTCCAGACCTGCGAGGACTTCGGCAGAGCTTCGGGGGCAAAAGTCAACTGCGGGAAGTCGGAGGCCATGCTCTTCGGGGAGTGGCACCTGGCTTCTTCCGCCCCCTTCCCCTTTACTATTAAGCCGGACTTCATTCAAATTCTTGGAGTCTGGTTCGGGAAGGAAGGAGCGGCCCTTAAGTCTTGGCAAGACCGACTAGGAAGGATAAACTCAAAGATCGGACTGTGGAGCTCCAGAAAGCTCACGATGGAAGGCAAGGCACTTGTCCTGCGGAGTGAAGTTTTGCCTGTGCTCCAATATACCGCACAGGCCTGGCCTCCCCATACCACCGTCTGCAAGGCCATCACCCGGACAGTGTTTGGCTTCGTCTGGGGCAAAATGGACAGAGTCAAGAGGACCGTGATGTACAAGGAACCCCGCAAGGGTGGGAAGGGAATACCCGACATCCCCGCTCTGCTGAGGGCCTCCTTTGCATGTGTCACGGTGCAGCGGACTCTTGTAGAAAAGACTGGCTCAGCGGGCAGGTCCATGTCTCGCTTGCTTCTCATGCCCCTCTGGAGACAGCTGGGCTGGGACAAGTGGGACAGCTCCATCCCTTACAACTGGAACACTCCCTGGTTCTATGGGGATGTTGTCCGGTTTGTGAGGGAGCACCAGCTGGAAGGACTGAAACCAGACCTATGGAAGCCAAAGACAATCCACAAGCTCATCCGAGCTAAGGACTTGACCGAGCTGGTTCCGGGACTCCCCGCAGCCACTGCAGAGACAGTTTGGAACAATGTGGCCTCAAAGCGGCTTACCAATAGACACAAGGACTTGTCGTGGATGGCCGTCATGGGAGGTCTCTCTCTCAGGTCATTCATGCATGCCCGCAACCTGTGCAAGACCCGGTACTGCCCCCGTTGCCCCTACGTGGAGGAAACATCTTTCCACGTGTTTTGGCAGTGCCCCTTTGCACAGGGTCTGTTGGACGCCCTAGAACATGAACTCAGAGACTCAGTGCCCAGGAGCTGCCTATCGTACCATTCGGTGCTTTACGGCCTGTTCCCTGGGACCCACGATGTGGAGGCCATCCAGGAGGCCTGGCGCCTTATGAACTGTTTTAAGGACGCAGTATGGCTCTCCAGGAACCGCCTCGTGATCAACAGGGAAAACATGTCCGTCCGGGACTGCCGCAGGTTCATCAAGAACCTGCTTAGAGACTATTCCATCTTGGACAGCTCGGCCGTTGATGAGGAAGAAGAGGAGTGAAGACCCCTCTCCTTCTCCCATGTCTCCCTGAAGATACAGCCCAACAGTTTGGCCCTGTGATCCGCCCCCTCCCAACCCCCACATAGTCGCCCACACCCCTACCCCGATCACAGATTGTATTATTTGGTTTTTGTTTGATCTCTTGTGCTTTTCTATTGCAGGATTGAGCTGAATGTTAGAGTAGCATGGTGTGCGATGTATAGCTTAGGGAACCTTTGCTGTGTATTGTACTATCATGCTTTGTGTGACTGTAATTTATTGTACGACTTGTAATGACTGAACGGTAAATAAAGCTCTTTCAATCAAAAAGAAACAGCTGTCTGCAGATGGGTCGAAACTTCCCTTTTGGGGAGTAGTCTGGCTTGGCATATATCCCGTTCAGCTTTTTATATTCCTTAACAGGAGCTAAGCTGATACCAGGGAACACTACCTGAAAAGGTTGTGTAATGAGCTGCTTTACATATTCCCCTATATATATATATATATATATTTCTATTTATGTCTTTTGTCATATATTTTATGTATTTCCCCCCCCTCTCTCCCCCCCCCTTTTTTCCTATATGCTGCTCATATACGGATGGATGGTTATACACCCTGTGTGCCTCTTATATTCACACATATACATCCATCCTCACCCTGGATTTCCCCTTTGGAGTAATAGTTCTTTATTTCTGTATTTATTTATTATATATACATAGCTCCCATATCTAGCGCATTTGTTATACGTATATACCTTCTGCCAGTGAAGGGTCCAGTGAACTACCGTATAAACTGTCTGACTGGCCCCTAGGGTATCACTACAGCGTGAACGGCTCTCCCCACTCTATACAGACTGGTTCATTGTGCCAGCGCTAATCATGTCAGCATCCACACCTCCACTACGCTGACTTTGCCGGCGCATGGATGCACGTTTACATTATGTGCATCCGACACTGGTTTGCCAGTGTTGTGAGTTCCTATGTCACTATTTGTTCCCTGACACTGGCTCTCGCACATTATCACGGTACACACCGCTTGTCACATGCTGTGAAGCTTTTTAATGCCAGCGCTCATATCCACATATCCCCATATGCAGTGACAGTGCTGGCGCACGATCGCACACTTGTACTGTGTGTATCCAGCGCTCGGCTTGTCAGTGCTGCAAGCCTTAGTGTCAACATCCGCCCCCCTGGCTGCTATTGGTTGGCCACCATCACATGTTCTCGCCCCTTAGCAACGCGTCCCTGATGCCGACTTCTATGCTGTCAGTACCCTCCGCTGTGCAGTGGCAGGATGTTGACATCTAGAGACCGGATGTCAACGGTCATATCGCGGCTCCATTATGATAATACTTTTTATACTTTTTATCAGTCCTTGATTTACATGTACACTGTAATCTCTTGGAATATGTCTGTACACCAATGTTTATTATACTGTTGTTATCTAATATATTTCTCTTGTATACCTGATGTGATGTCACTGTTTGTCCCCGCCCCTTTTGTATTATGGCGCCATTCTTTAGTGTATTTAAACCCTACCTGTATCTGTATCATGTACACTGATCTGAGGAAGGGGGTGGCTCCCCCGAAACGCGTCATCCCTGTACTTTATTGTTTTTTTATGATCTAATAAACCACTCCGGTGTTTTTACTAATACCTCTGGTTTGGCATCCACGTTATTTTTAAACTAGCAGCGCCTTTGCAAGGGTCAAGTTTTCCTTCTTCGCCTTTACTTCTATCAGGATCGGATCATTCCTTTCCCTGTTACCCAGGCTCAGCAGATGTTCCTGCCTTTCTGCTACCCACGGTGTGGGTTATATGCGAATATTTTATTCGCTCAAGGTGAACGGCCATTACTTGCCCAGTCCTGCCCTTTCACGGTTACAGTGTTCTAATTTGCCATCCCTTTTAAGTGGTAACGCACAAGGTTCCCTTGTCGGTCTCTTTTTTCTTTTCTATTTTCAGGTACAGAGCATGTATGAACATTCTCAAATGCACAGAGACTCTATATTTTTCATTATTATTCTATTGCTCTTCAGCCTGAAATGGGATATTGTGATTAAATGCTTCAGGACTGCATCCGGCCCTATGGCCATTTCGTTCATAACAGACGTCGAGGATGACTTTTATTAAATAAGGGGGTTTATGGTGTCCCGGTACAGGACATGGTCCCCTCAGAAAGAGTCCCTGCAGTCCATAGGGCTCTCCTGCAGGTTTCACCTCTTTGCTCACCTTCTATTGTCTCATATAAATGCATTGTGTATATTGTGTATGCATTGTCAATATATATAAAGTTTGTACAAATGTGTACAGAAGTGTTAGTCATGTGAAGCACTGTTATGTGACATACCCAGAGTTCCTTGGGTACAGGACCCACAGGCTTTGCTACCAATGGGCTTTAGTCCAGCCTCCTTAGTATATAAGGGGCTTTAGTCTCTAAACTCGCTCTCTTATCTCCTGGATTTCAGCCAAGCACAAAATGAATACTATCTAAATTCATCTCAGCTAGGCCAAAGCCTAAAGAACCTGCAGCCACTTCAAAACATGAATTATCAAGCTCTATCTACAATTCTAGTGACTGCTACTCAACTCAAGAATAATATTAGTAGCACAGTGGCCTGCATAGATATTCTCAATACTACAAGTCCCAGCAAGCCTGCGAGGTATCCTGTGTCCCGGTTGCCTCTAGAGAAACTGCATAACTGTAAAGACTGTTTCTTAAGAATTACAAGTAAAAGTTCCAGTTCTTGCATAATTCCTGCTGTGGACATTCCTTTATTGAAAACCATTTTGGGTTGGTTGACGGCGGTTACCATACCGGAATAACCACATCCTGGCGTCACAAACTTTAAGGGATTAATAACACCTTACCCCACAGGGTTAATACCACCAGACCTTGTTACACTATTGCAACACCCCAGCTCACCACATGTATATCATCTGCTCAGCTCCCTCTGCTCCATAGCATAATACCTACAGATCATACTGTATTGTATATATAGTACTGTCTGCTCAGCTCCTTCTACTCTTGCATGGTGCCTGTGTTGTATGTATCATCTGCTCATGTTTCTGCATGAACCCCTTTTACACGGTGGCATTCAACGGCCGTTTTACATTTTTCCGCTTTCGCTATATTACTTGCATAGAGTCTTGTGGGTTTTCCTAAATCTGTTCCCTGTACTTCTTCAGTCACTTAATGTTCAGGTTGCAGCTTTAGTAACTGTTATGCTTTCACGTTCATCTATCCTCATTGACGATTACGTTCATTTCCTCTTTAAATTCTTATATTTTCTGTTGTGTATGAATGCTTCCTTATTCATGTCAGTTGGGTTGTTTTTTTCACATATTAGCATAGTCTGTTGGGATCCTACTCTGCTCCAAGACATGACATAATAATTGCCATGAGGAAACTTAATTTAAGTCTTCCTAATTAGTAGCGTACTAGAAATTATATATATTTAGTACCGTATCTTACCAGAGATAGTTGTGGTTAGAACTGGTCCGGTTTACTCCCATTTTATACAAGTAAAATGCCCATTTGATATAATTTGATGTGATGATCTCTACACAAGATAATCTATTGATATCTGAACTAACCTACTTCTGTGACTAAGTTTAATCTTTTTAAATAACTTACTACTACATCATTGATTTATATCTGACACTAAGTCATTGATATTCTTTATATCATTTCATTGATATTACGGTCTGTTTATTACTCTTTAATGTTTAATCAATTGTAACCAATAAATGTACATATCATTTTTACAATAACTGTGTTATTATTTTATTATATTGCAAAAGTTACATCTACCACTTCAAATAACTCATATCTGGGAAAATAGTCGGGCCCAGATATGGTGAATCGCATTGTTTGTATATTTTTGGCAATTCATAGTGGTCATAATATTTTTAATATTTTTGTTGACCATAATTAATAATTCATAAATGAGTTATTAACCCCGACACATAGTAGCTGTCAGCTTTAGCCTATTCATCTCATTTAGTCAAGCATCAATCCCTTGTTGTCATTTTTACGTTCCGTCAAGCTCATTTTGGCAAGTAGTGCTTTGAGTTTTTCATGGTTGGGTACGTTTACCCTTGGTTATTGGTCATCACGGTTTGGGCCCTCTTCAGCGTTTGATTACTCACAGGTGTTGACAGTAACATCTCATTGTAGGACTCATCTCAAGTCTATTCAGTCAGTTACTCAAGCATCAATTCCAGGGTGTTATTTACTTTCTGTTGGGGTTTAGTTCGGTAAGTAGTGCTATAAGTTTTTCTTTGTGGTTGGGTTCATACACCAGCGATCGCTGGCCATCACGGATTCGGGCCCTCGATATTGGTTAACCATCAATCTTAGGGTGTCTTTGGTGTTGCATGTTAAGTTCTCACAAACGGTCATTAATTTTGGACCATCGGTAGTTTTCATATATTCTCTCCTAACATACCCATGTACTTACATTTCAGGGTGTTGGGTCTTTTTCTATTTTTACCCTCTCCACAAGTCAGTTGTGCGCATGTCTTCAGTCTATTAGTTTACTTGTTATGTTTGTTTCAGGCTGTACATGTCACTCAGGGGCTGGTGACCACCTTCAAGGTCGGGCTCACGTACGTCTCATCGGTAACCTCAAGTAGCACAGTTCATGGTCGGTTAGATCTGAGTAGAATCGTCACTGCTCGTTCTACCAAGAAGTGCCTTTCTTGTTTTGTATAACACACTGCCGCTGATACCGTTACGAGTCTTGTTTAGCATGACTTTTCTTTCAGGTTCATAAGGTTCTTCGTATTCAACATTCAATTGCTTTCCATCTATTCTTCCGTTATTCTTCAGGTATTGCATATAGTAACACGTATGCTGCACGTGCACTCGTAGTATTTGTGCTGTACAGGTGCCGGTAGTTTCACTGTACATACACTCATATCATTTACATTGTATAAATGCTCATAGCATTAATACGGTACATACGCTCATAGCATTTATACTGTACATATGCTCGTAGCATGTATATTGTTCAAATGCTCATAACATTTATACTGTACATATGCCCATAGCTTCCACACTGTACATATGCTCATAGCATGCATATCGTACATACGCTCAAAGCATTCATACTGTACATGCACCCATAGCATTTATACTGTACATTCACTCAGTTTTATATTGTTCACACGATCATAGCATTAATATTGTCCATATGCTCGTAGAATTCATACTGTTCATACGCTTGTAGCATTATTTGTTTATACGCTCATAGCTTTATACTGCATGTACGCTCATAGCATTTATGCTGTACATAAGCTCATAGCAGTTATACTGTACATACGCTCATAGATTTATATTGTTCACACGATCACAGCATTTATATTGTTCACATGCTCATAGCATTTATACTGTTCATACGCCCATAGCATTATATTGTTCATATGCTCATAGCATTATACTGTACATACGCTCATAGCATTTATACTGTACATTCGCTTATTACATTATGCTGTATGCTCACAGCATTCATACTATACATACACTCGTAGTATTCCCATAACATTTATACTGTACATACGCTCATAGCTTCCACACTGTACATATGCTCATAGCATGCATGCCTTACAAATGCTCATAGCATTCATACTGTACATTCGTTCATAATATTTATATGGTACATACGCTCAAAGCATTCATACTGTACATATGTCGGTTCATACGTAGTCTTCCTGTACGTACATTTATTGTACATACATGGCTTTTACTGCACAGTTTGTTACTATACATATGCGTAACTTTTATATCATACATAGACTTTTTTTAAAAATGCTAAAGATTTCATCAAGAAGTCTCTTTCACACAATACTACTAGGAATACTACTAGGAAGGTTAAAGGGGCACTCCGATGGAAAACTTTTTTTTTTTTTTTAAGCAACTGGTGCCAGAAAGTTAAACAGATTTGTAAATTACTTCTATTAAAAAAATCTTAATCCTTCCAGTACTTATTAGCTGTTGAATACTACAGAGGAAATTCTTTTCTTTTTGGAGCACAGAGCTCTCTGTTGACATCTTGACCACCGTGCTCTCTGCTGACACCTCTGTCCATTTTAAGAACTGTCCAGAGTAGAAGAAAATCCCCATAGAAAACATATGCTGCTCTGGATAGTTCCTAAAATGGACAGAGATGTCAGCAGAGAGCACTGTGGTCATGATGTCAGCAGAGAGCACTGTGTTCCAAAAATAAAAGAATTTCCTCTGTAGTATTCAGCAGCTAATAAGTACTGGAAGGATTAAGATTTTTTTAATAGAAGTAACTTACAAATCTGTTTAGCTTTCTGGCACCAGTTAATAAAAAAAAAAAGTTTTCCACCAGAGTACCTCTTTAACTCACCTAGTAGACAACCGTCTCTGGCAATTGTTCAAGACATTTATCTGCCTCCCTAGACACAGCATCTTTTGGCCATCTACCTAGTTGTGCAATAAAGGTGGCTACTTATTTCGGCTTCTGCGGCTTCTTCCACACTGGCGAATTCACCAGGGTTTCTGCCAACTATAAGGGATTGTTAAAAGGTCAGATGTCTAGAACCAGGATCATTCCATTATTTATTCTTGTTTCTATTCTCTAAGCGGCACTTCAGACGCCAGTCCTTTACTTCCTTTGCAGGTCATGCTTTAACCTCTTCCAAGTTTATAATTCACTTTCGGTCTATAGTCTTCAGTTTGGGCATTAACTCTTTGTCCTTCTCGGCCATTCATTTAAGATCAGTGCCGCCTCAGCCGCTTCCAACATAATGTTCCTGTTCATTTCACTAGGAAGTTGGGCCACTGGCGGTCTTCTTGTTTTCCCATTACATTCCAATTTATTAAAATGTCTCACGCTTTCAAAACTGGCTTTATAACTATTAAATAAATCACTTCTCCTACTGGGTTGGTTTTTGCCCCCTTATAGGTTTTACCCTCAACGATGGGTTTGGGCACACCGTCACCATTCTAGTCAACTACACGGATTCCGGGTTCATCATTGGTATACTGGTGTAGCCATGACCACAATATATATATATATATATATATATATATATATATATATATATATATAGCAACAGAAGAATGCAGCAGCACACTGCCAGCACAAGGATATAGGTGCAACATGAATATGCAGTTGAAACATGGAGAGCTATACAGCTATGGTGTAATAGATGCAAATGTGAAACTATGAAATAGTGAGGCACTTAGCTCGCAAATTTGTCTCCGCCGGCGGTCAAATAGCTTGGACCGTCCCACCGCGATAAGGTAGCCTCCTGGGACGGACCCTACACTGTGAATATGCCTCTGTGTGAACAGTTCAGTAAGCATGGCAGGATCTGGAACATCCAAGCCACCTTATATACACCTGATAGAGGTGGGTGGGGTGCAAGGCCAACATGGAGGTAGCCACTCCCCCGTATGTGCAATACAGACAAAGAATAAGTCAGCCAGCACTTTAGTTGATACCAAACTATTATATGGACCTGGCCTACAGGTGCACGCTACTAGGCTAGATATACAGCAACAGAAGAATGCAGCAGCACACTGCCAGCACAAGGATATAGGTGCAACATGAATATGCAGTTAAAACATGGAGAGCTATACAGCTATGGTGTAATAGATGCAAATGTGAAACTATGAAATAGTGAGGCACTTAGCTCGCAAATTTGTCTCCGCCGGCGGTCAAATAGCTTGGACCGTTCCACCGCGATAAGGTAGCCTCCTGGGACGGACCCTACACTGTGAATATGCCTCTGTGTGAACAGTTCAGTAAGCATGGCAGGATCTGGAACATCCAAGCCACCTTATATACACCTGATAGAGGTGGGTGGGGTGCAAGGCCAACATGGAGGTAGCCACTCCCCCGTATGTGCAATACAGACAAAGAATAAGTCAGCCAGCACTTTAGTTGATACCAAACTATTATATTGACCTGGCCTACAGGTGCACGCTACTAGGCTAGATATACAGCAACAGAAGAATGCAGCAGCACACTGCCAGCACAAGGATATAGGTGCAACATGAATATGCAGTTAAAACATGGAGAGCTATACAGCTATGGTGTAATAGATGCAAATGTGAAACTATGAAATAGTGAGGCACTTAGCTCGCAAATTTGTCTCCGCCGGCGGTCAAATAGCTTGGACCGTCCCACCGCGATAAGGTAGCCTCCTGGGACGGACCCTACACTGTGAATATGCCTCTGTGTGAACAGTTCAGTAAGCATGGCAGGATCTGGAACATCCAAGCCACCTTATATACACCTGATAGAGGTGGGTGGGGTGCAAGGCCAACATGGAGGTAGCCACTCCCCCGTATGTGCAATACAGACAAAGAATAAGTCAGCCAGCACTTTAGTTGATACCAAACTATTATATGGACCTGGCCTACAGGTGCACGCTACTAGGCTAGATATACAGCAACAGAAGAATGCAGCAGCATACTGCCAGCACAAGGATATAGGTGCAACATGAATATGCAGTTAAAACATGGAGAGCTATACAGCTATGGTGTAATAGATGCAAATGTGAAACTATGAAATAGTGAGGCACTTAGCTCGCAAATTTGTCTCCGCCGGCGGTCAAATAGCTTGGACCGTCCCACCGCGATAAGGTAGCCTCCTGGGACGGACCCTACACTGTGAATATGCCTCTGTGTGAACAGTTCAGTAAGCATGGCAGGATCTGGAACATCCAAGCCACCTTATATACACCTGATAGCTGTATATCTAGCCTAGTAGCGTGCACCTGTAGGCCAGGTCCATATAATAGTTTGGTATCAACTAAAGTGCTGGCTGACTTATTCTTTGTCTGTATTGCACATACGGGGGAGTGGCTACCTCCATGTTGACCCACCTCTATCAGGTGTATAGGCCAGGTCCATATAATAGTTTGGTATCAACTAAAGTGCTGGCTGACTTATTCTTTTTCTTTATATATATATATATATATATATATATATATACACACACACACACACACACACACAGTATGTAGTAAAAAAATCAATAGATAATTTTTTTTTTGTGATATAATAAAGCAAGGAATTAAATTGATCAAAGTGTCACATATATGCAAAAGCTGTACCGATAAAAACGACAGAACACAGCACAAAACATGAGCCCTTATACAGCTTGATATACAGAAAAAAGGAAAGTTAAAAGGGGTCAGAATAAGGCAATTTTAAGCATATGTATTTTGTCAAAAAAGTTTGCCTTTTTTTTAACCCCTTAAAGGGGTACTCCGCCCCTATACATCTTATCCCCTATCCAAAGGATAGGGGATAAGATGTCAGATCGCCGGGGTCCCGCTGCTGGGGACCCCGGGGATCGCTCCTGCAGCACCCCGCTATCATTACTGCCCAGAGCGAGATCGCTCTGCATGTAATGACGGGCAATACAGGGGCCGGAGCATCGTTACATCACGGCTCCGCCCCTCGTAACATCACGGCCCTCCCCCCGTCAATACAAGTTTATGGGAGGGGGCGTGGCGGTCGTCACACCCCCTGCCATAGACTTGCATTAAGGGGACGGGCCGTGATGTCATGAGGGACGGAGCCATGACGTCACGCTGCTCCGGCCCCTGTATCGCCCGTCATTACTCACAGAGCGAACTCGCTCTGTGCGGTAATGATGGCGTGGTGCCGCAGCAGGATAAGATGCCAGGGGCAGAGTACCCCTTTAAGGACACAACCTGTTTTTTTACCTAAATGACCAAGCCCTATTTTTTTAATCTGGCATGTGTCTCTTTAAAGGGGTTATCCAGGAAAAAACTTTTTATATATATAAATATAGATATATATAACCAACAAGTAAGGACCAATGTGTATATAGGGGTCAGAAAAATATCCCCAAACAAACAAATCGGCAAGATGCCACCAATATTATAAACCTACAAAAAAAACATTTGCCCAAATTCAATAAAGAAATATCACAAAAAAGATGATCATGAAAAAATCATGAAAAAATGAAGATCATGAAAAAATATACTAAATTAAAATTCATATAACAAACAATAGATAATCCCATCTTCCCTTTTAAAAAAAACATATACACATACACGTAAGACAATATTAAAATAACAGATGGGGGAACATCCTGGACAAGTTATGTAATAATGAAAAATCAATGCGCACTCACAGAGATATATAATTCTCATAGATCAAAAAAGAGAAATAAATTCTCCATATTGCACTATGCCATTAATAAAAGTGAAATACATCTCATATAATAGATACTCAATATTCTAATCCTTATGTGCAAAAGAATATATGAATCAGTAAATCACTAATTCTATGATAAAGTGGCCAGTGCATACAGGAGATTTGTAACATCAAGTACAGGGCATAGTACAGAATAATATATAGCAGCAAATAACAACATATAGGTATAAACAAGTGTAATATGCCATACCAATCAATCTGAGGTGCGCAAGATATGCTCCGGGATGTCCCCCCACCTTAAACTCCGACGCGTTTCGCCAAGCTTTCTCTAGGAGTAATGAGGTGGGGGACATGTGGGACTTATATAGTGCCATTAATTAAAATTTTGGCCAATATCTAACCTTTAGGGTGGCGCCATAGGTATATGGCGCTTTCGTCCACACGCGGCCTCAGCATACGCCACCGCGATCCTCCCGTCGACTTCCGCATTCGGCCGCCATAAGCGATGTCAAGCGCAAGCCGAGAGGCGGCGTCCCGGCAGCGTGAGCCGGGCGCATGCACACGCAAGCGCTCAACGTCACTCGGCCATATAGGATACTGGCAATTGCCAGGATCTCCTGAGGATCAAGGAAACAGCCTATCATTTTGAGTATATAAAAAGTAAATAGCTGAATGTGTATGGGAGAGTATGAGGCGGTATGTGTATAGTGGAAAGTGAATGACAAATGTACTAGAGAAATTGAGTGAAATTTTTTTTTTATTAATGCGGGTCAAAAAATAAATATGGGTCACAAAATAAATACAAAACAAACGTGAACGGCACAATATATACACTGCAAACATGAGATAACCCAAAATAATTTATGTTAAAAATATGTGAATGACATAAAATATAAATAAATAAATAATGAATAATAGATAGAAAATAAAAATTATGACAAAAAGTGGGCTAAATATAAGTCATCATGTCACGATTCGGCAGGCTGGAGGTGGATCCTCTGTGTCAGAGAGGGATTGGCGTGGACCGTGTCGGTGGACCGGTTCTAAGTTGCTACTGGTTTTCACCAGAGCCCGCCGCAAAGCAGGATGGTCTTGCAGCGGCGGTAGCAACCAGGTCGTATCCACCGGCAACGGCTCAACCTCTCTTACTGCTGAGATAGGCATGGTACAAGGGATAAGGCAAGAGCAAGGTCGGACGTAGCAGAAGATCAGGGCAGGCAGCAAGGATCGTAGTCAGGGGCAACGGCAGGAGGTCTGGAACACAGGCTAGGAACACTCAAGGAAAGGCTTTCACTGGCACAAGGGCAACAAGATCCGGCGAGGGAGTGCAGGGGAAGTGAGGTATAAGTAGGGAGTGCACAGGTGAAGATACTGATTAGGCCTGCTGCGCCAATCAGTGGCGCAGTTGCCCTTTAAATCGCAGAGACCCGGCGCACGTGCCCTAAGGAGCGGGGCCGCGCGTGCCGGGACAACACAGACGGGGAACGGGTCAGGTACGGGAGCCGAGATGCGCATCGCGAGCGGGCGCGTCCCGCATCGCGAATCGCATCCTGGCTGGGAGCAATATCGCAGCGCACCCGGTCAGCAGGTCTGACCGGGGCGCTGTGAATAAGAGAACGCTGCGAGCGCTTCGGGGAGGAGCGGGGACCCGGAGCGCTCGGCGTAACACATCAGTATACAGTAATTCATCAGTGTGTAAAGAAAAAGACGTATATAAACAAATAGTTATACCTAGTTCATACATCTAATAAATAAAATAAAAAATTGCTTAAATGATGTGTGTATATGCATGTGAATACATATCTAAATAATATAAAAATATGTCAATTCATAATGTGAGAGATAAAGTATGAGATGTGAACAAAAATGAAAAATAAATGAATAAATAAACCTAATTCATACATCTACATGCATGTAATCAATAATATGCCAGACAGAAAAGAACAACTCAACTTCAGCAGCTGATAATTATTGGAAGGATTAAGATTTTTTAATAGAAGTAATTTACAAATCTGTTTAACTTTCTGGAGCCAGTTGATATAAAAAAAAAATTTGCCTAGAATACCCCTTTAAGTTTTAATAACTATGAAATGCTTTTACTGGGCGACGTGATTATGAGAATGTTTTTTGTTTTTTTTTGCCACATATTGTACTTTATATTAGTGGTAAATCTTTGTTAATTCATGCAGCATTTTTGTGAAAAAAAACTATTGTAAAAAGTTAGAACATTTCTGATGTTTAAAAAATGTTTAAAACATTTTGTGGATCATGGCAATACCAAATTTATATAGGTTTTATGTTCTTTTTTCTTTTCTCAATGAAATCCTTTTTTTCCCCATTTTTGTATTGCCATGTTCTGACCAAAGGATAACATGTCAGATCGTGGGGGGTCCAGCCATCTCCGGGCCGGCGCTGCTGTGTTATGGACACGGAAGCCTGGGGTTGATGTCACACCGAGCTCTCTCCATTCATGTATATGGGAGGGGGCATGCGTCTGTGTACTAGCCAGCAGTAGTGTTGCTCGCGAATATTCGCAATTCGCGAATATAGCGCTATATATTCGTAATTACGAATATTCGTTTTTTTTTGTTTTTTTTTTCACAGTACACATCACAGTGATCATCCCTCTCTGCTTCCAGCTTGTGTGGTGTAAAGAAGGCTCTAATACTACTGTGTGAGACAGGTGTGCGAATTTTCGCATATGCGAAAATTTGCATATGCAACTTTTCTCTTATGCTAATTTTTGTATATGCAAATTTTCGCATATGTTAATTTTCGCAAACGCGAAAATAAAACGAGAATATTACTAATATGCGAATATTCGCGAATATGACGAATATTCGTCCATATATTCGCGAATATTCGCGAATTCGAATATGGCCTATGCCGCTCAACACTAGCCAGCAGCCAGACCCCTGGCGATCACACGTTATCCTTTTATCTTCTGGGGTGGAGTACGCCTTTAAAGACGTTGTGCTCTCCCACCTTCCATTTGAGGATGTCCCACTGATTCTCAATAGGGTTGTCTGGAGACATGGACGGCCAGTCCATCACCCTTCGTCTTGGAGAGATGCTTTTTGTCTTTATCATGTTGGAATACTGTCCAATGGTCCAGTTTTCAAAGGAAGCAGATCATGTTTTGCTTCAGTATCTCACAGTCCATGTTGTCATTCATGGTTTCCTCACTAAACTGTAGCTTCCCAGTGCCAGCAGCCCTCATGCAGCTCCAGACCATGACATTCCCACCACCAGGCTTGACACATTTGTCTTGTACTTCTCACCTGGTTTCCGCCACACAAGCTTGACATCATCTGAATCGAATAAGTTTATCTTGGTCTCATCGGACCACAGGACAGGGTTCCAGTAATCCACGTCCTTAGTCTGCTTCTCTTCAGCAAACTGTTCGCAGGCTTTCTTGTGCTTTATCTTTAGAAGATGCTTCCTTCTGAGAAGACAGCCATGAAGACCAATTTAATGCTGTGTGCGGCGTATGGTCTGAGCGCTGACATGTTTACCCCTCACCCCTTTAACCTTTGCAGCAATGCTGGCATACATTTATTTCCTAACGTCAATCTCTGGATATGATGCGGAGCAAGTGCACTCAACTTCTTTGGTCAACCTGTGAGTGGAACCTGTCGTGTAAACCACTGTATGGTCTTGTCCACCATACGCAGCACAGATTCATTGGCGTCATTTCACAGGAATTTTTAATTAGCAGGACACTGCATATGGGTTTCCTCCTAGCATTCTCCCAGTTCTCTGGCAGGGAGCACATGGTAGGTGGTCACACTGGTGTGATGCTCTGTGGTGGCCATTATTGCTGTGATGCTTTGTCTGTGTGGTGGTGTGGCCCGGAGCCGGGGGCTTGGACAGGCAGCAGTGGCTCTGCCTGGCCACTGGGTCATTCATTCAACATTGGGGTCGCAAAGGCAGTGGTCGCCACCCAGCGCTACGATGGTGTTAGGTTAGGGACCCACTATGACTAGGTGGCCTTGATTTGGCGAGTGGGCTTGTACTTTTTGATCAAAATGGATACTAACAACCTGTTCGTTTTTGAAATTATGCTGAGAAGCAAGTAGATCAAAATACAAATTGTGGATGTGCGGCTATGTTACTGTTTCTCTGTTTTTGTTTCACATACTAAATGTTAACACAACACACATTAAGGGAGATTTATCAAAACCTGTGTTGTGGTGCAGTTGCCCATAGCAACCAATCAGATTGCATCTTTCATTTTTCACAGGCCTCCTTAAAAATGAAAGAAGCCATCTGATTGGCTGCTATGGACAACTGCACCACTATTTCTCTACACAGGTTTTGATAAATCTCCCACATTAAAGGGGTTATCCAGGAATAGAAAAACAGAGCTAATTTCTTTCAAAAATCACTCCCTGTCTGTCTCCAGGTTGGGTGTGGTTCTGAAGCTCAGTTCCATTGAAGTGAATGGAGCCAAGTTGTAATACCACACACAACCTGGGGACAGAAGTGGAGATGTTTTTGAAAGAAATTAGCTCTGGTTTTCTATTCCTGGATAATCCCTTCACATGTTATGTTCTCCACCAACGCATCAAATTTCCAACATATTTGATATATAGGTAGATCTCTTACCCAGCCTCATAGATAATCTCTTGCATTACATGATATAGAACCAATAATGTGTAACATGAAAATAGATCTGTTGTAGATGTTATGTTGTTAGTTAATACTGTACACTATATAAGTATAGCCAAAGTGGCTTTTGGGCTAATCTGCACTTAAAAGGTCACATATTGTTTCCTACAATACTGTAATGTTTCAATTCACCATGTAACAAAGGAAGGAATGCTAGAATAACAGTAATTAAGTCTACTGACCTTGAGCGGTGACATACACATTGAGTGTCAAATTGTGCTGCCCATGACAACAGCATAACAGCAATAGGCTCATCGTTAATCTGACAGCTACGGAATGTGAGAAGGTAGACTCACTGCTGAATGCACAGACTGTACCTTGTTTCCACTGAGCTGCACTTGCACAGCAATTATAGCAATGTCTAAGCAAATGGAAATTGCATGGAAACTGCTTGATCTTCATGACTCCATCTCACTTTCCAAATCTGAAAGACAATTTAGAAGAACAGGGGCTCTAAAGCAATGGCAGCTGGAGAGATGTCCACACTTAAATTCATCAGAAACTCACTCTCTGGAGGACAAAAAGACTTTACTGTACGAGGCTGCCTGGAAAGGGGATGCAGATAAAGTGAATACTTTGTTCAACTTTGGGATATCTGTAAACTGCCAGTAAGTTTATCACAGAATATACTAAGAATATGTTAAAAACATAGAAGGTGAAGATGAAGCAGATATATGCAATACATAAATAGTCTACATTTTAGTAGCAGTTCTAGCTGGCTGTAAAAGGTAAAAACTGTTATAATTAAAATTTATGCACCCCCATGAAGCTGGGTTTCCACAAAGGTTTTTTTCTGTCTTGTTTTGGAAAAGTGCGACTGCAGTGTTTGAGCCAAAGTCAGAAGTGAATCCGGCAAGGTGGAGAAGTATAAGCGATTTCTTTATATTTCCCATTCCTTTTGAATCACTCATGGCTTTGGTTAAAAAACTGCAGTGGCAGTTTTCTAAATAAAGAAATTAAGAAAAAAGAAAGAAAAAAAAACACCATGAAAGACTTGTGTGGAAACCTAGCCTTATGGAAACATTTAGGCACAGATCACAAATCTTATTAGATCACAGAACCTTAAATGCTTATACGACTTGAACTCTCATCATTTGCCAGCACTTCACCTCTAGTATGTGAAAATGTTAAAAAAAACTAACTATTTTATATTCGTGTGCTTAATATGGCACCAAAACATTTTCTTTATAGGTTTGTATTTAAAAAAAATGCTTAGCTTGTGTTCTACAGCTTCTGTCATCAGTAAAGTCCATCAGAGAAGCAATTTTGATGGACCTCTTATCAACTTTACTTTCCTCTCCTGAAGAAAGTTTTAAGCTGGTGTATGACCACATTAAAGTTAAGAAAGGCTCATCCCTTCTAGGATTACCTTTACTGTAAACAAACATTTAATCAGTAAAGACGAATGGATAAAGGGGAGCATTCATCATTGTAGGTGTAAGTGCAGCATTTTTTACACCATTTTTTGTGTGCTGGTAATGTGTAGGAGAACCAATTTTTTTTTAATGGTAGCACAGCATTTGATACATTTTGTGCAGATACACATTTTCTAAAATCTCACTCTTCACGTACACTAAAAAGCTAAGCTAAGTCTGAGCTTTTGTCGTTTAGAGACTTTTTGGTGGCTTTGTGCCTCTCTTTGCGTCTTTTCACAAAAAGGCGCAGTTCATAAAACCCGTTCATATCATGCATTTTGCCAAAATCAGTGGATTAGAACTCAAAATCAGCAGAAATGTGTAAATCAAGAGGCGCAAAAAAAAAAAACACTTGCGCCAAAATAGCATTAAATATAGACGGGAGGGGTTAAATACAATGATAAATACCGGCCATAGTGTTTGCACAATAATAAGTGCAAAGCAATAATAATAAAAAAATACTTTTCACATATATTCATAGACTTGAATGCTAGAAATACATAGTATTTGATTTATTGCCAAACACAAGTCTAAAAGTATCCATTTGGAGACCCTTTGGCTGTATTAAAAAGCACAGTTAACTACAATTTTTGCATGAAAGTGAATTAGGTGTGTAGCTTCATATACAGTGCATAGTGAAACTATTCGGCCCCATTGAACTTTTCAACCTTTTGCCACATTTCAGGCTTCAAACATAAAGATATAAAACTGTAATTGTTTGTGAAGTATCAACAAAAAGTGGGACACAATCATGAAGTGGAGCGAAATTTATTGGATATTTCAAACTTTTTCAACAAATAAAAAACAAAAAAATTGAGCGAGCAAACTTATTCAGCCCCTTTACTTTCAGTGCACCAAACTCTCTCCAGAAGTTCAGTGAGGATCTCTGAATGATCCAATGTTGACCTAAATGACTAATGATGATAAATAGAATCCACCTGTGTGTAATCAAGTCTCTGTATAAATGCACCTGCACTGTGATAGTCTCAGAGGTCCGAACACACCAGGCAGGTCCGAGATACTGTTCTGTAGAAGTTTAAAGCTGGATTTGGATACAAAAAGATTTTACAAGCTTTAAACATCCCAAGGAGCACTGTGCAAGCGATAATATTGAAATGGAAGGAGTATCAGACCACTGCAAATCTACGAAGACCTGACCGTCCCTCTTAACTTTCAGCTCATACAAGGAGAAGACTGATCAGAGATGCAGCCAAGAGGCCCATTATCACTCTGGATGAACTGCAGAGATCTACAGCTGAGGTGGAAGACTCTGTCCATAGGACAACAATCAGTCATATACTGCACAAATCTGGCCTTTATGGAAGAGTGGCAAGAAGAAAGCCATTTATTAAAGATATCCATAAAAAGTGTTGTTTAAAGTTTGCCACAAGCCACCTGGGAGACACACCAAACATGTGGAAGAAGGTGCTCTGGTCAGATGAAACCAAAATCGAACTTTTTGGCAACAATGCAAAAGGTTATGTTTGGCAAAAAAGCAACAGCTCATCACCCTGAACAAACCATCCCCACTGTCAAACATGGTGGTGGCAGCATCATGGTTTGGGCCTGCTTTTCTTCAGCAGGGACAGGGAAGATGGTTAGAATTGATGGGAAGATGGATGGAGCCAAATACAGGACCATTCTGGAAGAAAACCTGATGGAGTCTGCAAAAGACCTAAGACTGGGACGGAGATTTGTCTTCCAACAAGACAATGGTCCAAAACATAAAGCAAAATCTACAATGGAATGGTTCACAAATAAACATATCCAGGTGTTAGAATGGCCAAGTCAAAGTCCAGACCTGAATCCAATCGAGAATCTGTGGAAAGAACTGAAAACTGCTGTTCACAAACACTCTCCATCCAACCTCACTGAGGTCCAGCTGTTTTCAGTCTCTCGATGTGCAAAACTGATAGAGACATACCCCAAGCTACTTACAGCTGTAATGGCAGCAATAAGTGGCACTACAAAGTATTAACTTAAGGGGGCTGAATAATTTTGCACGCCCAATTTTTCAGTTTTTTACTTGTTAAAAAAAAGTTTGAAATATCCAATAAATTTTGTTCCACTTCATGATTGTGTCCCACTTGTTGTTGATTCTTCACAAAAAATTACAGCTTTATATATTTATGTTCAAGGGGGCCGAATACTTTCACTATACACTGTATCTTCCATATATGCTCCATAAGGTGCATAATTCCTTTTATAATAAGAAAATAAAATATAGTAAGGAATATATTGACAAGTACCCTTTAAAACATAAAGTCAAATGTTCCATTAACCTGCCTTTCACCTAGTCCTCCAGCAGATCACATCAGGTAAAGATCAGTATGAAAACAAAGTCTAAATGTGTTTTGACATTATCCAATTATGCCTTACAAATGTAAGCTTATTTGTTCTATAATGACATTAAAACATTACATTAAGTTATAGCTATGTAATACACATAATATGTGGCTCAAGTTACTAAATACCCAGATGAATAGCAGTCACAGACCAGTGCCTTCGGTGTTGCCGTTACTTGCCTCTTTATAGAAGTGAATAGAGTATTGAACAATGTTTCCAGTTATATATATGTGTTTGTGAACAAAGACTTGCAATTTCAACACAGTAAACAAACACCAAAGTAATTAATTTAATACATGATAACTTCATTGTACCTGCTTCTACTTGGCAAACAGCAATTTATTTGTATTAGAATATTACTCTGTAATCACTACTACAAAAACTACAACGTCTTTACTTTGTATAGAAAATACAGATACAATGAAACATGACGGGCAAGTTTACAAAGCAAACACGATTTTAAAAGGCATATGCTTATTGAGAATTTAAGAAGTACAATAAAAATATGTTTATTTAAGATAGCACACCTAGTACAAATTGTGTTACGTATGAAATCATAAAGATAGACTCAATATAAGGAGGTAACTGAATCATAATGCCAGTAAACGTGAACATTTAAGTGTGAATGTGATCACTTTTAGTTTTCTAATCTTGAAAAGATTTAAGAAGGGTTCTTGCACATGGAAAATCCAGATACACAGAGCCTGTACTTTGCACCCTGCCCCTAGTACTGAGCTGTATCTCCTCTGTGCACTGTTGTACAGGATATTCTTTTCCTAGAAGCAATGCATTTAATTCAATATATACAATGCATATGGAAAGTCTTTTTTCACATTTTGTTATTTTTCGGCCTTGTGTTAAAACGTAAAAAAAACATGTTTCCCCATCAATGTACACTTACACATAAAAACAATGTGAAAACTACATTTTAGAATGTTCTGTTAATTAAAAAATGTAAACAAATTATATACATAGGTATTCAGACCCTTTGCCTTAACAATCTTGTTCTGGGGGCCTTCAATTTCTCTTGATAATTTTTTAGATGTTTCTACACTTTGATTGGAGTCACCTGTGGTAGATTTAGCTGATTGGCAAAATTAGCATATTTAAAATTGTCCTCTTCTGACCCCCTATAACTTTTTTATTTTTCTGTATAAAGGGATGTGTAAGGGCTAACTTTTTTTGCTCTGATCTGTAGCTTTTATCAGTACCATTTTTGTTTTGATGTGAATTTTGTGATGAGGCACAGATCTGCACAAGGGTACAAAACCTTTCTGCTGTACCACAATGTTCCCAATTTACAGTGACCTATATAATTCTTAAATGGAAGAAATTTGGAACAACCAGGACTTTTCCCCAAGCTAGCTGCCCCAGCAAACTAAGCAGGGAGGGAGAAGGGCCTCGGTAAAATAGGTGAAACCCAATGGTCACTCTGACAGAGCTCCAAAGACCTTGTGTGCAGAAGAAACTTCCAAAAGAACAACCATCACTGCAGCACTCCACCAGTATGGGCTTTATGGTAGAGTGGCCAGAAAGAAGTGTCTTTTCAGTAAAAGACACACACACAAGCCTGTCTGGAGTTTGCAAAAATAGAAAGCCCCTAAAGGAATCTCAGACTGTGAGAAACAAAATTATCAGGTCTGATAAAACTAAGAATTTACTTTTTGTCCTAACTTCTAAGCATCAATTCTGAAGAACACCAGACACTGCTCATCACTTGCCCAATACAATCCCTACATTGAAGCATGGAGGTAGCAGCATCATGCTGTGGGGGTGTTTTTCTGGGACAAGGAGACTAGTCAGGGTTGAGGGAAAGCGGAATGGAGCAAAGTACAGAGATGTTTTGATGGAGAGTGCTCTGGATTACAGACTAGGCCGGAGGTTTACCTTTCAACAAGACAATGACCCTAAGCACACACTTGACTTCAAACCCCTTTGGACATCTCAGTAGATGGTCCCCATCCAACCTGACAGAGCTTAAGAGGGTACTACAGTGAAACAATTTATTTTAAATCAACTGGTGCCAGAAAGTTGAACAGATTTGTAAATTCATTTTCTTGAAAAATCCTTCCAGTACTTAGCTGCTGTTTACTACAGAGAAAGATCTTTTCTTTTTTCATTTCTTTTTTGTCTGACACCTCTGTCCATGTCAGGAACTGTCCAGAGCAGGAGAGGTTTTCTATGGGGAATTGCTCCTACTCTGGACAGTTCCCTACATGGACAGAGGTGTCAGCAGAGAGTACTGCGGTCAGACAGAAAGGAAATTCAAAAAGAAAAGAACTTTCTCTGTAGTAAACATCAGCTGATAAGTACTGGAAGGATTAAGATGTTTTAATAGAAGTAATTTACAAATCTGAGAACTGGAGAAGTACGAAGGTGGTCTGGTTAAAATCTGGCAATCTCTGTTCTTTTAGGTTTTTTTAGGAGGATTTCCATTTACCCCGTGAAGCGTTTTTTCAATACTTCCAGCTAAGGCATGCGATTGCTGCCCAGCAAAAGCATTTTTCTCTAAATATAACTAGTAATTCAGTTCTGGATTAAATAGTAAAAGAAAGGAAACAGGTGGGGTTTATTTCCAGAATATATCAACTATTTGCTATAAATAGAACAGTGGAAATCCGTCCTCAATAATGTCCCAAGCCAAGCATTAGGGGAAGGGGTGAGATTAACACAATTATATATTCTTTTTAGAACTTATAGAACCCCTGCCCTTCTTTTTAAAATGGCATACAGAAAGGACGCAAAATGCCCTCGGTGTCTGCAAGATCCCGCAGATATTACACATATGCTTTGGGGTTTCTCATACATCCAAAGCTACTGGAAATTAATTACAGAATATATTGGGATTGTATGGGAAATTAATATACCTATTGAACTTGAAATCTGTATATTGGGATACCTTGATAATTTAAATATACCAGATCACACTAAAACAGCTCTTGGCAGACTACTATACAATGCCAGAAAACTAATAGCCCAGTTCTGGAAAGACTCAAAAACCCCAACTATAAAATTATTTATTAAAAAGATGGAGAAGGTGGTGGCATGGGAGAAAGCTATATATGTAAAAAGGGGACTAGCAGATACATTTAGTTTGATTTGGAACAGGTGGATAAATAGATTGTGATGCTGGTCTTGGATTCAGAGAGGAGGTTTTCCCCTTATATATCCCCTTTTCCCCTTTTTTTTCTGGGGCTTTTGAAGCCCTCGGGCCATCAAGACAGTTTTTTGGAAGCCCACAATAATATATTTTTCTTGTAGTTAGAACGTACATCCAAATATTTAAAGGAGATGTCCAGTGCAGACTATTGCTATTCCATCCTGCCCAGGCTACAAAATAAGAGAAAACAAAAACTTTCACTTACCTTCCTACGTTCCCCCGGAGCTCCGCAATAGCTGATCGGTCGGCCGGGCTGTCTACTTACTACTTTCCTTAGCCTGGTATGTCACACTGCGCTTCAGCCTATCACCGGCCGAGGCGGGACATCGCTGCGGCCAGTGATAGGCTGATAGGCTGAAGCGACGGGCTTAAGGAAGTAGGAAGCAGGGGGAACGTAGGAAGGTAAATGAAAGTTTGTTTTCTCTTTTTTGCAGCCCAGGCAGGATGGAATAAGAATAGTCCGCACCGGACACCTCCTTTAATGTCTTATGTATGACCAAAAATATGGTTTTTATGTTTATTGTTCTAATATTCTGTAAGGATATGCAATGACTAATAAAAGTAAAAAAAAAAATAAAAAAAAAGTTATTTACAAATCTGTATAACTATCTGGCACCAGTTGATTTAAAATAAATTGTTTTTCACCGGAGTACCCCTTTAAGAGGAGCTCAGGTGGCACAATAGCACTATGGGTCCCCGTAATGGCCGCCACTCCCACCGAGCGTGAGCGAAGGCTGCGCGCGGGAGTCGGGGATGCTGGCGGGGAGGCAGGAGCAGAGGAGGGAGACCTTCTGAGGTAGTGTGCGATCCCCTTTGTGGGAGTCTGAGTGGGGGGAACTGTCAGCAGGTTCTTCCAATGCCGGCGGGTGCCTCTCTTCATGGGGCAAAGCGCTGGGAGTAGCTAATAGAGCAGGTTATGCGGCCATGAGGGACAGAGCTCCGTAATCAAGCGGACATTCTCAGTGGCGGCAAGCCACGCCCTCCAGATTAAGATTTTTTAATAGAAGTAATTTACAAATCTGTTTAACTTTCTGGAACCTGTTGATTGTCACGATGCCGGCTGGCAGGAGGTGGATCCTCTGTGCCAGAGAGGGATAGCGAGGACCGTGCTAGTGGACCGGTTCTAAGACACTACTGGTTTTCACCAGAGCCCGCCGCAAAGCGGGATGGTCTTGCTGCGGCGGTAGTGACCAGGTCGTATCCACTAGCAACGGCTCACCTCTCTGGCTGCTGAAGATAGGCGCGGTACAAGGGAGTAGGCAGAAGCAAAGTCGGACGTAGCAGAAGGTCGGGGGCAGGCGGCAAGGTTCGTAGTCAGGGGAGATAGCAGAAGTTCTGGTACACAGGCTTTAAACACACAAAACGCTTTCACTAGGCACAAGGGCAACAAGATCCGGCAAGGAAGTGCATGGGAGGAGGATAGATATAGTCAGGGACCAGGTGGAAGCCAATTAAGCTAATTGGGCCAGGCACCAATCATTGGTGCACTGGCCCTTTAAGTCTCAGGGAGCTGGCGCGCGCGCGCCCTAGAGAGCGGAGCCGCGCGCGCCAGCACATGACAGCAGGGGACGGGAACGGGTAAGTGACCTGGGATGCGATTCGCGAGCGGGCGCGTCCCGCTGTGCGAATCGCATCCCCAACGGCCATGACAGAGCAGCGCTCCCGGTCAGCGGGACTGACCGGGGAGCTGCAGGGAGAAAGACGCCGTGAGCGCTCCGGGGAGGAGCGGGGGCCCGGAGCGCTAGGCGTAACATTGATTTAAAAAAAAAAAATGTTTTCCAGTGGAGTATCCCTTTAATTGCATTTTTTCCAGAGTCCCATATGTTAGAGCCACCACTTCAGATAGCTCACACTTCACCTTTTACAAACGGCTGGTGCACAGGTTCCATATGCTGCATAGGTCTCATATATCACAGCAAACAGTAATTAATCCACAGTTCATGAATTATGAATGTCCCATTCAATGCACACTTGTGCTTGTCACATCTATTGTAATGGTCATATAGACTAGTAGTAGATCATATAAAACACAGTCCACTTCTATATTACAACAATCCCAATCACTGCATCAATGCTTGACCCTTAAATTCTTTTTTGTAATCTATATATATAAAACTCAACGTGTGTGTGTGTGTATGTATGTGTGTATGTTCCAGCATCATGTCTAAACGGCTTAAGATATTAACATGAAACTTGACACACATGTTACTTATATGTCAACAACAAACATAGAATAGGTGATTTAACCCTTACCCACCCCGATTTGCCAGGGGCGGGGTTTATGTTTAAAGTCCCATACAAGTCAATGGGAAATATATGTTACTGCATAACTTCCAAACGGCTGGAGATATTTCCATAATACTTGGTCACATGTTACTTATATGTCCACTTAAAATATAGGATAGTTAATTTAACCCTTAACTACCCCCATTTGTGAGGGTCAGGGCTTTTGTTTATAGTCCCATGCAAATCAATGGGAAATGAATGTTCTCACATAACTTCCGTACAGCTGGAGATATTTCAATACCTGGTACACATATTATGGGTCAGGATAGGAGGTCAAGATAGGAGGTCGGGATAGGAGGTCGGGATAGGAGGTCGCGATAGGAGGACGGGATAGGAGGTCGGGATAGGAGGTCGCAAAAGGAGGTCGCGATAGGAGTACAGGATAGGAGGACGGGATAGGAGGACGGGATAGGAGGACGGGATAGGAGGACGGGATAGGAGGTTGGGATAGGAGGTTGGGATAGGAGGTCGAGATATGAGGTTGGGATAGATGGACTGGATAGGAGCATGGGATAGGAGGTCAGGATAGGAGGTTGAGATAGGAGGTCAAAATAGGAGCAGGGGATATGAGGATGGGATAGGAGGTCAGGATAGGAGGTTGAGATAGGAGGTTGGGATAGATAAATTGGATAGGAGGACGGGATAGGAGGTAGGGATTGGAGGTCGGGATTAGAGATCGGGAGAAGAGGTCTGGATAAGAGGTCGAGATAGGAGGTCGGGATAGGAGGTCAGGATAGTAGGTCGGGATAGGAGGTCGAGATAAGGATAGGAGGACGGGATAGGAGGTAGGGATAGGAGGTCGAGATAGGAGGTCGAGATAGGAGGACGGGATAGGAGGACGGAATAGGAGGTCGGGATAGGAGGTCGGGATAGGAGGTCTAGATAGGAGGACGGGATAGGAGGACAGGATAGGAGGTCAAGATAGGAGGTCAAGATAGGAAGTCGAGATAGGAGGTCAAAATAGGAGGACGGGAAAGGAGGTCGGGATAGGAGATCGAGATAGGAGGACGGGATAGAGGGTCGGGATGGGAGGTCAGGATAGGAGGTCGAGAGAGGACGAGATAGGAGGATGGGATAGGACGGGATAGGAGGACGAGATAGGAGGTCGGCATAGGAGGTCGGGATAGGAGGTCGGGATAGGAGATCGAGATAGATGGACTGGATAGGAGGACTGGATAGGAGATTGGGATAGGAGATTAGGATAGGAGGTCAGGATAGGAGGTCGAGATAGGAGGTCGAGATAGGAGCAGGGTATATGAGGATGGGATAGGAGGTCAAGATAGGAAGTTGGGATAGATGGATTGGATAGGAGGATGGAATAGGAGGTCAAGATAGGAGGTCAAGATAGGAGGACGGGATAGGAGGACGGGATAGGAGGACAGGATAGGAGGTCGGGATAGGAGGACGGGATAGGAGGTCAAGATAGGAGGCCGAGATAGGAGGACGAGATAGGAGGACGAGATAGGAGGACGGGATAGGAGGACGAGATAGAAGGATGGGATAGGAGGTTGGGATAGGAGGAAGGGATAGGAGGACAGGATAGGAGGTCAGGATAGGAGGTCGGTATAGGAGGACGGGATAGGAGGACGGGATAGTTGGTTGAGATATGACAACAATATATGAGGACGGGATATGAAGTCAAAACTTCCTCCTTTGTTTATTTTCCTTCCCATCAAGGATTAGGAAGGAAAAAACGGGCAACGCCGGGTACTCAGCTAGTCCACAATAAAGCAGTTGTACTTATTGCCCCTTCACTGCAATTCATGTAAACATCTTTTATATTGCATTTAGCTGTTGTTAGGATTCGACAGGCTGGAGGTGGATCCTCTGTGTCAGAGAGGGATTGGCGTGGACCGTACCGGTGGACCGGTCCTAAGTTGCTACTGGTATTCACCAGAGCCCGCCGGAAAGCGGGATGGTCTTGCTGCGGCGGTAGCAACCAGGTCGTATCCACCGGTAACGGCTCAACCTCTCTGACTGCTGAGACTGGCGTGGTACAGAAGGACAAGGCAAGAGCAAGGTCGGACGTAGCAGAAGGTCAGGGCAGGCAGCAAGGGTCGTATTTAAGGGCAACAGCAGAAGGTCTGGAACACAGGCTTGGGACATACACAAAACGCTTTCACTGGCACAAGGCAACAAGATCCGGCCATGCTGGGAAGGGGAAGTGAGGTTATAAAGGCGTGGAGCAGGTGGGAGCTAATTACACTGATTGGGCCAGGCATCAATTAGTGGTGCACTGGCCCTTTAAATCTTAGAGAGCTGGCGTGCGAGCACCCTAGAGAGCGGAGCCGCGCGCGCCAGGACGTGACAGCCAGGGACCGGGACAGGTGAGCAGATTGGGATTCATCCCCGCCGGCAGTGTCAGTGCAGCGCTCCCGGTCGGCGTAACAGTACCCCCCCCCCCCCTTAGGTCTCCCCCTCTTTTTATCTGCTTGTCCCTTCATATGAGACGAGGCCATAGGGAGCGACTCTTGAGTTTCCTCCCAGATGAAAGAGAAGTCCTGGGTAACTTCATCAACGGCAGGCAATCCAGAAGAAGTGGGAATGGGGAGGGGGGGCAGAGGGTGAAGCTTGCCACGGGGCAGAGTGTTACCAGGAAGGGGGCTATGAGGAGGCAAGATCTCTGCTTGCTTTTTGCCGAAAAAATCTGAAAAATCCTGGTAAGCCTTGGGAGGGACCGGTAAGGGTGGAACCACAGGAGTTAGACAAATGGGAGCAGATGTGAGGCATCGTTTGCGACAAGAAGGACCCCAATTTTTGATCTCCCCGGTGGTCCAGTCAAGGGTGGGAGAATGACGTTGGAGCCATGGCAGACCGAGGAGGACTTCAGAGGTGCAGTTGGGCAGAACAAAAAATTCAATTTTTTCGTGATGCAGTCCAATGCTCATAGGCAGGGGTTCTGTGCGGTAACGCACAGTGCAGTGCAATTTTTCTCCGTTGACAGAAGAAATGTAGAGCCGCTTGACGAGACGGGTTACTGGGATGCTGAACCTATTAACAAAAGAGGCCAAAATAAAATTTCCTGCAGAACCAGAGTCCAAGAAGGCCACAGCTGAGAAGGAGGAGTTGGCAGAAGGAGAAATCCGCACAGGCACAGTGAGACGAGGAGAAGCGGAATTCACACCAAGGGACGCCACTCCCATGTGAACAGGGTGCGTGCGTTTCCCAGACGCGGAGGCAAATAGGGCAGTCCATTAGGAAATGTTCGGTAGTAGCTCAGTACAGGCATAAGTTTTTATCTCTGCGACGAGACCTCTCTTCATGGGTCAGGCGAGACCGATCCACTTGCATAGCCTCCTCGGCGGGAGGCACAGGGGTAGATTGCAAAGGATACTGGGAGAGAGGTGCCCAGAGATCAAGGTCCTTTTCCTGGCGGAGTTCCTAGTGTCTTTCAGAAAAACGCATGTCGATGCGGGTGGCCAAATGAATAAGTTCAGACAGGTTAGCAGGAATTTCTTGTGCGGCCAGTACATCTTTGATGTTGCTGGATAAGCCTTTCTTGAAGGTCGTGCAGAGGGCCTCATTGTTCCAGGCTAGCTCAGAGGCGAGGGTACGAAACTGGATGGCGTATTCTCCTACAGAAGAACTTCCTTGGACCAGGTTCAGCAAAGCAGTCTCGGCAGAGGAGGCCCGGGCTGGTTCCTCGAAGACACTACGGACTTCAGCGAAGAAGGACTGGACAGTGGCTGTGGCAGGATCATTGCGGTCCCAGAGCGGTGTGGCCCATGACAAGGCCTTTCCAGACAAAATACTAACTACAAAAGCCACCTTAGACCGTTCTGTAGGAAATTGGTCCGACAACATCTCCAAATGTAGGGAACATTGAGACAGGAAACCACGGCAGAGTTTAGAGTCCCCATCAAATTTGTCCAGCAGGGACAAGCGGAGGTTAGGAGCGGCCACTCGCTGCGGAGGAGGTGCAGGAGCTGGCGGAGATGGTTGCTGCTGTAGCTGTGGCAGAAGTTGCTGTAGCATGGCGGTCAACTGCGACAGCTGCTGTCCTTGTTGGGCAATCTGTTGGGATTGCTGGGCGACCACCATAGATAGGTCAGCGAGACTTGGCAGCGGAACCTCAGCGGGATCCATGGCCGGATCTACTGTTAGGATTCGGCAGGCTGGAGGTGGATCCTCTGTGTCAGAGAGGGATTGGCGTGGACCGTACCGGTGGACCGGTTCTAAGTTGCTACTGGTATTCACCAGAGCCCGCCGCAAAGCGGGATGGTCTTGCTGCGGCAGTAGCAACCAGGTCGTATCCACCGGTAACGGCTCAACCTCTCTGACTGCTGAGACTGGCGTGGTACAGAAGGACAAGGCAAGAGCAAGGTTGGACGTAGCAGAAGGTCAGGGCAGGCAGCAAGGGTCGTAGTCAGGGGCAACAGCAGGTCTGGAACACAGGCTTGGGACATACACAAAATGCTTTCACTGGCACAAGGCAACAAGATCCGGCCATGCTGGGAAGGGGAAGTGAGGTTATAAAGGCGTGGAGCAGGTGGGAGCTAATTACACTGATTGGGCCAGGCACCAATTAGTGGTGCACTGGCCCTTTAAATCTCAAAGAGCTGGCGCGCGCGCGCCCTAGAGAGCGGAGCTGCGCGCGCCAGGACGTGACAGCTGGGGACCGGGACAGGTGAGCAGATTGGGATGCGACCCGCGAGCGGGCGCGTCCCGCTATGCGGATCGCATCCCCGCCGGCAGTGTCAGTGCAGCGCTCCCGGTCAGCGGGTCTGACCAGGGCGCTGCAGAGAGGAGAACGCCGCGAGTGCTCCGGGGAGGAGCAGGGACCCGGAGCGCTCGGCGTAACAGCTGTATTCATGTAAACATCTTCAATATTGCACTTAGCTGTATCCGCCAAAGCAGTTGCTGTTTTTTAATGTTCTGGCTCCAGTCACATTATCCTCAGAGATGCTACGCATTACATCTTTTCGGACTCGTCAGGGATCAGATTCCAGCGTTTTATGCATCAGTTTATATGGCGTCCGTATAAAGGACATAGTATATGCATCAATATATGCTTGATCATAAGTAATTCACATTGGAGGAATCCAAATGCATAAAGTGCACTAATTTAATTTGAATAGTGTGTTAAGCAACACTGTGAACTGTTACCACCGCAATACGGAGCCAACAACTAGTAGGCGAGAGCGGTAGCTGGTGGCGGCCATTTCACTATTTATTTGATATCACGTTTTTATTTTTAATTGCCAAATAATTTTAATATAAAGAAGATAAAAGCAAAGTTTTAAAGGTTTCCTATTTTTCTATCTATTTTTTGTAGTATCATTATCATCAGTATCATCTGCACTACATGCCTGTACCAACAGGTTATTTACTAAATATTTTTTATTCTGAAGGTCCATACCGTTACAACAATACCCAAATTATAGCTTTTATAAGGTTTTACTTCTTTAAAAATATTATAACTTTTAGTACGAAAATTAGCATGTTTAAAATTGCCCTCTTCTGACCCCTATAATTTTTTTTCTGTATACAGGGATGTGTGAGGGATAACTTTTTGCCCCTTAATCTAAAGTTTTTATCAGTCCCATTTTTGTTTTGATTGGAGTTTTTTGATTGCTTTTTATAAAAAAATTTAGGGTATACAAAGTGACAAAAAATACATAATTGTTTACTTTGGTATTTTTTTACTTTATTGACCATGCAGTTTAATTAACTTCATATTTTTATATACAGCCTATGGCTGGACCTCACAGGCTGCCGTACTAGGCACATAGGAGGCCATCAGCTGGCCTCCTGCTGCCATGGCAACCCAAGAGACCCTGCGATTGTATCGCGGGATCGCCGTTAGTGAACAGGACTGATGACCGCATCTATGGGGTTAATGCTGCTGAGACGGCATGACCTTGTCTCTGCAGCTGCGGCGGGACTCTAGTTGTGTCTGAGAGCTGGGTTCTGCCGGTGCACTCCTGCAGTGCATCGCACTGAGCAGGATATCGCCAGGACGTATTCATACTTTCAGTTGCAATAACATGTAGGCAACTGGGACGTATTAATACGTCCTGGGGCAGGAAGCAGTTAATGCCGGTCATCACCGCGATTGGTGATGTCCAGCATTAGCCACGTGTCCTGACATCCCGCTCTCATGCGCACTCAGCTTCTAGAAGATAGTACATGTACACCATGCAGCCTTAATGGGTTAAACACCGCGAGTATGTCCTTGATCCATCCTTGTGGTATATTCTTATACAATTTCCTGCAATTCTGATACAAGTGTAAAAAATAATATTGCACTGTGAAGTCACAATGGGGCATTGTGATTTCATATTCTTATACTGTGATGTCACAATCGGGGATTGTAATATCATAATGGGGAACTGTGCCACATTCATACATTGTGATGTCACATTTCAGTATCAAGCATGAGAATGCATCTGCAATGTGAAACAGTTGTTGCTGAAACCATGATGACCATCTAACGTCTTTGTGAACCTGCTGCAGGCTTTGAATGGATTTAGAATATAGTCTGTTGAATTTATGCATAGTGGTGAGTGCAACTGTTGTTTGTTTTTGGAATTGCTACAAAAGACTTGTAGATTCCATGAGCAGAGTTCTACAGTCACGCTACTAAAGTCTCTTCCTGCTTCCTTTTTTCTTTTTACCTGTTAAACTACTAATCTCATCAGGTAGTACTATCTGTGTTTCTGCCCCTAAACTGCATAATGGAGCATTGTAATGTCACTTTCAGACATTGTACACAGTGGGTTACTATGATGTCGCAATGGGGAATTGTGATGACACTATGGAGCACTGTGATATGAAGATGATGTTTACTGACATTAAAAAATAGTGTAGGCATTCAAACAATAATGCTGGGTTTTAATCCTCCATCCACATCTTTATGAAGACTGGAGGCATTACTTTAAGGATGCTTGCACTTCTTTTATGTCAATAAACATTTAAGTTCTTTTTGCTGTTGTCAAATCTGCCTCTTTCAGTTTATGTGATTGCTGGCAGACTGACTTTGTATCTACCTAATGCTGATATTGATAGCAGATTTTTGTGCTGTTGGACTTTTTTTTTCACTGGGGCACTGTGATGTTACATTCAGACATTGTAATGTCACAATAGGGATTGTGGTGTCACACAATAGGAATTGTGATGTCACATTCAGACATTTAAAGTCACAATGGTGCATTGTGATGGGAAATTTTGATGTCACCCATGGGTATTGTGATGTTACAATGTTGCACTGTGATGTCACATTTAGATATTGTAACATCACAAAGGGGCATAATGATGACAAAAAGGAGAATTGTGATGTCACATTCAGTCATTGTGATGAAAAAATTGGGGATTATGATGTCACAATTGGGGATGGGGTACTCTAATGTCACAATGAAGAATTCTGATGTCACATTTAGACACTGTAATGTCACAATGGGGAATTCTGATGTCAAAATTGTGATGTGATTGTGATGTCAAAATTGGGCACTGTGATGTTCTATTCAGACATTGTAATGTCCTATTCGAGCATTGTGATGTAACAGTGGGACATGTGATTTAACATGCACATATTGTGATGTCACAATCAGGCATTGTGCTGTCACATAGGGATATTATGTTGTCACATTCAGGCATTGTGATGTCACAATTGGGAATTGTGGTGTCACAATAAGGTAACTGATGTCACATTTGACTACTGTGATTTCACAATCAGGGATTGTGATGACATAATCAGGAATTGTTATGTCACATGGGGCACCAACAGCACCAAAGAATGCCTTGTTGGTCTATAGAGTCTGTGGGGTGCATGGTAAGCCGGTAAGTTGCCATTACAATATATTATATATTATCTGTTGGACTCTCTTTGGAATCTTACAATACACTTGAAGTTCAAAGCCTTAATTTATTGGTATCCAAATGCAAGAAAGTTTGATATTTCAACCCCATTTGGTCTTAGTCAGGCATGCTTGACAAAGACCAATGGGTTTTAAACATCCCTTTTTTGTATTTGGATATTGTCGCACTGTTAGGATTCGGCAGGCTGGATGTGGATCCTCTGTGTCAGCGAGGGATTGGCGTGGACCGTGTCAGTGGACCGGTTCTAGGTTGCTACTGGTATCCACCAGAGCCCGCCGCAAAGCGGGATGGTCTTGCTGCGGCGGTAGCAACCAGGTCATATCCACCGGCAACGGCTCAACCTCGCTGACTGCTGAGAAGGCGTGGGACAGAAGGACTAGACAGAGGCAAGGTCAGACGTAGCAGAAGGTCGGGGCAGGCGGCAAGGTTCGTAGTCAATGGAGATAGCAAAAGGTCAGGAACACTGGTAAGGCAAACACTGTAAACGCTTTCTCTAGGCACAAGGGCAACAAGATCCAGCAAGGAAGGGATGGGGAAGTGAGGTTATATAGACAGGTGCACAGGTGGAAGCTAATCATACTGATTGGGCCAGGCACCAATCATTGGTGCACTGGCCCTTTAAATCTTAGAGAGCTGGCTAGGACGTGACAGCCAGGACGTGACAGCCGGGGACCGGGACAGGTGAGTGACTTGGGATGCGATTCGCGAGCGGGCGCATCCCGCTATGCAAATCGCATCCCCGCTGGCAGTGTCAGTGCAGTGCAGCGGGTCTGACCGGGGCGCTGCAGAGAGAGGAACGCCGCGAGTGCTCCGGGGAGGAGCAGGGACCCGGAGCGCTCGGCGTAACAGTGCCCCCCCCTTAGGTCTCCCCCTCTTTTTTGTCCGGTTGTCGCTTCACATGGGACAAGGACATTGGGAGCGATTGTAGAGTTTCCTTCTGGAAGACAGAGAAGTCCTGGGTATACTCATCAAAGGCAGGCAGTTCAGAAGGAGTGAGAATGGGGAGGGGGGGCAGAGGGTGAAGCTTGGCACGGGGCAGAGTGTTACCAGGACGGGGGCTATGAGGAGGCAAAATCTCTGCTCGTTTATTGCAAAAAACCTCGGCATAGTCCTGATAGGCCTTGGGGAGACCAGGTATAGGAGGAGACACTGAGGTTTGACTGACGGGACTGGGAGCAGACGTGAGGCATTTTTTGTGGCAAGAAGCACCCCAGCTCTTGATCTCCCCGGTGGTCCAGTCAAGGGTAGGAGAGTGGCGTTGGAGCCATGGCAGACCGAGGAGGACTTCAGAGGTGCAGTTGGGCAAAACAAAAAGTTCAATTTTTTCGTGATGCAGTCCAATGCTCATGAGCAGGGGTTCTGTGCGGTAACGCACAGTGCAGTCCAATTTTACTCCGTTGACCGAGGAAATGTAGAGCGACTTGACGAGAGGGGTCACAGGGATGTTGAACTTATTAACAAAAGAGGCCAAAATGAAATTTCCCGCAGAACCAGAGTCCAAGGAGGCCACAGCTGAGAAGGAGGAGTTGGCAGAAGGAGAAATCCGCACGGGCACAGTGAGACGTGGAGAAGCAGACTTCATACCAAGAGATGCCACTCCCACGTGAGCTGGGTGCGTGCGTGCGTTTCCCAGACGTGGAGGACGAATAGGGCAATCCACCAAGAATGTTCGGTACTAGCGCAGTACAGACATAAATTTTTATCTCTGCGGCGAGTCCTCTCTTCAAGGGTCAGACGAGACCGATCCACTTGCATAGCCTCCTCGGCAGGAGACACAGGGGTAGATTGCAAAGGATACTGTGATAGAGGTGCCCAGAGATCAAGGTCTTTTTCCTGGCGGAGCTCCCGGTGTCTTTCAGAAAAACGCATGTCAATGCAGGTGGCCAAATGGATAAGTTCATGCAGGTTGGCAGGAATTTCTCGTGCGCCCAGCACATCCTTGATGTTACTGGATAGGCCTTTTTTAAAGGTCGCGCAGAGGCCCTCGTTGTTCCAAGATAATTCAGAGGCGAGGGTACGAAATTGTATGGCGTATTCGCCTACAGAAGAATTTCCCTGGACCAGGTTCAGCAAGGCAGTTTCGGCAGAAGAAGCTCGGGCTGGTTCCTCGAAGACACTACGAACCTCAGCGAAGAAGGACTGTACAGTGGCAGTGACAGGATCATTGCGGTCCCAGAGCGGTGTGGCCCATGACAGGGCCTTCCCAGACAGGAGACTAACCACGAAAGCCACCTTCGACCGTTCTGTAGGAAATTGGTCCGACAACATCTCCAAATGTAGGGAACATTGTGACAGGAAACCATGGCAGAGTCTAGAGTCCCCATCAAATTTGTCCGGCAGGGACAAGTGGAGGCCAGGAGCGGGCACTCGCTGCGGAGGAGGTGCAGGAGCTGGCGGAGGAGATAATTGCTGCTGTAGCTGTGGCAGAAGTTGCTGTAGCATGGCGGTCAACTGCGACAGCTGCTGTCCTTGTTGGGCGAACTGTTGTCCAAGTTGCTCTATCTGTTGAGACTGCTGGGCGACCACCGTGGTAAGGTCAGCGACAACTGGCAGCGGGACCTCAGCGGGATCCATGGCCGGATCTACTGTTAGGATTCGGCAGGCTGGATGTGGATCCTCTGTGTCAGCGAGGGATTGGCGTGGACCGTGTCGGTGGACCGGTTCTAGGTTGCTACTGGTATTCACCAGAGCCCGCCGCAAAGCGAGAAGGTCTTGCTGCGGCGGTAGCAACCAGGTTGTATCCACTGGCAGAGGCTCAACCTCGCTGACTGCTGAGAAGGCATGGGACAGAAGGACTAGACAGAGGCAAGGTCAGACGTAGCAGAAGGTCAGGGCAGGCGGCAAGGTTCGTAGTCAATGGAGATAGCAAGAGGTCAGGAACACTGGTGAGGCAAACACTGTAAACGCTTTCTCTAGGCACAAGGGCAACAAGATCCGGCAAGGAAGGGAAGGGGAAGTGAGGTTATATAGAAAGGTGCACAGGTGGAAGCTAATCAGACTGATTGGGCCAGGCACCAATCATTGGTGCACTAGCCCTTTAAATCTTAGAGAGCTGGCGCGCGCGCCCTAAGGAGCGGAGCCGCGCCCGCCAGGACGTGACAGCCGGGGACCGGGACAGGTGAGTGACTTGGGATGCGATTCGCGAGCGGGCACGTCCCGCTATGCGAATCGCATCCCCGCCGGCAGTGTCAGTGCAGCGCTCCCGGTCAGCGGGTCTGACTGGGGTGCTGTAGAGAGAGGAACGCCGCGAGCGCTCCGGGGAGGAGCAGGGACCCGGAGCGCTCGGCGTAACACGCACTTTCTCTTTGGAATGGGGCATTGTGGTGTCACAATAGGGCATTGTGATGTCATATTCAGGCATTTATCATTGTAAGTGTAAGTGAAGCATTTTTCTACACCTTTTTTGTGTGGTGGTAAAGTGTAGGAGCACCAAATTTATTAAATTTGATAAATTTTGTGCAAGTCACAGTTTCTGAAATTTCTCTCTTCACATTCACCTAAAAGCTAAGCTAAGTCTGGGCTGATGTAGTTTTAGAGACTTTTCAGTGGCTTTGCGCCTTTTTTGCGCCTTATCACAAAAAGATGCAGTTCATAAATCCCTTCCATATCATGTGTATTGCCAAAATCAGTGGATTGCAACTCAAAATCAGCAGAAATGTGTAAACTATTAGGCGCAAAAAAGGCGCAAATAAACCGTGATTGTGCCTTTTTTTGCGCCTTTTCTAGACACAAAAATCAGTCATGGGGTGTGGAAATAAAAAAAAAAAAAACTACTTGTCCAAGGGACTAAAGCGGAACACAATCTACTTGTCCCTCAAGAAAATCCACTTGTCCTGGTAGATGAAATAATTTCAACCAAAATAGTACGATCCACCCCACTAGACCTCCAGGGATGGATATAAGATCCTTTAGACACTGCTGTCAACTTAGACAGCGGTGATCTAATGGTTTAATAGCGGCCACGGTGATCGCAGCATGCCAGGCTATTAGCGGTCGGAGAGCTGTAGCTAGATCCTTTTACACCGGAGGCAAGCCCAGAAAATTGCCCCCCCCCCATCTGACCCCCATAACGCCAATTTTTCCATATACAGGGATGTATGAGGGTAATCTTATGTGCCGTGATCTGTAGTTTTTATCGGAACCATTTATTATCAGAACTTTTATAAGGAAAGGGGCTTATTCACATATATACGCACTTTTTAAAATATTTTAATCACTATTCTTCAGTCTTCATAGGGACTTATATATGGAGTCTTTTGATTGCAAAACACTGAACGCTGTGTTACTGGGGGGGGGGGGGAGTTCTGCTTCTCCAGTTTATGTGGTGCCTTTTATTTACTCTAATTTATGTGTCAGAAAATGCTGGAAGTTGCATTTAGTTACTAGATAACTACCAGCATGCCCTGATACAGCCTATGGTTGAGTGGGTGTTGCAGCATGTTGCACTGTATAGTAGTACAGTTAAGGTTATTGTGTAACATGCTGGGAGTTGTAGTTTTGGTTTGTGTCAGCTGCAGAGCCATAGGCTGTGTCAAGGAATACTGGGAATTACAGTTAGTAACTACAACACCCAGCATGCCCTGATGCAGCCTATGGCTCTGCAGGTGACACGAACCAAAACTACAACTCCCAGCATGTTACACTTTATAGTTCTACAGTTTAGGTTATGGTGCCACATGCTGGGAGTTGTAGTTTTGGTTCTGGTGTGTTTGCGTGCATCCGTGGGGCTCTTGGTCGGCGGCGAGTATGAAGGGTGGGATTCTGGGGGTGCAATTCAGTGCGGGCTGCCAGAAAACACTAAAAATAAATAAAATTATATAGCCCAACTGGCAGCACTTGTACAAAACATACATGTACAAAACATACATGTATACACATATCATACATACACATATCCATACACCGGCCACTGCCCCCTATATCATACATTACATACATCATACATACAGACACATCATACATACACCTGCCCCCCCCCACATCATACATTACATACATACACACATCATACATAGTCATAATACATACACCCGCTGCTGCCCCCTCATCATACATTACATACACACATACACCATACACACATCATATGTACACATACACTCACACCATAAATATACACCATACATTTACACACATCATACATACACCTGCCACTGCCCCCTATATCATACATTTCATACATTACATACATACATCATACATATGCACACATCATACATACACCTGCCGCTGCCCCCTATATCATACATTACATACACACATCACACATACCATACACACATCATATATACACATGACACATACTCCATACATATGCACACATTATACATACACCCGCCGCTGCCCACCCCACATCATACACAACCATACACATATATACACATGACACATACATATGCACACATCATACATACACCCCCCTAATCATACATTACATACATATACAACCACCCTTGCCGCCGCCTGCATGCTCGGCCTCCTCACCTGAGCCGATGTGAGGCATCTCCCACCCTTGACTGGACCACCGGGGAGATCAAGAATTGGGGTCCTGCTTGCCGCAAGAAATGCCTCACGTCTGCTCCCAGTCCCGTCTGACTGGCCTCAGTGTCTCCTCCTGTGCCTGGCCTCCCCAGGGCCTATCAGGACTGTGCAGTGCCTCCTCATAGCCCCCGTCCTGGTGACACTCTGCCCCGTGACAAGCTTCACCCTCTGCCCCCCCTCCCCATTCCCACTTCTTCCGGATTACCGGCCGCTGATGTAGCTACCCAGGACTGTTTTTTGTTCCGGAAGGAAACTCAAGAGTCACCCCCTATGTTCTCTTCTCAGTTAAAGGGACAAGGAGACAAAGAGAGGGGGAGACCTAAGGGGGGGGGTACTGTTACTCGCGGCGTTCTCCTCTCTGCAGCGCCCCGGTCAGACCCGCTGACCGGGAGCGCTGCACTGACATTCGCGATGGGGATGAGATTCGCATAGCGGGACGCGCCCGCTCGCAAATCGCATCCCAAGCCACTTACCCGTCCCGGTCCCAGGCTGTCATGTTCTGGCGCGCGCTCCTCCGCTCTCTAGGGCGCGCGCGCCAGCTCTCTAAGATTTAAAGGGCCAGTGATTGGTGCCTGGCCCAATCAGTCTAATTAGCTTCCACCTGCTCCCTGTGTATATTACCTCACTTCCCCTGCACTTCCTTGCCGGATCTTGTTGCCTTGTGCCAGAGAAAGCGTTAGTGTTGTCCAAAGCCTTTGTTCCAGATCTTCTGCTATCCTCATTGACTACGAACCTTGCCGCCTGCCCTGACCTTCTGCTACGTCTGACCTTGCCTCTGTCTAGTCCTTCTGTTCCACGCCTTCTCAGCAGTCATCGAGGTTGAGCCGTTGCCGGTGGATACGACCTGGTTGCTACCGCAGCAGCAAGACCATCCCGCTTTGTGGCGGGCTCTGGTGAAAACCAGTAGCAACCCTAGAACCGGTCCACCGACACGGTCCACGCCAATCCCTCACTGACACAGTGGATCCACATCCAGCTAGCCAAATCATAACAATAGCTACTATCGCATTTGATAAATACATGACCACTGCAAAGTAAAAAAAATAATAATAATAAATTACTACGTGAGCAGATTTCAGAAATGTGCTTTGTAATAAGCAAAAATCAAAAATGTATAGAAAAGTTGCACGTGCGCAAGTACTTGCGACTTTTTTTTCTTACGCCAAAAAATCTACAACGGAGCTTGATGAATCTCCTTCATAAAGATCTGATAGTTGTGGGTCCCATCTCAGGATCCCACACTTACATAAATTACCACCTCTGTAGTCATACGTCACATGGATGCCCGAACAAGTGACCCGAATGACCGGAATCGCAGCAGATCGTTCGCGTGAATTCGCGAGTGCTCTGCTTCGATCGCCGACATGTGGGGGTCCCTGGACCCCCCTCAACATTTGCACGGCATGCCTGCTGAACGATTTCAGCAGGCATGCCGTTCCGATCTCTGCCCAGCGCGCGGCAGGGATCGGAAAACGCCAGGGCGTAACATTACGCCCTTGGTCCTTAAGGGGTTAAATACCCCCTCCCCAAACACACTGCCCCCATCATATACGGGCTGCACATTACATTTTACATCCTGTATGCAAACTAAATCAGGAAATGCAGTCTGGAGTGCTGAGGTGGCCAATGCCACCTGGCCAGTGCCTTAGCCAATCATAGCCCATCTCACACTGAACTGCTTTGGGCTGTGTGTAGCAGAGTGAAGAAGGAAGTTCTCCCCTGTATGGCTTCAGATGATGTCACGCCTGCTGGGGAACACCCCTTCCCAGTCTGTGAATCTGACTGAGACTGAGCATAAAATACAGAGCAGGGTAGAAATCTAAAAAAATAATAAAAAATAAAGGCAGGGGGTGGTTTATCATGATGGGACAGTGAACTGGGAGGATTATAAAATGTAACAAGATCATGACAGGTACTCTTTAAACCTTTTTTTTAGTTATTTGAAGAACAAAATGTTGTTATAATTCAACTAAGCATTAAAGGGGTATTCAAGGATTTATTTATTTTTGACTGTGCTACAGGGGCTGTAAAGTTAGTGTAGTTCATAATATAGTGTCTGTACCTGTGTGTGATGGTTTTCTCACAATTCTTCTGTGATTTTCACCCCAATATTTATTTTTAACAGCATACAAAATGACTGTTGTCTCAGATTTTTCCCAACTTGCAATGAGGCCGAGACCTGACTCACTAGTCAGCTGATGACAGGGAGCCTGTCTGTTTCAATGGGTGGAGTGATTGCTTGGTGGGAGAGAGATCAATCTGCAACAGCTGTAGGCACCCTGATTGAAAACCACACTGATTTGAATGGATGCAGCTCATTTATGTTTCAATGGGTGGGGTGGCTGATGTGTGGGAGGGAGAAAGATGGAATTGTGGGATTCGTAGTCAAAAAAAGAAAAGTCAAACAGAAAATACTAGTTCACAAACAGCTAGCCACAGTGTTAAGGTAATCATCACAACATAGCAATTTAGCCCCAAGACAAGCGCAGATCCTTCCTAAGCATGTCCATTACTGCCTGCTAGGTACATACTAAAATCACCTTACGGTGGATAGCCCCTTTAAATACTTTACATGTGCCATCTTGCTGCTAATGCGCTTATACTTTCTTCCTATAAAGCTGCATTCCCCCCCCCCCCCCCCCCCCCCCATCAGTAGGTTTTTGAGGGTGGGGTCAGTATTAAACACTGGCAGATGATGTTTAAATATATTTTTTTACTTCATTAAAGTCCCTACTAAACTCTGAAACAAATGACACCGCAGATCCACTCTTGTTCAGGGGAAAAAGTAATTTATGCACTTTAGGCAGAGCATTGAGTGGGTAAACGGTTCTTTAAGGTCTCCCATATAGGGTTGATTTTACTCTAACTTGCACAAACTTAGACCATATTCGTGAGCTTCAGTCGACAATCCATTAATGCTCCATTCCACTCTGTCAAAAGCGCTTCTTCTACTATACCTATAGATGTTTAAATATAGTAAAGCTCATGTTGCACTCTTTCAGTTGAGCCCTATTCATGAGAAGTACAGTTAGCAAGCCAATACTTGAATGTGCATGAAACGTTTCAATTCAACAATATGTCTTTGTTTCCTTATATCCATCACCTGTACATACAATAAAGCATATAGTACATTAGCCTGCATGTATCCTAGCAGTATACACATGCAAACCCTTGGGCAAAGAATTAATTACAGAGGGGAACACAACAGACACATCCATATAATTACTGGAGAGAACACTGTGCAATCCGATCACTCCGAGGAGAACAGGAAGAGCGCACACAAAACAACATCATATAACTTCTTTCTAGTTAATTCTGAATAGATCCCTAAATTCAAAACACATAATCTCCCTGAGAGACAAACATAGGAGTCTGCATGGAATAGTTGACTAGGCAACCAAAGTATTCCGACTTATTTAGCAAAATCTGTTGCCAAAGTATATTAAAGAAGGTTTAATTTATTAAAAGAAAAACACTAGTGGCATGTATGAAAAAAAGCACAAAAAGCATTGTGTTGTTTCTATAACTATTTACGGAAAGGCTGTGTGCTATAAGAAGTCAATGAATCATATGTACAGGTTTGTAAAAGGGGATAGCATGGGAAAACACTGCCATTTCACATGTGACCCCAGGAACATTAGGAATCTTTTTTTCTTTTTAATTCTCCATGGTCATTGCAGAGTGAGTCTGGGTAGTCATGGAGTTGAGGCTATTTCTATATTTTCATACGTAGATGACTGTTGAGTGGATGTTACTTTCACTGTCTATATGTTTTATACAGGCCAGCAATTGTTTCCATGTCACAAAGGAGAAATATTTAAAGGGGTACTCTGCTGCTAGACATCTTATCCCCTATCCAAGGGAAGTCCAACTGCTGGGGACCCACATGATCTCCCGCAGCACCCAGCATTCTCAACTCCTTAAGTACCACAGGTTTTTCTGTTTTTTCACTTTCGTTTTTTCCTCCTCACCTTTTAAAAATCATAACCCTTTCAATTTTGTACCTAAAAATCCATATTATGGCTTATTTTTTGCGCCACCAATTCTACTTTGCATTTACATCAGTCATTTTACCCAAAAATCTACAGCGAAAGGGAAAAAAATAATCATTGTGCAACGAAATTGAAGAAAAAACTTTTGGGGGCTTCCGTTTCTACGCAGTATATATTTAGGTAAAAATGACACCTTCTCTTTATTCTGTAGGTCCATACGATTAAAATGATACCCTACTTATATAGGTTTGATTTTGTCGTACTTCTGGAAAAAATCATAACTACTTGCAGGAAAATTTATATGTTTAAAATTGTCATCTTCTGACCCCTATAACTTTTTTATTTCACAGTGTATGGGGTATGAGGGTTCATTTTTTGCGCCGTGATCTGAAAATTTTAGCGGTACCATTTTTGTATTGATCGGACTTTTTGATCGCTTTTTGTTCATTTTTTCATTATATAAAAAGTGACCAAAATACGTTATTTTGGACTTTGGAATTTTTCTGCACATACGCCATTGACCGTGCGGTTTTATTAAGGATATATTTTTACAGTTCGGACATTTATGCACGCGGTGATACCACATATGTTTATATTAATTTTTATTTACATGTTTTGTTTTTTTAATGGGAAAAGGGGGATGATTTGGACTTTTATTAGGAAAAGGGTTAAATCACATTCATTAACCTTTTTTTACACTTTTTTTTGCAGTGTTATAGCTCCCATAGGGGGCTATGACACTGCACACACTGATCTTTTACACTGCCATAGCTTTGCATTGATCAGTGTTATCGGCGGTTGATTGCTCAAGCCTGCATCTCAGGCTTGGAGCAATCAATCGCCGAACGGACGCTCTGGAGGAAGGTAAGAGGACCTCTGCTCACGTCCTAGCTGATCAGGACACCGCATTTTCACTGAGCAGCTGGGAAGCTTCTACTTTCGTTTTAGACACGGCGTTCAACATGTCGCCTCCCATAGACATGAATGAAGGGGGTGTAGTGTGACAGCACGAGGGGGCGTGGCCGTGATGTCGCAATCACGGCCACCGACTCCAAACGTTCTGAACATTATGTTCAGAACACTGAAGCACCGGAGTACCCCTTCGAGAATATGTCTGCCAGGTGGAGTATAGTTCCCCCACATTAGATGCAGTATAGTTCCCCACATTAGGTGCAGTATAGTTCCCCCACATTAGGTGCAGTATAGTTCCCCTACATTAGGTGCAGTATAGTTCCCCCACATTAGGTGCAGTATAGTTCCCCACATTAGATGCAGTATAGATCCCCACATTTGGTGCAGTATAGTTCCCCCACATTAGGTGCAGTATAGTTCCCCACATTAGATGCAGTATAGTTTCCTACATTAGGTGCAGTATAGCTCTCCACATTACGTGCAGTATAGTTCCCCACATTTGGTGCAGTATAGTTCCCCCACATTAGGTGCAGTATAGTTCCCCACATTAGATGCAGTATAGTTCCCCACATTAGGTGCAATATGGTTCTCCACATTAGGTGCAGTACAGTTCCCCCACATTAGGTGCAGTATAGCTCCCCCACATTAGGTGCAGTATAGCCCCACATTAGAAAGAAGCAGGTTCCCCACATTAGGTAGTAGCAGGCTCCCCACATTAGGTAGTAGCAGGTTCCCCAAATTCGGTAGCATTGTCGTAGTCCCCAACTCACACACACAGACTATAGCTCTCCACATTAAGTGCAGTATAGTTCCCCCCATTAGGTGCAGTATAGCTCTCCACATTAAGTGCAGTATAGTTCTCCACATTAGGTGCAGTATAGTTCCCCACATTAGGTGCAGTATAGTTCCCCACATTAGGTGCCATATAGTTCCCCACATTAGGTGCAGTATAGTTCTCCACATTAGGTACCATATAGTTCCCCACATTAGGTGCAGTATAGTTCTCCACATTAGATGCAGTATAGTTCCCCACAATAGGTGCCATATAGTTCCCCACATTAGGTGCAGTATAGTTCCCCACATTAGGTGCAGTATAGTTCCCCACATTAGGTGCAGTATAGCTCCCCCACATTAGGGGCAGTATAGTTCCCCCACATTAGGTGCCATATAGTTTCCCACATTAGGTGCAGTATAGTTTTCCACATTAGGTGCAGTATAGTTCTCCAGATTAGGTGCAGTATAGCTCTCCACATTAGGTTGGCAGTATAGTTCTCCACATTAGGTGCAGTATAGCTCTCCACATTAGGTTGGCAGTACAGTTCCCCCACATTAGGTGCAGTATAGCTCTCCACATAAGGTGCAGTATAGTTCCCCACATTAGGTGCAGTATAGTTCCCCCCCCCATTAGGTGAGGTATAGCTCTCCACATTAGGTGAAGTATAGTTCCCCCACATTAGGTGCAGTATAGTTCCCCCACATTAGGTGCAGTATAGCTCTGCACATTAGGTGCAGTAAAGCTCTCCACATTAGGTGCAGTATAGTTCCCCCCCCCCATTAGGTGCAGTATAGCTCTCCACATTAGGTGCTGTATAGTTGCCCCACATTAGGTGCAGTATAGTTCTCCACATTAGGTGCCATATAGTTCCCCACATTAGGTGCAGTATAGTTCTCCACATTAGGTGCAGTATAGCTCTCCACATTAGGTTGGCAGTATAGTTCCCCACATTAGGTGCAGTATAGCTCTCCACATTAGGTGCAGTATAGCTCCCCACATTAGGTGCAGTATAGTTCCCCCCCCCCCCCCACATTAGGTGAGGAATAGCTCTCCACATTAGGTGCAGTATAGTTCCTCCACATTAGGTGCAGTATAGCTCTCCACATTAGGTGCAGTATAGTTCCCCCACATTAGGTGCAGTATAGCTCTCCACATTAGGTGCAGTATAGTCCCCCCCCCCCCTTAGGAGCAGTATAGCTCTCCACATTAGGTGCAGTATAGTTGCCCCACATTAGGTGCAGTATAGCTCTCCACATTAAGTGCAGTATAGTTCTCCACATTAGGTGCAGTATAGTTCCCCACATTAGGTGCACTATAGTTCCCCCCCCCCCCATTAGGAGCAGTATAGCTCTCCACATTAGGTGCAGTATAGTTGCCCCACATTAGGTGCAGTATAGCTCTCCACATTAAGTGCAGTATAGTTCTCCACATTAGGTGCAGTATAGTTCTCCACATTAGGTGCAGTATAGTTCCCAACATTAGGTGCCATATAGTTCCCCACATTAGGTGCAGTATAGTTCTCCACATTAGGTGCAGTATAGCTCTCGGCATTAGGTTGGCAGTATAGTTCCCCACATTAGATGCAGTATAGTTCCCCACATTAGGTGCCAGATAGATCCCCACATTAGGTGCAGTATAGTTCCCCACATTAGGTGCAGTATAGCTCCCCCACATTAGGTGCAGTATAGTTCCCCACATTAAGTGCAGTATAGCTCCCCCACATTAGGTGCAGTACAGTTCCCCACATTAGGTGCAGTATAGCTCCCCACATTAGGTGCCGTATAGTTCCCCACATTAGGTGCAGTATAGCTCTCCACATATGGTGATGTATAGTTCCCCCATATTAGGTGCAGTATAGTTCCCCACATTAAGTGCAGTATAGCTCCCCCACATTAGGTGCAGTACAGTTCCCCACATTAGGTGCAGTATAGCTCCCCACATTAGGTGCCGTATAGTTCCCCACATTAGGTGCAGTATAGCTCTCCACATATGGTGATGTATAGTTCCCCCACATTAGGTGCAGTACAGTTCCCCACATTAGGTGCAATATAGCTCCCCACATTAGATGCAGTATAGTTCCCCCACATTAGGTGCAGTATAGTTCCCCCACATTAGATGCAGTATAGTTCCCCACATTAGGTGCAGTATAGTTCCCCCACATTAGGTGCAGTATAGTTCCCCACATTAGGTGCAGTATAGTTCCCCCACATTAGGTGCAGTATAGTTCCCCACATTAGATGCAGTATAGTTCCCCACATTTGGTGCAGTATAGTTCCCCCACATTAGGTGCAGTATAGTTCCCCACATTAGATGCAGTATAGTTTTCCACATTAGGTGCAGTATAGTTACCCCCCATTAGGAGCATTATGGCTCTCCACATTAGGTGCAGTATAGTTGCCCCACATTAGGTGCAGTATAGCTCTCCACATTAAGTGCAGTATAGTTCTCCACATTAGGTGAAGTATAGTTCCCCACATTAGGTGCAGTATAGTTCCCCACATTAGGTGCCATATAGTTCCCCACATTAGGTGCAGTATAGTTCTCCACATTAGGTGCAGTATAGCTCTCCGCATTAGGTTGGCAGTATAGTTCCCCACATTAGATGCAGTATAGTTCCCCACATTAGGTGCCATTTAGATCCCCACATTAGGTGCAGTATAGTTCCCCACATTAGGTGCAGTATAGTTCCCCACATTAGGTGCAGTATAGCTCCCCCACATTAGGTGCAGTATAGCTCCCCCACATTAGGTGCAGTATAGCTCCCCCACATTAGGTGCAGTATAGCTCCCCCACATTAGGTGCAGTACAGTTCCCCACATTAGGTGCAGTATAGCTCCCCACATAAGGTGCAGTATAGTTCCCCACATTAGATGCAGTATAGTTCCCCACATTAGGTGCCATATAGATCCCCACATTAGGTGCAGTATAGTTCCCCACATTTGGTGCAGTATAGCTCCCCCACATTAGGTGCAGTATAGTTCCCCACATTAAGTGCAGTATAGCTCCCCCACATTAGGTGCAGTACAGTTCCCCACATTAGGTGCAGTATAGCTCCCCACATTAGGTGCCGTATAGTTCCCCACATTAGGTGCCGTATAGCTCTCCACATTTGGTGCAGTATAGTTCCCCACATTAGGTGCAGTACAGTTCCCCACATTAGGTGCAATATAGCTCCCCACATTAGGTGCAGTATAGTTCCCCACATTTGGTGCAGTATAGTTCCCCCACATTAGGTGCAGTATGGTTCCCCCACATTAGATGCAGTAGAGTTCCCCACATTAGGTGCAGTATAGTTCCCCCACATTAGGTGCAGTATAGTTCCCCCACATTAGGTGCAGTATAGTTCCCCACATTAGATGCAGTATAGTTCCCCCACATTAGGTGCAGTATAGTTCCCCACATTAGATGCAGTATAGTTTCCCACATTAGGTGCAGTATAGTTCCCCCCCATTAGGAGCATTATAGCTCTCCACATTAAGTGCAGTATAGTTCTCCCCATTAGGTGCAGTATATTTCCCCAGATTAGGTGCAGTATAGTTCCCCACATTAGGTGCCATATAGTTCCCCACATTAGGTGCAGTATAGTTCTCCACATTAGGTGCAGTATAGCTCTCCGCATTAGGTTGGCAGTATAGTTCCCAACATTAGATGCAGTATAGTTCCCCACATTAGGTGCCATTTAGATCCCCACATTAGGTGCAGTATAGTTCCCCACATTAGGTGCAGTATAGTTCCCCACATTCGGTGCAGTATAGCTCCCCCACATTAGGTGCAGTATAGCTCCCCCACATTAGGTGCAGTATAGTTCCCCCACATTAGGTGCAGTATAGCTCCCCCACATTAGGTGCAGTACAGTTCCCCACATTAGGTGCAGTATAGCTCCCCACATTAGGTGCAGTATAGTTCCCCACATTAGGTGCAGTATAGCACTCCACATTTGGTGCAGTATAGTTCCCCACATTAGGTGCAGTACAGTTCCCCACATTAGGTGCAATATAGCTCCCCACATTAGGTGCAGTATAGTTCCCCACATTTGGTGCAGTATAGTTCCCCCACATTAGGTGGAGTATAGTTCCCCCACATTAGATGCAGTATAGTTCCCCACATTAGGTGCAGTATAGTTCCCCCACATTAGGTGCAGTATAGTTCCCCCACATTAGGTGCAGTATAGTTCCCCCACATTAGGTGCAGTATAGTTCCCCACATTAGATGCAGTATAGTTCCCCACATTTGGTGCAGTATAGTTCCCCCACATTAGGTGCAGTATAGTTCCCCAAATTAGATGCAGTATAGTTTCCTACATTAGGTGCAGTATAGCTCTCCACATTACGTGCAGTATAGTTCCCCACATTTGGTGCAGTATAGTTCCCCCACATTAGGTGCAGTATAGTTCCCCACATTAGATGCAGTATAGTTCCCCACATTAGGTGCAATATGGTTCTCCCCATTAGGTGCAGTACAGTTCCCCCACATTAGGTGCAGTATAGCTCCCCCACATTAGGTGCAGTATAGCTCCCCACATTAGGTGCAGTATAGCTCCCCCACATTAGGTGCAGTATAGTTCCCCACATTAAGTGCAGTATAGCTCCCCCACATTAGGTGCAGTACAGTTCCCCACATTAGGTGCAGTATAGCTCCCCACATTAGGTGCCGTATAGTTCCCCACATTAGGTGCCGTATAGCTCTCCACATTTGGTGCAGTATAGTTCCCCACATTAGGTGCAGTACAGTTCCCCACATTAGGTGCAATATAGCTCCCCACATTAGGTGCAGTATAGTTCCCCACATTTGGTGCAGTATAGTTCCCCCACATTAGGTGCAGTATAGTTCCCCCACATTAGATGCAGTAGAGTTCCCCACATTAGGTGCAGTATAGTTCCCCCACATTAGGTGCAGTATAGTTCCCCCACATTAGGTGCAGTATAGTTCCCCACATTAGATGCAGTATAGTTCCCCCACATTAGGTGCAGTATAGTTCCCCACATTAGATGCAGTATAGTTTCCCACATTAGGTGCAGTATAGTTCCCCCCCATTAGGAGCATTATAGCTCTCCACATTAAGTGCAGTATAGTTCTCCCCATTAGGTGCAGTATATTTCCCCAGATTAGGTGCAGTATAGTTCCCCACATTAGGTGCCATATAGTTCCCCACATTAGGTGCAGTATAGTTCTCCACATTAGGTGCAGTATAGCTCTCCGCATTAGGTTGGCAGTATAGTTCCCAACATTAGATGCAGTATAGTTCCCCACATTAGGTGCCATTTAGATCCCCACATTAGGTGCAGTATAGTTCCCCACATTAGGTGCAGTATAGTTCCCCACATTCGGTGCAGTATAGCTCCCCCACATTAGGTGCAGTATAGCTCCCCCACATTAGGTGCAGTATAGTTCCCCCACATTAGGTGCAGTATAGCTCCCCCACATTAGGTGCAGTACAGTTCCCCACATTAGGTGCAGTATAGCTCCCCACATTAGGTGCAGTATAGTTCCCCACATTAGGTGCAGTATAGCACTCCACATTTGGTGCAGTATAGTTCCCCACATTAGGTGCAGTACAGTTCCCCACATTAGGTGCAATATAGCTCCCCACATTAGGTGCAGTATAGTTCCCCACATTTGGTGCAGTATAGTTCCCCCACATTAGGTGGAGTATAGTTCCCCCACATTAGATGCAGTATAGTTCCCCACATTAGGTGCAGTATAGTTCCCCCACATTAGGTGCAGTATAGTTCCCCCACATTAGGTGCAGTATAGTTCCCCCACATTAGGTGCAGTATAGTTCCCCACATTAGATGCAGTATAGTTCCCCACATTTGGTGCAGTATAGTTCCCCCACATTAGGTGCAGTATAGTTCCCCAAATTAGATGCAGTATAGTTTCCTACATTAGGTGCAGTATAGCTCTCCACATTACGTGCAGTATAGTTCCCCACATTTGGTGCAGTATAGTTCCCCCACATTAGGTGCAGTATAGTTCCCCACATTAGATGCAGTATAGTTCCCCACATTAGGTGCAATATGGTTCTCCCCATTAGGTGCAGTACAGTTCCCCCACATTAGGTGCAGTATAGCTCCCCCACATTAGGTGCAGTATAGCTCCCCACATTAGGTGCAGTATAGCTCCCCACATTAGGTGCAGTATAGCCCCACATTAGGAAGAAGCAGGTTCCCCACATTAGGTAGTAGCAGGCTCTCCACATTAGGTAGTAGCAGGTTCCCCAAATTCGATAGCATTGTGGTCGTCGTCGTCCCGACTCACACACATGCAGACTATAGCTCTCCACATTAGGTGCAGTATAGTTCCCCCCATTAGGTGCCATATAGTTCCCCACATTAGGTGCAGTATAGTTCTCCACATTAGGTACCATATAGTTCACCACATTAGGTGCAGTATAGCTCTCCACATTAGGTTGGAAGTATAGTTCCCCACATTAGGTGCCATATAGTTCCCCACATTAGGTGCAGTATAGTTCTCCACATTAGGTACCATATAGTTCCCCACATTAGGTGCAATATAGTTCTCCACATTAGGTGCAATATAGTTCTCCACATTAGGTTGGAAGTATAGTTCCCCACATTAGATGCAGTATAGTTCCCCACAATAGGTGCCATATAGTTCCCCACATGAGGTTCAGTATAGTTCCCCACATTAGGTGCAGTATAGTTCCCCATATTAGGTGCAGTATAGCTCCCCCACATTAGGGGCAGTATAGTTCCCCTACATTAGGTGCAGTATTCTTCCCCCACATTAGGTGCAGTATAGTTCCCCACATTAGGTGCAGTACAGCTCCCCACATTAGGTGCAGTACAGTTCCCCACATTAGGTGCAGTACAGTTCCCCACATTAGGTGCAATATAGCTCCCCACATTAGGTGCAGTATAGTTCCCCACATTTGGTGCAGTATAGTTCCCCCACATTAGGTGGAGTATAGTTCCCCCACATTAGATGCAGTATAGTTCCCCACATTAGGTGCAGTATAGTTCCCCCACATTAGGTGCAGTATAGTTCCCCCACATTAGGTGCAGTATAGTTCCCCCACATTAGGTGCAGTATAGTTCCCCACATTAGATGCAGTATAGTTCCCCACATTTGGTGCAGTATAGTTCCCCCACATTAGGTGCAGTATAGTTCCCCAAATTAGATGCAGTATAGTTTCCTACATTAGGTGCAGTATAGCTCTCCACATTACGTGCAGTATAGTTCCCCACATTTGGTGCAGTATAGTTCCCCCACATTAGGTGCAGTATAGTTCCCCACATTAGATGCAGTATAGTTCCCCACATTAGGTGCAATATGGTTCTCCCCATTAGGTGCAGTACAGTTCCCCCACATTAGGTGCAGTATAGCTCCCCCACATTAGGTGCAGTATAGCTCCCCACATTAGGTGCAGTATAGCTCCCCACATTAGGTGCAGTATAGCTCTCCACATTAGGTGCAGTATAGTTCCCCACATTTGGTGCAGTATAGTTCCCCCACATTAGGTGCAGTATAGCTCCACCACATTAAGTGCAGTATAATGTTCCCCCACATTAGGTGCAGTATAGTTCCCCCACATTAGGTGCAGTATAGTTCCCCACATTAGATGCAGTATAGTTCCCCACATTAGGTGCAGTATAGTTCTCCACATTAGGTGCAGTACAGTTCCCCCACATTAGGTGCAGTATAGCTCCCCACATTAGGTGCAGTATAGCCCCACATTAGGAAGAAGCAGGTTCCCCACATTAGGTAGTAGCAGGCTCCCCACATTAGGTAGTAGCAAGTTCCCCAAATTTGGCAGCATTGTCGTTCCCCCACCCCCACCCCCTGACTCACACACACACAGACAGGCAACCACACATGCACACACACACACAGACAGACAGACACATAGACAACTTTACCTGTCCTGCGCTTCTCTTCTCTCTGGCGGCGGCCTGACGAGTGACGTCACTGATGTCCTATGCGGGTCTGCGGAGGGACATCACATGTGCGACATCCCTCTTCAAACTCGGGCCGGCCAGCCAACCGGAGATGCGGAGGAGGGCGGGGTAAGTGAAGCCTTCCAGTGTAATGAAGAAAACTGTGCCCTGAAGTGGAATGTGACCCTCCGCATAGGGACACAGTTGAGGGAGGGTAGTGGGAATGTAATGGGAGGGAGCAGCCTGCAAAGCAGAAAACTGTGTCCCTGTGCGGAGGGTCACATTCCGCTACAGGGCACAGTTTTCTTCATTACACCAGCATTTAGCGCTGCTTGCCCGAAGCCGGGCTAAATCCCGGGTGTCGGGCAATACAAATTATATATACTTGGTGCGAGCTGTGTCGGCCGCCCGGCGCCCCTGTTGCTATGATGCCCTGTGCGGCAGAACAACTCGCACACCCCTAAGGCCGGCCCTGTGTACAGGTTATGAGCTTCATAGTCCTATCACATTTCAGCCTGCTTGGGAATATTTCAGTTTAGCCTATAGATGTGTGTGAATAATATAATGTTCCTTACCTTGTGTAAAGCATGTAGTGTATGTACCTTGAAGGCATCTGGTATCAATCTAAGACCTCTCAACCTGTGGACATGTACCCCAGGGGGTACTCGCCGTCCTCGTGCAGTACTTTTAATGTACAGCAATGTATATGATCATAATCTTTGATGTCATTTATGTGAGTAAGAAGTACTTGGCAGATCTAAGAACTTACTATAGTGTTCCTTTTCAAGGAGACAGCTTTCCTCCAAGTGAAACATAATTATGGCATGGAAGGAAAACATACTTGTAGACTGGCTAACAAGTCATGTGAGGTAATCTCCATCTCTAGCTCAAAAAGTGTTAGATAGCTTTAGAGGTAAACCTATACTTTCTTATAGTTTCGGGGTCACAGACAATAAAGAATTGCCTTGTCTTGACCAATGACAAAGAAACATACTAAAAGTGCTTTAATGGGTTTTCCGCTTTGGGCAACACAGGGACCCCCAGCAGTCATCTGTACTTGGTGGAGAAATCTGCCAGTAAGTGTTCAATTTTCCTGCAATATCACCACAAGGGAAATGAAGCATTACACAATGTCCATTTAAATTCCATTCAATGGATTATCTGTGTAACGAAGGATATGACATGTATTCCAGAGAGAGATGAGACATTGTTTTTAAACACTTTGTACTCTTGGCCAAGACATAAGGATACTGAACAAGGGATCCCCTCTAATAACTCAAAATGCCTTAATAGAGTATCAGAGCAATTGGAAAAGGCTTTTCAGTTTTTTTTTTACATTTTGTGAGGCCTTGTCAACTGCACTAACATTTTTGCAAATTCATTAACCCCTTAAGGACTCAGGGTTTTTCCGTTTTTGCACTTTCGTTTTTTCCTCCTTACCTTTTAAAAATCATAACCCTTTCAATTTTCCACCTAAAAATCCATATTATGGCTTATTTTTTGCGTCGCCAATTCTACTTTGCAGTGACATTAGTCATTTTACCCAAAAATGCACGGCTAAATGGAAAAAAAAATCATTGTGCAACAAAATCGGAAAAAAACGCCATTTTGTAACTTTTGGGGGCTTCCGTTTCTACGCAGTGCATATTTCGGTAAAAATTACACCTTATCATTATTCTGTAGGTCCATACAGTTAAAATGATACCCTACTTATATTGGTTTGATTTTGTCGCACTTCTGGAAAAAATCATAACTACATGCAGGAAAATTTATACTGTTACGCCGAGCGCTCCGGGTCCCTGCTCCTCCCCGGAGCGCTCACGGCGTCTCTCTCTCTGCAGCGCCCCGGTCAGACCCGCTGACCGGGAGCGCTGCACTGACATTGCCGGCGGGGATGCGATTCGCATAGCGGGACGCGCCCGCTCGCGAATCGCATGGCAAGTCACTCACCTGTCCCGGCCCCCGGCTGTCATGTCCTGGCGCGCGCGGCTCCGCTCCTTAGGGCGTGCGCACGCCAGCTCTCTAGGATTTAAAGGGCCAGTGCACCAATGATTGGTGCCTGGCCCAATCAGCCTAATTAGCTTCCACCTGCTCCCTGGCTATATTACCTCACTTCCCCTGTACTTCCCTGCCGGATCTTGTTGCCTTGTGCCAGTGAAAGCGTTTAGTGTTGTCCAAAGCCTGTGTTCCAGATCTTCTGCTATCCACTTTGACTACGAACCTTGCCGCCTGCCCCGACCTTCTGCTACGTCTGACCTTGCCTCTGCCTAGTCCTTCTGTCCCACGCCTTCTCAGCAGTCAGCGAGGTTGAGCCGTTGCCGGTGGATACGACCTGATTGCTACCGCCGCAGCAAGACCATCCCGCTTTACGGCAGGCTCTGGTGAATACCAGTAGCAACTTAGAACCGGTCCACGCCAATCCCTCGCTGACACAGAAGATCCACATCCAGCCAGCCGAATCGTGACATATACGTTTAAAAATGTCATCTTTTGACCCCTATAACTTTTTTATTTTTCCACATACAGGGAGGTTTGAGGACTAATTTTTTGCGCCGTGATCTGAAGTTTTTATCGGTATGATTTTTGTTTTGATCGGACTTTTTGATCACTTTCTATTCATTTTTTTAATGGTATAAAAAGTGACCAAAATATGCTTTTTTGGACTTTGGAATTTTTTTTGCGCATACGCCATTGACCGTGCGGATTAATTAATGATATATTTTTATAGTTCGGACATTTACGCACGCGGCGATACCACATGTTTATTTATTTATTTTTTTTACACTGTTTTATTTTTTTTATGGTAAAAGGGGGGTGATTCAAACTTTTATTAGGGAAGGGGTTAAATGACCTTTATTAACACTTTTTTTTAACACGGAGCAGTCATTCGTCGATCGGACACTGAGGAGGCAGGTAAGGGCCCTCCCGGTGTCTGGTCAGCTGTTCGGGACGCCGCGATTTCACCGTGGCGGTCCCGAACAGCCCGACTGAGCAGCCGGGTCACTTTCAGTTTCACTTTAGAAGCGGCGGTCAGCTTTGACCGCCGCTTCTAAAGGGTTAATACCGCACATCGCCGCGATCGGCGATGTGTGGTATTAGCCGCAGGTCCCGGCCGTTGATGAGTGCCGGGACCGACGCGATATGATGCAGGATGGCGGCGCGATCCCGCTTCATATCGCGGGAGCCGGCGCAGGACGTAAATATACTACCCTACGTATGGTCTGTGTTGGTCATGACTCCATGCAAACCTGAATTTTTAAATGCTTTGTGTGTGTGTATTATTGTGAATTTGGAGGATGATATATTAATTTCTCATCTTGTAATTGACAGGGATTACAGAGGATGGTCTCCACTGCATATAGCTTCATGTTGTGGCCATCTAGCGCTAGCAAAATATCTTTTACAAAAAGGAGCATCTGCTAATGTGAGGGATTCTTGGAATTTTACTCCACTTCATCGTGCTGCATGGAACGGACATGCAGAATTAGCAGAACATCTCTTAGAAAGTGGGGCATCTCCAGATGTCTTGACATCTTCTGGAGAAACAGCAATGCACCTAGCTGCAGAAAATGGTCACCTTTCATGTGTTAAAACACTACTGAAATATAAGTCCTCACCCAGCACCAGAGACAACAACAAATGGACTCCACTGCATTGGTGCTCTGTTAATGGCCACATGGATGTGCTGGATTACCTCATGTCCCTTGGAGTCTCTCTAGAAAAGGACACCAACACAGGCCTGAAAATGCTTCATTTGGCTGTACTGGCCGGAAGAATGCGAGTTGCCAACTATATATTAAAGAGAAAAGTTGACATCAACATAAAGGACTCCAATGGAACTACGGCCCTGCATATAGCAGCAGAAAATGGTTATAATGAGGTAAGTAAATGTATCTCTTTGATTTAAAAAACATACTTGAAATGTGATTATTCCTACAACAGTTGTTATAAGTAACTGTGAGTGGGCATGGTATATACAAGCATCAGTTGACATAGGAGATTTATCAAGCGCACATGCAACTTTTCTATGCATGCTTTGACTATTTGATTTTTGCTTATTCCAAAGCACATTTCTGAAATCTGCTCACGTAGTATTTTTTTTTTTTTTTACTTTGCAGTGGTCATGTATTTATCAAATGCGATAGTCGCTATTTATGAAGAAAAAAAGTCGCATCTCCATTTAAAAGTCGCATATGTATTCCAGGTCCACCCTGGCTTACAGAAAGTGCATATGTCTGCGGAAAAGGACATTAACGCCCACTTTAACAACTGTCCTTGTTCTGCATCATGAAACAAAGCTACTACATTAATGTTAATTTGATAATAAAATGTATTATAACTAATAACTCTATTAATTTTAAGGTTGAAAATACACACTGCACACCTTGTTAATTTTAGGACACTTACATGCTGGCGTAAGCACTACATTTTAAAATTAATGTTGTGTTAAAATTGTTAAGAATTTTTACAGACTACGTAAATAACCCATATGTAGCAATAAAATGTTTCCTTAAAAAAAAAAAAAAGAAACATCCATAGTAATACAGCTTCATGCACATTTTGGGGTGGGTAACGTACAGAGCCGTTTTGGTTTTTTTTTTGGGGGGGGGGGGGGGGGCTTCACTTTTGTTAATGTGCCTGTTGGTGCTGCGCTGTCTTCCTTCCTGACATAAACTCTGGCCTCAGCGCAGCGATGAAAGACTCCGCCCACCAATGTCACAAAATGCAGGCTCAAAATTAAACAAAAAAGCGTCCAGAGTACGGATATTCATGGTGCGGCATAGTATGTTTTTAATCCTTTTTAATTTCTGAGGAGGGTGGATGGGTTGTTGCAGGATAGTTGGAGGGCAGCTATTTAGTGCCAGTCAGGCCAGTCAGGGTGTCACCCGATGCGGTACACCCCAACCACCACCCAAACCCCCCCCCCCCTCCCCTCCCCGTCACTCTCTAGCATTGCTACTGGTAATAAAGGGTAGATAAAGAACTTCGGCTATTAATGTAAGGGAAACATTTTCTGCTTCAAAAAATGCTTTTGTAAGCGGGTTTCCCGCGTTTTGCTTACGTGTGATTTATTTATCAAGGTCGTGTGACTATTTCATAAATAGGTCTCATGTAAGCAAAAGTAAGTTAAAAATAAATTGTCATATAAAAGTCATATGTTTGAAAAGAATTATAAATCTCCTTCATAGTCCTTTATTGGCTTGTGATATTGTTATTGGACCTAGCAATGGCAAAATCTACGTCTTCTAAAACTACAATAAAAGCCAATAGTATAGTCCATGATGTCATTATAGTCTATGACTAAAAGTTTTTCACACAGGTCAGCAAACTTCTGGATTCGAACTCTCATCAGTGGTGTTGATTCCTCACAGCCTCAGCCTCCAGATTAAGTTAAACCTATTTTAAAAGCCTAGCTACTAGCTGTCTTCAGCACCTGTGCTGATCTGGGTTACACTGAAAACCTGGATTGGCTCAGGAAGGCGATGAAACACCCCACTATCAACCTGCCTTTTAACCCATAAAAATCCAGACCCAAAAACAGGTCTTACCAAGGTCCCTAGCAGGCAAAGTCTTGCCAGGGATTTTAAAGAGTGCCTGTTACCAAACAAAACTTTTAATACATTGTTCCTTATGTAATTATAAGACACTTTGCTATTTACTTGCTGTTAAAATTCTCAACCTTTATATGTTTTTAATGTGATTGAAAAAACGGCCACTAGGTGGCTCTGTTCTGTTCCCTGCAGCAAGTCAAACAGTTAGTTTGGTCTCCTCCCGGCCTGGAAGTGCATGCGGGGCATGGCAAGGAATAGCTCTTACAGATTTCAGTGAAGTCACACCTGCTGGGGAGCCGGAAGCTCACACAATGTGAGCAAGGGGAATGGTATGATACAGAGCTTTTCAAAGCTTGGAAACATTTTTAAGGGCAGGAGGGGGTGTTAGGAGTAGTTGTCAAATATAATCTGAGTTTGTTAAGAAAATATTGTTTGATGTCAGGTACTCTTTAACTATTTCTGGATTTCCCATACCTCACCCTGAGTGACATATGTGCTCAGGGATGTGGAAATTGTATCGCCTGACGCCCGGGACATGCAGTTACGGGTGCCGGGCAGGTGAATTCTTCAGGCATTTAGCCCTGCTTCGGGCAAGCAGGGCTAAATGCCTAAAAAATTCACATACGATGGGGCAATCAGTTTTGCCCTGTAACTAAACTCCATTAGACTGCAGCTGTGCGCTGCTGTGCTGCAGCCTATAGCGAGGACGGTTGGGTTGAAAGGACGGTTGGGTTGAAATATAATGACATGGGGGCATCAGAGAAGGGGAGAAATATAACGATGCAGGGGGCATCAGAGGGAGATATAATGACACAGGGGTCATCAGGGGGGGGATATAATGGCGCAGGGGCATCAGAGGGGGGGAATATAATGGCACAGGGGGCATCGGGGGGAATATAATGGCGCAGGGAGCATCAGGGGGGAATATAACGGTGCAGGGGCATCAGAGGGGGGATATAATGACACAGGGGTCATCGGGGGAATATAATGGCGCAGGGGGCATCGGGGGGGATATAATGGCGCAGGGGGCATCAGAGGGGGGATATAATGACACAGGGGTCATCATGGGGGGATACAATGGCGCAGGGGCATCAGAGGGGGGAATATAATGGTGCAGGGGGCATCAGAGGGGGGATATAATGGTGCAGGGAGCATCAGAGAGGGGGGAATATAATGGCGCAGGGAGCATCAGAGAGGGAGGAATATAATGGTGCAGGGAGCATCAGAGGGGGGATATAATGGCGCAGGGAGCATCAAAGAGGGGGGAATATAATGGCGCAGGGAGCATCAGAGAGGGGGGAATATAATGGCGCAGGGGGCATCAGAGGGGTGGAATATAATGGCGCAGGGAGCATCAGAGAGGGAGATAATGGTGCAGGGAGAATCAAAGGGGGGATATAATGACGCAGGGGGCATCAGAGAGGGGGGGATATAATGGCGCAGGGAGCATCAGAGAGGGGGGAATATAATGGCGCAGGGGGCATCAGAGGGGGGTAACATAATGGCGCAGGGGGCCCTACTTGATCCCTACCTGATAAAGGGACATACCTACCTGAAGGGGGACTACTTAAAGGAATACTGTAGTGCAAAATAACTTATCCCCATAAGTGATAGATTGTGGGGGTCTGACCGCTGGGACAACCCCCCCATCTCTTGTATGAGGCCCCAGCAGACAGCATGAAGGGAATGTTCCATCCATGCATGACACGGCTGTGATGCCCCCTCCATGTATCTATGGGATAATTGGGGGGTGTTGGCCGCTGCGTCATGGGGACAAGCCCCCATTTCTGCTGGGGCCCCTTAGAAGAGATGGGGGGGGGGAGGGGTTTCCCAGTGGTCAGGATGTTATTTTGCACTGCAGTATTCCTTTAATGGGGCAGACTTACTTATCAAGGACCCTATCCACCTAATGGGGTGACATACTGGTCTGCCCATCAAGTTTTTATTAATAAAAGAACCTTATTTACATACTATTTGGGTTGAAATTATTTTGTACCAGGACAAGGGGATTTTTATGAGGGACAAGTAGATTCTGCTCCATTTTAGTCCCAATTTGCTACAATTGCATCAGGACAATGCAAGGTCAGTTTCAGGTAAGCGTAATAAAAATGAAAATCTGAGTTTATTCACAGGTCTAATTACCCAAACTAACAGACAATAAAGGACACATTATTTTATCTTTTCAGTAATGTTGATACACTTTATCGATTAAAGGGGTACTCCGGTGCTTAGACATCTTATCCCCTATCCAAAGGATAGGGGATAAGATGCCTGATTGCGGGAATCCCGTCGCTGGGGACTCCTGGGGGATCTTGCACGCGGCACCCCGTTTGTAATCAGTCCCCGGAGAGTGTTCACTCCGGGACTGATTACCGGCGACTACAGGGCGGGCGGCGTGTGACCGCTATCACGCCCCCTCCCGTAGGCTTGCATTGCGGGGCGGAGCGTGACGTCACATGGGGGCGAGGGCGTGACGTCACATGCCGCCCGCCCTGTAATTGCCGGTAATCAGTCCCGGAACGAGCACGCTACGGGGACTGATTACAAACGGGGTGCCGCGTGCAAGATCCCAGGGGTCCCCAGTGGCGGGACTCCCGCGATCAGGCATCTAAGCACCTAAGATGTCTAAGCACCGGAATACCCCATTAATGTTTAACCTCTTCAGGACACAGGGCGTATGGATACGCCCTGCATTCCGAGTCCTTAAGGACCGAGGGCGTATCCATACGCCCGTGGGAAATTCGGTTCCCACCGCTAGCCGGTTGGGGACCGGAGCCGGATGCCTGCTGAAATCATTCAGAAGGCACCCTGGCACATCGCCCAGGGGGGTCCTGAGACCCCCCCCATGTCGGCGATTGGAGAAAATCGCATGTCAATTCAGACATGCGATTTTCTCCAATTCCAGGCTGATCGGGTCTCTGGTGACCCGATCACCCGGAAAATAGGGCTGATCGGAGCTGTCAGCAACAGCCCCGATCAGCCTAAAGGATAGGAGTGAGGTCGCAAAGCTGCGATCTACTCCTATCCCCTGGCATTAGTCAGAATGGAGTTCTGACCAATGACAGCGCAGGACAGGGGGTTGCCATGGCAACCCCCCATTCTGCCCACCTCTGGTTGTCGAGGGGCTCTGGGAAGAAGATGGAGGCCGTACCTGCAGGAGAAGATGCCTGGGGACCTGGGATCTTCGCTGGAGCCTGCTGGATCCTGATTAGGTAGGGAATCGACAGTGGGGGGGGGGGGGGGATTGAAAGTGAAAGTAAATCGATCTTTACTGTGGCAACCACTAGGGGGGCCAAACTGCAACTCCCAGCATGCCCAGACGGCCAAAGGCTGTCTGGGCATGCTGGGAGTTGTAGTTTTGCAACATCTGAAGGGTCACAGTTTGGAGACCACTGTTACAGTGGTGCCCAAACAGTAGCCCTCCAGATGTTGCCAAACTACATCTCTCGGCATGCCTCGACTGCCCAGGCATGCTGGGAGTTGTAGTTCTGTAACATCTGTCCCTTCAGATTTAGCAATTTTCATGACATTTTTGAAAATTGCTGCTCTACTTTGAAGCCCTCTAATTTTTTTAATCACTTAAGGACCGGGGGTTTTTCCGTTTTTGCATTTTCGTTTTTTGCTCCTTGCCTTTAAAAAATCATAACTCTTTCAATTTTGCACCTAAAAATCCATATGATGGCTTATTTTTTGCGCCACCAATTCTACTTTGTAATGACGTCAGTCATTTTGCCCAAAAATCTACGGTGAAACGGAAAAAAAAATCATTGTGCGACAAAATTGAAAAAAAAACGCAGTTTTGTAACTTTTGGGGGCTTCCGTTTCTACGTAGTACATTTTTCGGTAAAAATGACACCTTATCTTTATTCTGTAGGTCCATACGATTAAAATGATACCCTACTTATATAGGTTTGATTTTGTCAGACTTCTGGAAAAAATCATAACTACATGCAGGAAAATTAATACGTTTAAAATTGTCATCTTCTGACCCCTATAACTTTTTTATTTTTCCGTGTATGGGGCGGTATGAGGGCTAATTTTTTGCGCCGTGATCTGAAGTTTTTAACGGTACCATTTTTGCATTCATAGGACTTATTGATCGCTTTTTATTTATTTTTAAATTATATAAAAAGTTACCAAAAATGCACTATTTTGGACTTTGGAATTTTTTTGCGTGCACGCCATTGACCGAGCGGTTTAATTAATGATATATTTTTATAATTCGGACATTTCCGCACGTGGTGATACCACATATGTTTATTTTTATTTACACTGTTTTTTTTTTTATTGGAAAAGGGGGGTGATTCAAACTTTTAATAGGGGAGGAGTTAAATGATCTTTATTCACTTTTTTTTTCCACTTTTTTTTGCAGTGTTATAGGTCCCATAGGGACCTATAACACTGCACACACTGATCTCCTATGCTGATCACTGGTTTCTCATAAGAAACCAGTGATCAACGATTCTGCCGCATGACTGCTCAGGCCTGGATCTCAGGCACTGAGCAGTCATTCGGCGATCGGACAGCGAGGAGGCAGGAAGGGGCCCTCCCGCTGTCCTGTCAGCTGTTCGGGATGCCGCGATTAGCCGCGTCTATCCCGAACAGCCCGACTGAGCTAGCCGGCCACTTTCGGTTTCACTTTTAGCCACGCGGCTCAGCTCTGAGCGCGCGGCTAAAGGGTTAATAGCGCGCGGCGCCGCGATCGGTGCTGCGCGCTATTAGAGGCGGGTCTCGGCTTCACTATGACGCCGGGCCCGCCGCGATATGACGCGGGGTTACTGTGTAACCCCGCGTTATATCAGGAGAGCAGGACCAAGGGCGTACCTGTACGCCCTTGGTCCTTAAGAGGTTAAAAAGCAAAATTTTCAAAATTTTCTTGAAATTTTGGGATTTTTCACCCAAAAAGATGCAATTAGCGCCGAAAATTTACCACCAAAATAAAGTAGAATATGTCACGGAAAAACAATCTCAGAATCAGAATATTCGGTAAAAGCGTTTTTGCATTATTAATTCGTAAAGTGACGGTGGTCATAATTGCGAAAAAGGGCTCAGTCCTTAAGGTGAAAAAGGGCTGCGTCCTTAAGGGGTTAAATGTTCCATTCCTGTAGTACCAACAAAGACGATCAACTTATTGCACAGTCAAGACCATATATGGCCACCAGATGGCACTACATTGTTATAAAAGTTTGCACAAGTCTATAGATAGCATGCTTTACTTGATACTCTGCAGCACTCTACAAAGGTAATAAAGTAATAGAAATTCTTATACTTCCTAGTATATACTGTGAGAAAGTTCTGTCCTTTGAAAGTATGTTTATAAGTACAATTATGTTTATAAGTACAATTATACAAGTATTTGCCACAGACTTTGCTATCCCTGACTTCACTGGGTCTGTGGAAAATCAGGAATAGTGGTAGATTTTCTGAATTTCTGCGTACCAATTAAAGTCAATGGTAGCAAAGTATGCTGCATATGTTCTGTAGCTAAAAAGCTGCGGAAAATCTGCATCTGTATGAATGTACATACATCTGCATGGGCTCTGCTTAGGACCACCATCACATGCAGTATATTTTTGTTTGGTAAATTTTTCCAGTAAAATAACGGACCCAAAGCAGGAAACCTAACAGGCGCCATTAAAGTCAATTGGGCTTTTGTAGGTATTCATCATGCAGCTGTTTTCAGGCCCTGAATGTAATCTGTGACAGAGCCTCAGACACACATGTGAACTACGCCCAAGAGTTTTTACCATCATAATATAATTACGACTGTAGAATATGAGAGCTGCACAAACAGCAATTATTGGATGCATGTGGAAGTCCTACGGAACAGACCCTTTATTATAGAATTTACAGTTTTACTATCCATGTTTTAAAGGGGAACTCCGGTATATTACATCTTATCTCCTATCGACAGAAAAGGGGATAAGTGTCTAATTGCGGGGGAGGGGGTTTGGGGGCTGGTACCCCACCCCCCCTGATCATACACTTATGGACATATTTTAAGGTAATGTACTAAAAGGTATAGAACAAATAATATGTTGTACAAAGATATGCAGTATATCCACAACCTATTTTCTTTATTGTTTCAGATGGCAGAGCTCCTGCTGAGAAGAGGGGCTTCTGTGCACACACAAGATGACAACCAGCTCACTCCACTACACCGCGCAGCAGGGCGAGGGCATGCTCTGATGGTAAAACTATTAGCGCAGGAAGGGGCTCATATTAACTGCACTGACTCACTAAGCCTAACACCTTTACACCATGCAGCCTATAGGGGGCACACTGCGGTATGTTCTAACCTACTTCAAGATGGAGCAGACATCCATGCTAAAGACTGGCTTGGTAAAACAGCACTGCATCTGGCAGTAGAAAGAGGCCACACTCATGTGGTGAAAACTTTAAAGGAGTGCGGGGCTGATCCTTGCATTAAAACCAAGTGGAATGAATCTGCTACAGACATGGCTGCACAGGGCAGCTGCAAGGATATTCTTAACATCTTAAATATGGGGGGAATGAATTTATGCTAGAAAAAAAGGTAATGCCATATGTAAAGGGGTACTCCGGTGGAAATATATATATATATATATATATATATATATATATTATTTTTTTTTTCAAATCAACTAATGCCAGAAAGTAAAACCGATTTGTAATTTACTTCTATTTAAATCTAAATCCTTCCAGTACTTATCAGCTGCTGTTTACTACAGAGGAAGTTGTATAGTTCTTTTCTGTCTGACAACAGTGCTCTCTGCTGACACCTCTGTTGATTTTAAAAACGTTGTTTTCCATCGGAGTACCCCTTTAAGTATGTATGCTTATTAATATATTCAAATAACACATTAAAAATACCAAAAATAACATAGTAAGTGTAGTCATCCAACTATGGCTAAGCATTGACTGATGATCCAACTATTTACTAGATGTCTCCCGTTACAAGACATAGCTAGCCTATCCTATTGTATAAAATTACATTCCTGCTATTCCTTTTAAGGTTATGTAAAGATGTTGTGAAAATTGGCACAGACACAATGCAAGTCTGCAACAAATTACAGTACCAATACATCAAGGTATTCAGAGCCTTTTTTTTGTGTACGAAAGTCACACATGCAACTAAGCACTTTTTTGTGCAACTTTTGTGAGTAAGCAGAAAGTTACAAACAGCCTTACCTAAGCAAATTTCAGTTTTCACTTTGCAGTGGTCAGGTATTGATGATGTGCGAAAGTAGGCAACAAAAAAAAAAAAAGTTTCAAACCCCTTGCAAAAAGTCACAAGTCTACTCCAGGTCTGACAGGCAGTACATAATTCCGTACGCAAGCAAATTTATAAAGTCGCAAAAAAAAGTCTCACAAAAGTTTTTTTAAGTGCTTAAGTGCTCCAAATTTATCAAACCCCTGTGATAGTGTGATAAATATATAGCAAAATTATAGCAAAAAAATGACAAATGTCCCCCTTTCTAGTCTATAACAAAAGAAAAAAAAAGATAAATGTCCCCCTTTCTAGACTATCAAAAAAAAAAAAAAATCCATGACATGACAAATCTGCGTAGATAAGGTTATGGTACCTTGCTTTGAGTTTTTTTTTTTTTGTAGATCTGGTCATTTCCCTTATTTAGAAATAGTGATACTGCTACAATTTGTGATTTTTGGTCACAAGGTAACAATTTGTACAACTATATAAAGCCTGCCTAAGGCCTAAAGCAGTGCATGAAAAATCTAGTTTCTGAGCTTTGGGCCTTGGCAGACATTAGATCACAGACAGGTCTCCAGAAGCTTTGGAAATGCCTACTGATCCCCACTTGCAGGGACTTTTTGGATTAGTACCTTTAGGGTGCGTTCACACGCTAGTAACTAGCAGCGGGTTTCCCACTGCGGGAAACCCGCTGCGAGTTACGCTACCATTCATTTGAATGGGTCCGCGGACAGTCCTCAAATCTGACACTATTGCGAACTGTCTCTGGACCCATTTAAATCAATGATTGTGTAACTCACAGCAGGATTCCCGCAGTGGGAAATCTGCTGCTAGTAATAGCGTGTGAACGCACCCTTAGGCCAAGTTAACACTGCGGATTTTCCAGGCAGAAAGTTTCCGCCCGGAGATTCCGAGTGCGGCCAGCACCGACTAAATCAGCTTGGACCGTGTGGACACTGCAGTCTCCAATGTACTGCAATGTGTTCCGTGAATATTTCCGTCTGAAGAAAGAGCAACGCCACACGGAAATTCCGTAGTGTGAACCTAGCCTTATGGTATATCTTGGCAAACCAGCATAACAGTATGCCAATCTATATAGCAGCATACACATAAGATCCATTGATTTTATTGGACCAAACATAGTCTGGGAATGACTTGTTCAGTCCATTTCTGAGGCTGTAGAGTTTTTTTTTTATTTTTATTTTTTCAAAGTGCAGAAAGCTGCAAATTTTTATTTTGCAATAAAACTGTATATACTTGGAACAAATAGATTAAGTCCAATAAAATCAATAAATCTGATGCAGGTATGTTGTAGTATGTGTTGCCATAACATTCTGTCGGTTTGCTGACCTATACCACAAACAAAGGCTATATTCAGATGTGAACATAGTCTTACTCGGAACATTTTGTAGTTAGGTTGTGACTCAGAATCTCATTACATGTTCTCAGCGTTATAAGGGCTCGTTCACACTACGGAATCTCCGCTCGCTGAATTCGGCGAGCAGAGATTCCGCCTGGCAGAATACTTCGGCGCTAGGGCTACGGGGCACTGAGCCGTCACCATTGACAGCTATGGTCCTCTCGCGGATTCCGCACAAAGAATGAACATGTTCTTTCTTTGCGTGGAACACTTTCAGTGGCGGAAATGTCTGCCGCTGAAATTCCGCAGTGTGAACGGGTCTCGTGGAGACCCGTTCACACTAATCTTAAAGTTCACACCGCCGAATTCCACCCGCGGAAATCCGCCCAGAAATTCCGCGGCAATTCCGTAGTTTGAACGTACCCTAAATGAGGAGCTTTATTTCAATATGTAGAAGTCTTGGATCCTTTCTGAATATCATAGCTATGTGCATACCACACCGGGCCTAGTAATAATGAGGGAATTCATCAAGCTGTTTTTTTTTTTGTTTTTTTTATCTAAAATTGTCTCAAAAAAAAGTCTCAGTCACTTCCCCTGCCACTTTTGTGTGACTTTTGCTATAGATCACATCTGAAAGTGATTCATTATTTGTGACTTTTCTCTGAAAGTCTCAAAAAAGTCTCAGCACCGTGATTTATACACAAACTTACACCATGTCACTTCAGCCCTGGAAAGAAGTCTAAATGAGTAGCATGGGCGTAGCAGTTGTTTAAAGGGGTACTCCGCTGCTCAGCGTTTGGAACAAACTGTTCCGAACGCTGGAGACGGGAGCTTGTGACGTCATAGCCCCCACATGACGTCATGCCCCGCCCCCTCAATGCAAGTCTATGGGAGGGGCGTGAATGCCCCCTCCCATAGACTTGCATTGAGGGGCAGGGCTTGACATCATGAGGGAGTGGGGCTATTACGTCATGAGCTCCCGAAGCCGGCTCCAGCGTTCGGAACAGTTTGTTCCAAACGCTGAGCAGCGGAGTACCCCTTTAATTTATCAAGTTACGTGCGACCTTTGGTAAATTTTTATAGCAGGAAGGAATATTCCTAGGTGACTTTTCACATCTATAATAGCACCTATACTAGTAAAATATTGATGAATGCTCCTCAATGTCCCTATTATAATGAAGGAAATTATGGATTGAGGAAAATTACAAAGATTTTGTTAATTCACACAAATATATGCAAACATATGCAGTAGTAAATGTATAGCATGCATCTGTATAACATATATAAAGTTTGTCACTTGTAATGTACACAGCTACTAGGCTTTATCAGAGAAGACTACCACATTATGATAACCTCTGAGTGCTGAGTGTCGCAGCAGCTATACAGTCTGGTATACTGTGAATTAGCTATGACAGTAAAATGTGAACATTGTGTGGGAGCTGAAAGTGACCCTAATAGTGTACACACCTATCTACAGAGAATAATGTAAAATAAATAGATATGCTCACCTGGAACGGGCTGGTGTGTTCTTTCAATATTAATTAACACGTGCACAGGTTTATTTAAATGGAAGGTATTTCAATGGTTATCGATTTTCACATTCAGGGTGCATTCCCACGTGGCGTATTTTGCTGCGTATTTGCTGCATATTTGGTGCTGCGTATTTTCCTACCCATTGACTTCAACAGAGAAAATAAAATACGCAGCAGCAAATACGCAGCAAATACGCCGTGTGGGAATGTACCCTCAAGGTTTATTAATAGGTTTGATGTCCAAAGAAGACTTTGCCAAAGCTGCATTCACACCCCGTTTGGGGCATATGGCAGCTGAATCAATCAGAAGAATTAGGGTGCATTCACACTGAACAAATCAAGAGGAATTCACGCTGAAAAGTTTATGTGCCAAAAAAAGAATTTTCTTTTCGTGTGAAATTCACATGGAATTTGCGCAGAATTGCGCACGGAAATGGGGGAGAAAGAATTGAAGGGTTTTGGAGCCATTTCCGCGCAAATTCCACACGAAAACGATGTCGGGCGGAATTTTTTTTACCATTTTTTTTTTTTTGATTTCTGCTAACAGATTCCACTTGAAGAATAAACATGTTCTTTCTTCAAGCGGAACGGAATTCAGCGCCGGAATTCCGCTAGCAGAATTTTTGCAGTGTGAACAGGACAGCAGATAAAATATTAAAGTCAATGGGCAGAGGAGATGCAATTCATTTGGAGCGGAGAATTCAGGAGGAATTACTTGAGTAAATTTGTCTTGAATTACTCAGTGTGAACGAACCCTTATGCAAAACTTACAGTGAATGAGGTATGACAGGGATACAGCAGCAATCGGTTTTTAAATTCTCCTACTGAATCTGGTGCCGACTTCCCCAAACATGGTGGCGGAGATTTATAAAACACTGTGCAGAGAGAGTGTGGTACAATTGCCCACAGCAACCAATCAGATTGCTTCTTTCATTTCTAAAGAGACCTGTGAAAAATGAAAGATTGGTTGCTATGAGCACTGCACCACTCTTCCTCTACACAGGTTTTGATAAATCTCCCCCGGTGTGAATGCAGCCTAAGGCTGGGTCTACATGGCAAAATTTCTGCACCGAATTCAGCATGAAAATTCTGCATGAATTTATAGCCAATACACTTAAATGGGATTCCTGCAGCAGAAATTCTGATGTGTGAATGGGACAGTGGAATCCCATTGAAGTGTATTGGCTATAAATTCATGAAGAATTCAGTGCAGAAATTCTGCCGCGTGAACACGGCCTTAAAGGGGTACTCCGGCGATAAGACATCTTAAAGGGTAGGGGATAAGATGTCTGTGTTGCGGGGGTCTCGCCACTGGGGACCCCCGTGATCTTCCGCACCGCACCCCGTTAGAATCAGCCCCCTCCCATAGGACGTCACGCCCCCTCCCATAGGCTTGCATTGAGGGGTCGGAGCATGATGTCACATGGGGGCGGAGCCGTGACTTCACTATGCACGTCCTCGTGATCGCCAGTAATCAGACCCGGAGCGACCACGCTCCGGGGGCTGATAATAACGGGGTGCGGTGTGGAAGATCATGGGGGTCCCCAGCGGCGGGACCCCCGCGATCAGGCATCTTATCCCTTATCCTTTGGATAGGGGATAAGATGTCTTAGCGCCGGAGTACCCCTTTAAGGTTGGATTGACACTTGCAGGTTTTTTTTTAAGCAAAAGACAAAGGCAAAGGATCCAAGAGTGTAAGACTTCTCACCTCTTTAACATCCGCTCCTGTGTTTAACTCGTAGAAAAGACATCACATAAAAAAAAAAAAAAAATTGCTAAAAGTCATACAGTAGGGATATACATCAGTTTCATGACCACATCTGCATTTACACTACTTAACACTTTTAGCATTTTACACACATCTGTCAGGATTTCATGCTTCGGGATGGTTTGTGATGCATGAATCTATTGAGAGACTCCCTAGAAATCTCAGCCAAACTGATGCTCCAAATCTTTATAATATATTTACTTATCAGGTTTACAAAAGCCTCAGGATAGAATCAGTACAGCCCATTATCACTGGATGGTAGAAACTGGCACATAACAGGGCAAATTCCATGCAGTTGCAATGAATATATTTTGTAATAATACTCTGTAAGGTAACAAAATAAAATGCCTCTTCATAAACAAGGATACAATTTATAACTAATTCTAAACTTTAGAATGCAATGTTTATCACAATCATATTCCAGTGGTTATTTTAAAGGTTCCAAACACTTAAGTCCAGTTCACACTGAGAATTTTTAAGGACAACTGCTGCACTGGGAGTCTGCCTGGAATTTGTCCAGATGTAAATACCCAGTGTGAAGGTATCCTGAGGCTGGATTGTTTTGCTCTACAGTGAGTTGTGTCCTCTTTACGCCCCTGTTCACATTACAGAATTCCTGAGAAGAATTTCGCTCGAAACTTATGCTACATTGATCTTGATGGGTTTTCCATTGAACTGTTCACACCGCAGTATTTCCGTGTCAGGAATTCTTATGCGGAAATTCCGGACCTGCCGAAAGAATGAACATGTTCTTTCTTTTGACTGAGTTCCATAAGGACTGAACTGCCATCAATGAGAACGGTGCAAGTCTGCACAGTCATAGCGCCAATTATGCGCTGCATACATAATATTCTCCCGGAGATATTGCGCAGTGTGAATGGGGCCTTAGGGTATGTTTACACTGAAGAAATGGCAAGCAATTTTTCCTCACAGAAATTCTCTTCATGCTCCATGGTAAAATGAAGCGGATTTGGAGCTTATATGGGGGCAAATTTGGCACAGAGATACTAAGTAAACACCTGCACCATATAGCTATGATAGACGCCACCTAGTGGTCGCTGTCACACAAATGTATATAACAGTAGAATCTCCCAATAGCGGACACTCACAGGGAAAAGGCTAAAAATTCTTCCTAAATGACCGAATACTGTACTGAACTCAGTGTAATTACCTATTAAACATGATAAAAAGCAATATTACAGTAGAATCTCCCAGTGCCGATTAACCCCTTAATGACGCAGGACGTATATTTACGTCCTGCGCCGGCTCCCGCGATATGAAGCGGGATCGCGCCACGATCCTGCATCATATCGCGTTGGTCCCGGCGCTCATCAACGGCCGGGACCCGCGGCTAATACCACACATCGCCGATCGCAGCGATGTGTGGTATTAACCCTTTAGAAGCGGCGGTCAAAGCTGACCGCCGCTTCTAAAGTGAAAGTGACCCGGCTGCTCAGTCGGGCTGTTCGGGACCGCCGCGGTGAAATCGCGGCGTCCTGAACAGCTTGCAGGACACCGGGAGGGCCCTTACCTGCCTCCTCGGTGTCCGATTGGCGAATGACTGCTGAGTGCCTGAGATCCAGGCAGGAGCAGTCAAGCGCCTATAACGCTGATCACAGGCGTGTTAATACATGCCTGTGATTAGGATGAGAGATCAGTGTGTGCAGTGTTATAGGTCCCTATGGGACCTATAACACTGCAAAAAAAAAAGTTAAAAAAAAGTGTTAATAAAGGTCATTTAACCCCTTCCCTAATAAAAGTTTGAATCACCCCTTTTCCCATAAAAAAAAATAAAACAGTGTAAAAAAAATAAATAAATAAACATATGTGGTATCGCCGCGTGCGTAAATGTCCGAACTATAAAAATATATAATTAATTAAACCGCACGGTCAATGGCGTACGCGCAAAAAAATTCCAAAGTCAAAAAAAGCGTATTTTGGTCACTTTTTATACCATTAAAAAAATGAATAAAAAGTGATCAAAAAGTCCAATCAAAACAAAAGTCATACCAATAAAAACTTCAGATCACGGAGCAAAAAATGAGTCCTCATACCGCCCTGTACGTGGAAAAATAAAAAAGTTATAGGGGTCAGAAGATTACATTTTTAAACGTATAAATTTTCCTGCATGTAGTTATGATTTTTTCCAGAAGTGCGACAAAATCAAACCTATATAAGTAGGGTATCATTTTAACCGTATGGACCTACAGAATAATGATAAGGTGTAATTTTTACCGAAATATGCACTGCGTAGAAAGTAGAATTGGCGACGCAAAAAATAAGCCATAATATGGATTTTTAGGTGGAAAATTGAAAGGGTTATGATTTTTAAAAGGTAAGGAGGAAAAAATGAAAGTGCAAAAATGGAAAAACCCTGAGTCCTTAAGGGGTTAACCACCCCTTATCCCTCCCCTGTATCATTTCACCCCCCCCCCTTTATACCCTGTGCCACCTTATTCCCCCGTGCCTTGGGCCAAATTATCCCCCCCCCCCCCCTACCCTCTGTTCCATATAATTTCCCCTTGATCCCACCCCCACCCCTTCCCGTGCCATTTCATTCCCCTTTCTTTACCCTCTCTGTAACCCCTCTTTATGAAGTGGCACAGGGGGTGGTAAAGACGGGATGATGAATTTGCACAGAGGGCAATAAAAGGGGAATTAAATTGCACAGGGAGGATCAAAAGGAAATGATGTGGCACAGGGGGTAATAAAGGGGGGGATGATTTGGCACAGGGGAATAAAGTGGCATGGGGGGGGATCAGGGAAGGTGGGGGGTGAATGATGTGGCCGGCGGATGTACAGTATCAAGAGACCAATGTATAAACATTGGTCTTCTGCTTCTGTGCTGGGGCTGCAGTGGGGGCCTGGTCCCCTTACTGGGGTGTTGGCTGTACCCCCTGACTGTGGTGTATACAAGGTAGGGCGGCATATAATCCTGGTTGTCCCCTATTGGGAGTGTTTTGTGTCCTAATAGGAGTGTTTTGCCCCCTAATGTCCCTTTTCGGGTGTGTCTGCGTCCACTATTGGGAATGTCCCCTATTCGGAGGTGTCTGCTAAGATTATATTCACACTGCGGAATCTCCGCTCGCTGAATTCAGCGAGCAGAGATTCCGTCTGGCAGCCGCCGCCGAAAATACTTTGGCGGTGGACCGCGCGTCACTGCGCCGTCACCATTGACGGCTATGCAGTGCTTGCTGACCAGTGCAAAGAATGAACAATTTCAGCGGATGAAACGGGTGTCCCGCGGAAGACCCGTTAACACTGATGGTTGGGTTTACTGTGCGGAATTCGCAGTGTGAACATACCCTGAGGGAGATTTCTCTGCAGTACGGTGTGCTTTTTTACTGGATCATGCTTTTAGGCACTGTTTCCCAACTAGTGACTCTCCAGCTGTTGTGGAACTAGGACTCCTGGCTAAAGGCTGTCCGGGCATGCTGGGAGTTGTAGTTTTCCAAAATCTAGATTGGAGAATAAGACTCTCTAGAATAGCAAAGAGGTCTGCACTAGTAATCAACCTAGCAGAACAATAGAATGATGTTCCTATAGGCAATGTCCCAATGCATAGAGCAAATAGACAAGTGTGAACACAGCCTTAACATGGAATAACATATCATCACTTTTTCTAGGGGGGATCCAGTCACAGGCTTCACTTACTCTTTAGAATACTCAGACACCTGTAACTATTACAAATACCAGTGTTTCCAAATCAGGGTGCCTCCAGCTGTTGCTAAGCTACAATTCTTAGCATGTCCGACATGCTGCGAGTTGTAGTTTTGCAACAGCTGGAGGCACCCTGGTTGGGAAAAACACACTCAATGGCAGAGTTTGGATAATATAATATTTCTGGCTACCTCACACCTGCCCACTGCTTAGAGACCCGGTAACGGTAAACCACGGCGGGAAGGAGAGGGTTAAGCTCTGAGGTAGAATCCCGCCCTCCTCCAATGACAAGCAGAGAGGGATATGACGTCACCTCGGACAGAGAATGTAGATCCAGCGGCGGAAGCCGTGGCGCAGGGTTACGTAGGGGTGTACTGGGCAGTAGACGTAACGCAGCTGCTATATTGAGCAATGTGAGACAGTGTCAGGTGTCTACAGTTAGGGGACACCGGCTATACATTGTGTATTAGTGATAGAGGGAATGGGGTTCACCTGAAGGCTTCCAAAAGGTTAGGGGCCAGCATTTGTTATATAGGCATGAGCAGCCATGTCTATTACCACATAACACTAAAGAGGTCCATAGCGATAGTCCCCAACTAGTGACTCTTCAGCTGGTGCATAACTACATGCAGTACATGATGGGAAATGTAGTTCTACACCATAGAGCTTAAAATGGGGGTACATAGGTCTAACACAGGGTGTCCTAACCAGGGTGCCTCCAGCTGTTGCAAAACTACAACTCCCAGCATGCCCGGACAGCCGTTGGCTGTCCGGGCATGCTGGGAGTTGTAGTTTTGCAACAAATGAAGGCACCCTGTTTGATGAACACTGGCCTATGGGTTCTGAGTCACCAGCCCCCTGTTCTATATGACTATTCACGATACAATATGTGAGAATGAGATTAGGACAAAACCCTGTACACAGAATGAGAAATAAGCACAAATATTTCACCATCTAGATGTAAAAATGGATATACGAAAGATTTCTGGGAGGATTCACATAGGAAGAAGTCCGCCACATCAGGGCATAATGTTTTGACTTAAAAAAAGGGTCATGGTTTGATACAGTTTGATTTGTCACATAATTTTGTTGTAGACACATCGGTTTTAAAGGGGTACTCCGGTGGAAGACTTTTTTTTTTTTCTTTTTTCAAATCAACCTTTGGATAGGGGATAAGATGTCTAAGGCTAAGTTTCTACTTGTTTTTCTTGTGGCCAAAAAAAAAAAAAAAAACAGAAAAAACACCTCAGCATTTTGCTGTGTTTGGTGCAGTAGTGATGGAAAAAAATTTACTTAAGGAAATTTATATTTTTTATAACAAAATGTAATACATTTTTAAAAAAGTGTGTGTTTCACTTTTTTTCGCTCTATTTTTTTCAGGTAGTACTACAACTTCCAGCATGGAACAGACTGTTTCATGATGGGAGTAGTAGTACCTGTACTAATAGACATATCGCCAATGCGATTGTCCATAATATAGCAGAGATATGGAGCTGCTCTATACAGCGCTCGCATCTCTGCACTATACTCCGGCCAGTGATGTGAATAGAACATCACTCATTCATATTTTCTGCCCAGAGTGGGGATTGGCCGGATGGTTGCAGCCAATCACAGCTCCGAGGGAAATATGAATGAGTGATGTTCTATTCACATCACTGGCCGGAGTATAGTGCAGAGATGTATAGAGCAGCTCCATCTCTGCAATAGATAGGACGATTACAGCGGATGTCAGGAGTGATACCCACTGTGATCTGTCCTTAATTGCTGGTACTACTACTCCCATCATGGAGCACACTGTGCTCCATGTTGGGAGTAGTAGTACCTGCAGTTAAGGAAAGATCACAGCGGATGTCACTCCTGACACCCGATGTGATCCTCCTGTATAATGTATAGATGCGGCCGGCCACTCTCCTATGGTCCCCTGCACTGATGTATATATACACACATTCATATTTCCCACAGAGAGTTGTGATTGGCTGGAACCATCTGGCCAATCACAGCTCTCTGCAGGATATATGAATAGGTGTATATATACGGCAGTGCCGGGGACCATAGAAGAGTGGCCGGCTGCATCTATAAATTATACAGGAGGATTGCAACAGAACCCGGGGCGATCTGTCAATTAGTACAGGTACTACTACTACCATCATGGAACAGTGTGTTCTATGCAGGGAGTAGTAGTACTATCTAAAAAAAATAAAGCAAAAATAAGTGAAAAACACACACAACATTTTTATTATTGTCGGCTACATTTTTAGTGCCCTGCCCACACACATAAATTCATCCCTGTTTTAAAAATTAATAAAAATGTTGTTATAAAAAAAGATAAATTTCGTTAGATACAACTTTTTCCTTCACTACTGTGTCTTTTTTATTTTTTTTAATGGTACCCTACGAAATTTTATTAAAGGAGATGTCCAGTGCAGACTATTCCTATTCCATCCTGCCCGGGCTGCAAAAAAAAGAGAAAACAAACTTTCATTTACCTTCCTAGGTTCCCCCGGAGCTCTGCAACAGCTGATCGGTCGGCCGCCCAACTCTACTACTTCTTACTTCCCTTAGCTCGGTATGTCACACGGCGCTACAGCCTAAGGGAAGTAGGAAGTAGACAGCCCGTCCGACTGATCAGCTGTTGCGGAGCTCCGGGGGAACATAGGAAGGTAAGTAAAAGTTTTTTTTCTCTTTTTTTTGCAGCCCAGGCAGGATGGAATAGGGAAAGTCCGCACCGGACATCTCCTTTAAAAAAAGGTATTGCCCTCACTTATTTGGATCACTAAAGTCCAAAAAAGAATAAAAACCGCCTGCAAAAACGCCAAATTTAAAACCCACATGTCGTTTTTCTTGGCGTTTTTTTCACTCCCATAGACTTTTATGGGAGAAAAACACTGCAATTTCAGGGGAAAAAATGCCATTGGCTCAACATGCTGCGACTGTGCAAAACTGCCAAGGAGCTAAAAAAAAAAAAAAAAAGAGTGAAAAAACGCCAAGCGGAAAAATAATTTGGCGATTTCTCATTGATTTGCAACTAACATCTGGCCGCAGCATTTTTTGGCCTAAAAAACGCAATGCTGCAGAATTGGCATTTTTCTTGGCATTTTTACATGCCCAGACTTTGGCTAAGCAACACTCTGACTTATCGGGCCTATCAGGCTGAGCAGGACAATGCTACGGCCAGTGATTTTTTTTTTCTTTCCCCAGCACATTCTACAGAAGATCAATGTGAGATCTGAGGAATTTGGGGGCCAAGTCAACGCATTGATCTCTTTGTCACATTCCTGAACACATTTTGCAGTATGACAGGGTGCATATTCTGCAGATAAGAGTCAGTGCCATTAGGGAATACCTTTCCCATGAAGAGGTGTTCTTGATCCGCAACTATGTTTATGTAGATGCCATTGCCCGCTGCATCACACTTATCTCTGTTGGATTGTCGTACCATCTCAAGCGAGGAACATTCCTGCCTGTCGATGTGATGTACAAGAATTTTGATTCATCAGACCAGTCACCTTCTTTCATTGTTCTATGGTCCAGGTCTGATCTGACCAAAGTGATGATGGTTTCAGGGGAGTAGCTATAGTGGGGGGAAAAGGTAGCAGTCACACCGGGGCCCTGGTGTCTAAGGGGCCCCAAAGCACATCTGCCCCATAAGAAACCAGTAATTTAATTCACACATGAGGTCCTGTTGCAGATTTTGCATCAGGGTCCAGAAGCTACAAGTGACACCTCTGGATGATTTTAAAATCATGCATGGTTGGTATAAAATCAGTTACAGACAAATGTGTTGTAATACTGCATATGCAAGTACATAATAGTCATACAATAAAGCAAAAAAAAAAAAAAAAAAGGTAAACAGTTCTTTACAAATAGACTATAACGTTTATTATGTACAGTAATGAAAAACAGTTAATATACAAATATTTTGTCCATGTAACAACATTGACAAAAAGTAATAACTCATTCCTGATCACCAGTAGTGATGAGCGGCATAGGCCATATTCAAATTTGCGATATTTCACGAATATATGGACGAATAATCGTCCTATATTCGGGAAATTCGCATATTCGCTATGTTCCTTTTTTTCACTTAGTGGGCATGCGCGATTATATCTCACCTAAAAGAAGGGAGGGATCAGTGTCTGACTGGAAGTGCTGATCTCCGTGAATATTTGCAAATTCGCAAAAAAAAAAAAAATTATGTTCGTCATTACGTATATATATATATATAAATATATATATATATATATATATATATATATATATATATCACTATACAGTGACCCCCCGACCTACGATCATTTCAACATACGATGGCCTCTCAGAGGCCATCGCATGTTGAAGGCAGCATCAACATAAGATGCTTTTGTATGTCGGGGCCATCGCATAGACGGCTATTCGGCAGCGCACACTGCTTCAGCTGCCACCGGATAGCCATTTACGGTGCCCTGTGTGGTCCGCTGACGATCACTTACCTGTCCTCGGGGCTCCGGCGCGTCCTCTTCGGGATCCCCTGCATCGCCGGCACTCTCCATCGTTGTCATCACGTCGCTACACATGCTGTCCCGTCATCCAATAGGAGCGGCATGCATAGTGACGTGATGGCGGCGGCGGAGAGCGACGTTCCCAGGCAGCAGAGGCCTTGCCAGAGCATCGGGGACACCCCAGGGATGCGGCGACATCGATGGAAGGCGACATCCAGGGCAGCGGTGACGGTCCGGAGCAGCGGGTATAACCTCCAATACCAGTGGTCTTCAACCTGCGGACCTCCAGATGTTGCAAAACTACAACTCCCAGCATGCCCGGACAGCCGCTGGCTGTCTGGACATGCTGGGTGTTGTAGTTTTGCAACATCTGGAGGTCCGCAGGTTGAAGACCACTGTCCTATACTTTACATTGCACGGATGCCTCAACATACGATGGTTTCAACAAACGATGGTTCATTTGGAACGGATTACCATCGTATGTTGAGGAACCACTGTATTCTAAATATTTGCAAAATCGCAAAGTGCTGATACTCACGGTAAAAATTAGCATTTCGAATATTCTCGCTCAACAATACACCAGCACAAGGCTATGTTCACATTTGCGTTGGAAGCTTCCTTGCTGCCAAACTCCATCAGCTATCTCAGGAAGAATACGACTGCCTGCAGAGCTTTTTTTTCTACCAAGTTGATGGACACCATGACAGAACCTACCTGCCCCCGTTATGGGTCTATGGCAGGGTTTTCCAAGCAGTATGCCTCCAGCTGTTGCACAACTAGAACTTTCAGCTGTGAGTTGTAGTTTTGCAACAGGAGAAGGCACACTGGTTAAAATACCGCTGATCTATGGGGTCTACTGGTGGTGTCCTTCATACAACAGATCAAGGATTGCATTTTTTCTGCTACAGAACCCACCACGCACTTGTGATCAGGGGCCTGATATTATAGTACAACAAAAAAATATGCCATACTCACCTGCCCCATCTAAAGCAACTGTTCCATTCCATGATAGAAGTTGTCATTTTGCAACAGCTGGAGAACCACATGTTGGGTATCACTGCATTAGGCTCTTGTTTCAATGGCAGATTTTTCAGTCTAGAAAAACCATCACCAAACAAGTGGCAAAAATCCATGACACATCCTATGGCTACATTTACACTAGAGATAACGTGCGCTTGCAACAACCCCACATTGATCTCGATGAGAACCTGCTTCTCTTTTCGGAATCTGATTCAGATGGAAGACTGTACATGTTCGATCCTCTGGTGCTATCTGCTAGAGAAGTCCCATTTGTCGATGGGACGGCACTTATGTCTGCGGCATAAAGCCACGGACAACACTATGAATTCAGATCATTTCTGCTTCATACAGAAGATCGCGGATCTACAGAGGAAATTTAGCCAGGACTTTTTTTTGCTTAATTTTTGTAGTGTGATTGGACACTTATAGGGTTGCCACCTGGTCAGTATTTTACTGCCTCAGCCGGGATTTTGGCCACCCTGCCGGAATTTGTATATTAGAAATACCGGCAATGCAGTGCTTGGTATTTATCCAACCAATCCTCCAACTCCCAGAATGTTACACCATATACTATACACCAGTGTTTCCCAACCAGAGCGCCTCCAGCTGTTGCAAAACTACAACTCCCAGCATGCCCTGACAGCCGTTGGCTGTCCGGGCATGCTGGGAGTTGTAGTTTTGCAGCAGCTGGAGGCACCCCTGGTTGGGAAACACTGACTTATAATTTGTTGCCCGGTTTTTCCTTCCTAATCCTTGTTGTGGAGGAAAATCAACAAAGGAGGAAGCTTTTGACTTCATAACCCGTCCTCATATATTGTTGTCATATCCCAACCCCATATCCCGTCCTCATATCCCAACCTCCTATCCTGTCCTCCTATGCCATCATCACATCTCGACCTCATATCCCATCCTCACATCCAGTCCTCATATCCCGACCTCCTATCTCCACCTCATATCCCATCCTCCTAACTCGACCTCATATCCCGACCTCAGGTGGGACTGATTTGTGATGAAGATATTGTAAGCTGAAAAAAAAGGGGACGTGGCTTTGTGGGACTGGGCTTGATTTGCAAGCCAGACTGATGCACAAAAAGGGTAGATAATAAGAGGTGGGGCTTAAACTTTGGGCGTGTCTTTGTGGGATGGGGTGTGGATTGCAAGCCGGACCGACACATTCACCAGGAGATGCGGAGCTTGTGGAGTAAGGTACTGGAAGTCCCATAAACTTGAATGGGACTTGAAACAAAAATCCATCTTTTATATAAGAGTGTAGGTAAGGGTTAATTTAACTCTCATATTTTTATTTGACATATAAGTAATATGTGTACCAGGTATTATGGAAATATCTCCAGCCGTACGTAAATTATGTGGGAACATACATTTCCCATTGATGTGCATGGGACTTTAAAGGAGATGTCCGGCGCAGA